>NW_004443948.1:14976481-15007608 GCF_000243295.1 Trichechus manatus latirostris | reverse complement strand
TTGTTTGTGGATTTTTTTTTCATTTCTTTTGTTTTTGTAGGTTTTGTCTTTGCTGAGACTTTATGTTTTTCGTCTTTATTTTTATGAGTTGGTTTGTTAACTTTCTTTGTGGTTACCATGAATTTTACTCTTACCTTTATTAGTTTGAAGCAATCTGCTATTGCTTGGTATCGCAGTAGGTTTTTTATTAACAAGTTTTCAGAAGTAGATTGTCAGGACTTACTTTCTAGCCTGTCATAGTCTGGAAGCTCTGCTAAAATCTGTCTATGATGGACAACTCTCCTGGTATTAAAAATACTGGTGGCTTAGCTTCCAGCATCATAGCAATATGCAAACCACCACAGTATGACAAACTGACAGGTGTTAGGTCAAATACATATACATATGTGTACATATGCAATACAAATACATATACATAAATATATAATAGCAAGAATAAAGTTTTGTTGGTTGGTGTTGCTGATATTTCTGCAGTTACAAATGAATAATTATGCAAGAAAGGAGATATTAATTTTTAATAGGCTGAAATATGGTAAGTTTAATGATTTTTTTGATTGAAATTCTTTGGAATTTAGCAAAATCAGTACGTTTGTACAGGCTAAGCAGTAAGATTTATTATGTCACTAACTGGAAAACGCCAGTTGCCCATTCCAGTTTATACCAGTACTTGTCTCTGAGGCATAAAATCTAAGAGACAAGAAGTAAAACTCCCTATTTGGATACTCAGCAAGACACAGTGGTGAAACAAACACAGAACAAAACTAAACTGATAGTTTGGCAAAAATAGCTGTGTGGCCTTGTGCAAACTTGACCTCTTTGAGTATATGCAAAAAGAAGATTTTGAAGCCTGCAGTGATTTGCAAACCTGGCTTGCATCAGAATCTCCTGGAGGCATTTTTAAATTTATAAATTCACAAGCCATGCCCCATCTCTAGGGTCTGATACAACAGATATTATATGGGCCTCAATTTTCTCTGTTTTTATAACTTCCCCCATATGATTTATGTCATAGTAAACCCACTGGTTGTTATTTAGAAACACTTGTTCCAGTTTTCTAGTAAGCCCAAGTTTCCACAGTGTATGAATATCACTTTGAAGATTTTCTCTGTTTTTAAATTCAAGGGAGTTCTCTGCACTGGACTCCAGCTTCTTACTAGACTGTGAACTTCCAGAGGACAAATAGCATGTCTCGTTATCCTTGTCACCCAGGATCTAGGACAGTATCTGGTATTCAATAATATTAATTTAATAAATTCAGTATACCAACAAAAATAAACATAACTGTCGATAAGGTAAATTATCATCTCACTCCTTACCCCCAAATTAAGAGGAATGCATAAGCAAAAGCAGTTTACGTGGCTGAAAAGGAAACTTACCTCGTTTTTAAAATGTCAGTTATCTAAAGGGTAAGGCAAAATGATGTAACAACATGAGATCTTAAATGTCTATCTTCAGCTTAGTTCTGATCTAGCTTCCCTCCAACACAATATTGCCACATCTTCCAATCACCTGCCTTTTCAATGCCGTTTCTTTTTCTTTTTTAGAGAAATAAGTAATTCATTTCTTTTGGAATTATAAATGATGAAACATTGAAGGAACTCTGCCAGTTGCTCCCTCACCTACCCCCACTGAGAAATGAAATTGGGTTATAAAATGTATTTACTTATTTAAATATTTTGTTAATTTTAGGAATTATGAAATTAACTAAGCCGGCATTCCTAGAGAGTAGACCCTAGTACATGTTATTGTTAGTTTCTGTTCAGTCAGCTCTGACTCATGGTGACCCCATAGATAACAACAAAATGATGCCCAGTCCTGTACCATCTTCATGATCATTAATAAGTTTGAATCCATTGCTGTGGCTATTGTATAGTGCCTCCAGCCTAGGATGCTCATCTTCCAGCACTATATCAGACAATATTCTGTAGCAATCCGTAGGGTTTTCATTGGCTACTTTTCAAAGTAAATTGCCAGACCTTTCTTCCTAGTCTGCCTTTGTATGGAGGCTTTTGCTGACACCTGTCCATCATGAGTGACCCTGCTGGTATTAGAAATACTGATGTCATAGCTTCGAGCATCATAGCAATGCTCGGGCTACCTCAGTATGAAAAACTGACAGACAGGTGGTGGATGTCTATGTTTAGTACATAGATACTTCTAAATAAAGAATCATCAAGCTATTTAGCTTTATACCAAAAGAGACAAGCAACAATGATGAAGCCATTAAGCTTATTAAATAGTTTGGGGGTTTGAACTGATATATGACTTAGTGACTCTATTTTTATTCTCTTGTATGTAGTGGTCTACTCGTCTCTGGAATCAGGAATAATTTTTCTAAAATGATTTGGTCATTTCCCACTATCTTGGGTTCTCTAAATAATTACATAACTTAGTTTAATTCAGTTTTTTTGTTTAATTTCCCTCCTACTTTATGGGATTTTATTTAACTTAATCCAGGATTTTGTCTTTGAAAAATACTTATTTAGCTAAAAATCCAATCAACCACTCAGTCACTTCAGGAAATGATTAGTGAAATCTATAAAGATAAAAGACATTTTTCTCGGAAATGAACTAAATTGATTGGGAGCAGAGAAACATGTCTGTGATTGTTGCCTGTTATCTGGAGATTTGTGACTGTGAATGCCAGCCAACATGTTTCATAGAAAGTATGTGTCTCGCTAACTGTAACAACAGCAGATCTGAAAGAGCCTTGTGGAGCCCAGCTTTTGGTTACCTCAGAACTGAGCTATGGATGTAATTAGCATTGAAGTGCTGTGGCTGCAGATGGCTGTAGGGATGTAAACCTGGCGGAAATAATGACAGGGCTGCAAACTCAGCAGTAAGTCTTCATAATTTTTTTTTCTAATTTTCTTTGGTTCTTTTTTAATGAAAGCTCTAAACTTAGAAAATTGTAACACCTGCAGATTTGTCATAAATGTCACTGAAATATTAATCAAGGCGCCATAACACCTTTTGAAATTTTTTGTATTCTGCAGATAGCCTGTCTTAAATTTTAGGTATGTAATCTACAAAATAGTATTTGTATATTTAGCAATAAACTCTGCACAACTAAATTACTCCTGTGATTTTTTTTCTTTTTTCTTTTGACCACGAGCTAGTGTATACTTAGTGGAAACATTTAAAGTATCACCGAGATAGCAAGTTTGTGTAATAACCTGACAAAGCTAATTACAAAAGCGAATCAGTCTTTACTATAAAGAACTGTAAAAACAGAGATAATATAATGAAATTATAAATTACTCATAACCCCACCTCTCAGAAATAAACATTTTTATTTCTTAGCAGTCGTTTTTTTTTTATTGATACAAACCTTTTATTTTCATTTTCTGCTTTAGAAATTAAGGAGCTCCACTTATTAGAGAGATATAAACTATTCAAGATCAATTCTTTATTCTCATAATATTTTCAAATATTTTATTATATTCCAAGAAGAGAATTTAATAGCAGGTCTTTTTGTGAGATTATGAAACTTAAAATCAATAAGGCAACAATCTGTGTAAGCTTTGGTGAGAAAGAAACTCTAGGGTATCTGGAAATTTTCCTATTAGTTTGCTACAAATTTTAAATTAGAACTAAGCGTATTTTCAACAGCACATTGGCTTGCTTTAAACATATGCATACCCATAGATCTAAGATTTGGAGTTAGGTATATTTTTGCTTCTGTAAAGTAAATAAGCCGTGGTATTTTCTATCACCTCATATGCATGTGAAAGCTGGACAATGAATAAGGAAGACCAAAGAAGAATTGACGCCTTTGAATTATGGTGTTGGCGAAGAATATTGACGATACACCATGGACTGCCAGAAGAATGAACAAGTCTGTCTTGGAAGAAGTACAGCCAGAATGCTCCTTAGAAGCGAGGATGACAAGACTTCATCTTGCATGCTTTGGACATGTTATCAGGACGGACAAGTCCCTGGATAAGGACATCATGCCTGGTAAAGTAGAGGGTCATTGAAAAAGAGGAAACCCTCAAAGAGATGAATTGACAAGGTGGCTGCGACAGTGGGCACAAGCCCAACGATAATTGTGAGGATGGCACAGGACTGGGCAGCATATCGTTGTTGTACATGTAGGGTTGCTATAAGTCAGAAATGACCCGACGGCACCTAACAACAACAAAGAAAATGAAGTGAATGTTAAGATGTCCTATATGCTTCCTTTTATGACTTTCCTTTGCATCTGTCAGGTATTTTACATATATATAGACCAGAGTAATCAATATGGCTGGGTAGCCCAAAAAAAAAAAAAATTACATTCATTATATCAGCATGAACAATAGAAACATGATAATCATAAATAGTTTTAGATGCAGACAGTTTCAAAGACGTTATTTTAAAATGATGTTCTGTTCATTCAAATGACTTACATGACGTTTGGTATTTGAAGTATCTTTTATATGAGAGAAAAAAAAGTCTTGTATTTTTAACTATTGCTTGACCAAAAAATATCCAGGAACTTCTTACTTGTCAGAAGAATAATGTTAAACTAAGATTACTTTTAGTGCACATTAAACATTATAAAGGTTAATAAATGTCACATTACAATGGAACAGTCAATATTGAAGCCTCTTCTAAGGCAAAGTTCATGTGCTCTAGGGCAAGGGAAAAAAAAACTTCATAAATATGATAATTATTTCAGGACCAAAATAAGGGTGTATTGAACAACTTGTAAACCATGGGATTATTTTGTTTTTTATGTAGTAGCTGGAGTCAATATAGACTCCTGAAAAAACATCCAACATTTTAAAAACAGTGACTCTTCTTCCATAATCAGCAAATAAAGCTTGTTTTTTGATTTTACCATTCCTTTTATAAAATGTTCTTGAAATTATTGAATAAACTGAATAATTTGCTTTCTGGAAACTTTGGATGCTTCTCATTTCTATAGATGGGTCTTTAACCACCAGTTGCAGGAGTTCTAAGGAAAGGATTGAAACAATAGCAGCAGCAGCAGCACAAACTTTGAATATACTCTTTGCTCTGAAAGCTTACTCCCAAAATTTGCCCATTTGACAGAAGAGCTGCCAATACCAAAAACAAATCTTTTCTTCCCAATCATTCATTCCTATTGCCAGAGGCAGGTTGGTTGTTCTGAAATTTACCACCCAGATAGAGAAGGCTTCGGTCTTCTCTTAATTTGATTATTGACCTTGGTGGCCTTGAAATAGAGAATGGCTCTAGCTAAGATAAATAGGATAGAGAAAGAACCAAACAGAAGCATAACAGAAGTGGGCTAAAGAATGTAAATTTCTCTAGGACCCCCAAGGTAAAGAGGGGAGCATGTTAGTAGGCCAGCCACAGTTGATTGACTAAGGAGATAAGTCGCCCTGGGAATTTGAGAAAAGGAATTTAAGTGCCGTTAGGTTAAACAAAAGCTTTAGGTTAAACACTCTGTAAAAGTTGGTTGTTTGTTTTCAGAACAATAAAAAAAAATGACTTTGACTTCCAAGAACCATTAACTCTGTTTTTGTCAGCCCGTATTTCATCTCAGCCATTAGGAATCTTCCAAAGCCAAACTGGGGACAAGTTATTTCATCTTCAAGCTACCACCAAGTTTCTTGACTCTTTTCCCTTTCAATTAAGTATTCATATTGCCTAAAAATCTCCCTAAGAAATCCTCAGGGTGGCCTGATGACATCTTGAATCACATAAACACTTCCAGGGGTTCAGTTGAGATGACCTTTTTTTTTTTTTCCAAATCACAAATTTTCACAGCTAGAGGATCTTTATACTCCATCTCACTAATTCTCAACCCAGTAGAGAGTGCAGGCAAGTTCTACTTCCACCCCAGCCAATCCCAGAAATTCACATAAAAATCTAAAGGGTGAGAAGGAAACATTGGCTATTTGTGAAAACATTTTTAATGTACCTATTTTTTCCCAGAAGGAGCCCTGGTGGTGCAGTGGTTAAGCACTTGGCTGCCAATCAAAAGTTCGGTGATTGGAACCCACCAGCTACTCTGTGGGAAAATACCTGATGATCTGCTCCCTTAAAGATTCCCAACCAAAAAACCAAAAGCATTGCCGTCATGTCGATTCCAATTTACAGTGACCCTACAGGACAGGGGTGGAACTGCCCCATAGAGTTGCCAAGGAGTGGCTGGTCGATTCTAAATGCTGACCTTTTGGTTAGCAGTTGTAGCTCTTGGCCACTGTGCCACCAGGGCTCCCCTTTAATATTACAGCATTGGAAACCCTATGGGGCAATTCTGTTCTGTCCTATAGGGTGCTATGAGTTGAAATCGACTGGACAGCAGCAGGTGGATGAATTCTTCCCAGAAGTCAAACAACTAAAGTTCATTAAAATCTAAAAGAAGGTGAATTGAAAAACCTGTAAAGCAGTCATGGGATTAGTAAAGAAAATTTGAGAGATACTGAACTTGTTGGGGGCCCTGGGTGACAAAGTGGTTAAAAGCTAGCTACGGCTGCTAACCACAAGGTTGGTTGGCAGTTGGAATCCATCAGCTGCTCTCCGGAAACCCTATGGAGCAGTTCTACTCTGTCCTTATAGGGTCATTATGAGTCAGAATCCACTCATCGGCAACTGGTTTGGGTTTTGAACTTGTTTAATTCCTTCGCTGTTTATGCAAGAATATGGCATATGGTCCAGACTGACCAAGTTACATCCCTGAGGTAACACAGTCATTTACAGAGCTAAGACTAGAACACAGATCACCTGACCCAGAGGGAAAACGTGGATGAGATGTTGTATATCTAATAGAATTCATTCTGTCCCTGATTTTTTTTAATGATTTAACATGAGAAACTTTAGTGGCCATGCGGAGTGTATTTTGTTTTCTATTGCTGCTATAAAAAATCACCACAAACTTAGTGGCTTAAAAAATAACAGATTTATTATATTACAGTTTATTATAAACTCCAATATGTGTTTTATGGAGTTAAAATCAAGGTGTCAACAAAGCTGTGTTCCTTTTGGAGTCTGTAGAAAGAGTCTGTTCCTTGCCTTTTCCAGCTGCTAGAAACTGCTGGCATTCCTTGGCTCATGCCCACCTCACTCCAACCTCTGCTTCCCTCATCACATCTCCTTTTAGGTCTCCTGCTTCCCTATTAAAAGGATACTTGTGATTACATTGGGCCCACAGGGATAATCCAGTACAATGTCCCCACCTCAAGATTCTTGATTTATCACATCTGCAAAATCCTTTGGCCACGGAAGGTAACCTATTTGCAAGTTTTGGGGATTGGGACTTAGCATCTTTTGGGGATCATTATTTTGTCTGCTACACATAGTATATAACCAAACACTAAGATGAAAGATAAAAAGCACGAATTTAACAAGAACAGTTTTTCCCATGGTTTTACTGTTCAAACATCATCTAGTTACAGGATACCATTTTGATTATATTATTATAAATACTAGGAGTAATGGAAATTTTACAAGCATATGGTCAGTTACAAAGAGAAACAGTTCCAATCGATAGACAAATAAGAAGTCATAAAAATTCATCTTTGTAGTTGCCATGACCCATGTAAAGAGCACAGAGAAAATGGTTTTGAGATTTCTTAGACTCTGCAAAAAATAAATGTAAGGGTTATGTAACACTGCAAATATAAATGCTCAAGTGTTTAATGGAATGAGACCCTAACTAGAATAATGGCACATAAGAAGTAAAATTCACAAAACTCTTGTTATTTCACTGCAATTAGAAATTGCTGCCCCTTTCTTCTGGGACAATAACTTTGGCATTCTCAGAGTATAAATAATTGCTGTTTGATATTCTAAAATGTTACGGAATGGATTTCTACAGGATATTATAATTTCAAATTTTGTAAAATAAAAAGATTGATCTTCCAAATACTACTTAAGAGGTTAGTTTCCATAAAATTTAAAAAAATTCATATTATCAAAGATTCTCAAATTACTCAAATGTTTTGAACAAGAACATGTAGTATTAGTTATTACTATTTGACGGTTAGGACTTCCAGTAGCAGTAGCTTTGAACAAAAAACATGCTAATGAAGTTTCTCTGCATAGACCAGTTAAAGTTTTTTCTTATGGATTTTCTGGTCTCAGGATGGCAGTCTGAATCATATGCAAACAATACATACCTGAATTCAATTTTCTTTTAGTATACTACACTGTTAGGCCAGAAACCAAATCTAATTGATTCTGTATTCTGTGCTGTAAGCCACTGTAAAGGTTCTGGGATACTATTTCAGCCAAGAGTAGGAAAAAACAAATGTTTTAGAACTGAAAGTGGCATTTGGGAAGGGAGGAGTGTTGGTGAAAATCAGAATCTGGTCGTTGATACACAACTCTTTTGTTGTTATTGCGTGCTGTCTAGTGGAATCTCCCTCACAGCGACTCCATATGACAGAGTAGAACTGCCGCCGTAGGGTTTTCTCAGCTGTCATGGACCTGAGGATCAGCTTCTGTAAGGATTACAGCCTAGAAAACCCTGTGGGGCAGTTCTGCTCTGTCACATGTGGTCACTGTGTGTCAGTATCAGCTCAGTGGCACACAACAGCCACGATCTTTATGGAAGCAGATGGCCAAGCTCTCCTGTGGAGCTGCAGGGTGAATTCGAACTTCCAGCCTCTGGGTTAGCAGCTGAGTGCTTAACCATTATGCCACCATGGCCTTTTTACTCCTAATATAAAGTAGCTAATGAGATAAGTTTTTTTGTTTTTTAGTTGTTTGTTTTGTTTGTTTTTAACCAGTCTTTTCTACCTTATATCTTCAAAAGTTCTAGACACACAGTAGATATTCTGTAAATATCTGCTGACTCCCTGAACGCTTTAACTTTTCTTCATTTAGGGAGCCTTCGGGAAGCCTTATAAGAGATGGATACGGAAGTGAATGAAATAAACTTTTTAACTCTGATTGACAGTAATTTTACTGAAGTATTTTTAGCAATTGTTGTTTTAGGAAAGTCTCATAAGCAGCTTAAAGGAAGCAGCTTAATGGAAATGAAATATAAACAAAAATTGACACAAAGGAGATGAATCTGTAATTCTCTCCTTATCAGTGTCTAGGGACTTATAGCAAAGAAAAATCAAGACTTGTTTCACAAAAATTTATCCTGTTGGTTCTAGTGGTATGTAATTGGCTTGCAAGGGAAAGGATTTAGTCACCCTTTAAACATTTCCCAAGGAAAGAAATACAAAATTAAAGAACTGTAATCTGATCTTTGCTTTATTTTCGCCAGCCTTCAGAACACTGAGAATTTAGGCACCCTTTAAACATTTCCCAAGGAAAGAAATATAAAATTAAAGAATTATAATCTGGTCTTTGCTTTATTTTCAACAACCTTCAGGACATTGCTAGGATGTAATACTGAATTTGAAAATCTGAGCTAGGTTAGAGCAATACAATAAAAGCTGTATACCAGGATTACCAAATCAACATATTGCCAACGTGTCCTATTTTCTTTGACTACTTGGGAGATGACACTTTTTGTGATGGGGGCAGACAGTGGAGGAGTAGTCTAGGATATCATTCTGCACACCAATGGTGCTTATCCAGACACCTATACGTACTTTAAAAATATAAATGGGGCTAAAAAGAAAACAAGGCTTTGATGGCTTGCAACATAACCATTGAAAATTCTAAGCTGCATTTTAATAATGCAAAAGCAAACAGGGTAAATGTTTAATCTCTTGATGGTCTACTTCATGTTCCCCTTTCCTCTTTCGGGTCTTAGAGAACAAATGTGGTTTAGATACTAAAACATAAAAAACAAAACAAAAACTCAAATTAATGTAGTCAGTTTGAACAAAAAAATGCATAGCGGGATAATTCATTAATAATCTTTAAATATGAATCTTAATTCATTTTGGATGTAAATTTCAGCTGAACGAAGTGAGAAGATTTATTCAGCCAGGTGATTCCTCTAGTTCTACTTTTGTTTATGTTAACCTTTAGTGCTCTGCTGAGTTTCCATGGCACTTATAATTAACCTTTTTATATTAAAAGTGCAAGCAAAGAAAGGTATAGGAGAGGGGAGAAAATTCATGTATTCGTTTTTAAACCGGTATCTATTGGGTGCCTTCTGCAGTGCTTCTCAAATCTGAATATGCATTTGGATCACCTGGGGAGCTTGTTAAAGTGAATATTCTGATTCAGTAGGCCTGGAGTGGGGTCTAAGAATCTGCATTTCTAACAAGCTCCCAGTGCTATGCAACACTCTTTGAGTATCAAGGTGCTACAAAATCAGTGGCAGTGAAGGGAAAAAAAAAAACCTAGACAATCCCAGTAAGTGTAATATCTTCCCTGGAAAAATAAGAAAGAAAAAAATTCAAATTTAAAGACAATAAAAAGACATAGCAATGAAGTAAACCCAGCAAACAGAATACATCTATAAAAGACTCTGACGTTATTTCAAGCCGAGATCAAGGCTGACCAATGTGGCCAAGGAGCTAGGTAATAGAACAAATCAATCTATGGACTGTATCCAAAGTGAGACATTCTGAAGCAGTCATTTAATAATGAGGACAATATGAAAATAATACTAAAGCTAAAATTTTATAGCACCTTTCCTATCTACAATACTTAGTCATAGTCAACTTGGATTATAGTTATCAGAATTTTGAACCATTACGTTGTAAACTGTTCAACATACGTCCCTATGAACGTTAAAAAGGTTAGAGCAAAAATAAATTGGAAATGGGATATGATATCTTTCACATTTGACTAAGTAAGTTTTGCTGTAGGATATAAATGCATTGGAATTCCAATGCAAATTATTCATTATAAAACAAAGAAAATAGAAGTAGTTCTCAAAGTAATGATTTAGGGCCTGAATTTTGCATGTTTTCCAAGGAGCTTTATGACTATACATAATTCATGAACCTGTTTTTCTGTAACGTTTGATATTTTTTCCCCTGGAAGTGTTTTTTAATGATTAGGTCACATGGTCAGAGCAGTTCTTTAATGTCTTTCTTTTTCCTGGTTTATCATTTTTCCATTTTGCTGAGGAATACATTAGCCTTTGCTACATACCCGCAAAACATCTACTTTTGCAATCAGCTTGGAACAGAAAATGAACAGTGGGACCTAATTGAATATTATGCATTTAAGATGGCTAAAACGGATATAATTTTGAAATGAGAAATGTGTATACATATTCACAGTAGATATTAAAAGATGGTCAGCACAAAACAGATGAATGTATGCTAGCTGACTATATTTTGGCATGAAGATAAAAATAACTTACTGAGTATTAAAAACACTGTCGTGAAATGATGTAAATATTTCTATAGGAAGACCAAAGTAGTCCTGCATTTTAAAAAAGGTAAAGCATTTTCGCTTACAAATAGTTTATTAAACATGTTAGTGGGGCTTTTAACTTGAAAAGGGAAGTTTTTGGAGGTTTTCTTTTTTTTTTAAATCCTAATAATTTAGATATAAATTCAATGTTGGTGGTCTTTGCCTTGTCCAGCAAAACATTACTTGTGGTTCTCATATCTGATCCCTGACAGCTCCAAATTGTTTGATACTCACTTAGTAAATGGAGTAAAACAATCATTGCTGATTACACTGAATGGAAACATTAATTAGTACATTGAATTTAAAAGAATACGCTACAGATAAAACTAATATGTATTTTAATACTTAAAAGTTTAGACTTGGTGATACTTTATTAACACAGACATTTTAAAACAATAGGAATTTAGAACAAATCTTATTTTGTTTATTACTTAGCCTTTTCTCTCCTGGGAGAGTTTCCCTGTATTAATTGCTTCTGTGCTCAATGCTTCTAATTATTAACCTGCAGGTGTCTCTAATCAGTGTGTCTTCCAGCAGAGTTTTGTTGGAGACCATTAGCTGTGATGCTTAATTACAATACCCTGTACCTGGTTTTGTGTACTGTTTGATCTTTCAGATGGCTTCCCAGACCTCAGAAAACAGTCACTGGCGATCATTTTCTACAATTAACCACAGTTCCCTGTATTTCTGTCTCTATTATTAAATTGGATCAGAGTGTATAGAATTATACAAGAGCTAATCCTTAAAACTGAAGAGACTAAGTTTTAAGACCTACTTCATAATACTTAGACTCTAGGATATGGAAATCAAAGAATGTAAATTTTTTCTTATATTTTAAAATCTAGAATATATATAAAATGTTTAGAGTCATTGAACCTTGAATAAATCCCATGTTGAATATAAATCAACAATGCAAATAGAGATGTTCAGAGGTCAATAGTTTTTCTCCTACTCAGAGTGCTTATTTAGATCTCTGAATATGTCTTTTGACCCAGACGTGGCATCTAAATGGGGCACTGTGATTATGGCCCTGAATGTAGCAGAAAATATGGAGGCCAGATCGATGCTGTGATCAAACATAACCTTGTCTGGTGGTTTCCATGCCCGCCCTCATAATTACTGTATTTGGCTTGACTCAGCGGGATCACAGGGCATTTGCTGTGTGGTAGGTTTTTTTTTTTTTTCTTGGTGGGTGATACTTGTTTTGTTGGTTGTAGGTTTGGGTTTGTTGCTGTTGCTCATTAGTTAGTTAGAGGCATGATTTTAACAATACAAATTCTTGCAGAGGTTAAGTAATCCGGTACTGTGTTAGTGTCACATTTAAATTAAGAATAATTTAATATGTTACAAAGCCTCACCTGTATGCCTTGTTTTTACCGATTGGTATAAAATTAACTTTAGCACATTTGAAAATACAGTGTGTTCACTCCTCCCCCACAAACAGCTTACATTCCCCCTGTGTTTTAGATACTTTCAGAGTATCGAAATAGGTTTTTAAAATACTTTGCATTTCTATTTATTGAAAATAGCATTAGTGTTTTTAGCACTTTCACTTTCAGCATCTGTTACCTGGATCACTTAGAATGCTAAGCAAAAAACACCTTCAAGTAGCAAAAAAATAAAATTAGCCATAACGTATGGTACAATTCTCATATAAATAAAATGTGTTAAGATTATACGATTTTCATAATCTTTCAAGATCTTACTGGGCAGAGAAGTTACTTGTATGCTTTTATTAACAATTCTTTACTGAATTTGTTCAATATTAAATTTTTCTGCCCATCTGTGAAATTGAAAGAAATTTATTCTTGCACTTCTGTGTTAAGAAAAAAATTTTATTATACTGGAAACTCGACTCTTCCATAGAAGTTGTAAGCTACTCTGTCTTTGAAAGAGAATTTTCAAGATGAGTAACTCTTAAATATGATATTTCAAAAGTCCATAGTCTTCCTAATTAGTTTCCATTATCAGTTTGTTATGTCCATGTTAGGGACACTCATATCTGCAAAATGATGTTTATCTAGAGTTCTCCTTGCCTACAGGAAGGAGAATGTCCTCTTTTGCTTACATGATCCCAAACGAAAATGCTATCATCACCCATTAGATTGCTTATTTTAGGGTTGCTCTAAATTTTATGAAGTATTTATCAGCTGTATTACAACTATTTATAAGGAAATTTAATTATTCTTCCTCAAATAATTGCCTAAAATCAGTAAGGATCTCCACATGTATAATTTATTCCATAATACATGTAAAGTGTAAATAGCTGAATTAAAACCCTCTTTGAAAAGTTTTTATATATTGTTTCTTTTAATTTATTATGAAAGACTAGAGCATCAACTTTATTACTTCATAAATCTGTAGAGGAAAACTATTATGATAGGGGTGTAACAAGTCTTAAGATATTATGGAAACGCATTCCTAATTACTTAACACTCTTATCATGTTCACATTCTGTGGTTTATATAAATGATCATAAACTTTGTAGTCATTAGCAAAGCCCTCTAATATGCTGGAGAAACAATCTACAAACCTGTTATCTGGGTTCTTTATTCTAATCTTCCTGAATAATGAGGCGACTTCAGTATATTAATAGTGTCATTTTCTGGTTTTTATCCTCAACAGAAGCATATGATGGAAACCATTTATCTCAAACCAATTTAGTATCACACTGTAGAAGACAGTAAATGGAAGAAGCCTTGCATTATGATTTATTTCATGCCATATGATCTAAGGTTGTTAACTATCCATTTACTTTATCTGGTGTCTAATACAAGATTGCCTAATTAAATTCTGATGTCCAAGAAGGAGCTATTATCAAAGCAATGATTTCCTAAGATTGTTACAAATACTAATTGTAGAGTTTTTACTGGAACTTGTTGTCCAATAGTGTTCTCTTTTAAGGACTCATTAAAGAGTTTCCCTTTAAGAGAGTTTCAATTGAATTATTCAGGTTGAAGCTATGTTCAAGCTATGAAGCAAGACAATGAACAAAATTCAATTCTAGAAGCTATACACCAGCTGATTTAAAATGACCTTTTATATTTTGTCTTTTTTAATCTATAGCACATCTAAAATAATTAAATACTTATCAACCCTCTGCATGAGCACAGTAAGGAGCATAATTATCTGTTCTTACTTAGTATTGGCATAAACAATATTATGAATCATCTAAGTGCCGTCTTATTCATTTGTTTGTTTTGATAGATAAACAACTTCTTATTAGGAATTAAGTTTAACTTCAGCATAATTTTCTTTTATGCTATAATAATTACAAACACATAATGAGTAGAAATTATCCCATTGTCAGTTAATAAAAGTTAATTTAATATAATGTATTTTGAGGCCTATATGACTCAGTAAGTTTTTATGTGAAAACATGCACGATTTGAGAATTGTTTGCCATTATGTCTCTAAACATTTGTTAAAGACCTATTATCTTCTAAACTGTACTAAACATCAAGGATACAAAGATGAGCAAGATAGTTCATAATGTGTATGTTTGACATCTGAATATGGTGAGCAGTATATGGGATCTTAAAAGCTTGTGAGAGGCTATCTAAGATACAGCTATTGGTCTCTACTCATCTGGAACAAAAGAGAAAGAAAGAAAACAAAAACTCAGAGAAGAAATAGTCTACAGGACTGATAGTCTACGTGAACCATGGCCTCATCTATCTTGAGACCAGAAGAACTGGATTGTGCCCAGCTATTACTACCAGCCATTCTGATCAGGGCCACAATAGATGGATCCTGATAAAATGGGAGAAAAATGTGGAACAGAACCCAAATTCCCAAAAAGTCCAGACTTACTGGACTGGCTGAGACTAAAGGACTCCCTGAGACTACAGCCTTGAGATACTCTGTAAACCTTCAATTGAAATTATCCCTTGAGTTCACCTTTTAGCTAAATAACAGATTGGCTCATAAAATAAAAAAAAAATCACCCATGAGTAAAGAGCTCCTTTAAAAAAATCATCTGTTGTTGTTAGTTGCTGACTCATAGCTACCCCATGTACAACAGAAGGAAACACTGTGCGGTCCTACACCATCCTCAGAATCGTTGTTATGCTTGAGCCCATTGTTGCATCCACTGTGTCAATCCATCTCAGTGAGAGTCTTCCTTTTTTTGGCTGACCCTCCACTTTACCAAGCATGATGTCCTTCTCCAGGGACTTACTATCCCTCCTGAAAACAAATCCAAAATATGTAAGATGTAGTCTCGCCCTCCTTGCTTCTAAGGAGCATTCTGGCTGTATTTCTTCCAAGACAAATTTGTTTGTTCTTTTGGCAGTCCGTGGTATATTCAATATTCTTCACCAACATCATAATTCAAAGGCATCAATTCTTCTTTGGTCTTCTTCATTCATTGTCTGGCTTTTGCACACATATGAGATGATTGAAAACACCATGGCTTTGGTCAGGCGCACCTTGTTCTTTTCAACACTTTAAAGAGGTCTTTTGCAGCAGATTTGCCCAACGCAATGCGTCTTTTGATTTCTTGACTGCTGCTTCCATGGGCGTTGATTGTGGACCCAGGTAAAATGAAATCCTTGACAACTTCAATCTTTTCTCCTTTTATTGTGATGTTGCTTCTTGGTGCATCTATATGAGACCAAATGGTCAAAAATTATTCGAAAGCAAAGATGAAAATATAAGAGGACAGGGAAATTAGACTGTTAGAAATGGTCCAACCAAAACAGAATTAATGAGAATGATGACACATGGTGAAAAATGTAATCAATATCACTGAATAATTTGTGTAGAAACTGTTAAATTGGAACTAATTTGCTGTGTAAACCTTCACCTTAAACAACATTAAATATTTAAAAAAAAAAAAGATAAACAAGAGATAATCCTTATTCTTGAGAAACTCACTTTCTAGTGGGGGAGATGGTTCTGGAAAGAACTAAGCAAAATACTGTACACAGACACAATCTAGTCTTCCATGGAGGCTAGCTGACGTGTAAGATGATGAGTCACCAAGCAGGAATCCCTGAGAACCATGACCTCCATTAGCTTCAGTTCTCAACTTTACAATCTGAGAACAACAATTGTTAGCAATTCAAAGATCAAGACAATGGATTACCACTTAGCAAGTTACTAGGAACCTAGAGCTGCTTGGGGTAGTGGTTAAGTGCTATGGCCCCTAACCAAAAGGTCAGCAGTTCAAATCTGCCAGGTGCTCCTTGGAAACTGTGTGGGGCAGTTCTACCCTGTCCTGTAGGGTCACTATGAGTCGGAATCAACTTAATGGCAACAGGTTTGGTTTTTTGGTTTGAGAGCTGTTTTAGATGTTTACGTGTTATTATTTTTAATACTTTCTTATTAGATTATTTTTTATTCTTTCCTATTTTAAATTCTAATGCTAGTGCCTCTCTAAGGAGACAAAACATATCAAATGGAGGATGGCTGTGGGGCATGCCTCACTGTCACATCTCACCAAATGGAAATGATAAATATGATAAGCTGCTTGCCAATAACATAGACAGGGTGAAATAAAGAAACAAGGGCAATATGGTTAATATTATTGACAAGGTCTAGGTCAGGATAGTTGAGTCACACACATAATTAAGTTCTATTAAAAAACAAAAAATGAATGCAAGTAAGCCTGAAAAGGACAAGAAAAAATTGGCCAATGAAAAACTTATGGATAGCAGTGGAACATTGATATAGTGCCGGAAGATGAGCCCCTCATGTTGGAAGGCACTCAAAATATGATTGGAAAGTGAGGCTCTCCCCAGGGATGCCCACTCCATCACAGCCACCAGCAGACAGGAAAGAGTCATTGGAGAGATTCTTATTTTATTATGTAAATCACAGCAAGCCACACTGCGCTCCCCTCCTTTGCTGCAGCATCCCTCTTCTACCCAGTGAGGACTAGCAGGGGTGGAGGAGAGAGTCTGTCCACATTCAGGAAAATGATGGGGCTTGTTGTCCCTGTTTGAGGGTGTATGGTCCTCACAAGCACTTCACAATTAAGGGTCTCTCTGTCTTTTTCAAACCCCTTTCAGCCAGCTTACTTCAAAGGAATACTCGAGGTAACATAAATGGCAAAGGAATGATAAAAAATTCAGAAGCCCTGTGGGAAAAGCATAGACTTGAGAGTCAGACTTCGGAATCTTGGATCTCACTTCCTAGGACTTGTGTGATCTTGGGTTATGTTTGTTAGTTTCTCTGAGCCTCAGGTTCCTTATCTGTACAATGGGCATAATAATAACCAACTCTCAAGGCTGTTGTGAGGATTATGGTGTTTTGAAGCTTCTGAGGCCCAGAGGCAAAGAGGAGAGGCAGGAGGTTTTGTGAGTGCTTCATGATTTTACTCTGTCTCAGGGAAGCTGAAACTGGATATGAAACTGGTGGATTTGAACTGCAGACCTTTTGGTTAATAGTTGAGCACTTTAACCACTGCACCACGAGAGCTCCTTTGTTAATGGATAGTAAGATCCAAAAAGAAGCCTTTTAAATAAATCTATTTAAGTGTTTAATGGTGGTGAACATCAGTAAAACCAGAGATTGTAATAATTTTTTTAACACAATATATGAAAAACAAAACAAAACCCACTGCTGTCGAGTCGATTCAGACTCATAGCAACCCATAGGGTTTCCAAGGCTGTAAATATTAATGGAAGCAGATTGCCACATCTTTCCCTCAGAACCACTGGTGGGTTCGAACCTTTGACTTTCTGTTAGCAGCCAGGAGTTTTAGCACTGTGCCACCAGCACTCCCTACAGTTAATATAGATAATCAGAAAATGGGTATATGGAATACTACACAACAATAAAGAACAAAGATGAATCTGTGAAGCATCTCACAACATGGATGAATCTGGAGGGCATTATGCTGAGTGAAGTAAGTCAATCACAAAAGGACAAATATTGTATGAAACGACTACTATAAAAACTCAGGAAAAGGTTTACACACAAAAAGAAACAATCTTTCATGGTTATGAGACAGGGAAGTGGTGGGGATGGAAAAATACTAAACAGACAAGTGGTAACTTTGGTCAAGGGTAAGACAGTACACAGTACTGGGGAAGCCAGCACAACTTGTACAAGGCAAGGTCATGGAAGCTCCGCAGACACATCCAAACTCCCTGAGGGGCCGAATTGCTGGGTTGACGGCTGTGGGGACCATGGTCTTGGGGAATATCTACCTCAATTGGCATAGCATAGTTTATAAAGGGAATGTTCTATATTCTGCTTTGGTGAGTAGCATCTGGGGTCTTAAAATCTTGTGAGCAGCCACCAAATATACTCCACTGGTCTCACCCCATATGGAGCAAGGGAGAAAGAAGAAAACCCAAGACACAGGGAAAGACTAGTCCCAAGGACTAATGGACCACGACTGCCATAGCCTCCACCAGACCGAGTCCAGCACAACTAGATGGTGGCCGGCTACCACCACTGACTGCGCAGACAGGGATCACAATAGAGGGTCCTGGGCAGAGATGGAGAAAAATGTAGAATGAAATTCAAACTCACAAAAAAGAGAAGACTTACTAGTCTGACAGAGACTGGAGAATTCCCGAGAGTATGGTCCCTGGACACCCTCATAGTTCACTAATGAAGTCACTCCTGAGGTTCAGTCTTCAGCCACAGATTAGACAGGCACATAAAACAAAATGAGACTAAATGGGCACGCCAGCCCAGGGGCAAGGATGAGAAGGCAGGAGGAGACAGGAAAGCTGGTAACGGGGAACCCAAGGTCCAGAAGGGAAGAGTGTTGACATGTCGTGGGGTTGGCAGCCAATGTCATAAAACAATTTGTGCATTAATTGTTTAATTAGAAACTAGTTTGCTCTGTAAACCTTCATCTAAAGTACAATTAAAAAAATTTTAAAAAAAGAAAATGGGTATAAAAATCAAACTGAGAAATATTAGTGAGAATAAGGTAAAATGTTATAACAATTTCAATCAAACCAATATGTGTACTCCTTCAGGATTATAATTAAAGCAATGTATGGAAGGAATTGAGTTATCTAGGTTGTCTTTACCATATGACATCATGGTTTTTACGGTTTATAAATCACCATCTGCACATCTTTCTTAAAAAACGCCTTTGATTATCTCATGCCACTGGAAGACTTTTGGCTCCAGGTTTTAATCAGTGCCAGCAAGAGTTAAGAAAGCTGATTTATTGGTTCATTTCCTAGTATGAATGTTCACACGTATGTTATGTTTAAAATCCTCTAATCTCTGTGCAGCCTCTTTAGTTCATGCTTCCTCCAGAAAAATATTATCTGTTACGGACTAATAACCGTTAACATAAAAGCCCATTTTTCCCTCCTGAGCTTGTAATCCTCCCAAAGTTGACAGACTGTTTGGTCAGAACTTTGAAAAAGTTCTTCATCATTTTTAATCATTCTCCATGCTCCTTACACACCACAGTGGCTTCTCTGTTGGAGCCAGGCCTCCACAACTTCCTACGAACTTCTCCAAATCATAGCTGTGCCCCTGAGGTTTGACTGATGATAGGTGTTGAGAATCTGACTCATGTTTGCAGTGAGAAAGAGAAACCATTTACCGAGCCAAGTTGGTTACTGAGATGAGACTTGCTCACTTGCTCAGTGTAGGCAACGGGGCTGATTATTTTAGTCTTGGCATTTGCTTCTCAAAGTAACTCATGGGAAGGAAATTTGAAATATTAGGAAATTTGGAAAAAAAACTTGTAACTTGTTAAGGTCTAAGATCCTGTAAGAAAAGTAATATAAAGAAATGTTTAGGGGAAATGTACCTTGGATATTAACAAAATCAGATCTATTAGGATAATCAAGAACCATTATG
Organism: Trichechus manatus latirostris; assembly: GCF_000243295.1. Classification (NCBI taxonomy): domain Eukaryota; kingdom Metazoa; phylum Chordata; class Mammalia; order Sirenia; family Trichechidae; genus Trichechus; species Trichechus manatus. The sequence continues at coordinate 14,987,568 of NW_004443948.1, read as the reverse complement.
TCTGCATATCTGAAGTACGTCTTTCTGTATTGGGAATTGAGAGGAACACAATGATAAAATCACCATAAGAATAAGCTGATGAAACCTGATGGAAACTTCTAATATTTAAATCATTATATTAATATAAGGAAATAAATTCAATAGCTACTCTTTATTGTGGTTAAGTTATAATAATAATAATTATAGTTGTGCAACAAATATTTATTGAATGTATACTGTGTATACCAGGCACTATTCTAGGTACTGGGGTAAAAAGAGGTAAGAAAAATAGATGAAAATCCTTGCCCTTGTGCAGATTACATTTTACTAAGGAGCAAAGACAATAATAGAGATTTATGGAAAACATAATGCATATTACATAGTGATAATAGAAAAATTAATTTACAAAGGAAATGCAATTAGGAAGTGCTCAGAGTGAAGGATTTTTTGTTTTGTTTTCAATTTTAGATAAGGTGGTCAGGGAGTTTCTCTACAAAAAGGTGACATTTGAGCAAAGAAATGAGGGAAGTGAATGAAGTAGCAAGCTTGGGACAGAATGCTCCAAGCCAAGGGAACAGCATATGCAAAACACCTGAGAGGAGGAAGCGATTAGGGCAGAGAGGGAATGTGGGACTACATCAAACAGAGCTGTGTAGACCATTGTAAGGACTGTGCTTTAAGGATTCTAAGCCAAGGGCTGTTGTATCTGATTTACATGTTAACAGGTTTACAGTGGGGTGGGAACAGACTGTATGGAGTCAAGAGTAGCAGTAGGGAGACCAGTTAGGAAGATATTCAGTAGTGATGTAGGAGAAATACAATGGTGGGTTATTGAATTACTGCCACATACCAGACATTGTACTAAGCTATTTACACAGAATACATCATTTAATTCTAACAACTGTCCAATAAGCATAGGTAACATTATTACTCAGAGTACTGAAATCAACAAACATACCTAGTAAATTGTACAATCAGGATTTGAACTCAGGTTGTCTGATATAAGAGGCCACATGATTCATGGTTATTGTTTATGACCTATAATCAGGTGAAAACCATGACTAAACTAGATAGTTTTAAAGTGAGAATATCAGTGGAGATCTACCCCATCTCAGGTGTCTCTCCGAAAGAGATTGTTCTTCCTCTGTTGTGGAATAATCATTGCTTTTCCCACATCCTATCTTAGAGTGATTACACATAGATTTTTGTTGCTATGGAGAATTCAGTCTTTTTGCTATCAGATTTTATTTTATTGATCATTTATAAGAATGATATAATTTTTTTCTAATTGATCTTGTCACTCTGCCACTTATGGACATTCCAACTAATTTTAATAATAACAGTAATAATCTTTTAATTAACTATTTTGTTTTGCCTTTGAAACACAAAGATGGGTTGACAAAGTGGCTGCAAAAATGGGCTCAAGTATAACAACGATTGTGAGGATGGCGCAGGACTGGGCAGTGTTTCATTCTGTTTTGCCTGGGGTCACTATGAGTTGGAAATGAATCTACGGCACCTAATAACAGTGGCAACATCTTTAAATCGTGACAGTGTTGTACGTTTTTTTCCACCATTTGCCCCTCTTATTTCTTCTTCTTGCCTGTTGTGTTGGATAAGTCAATGATAATGGGTATCCTTGTCTTGTTGTTGACTTTAGTGGTGATACTTCTAGCCCTTCCGTTTAAGTATGATGTTTGTTGAAGGTTTCTGGTGGATACTCTTTATCAAAATAAAGACTCCTATCTCTTTTCTAAGCTTTCTAAAAAATTTAAACCTTCTGGACTGGGTTTTTTAATGTTATCAAATGATTTTCGTCATTAATCAAAGTCTCATGGTTTATTTTTCTGCTTTTTACTCAGTAGCATGATTGATGACATTTATATAATTCCTAATATTTAATTACCTTTGCATTCTTTGTGGTAGATTTTCTAAAAATATTTTTGGATTTTTATTTGCCAATATTTTGTTTAGAATTTTGTGCCTATTTTCATAATTCAAATTGAACAATGGTTTTCCTTTGTATTAATAGTGTCCAGTTTGAGTATTAAGACTATGTTAACTTGTAGAATAAGTTACAAGAACTTTCCAAAGTATGTTTTCCTATGCTTTGGAGCATTTTAAATAACTTAGGAAATACTAGTTTTTTGTTTTTAATCAGTATAAAACCATCAGAACCTAATGTCTTTCAGGAGTAAGTATCTCTCTACTTTTTCAGTGTTTTCTATGGTCCGCGGTCTATTTGTTCATCCATCTCTTCTTAAGTTGATGTGAACATTGAAATCAACAATATCTATGGCAGGAGTAGTGTTGGAGAGAAAGAGAATCTTTGAGCTAGTGCCAGTTAATAGTATTTCAAGACACAAAAAGAGAATAACAGAAATACCTATGGACGCCAAGATCAAGGACTGTTTGTAGGAGGTTGGAGATAATGATGTAAGCTTCATCAAACTAAAAGAAATATGAGGGTAAAAGGAGAAATAATGGTCCTCAGTGAGGAGGAAGGAGAATCTCTGAACCACCTAAGGCTCAAGGGAGAATGTTGTGGGTCACAAAATTTACTCCAAGCAGGAGAGTATCAGGGGAAGCAACGTCCTCATCAGAAAGAGCAATTTTAGTTATGTGATGTTCAGAGAAGAAGGGGACACCCAGGAAGATTTTGGTGATGAGATGGCATGAGTTCCACAAAGTGCAGTAGAAGTATCTGAAAGTCAGGAGAGGTGGAAGATTATGTGAATTTAGGGAATGTGCATATAGGGAAGAAAGACTCTGTGTTGAAAGATGACCTGGGAACTGAGCTACTGGTGGGGATTGAGGTAACCAGGATATAGAACATTGATGAGATTAAACCTGATAGATTCTTAAGAAGACTGTGACAGTGAGGCTCTAAATAATTGGTCTTTTTAAAGGTGAGATGGGAAGTAGGGGATATCTGACAGGAGCACACAGAACTCCAATCTCTGGTTCAGTTCACCAGTGGCCATGTGGAGGCCATACAAGGGATGGGGCACCAGTAGTACCCAGAGATTCATAACACCCAGAGGCAACTTCACCGGGAGCATGGTTGGTTTCTCTTAAATCCACAAATATGATACATCCACGACTCTAATATCTCAGTTTTTTGTCATCTTCTAATTATTTTGATTTCTCCTCACTTTGGCGCATAGGTATTTCCATAACGTCAAATTCAAGCATTCCTCTTTAGTCATGACTTCACATACGTTCTGTCCACCCCACCTAGTGCCCAGACACCTACAACAATTCCAGCACTTTCAGATTTGCAATTCATGGATACGTTGTCTGACACTATCTTAATTGCCTTATTGCAATCACTTTTCTTCTCATCTGACTGAAATCTGTTGGGTCCAACCTCGAATACACTCTCTCCTGGCTTGCCCCCTTCTCTCCATTTGCCCAGTTTACCTGGCAGAAATGCAAGTCTGGTTAAATTCTTCACCTGCACCTTAGTAGCCAACCATAGCTGGAGGTAAACACACAGCCAGACTGATTGATTCATTTTAGATAAATTTGTCTTCATTTCTTTAGCCAGTTCACCTACTTTCTTCTCAAGATGGATATTAAATATCTTTTTCTCTCTCCTCAGCCCTATAACATAATCTCTCCACTCTTTTCTCTAAGCTGATTCTTTTGCTTGTGAATTCATTGAGAAAATATAAGCAATTAAAAGAGAATCTCCACATGCTCCAACAACTCTTCAACCTACCACCCTCTGTCTATATATTGTGGCCAACCTCCTACCTCAGAAGATAAATAACTATTCAGGGTTCTGCCTAAGGCCAAGTCCTCCAGTTATATCCTGGGTCACATTCCATCTTTTGGGACAGCTGACATCTTTATCAATTAATTAAAATTTTTTAAAAATTAGCTGCCTTTTGGAAAGGATGTGTGTGTATCTTTCTCCTTTTTTTTCTTGTAATATCATGATAATCCTTTCTCCTTTTGGCCAGACGCATGTGTACGTGTGTATGTGTCTCTCTTCACCTGCACCCTAGTAACTATATGACAGTGGCTAGAGGGAAATGCACACACCAGACTAGCTTAATTCATTCAATTCTTTCTCCTACTATTTGGGAGGGGAAGGATGGCCAAGGTAACCTTGGCTATGGAAAAGAAGAAATCTTTCAAGACCAAAATAGTGTCTGATTGAGCATACTGATTGTTTTCCTCCAGAAAAATATTTCAATTAGTTCATTTGTTATAAGCAAAAATTAAATGATTATCTTACTATATGAAGCCTACACATTAGTAAATGGTTCTACCTAACCTGTAGGGGAAAAAAAATTTCAATAGTAGAGAATTCCTTCGAGCAGTGTAATTTCTTTTAGAGTTCTTGTCCTATACTTCATTATTTAGGTTGTAATGTCCATTATTTCTGGAAAAAAAAAAAATCCCTTTCTCCCACTTCATTAAACCAATTATCAATACTTGGATTGCATCTGGTTAATACAGTGCATTTCAGATTCCATTAGGTCATTGGTGTACAAATATAATTTTGTACATATTTTGGTATTTCCAGATGTCATCCCTGTGGATCAAGAATACAACTGAATTACCTATCAAATTGATATTGCTGTAGTTCAGGATGTTGCCTTCTAAAAGTGATAAATGCATGTTTAAATCATAGATGCCTGTGATTTAGTATATCTTGCTATCTTTTAAATTGTTATGTCAAAATGTATAAGAATACCATTGATGTATTTTTCTTGGTAAAATAATTTACAACTGTTGTTATGTAATAATTTTCTTTCCACTAAAGAATAAGTTACAATGTCTTTGAAAAACAAATTAACATACTGTGTTTTGCTTACCATTGGCAGTGTTGTCATATGAAAGAGATCTCTGAGAATGAGACATTTCATGACCTATGTTGAAGTAGTCATAGTAAATTATCATAGTCAGTTCTCTCTTGAATAGTTTTAGGCTTCTGAATTGCTCCCTAACTAAAAAGTTCTAATCACTTTAGTCTTGCTTAGAGTCACTAAATCTTATTGCTTCTGTATATCAGAGTGAAAATTCTTATTTTTAAAAAATATTTACCATTTTAACTTTTTTTTTTCCTTTTGGGTTTTTTTTTTTTTTTAAATTGTACTTTAGATGAAGGTTTACAGAACAAACTAGTTTCTCATTAAACAGTTAGTATACATATTGCTTTATGACATTGCTTAACAACCCCACGACATGTCAACACTCTCCCTTCTTGATCTTGGGTTCCCTATTATCAGCTTTCCTGTCCCCTCCTGCCTTCCAGTCCTTGCCCCTGGGCTGTTGTGCCGCTTTAGTCTCAGAGTGAGAATTCTTGAAGAAAATATGTTCATCTAACTCTAGTCACTGTTTTTTTTTTCTGAGTCATTTGACAGGTTTGACTTAACCCAACTGCATTAACTCAGACAAACCTAATTTTTTAATTTAACCAAAAACAAATGAAATTTTATTTGAATGGAAGACTAGGATTGGTTTTTCTTTTAGGTAACACAGTTTTGGTTTTTGTCCTTTTAGAAAATACATCAGCAAATTGTTTATGTTAATTTCTTTCCATCATGAGATGTTAGGAAAAATAAAATCCTGAAAGGAAAAAAAATAGATTTTTAGCTCCAAATTCCAGCATTTTTGCACAGAAAAAAATATTTTCATTGATTCTGTTTCTGTTCTTCCTCTTGTCTCCTACTCTTCACCATCATATTTATCTTTCTCCTCTTTCTTATTTTCTCTTCTTGAAATATCTGGAAAATCAGCTAACATTTTCTACTGTCTTGTTCCTAATATAATTGGACTTTAAAAGTAAACATATAAAAGCCATTTTACCAAGTAATTTCCACAAACAAAATAAATATGGACTGGTTGGTAGCATGCAAATACATAACCAGTTGATATTTTCTCTACTCACAATGTACCATAACCAAGTCATTATAAATTTTCAAATAATTTGAAATTAGTGATAGTTAAAGCAGAGATCAGTATATTACATTCTTGTTGCTATGAAAAAATATAATACTAATATATATAATTATTAAAATTATAATATATTCATCACACATTAACATTTATCAGAACATACATTTATAGCACAATGCCATATGATTTATTTAGTGATGACTGGTTGAAGTCTGTATAATTAGAACCAAGAACACACTCATGTAATAATGATGTTTTAAAAAAGCTTACAGAGTAGTAGTAGGAGACCACAGGAATGGAAAATTCATTTTCCTTTGGATGTATAAGTAACAAAGTTAAATTCTTCAGAGTCTATAATATTGAGCTCAGAATAGCTAAAATACTTTCAGAAAATGATTATATCATAGAGCACTTAAGAAAAAGTTTCAAGTTTCTGTTTAGTAATAACATTTACTCTAGCTTGATGGTTATTTTATTCTTTTTTGATTTCGGGTAAGGTGTTTTTAAATCATTTATTTTGGCATCTGTAATTCTCCTGAGACTGCTATTTATTTATGTTCCTCACTTGGGAAAACTGCACTTCTTGCTTACTTGATCTTTCTGGACTTGAGAAAAATCAGAAGCTTTTCTTTTGCTCCTTAGGTAGATGGTCTTGCCTTTTAATCCATCATAACCACGTATCTGAGGTCTCTCATCTGTTTGGAATCCTGCGCCTGACTCTCCCCCAGGAGATGAGGGCTTTAATTGGAATGTCACTGCCAGTTTGGTGTGTTTGAGAGTGGACTGTCTCCTCTATCTTTGGCAGAAAGAAAAGCCCATTCCTAACCTTTCACCTACATATGAGCCTAAGATTATTCCCTACTGTAAACATTATGGGTGATATCAATATCTGAGGACAAGACATCAATATTTCTCTTTAGGGAATTCTGTCATGCCATTTAATATTAGTTGGTTTTTAAACGTAAGGAATTAAACTACTGTATCTACTTACAATACTGACTATATTATCATTTCAGTCAAAATAGTAATAGTAGCTTCAACTGGTGAGTTCATTGTACTGTCTTGATTTTTGAACTTTTGTACATTTTGTTAATTGGGATGGAGGTAGTGTACTGATTGACTCAATTCTGCATTTAATATGGTGACTAAACAAATATCAATAATGCAAATATTAATAAAAAGAAATTTTATATTTGCAAATAAATGCTTTTGGGTGCATAGATTTGATGTAGCTCATTATATCCTTCATGTATTTAATGCCATTAATTTTTCCATTCTTAACTCTTAGAATAAATTCAATTTAGTTGATAAAGTTAATTTTTATCAAGTCCATGAATTAAGATTAAAATGCTATAATTATGATTTTGTATAACTTACTTTATAAAATTTTCCTTGAGAATATTATTGACTAGGAGTTTATCATATCTTTACTAGACATGAACTATCAAGATTTAAATTCTTCTAGAAATTGAACCAAATATTTTGATGATCAATGGTTGAGAATATTCAAGAGAATTTTTAGACCCTTAGGGAATTTCTGGGCACTTTAAAAATATTTTTTTTTTTAAGCTCTAAATTTTTATATACGCAGAAATCAAAGTCTGGTCTTTCTTCCTGTGAATCACTGTTCGATTGAATGTGCGAGGCGGGCAGGTGCTAAATAAATACACTTAGGGCTTATTCCTCAGCACGGGCAGTTGTCAGCACTTGTATATGATGACTAGGCACTTTACCGCTAGACTCTTTTCAGATCTTTCAGTTATAGATGGGTCTAAAAATATGGACTAAGTGTCTGAACTATGAGTACCTAGTTTGCATATTGTGCATAAACAGTATGCAAAGCAGTTTTCATTTTTGCTTCACGTTTATGATGGATCTATCAGTAGCTAGAATAGGACTGAAATTTAGATTCACATTAAAAATGCTAATCATATTCTTATGTAACTGCAGAACAACGTCAGGGAACAGCTGCCTTCAAAGAAAATGCTGGCTTTAACTGTTAATAGAGACTTTCAGCAATTTTATAAAACTTTGAAACATCCCAAAGCTTTTTTTTTTTTTTTAATAATTTCTGTGAGGCCTGGAAATTCCACCAAGGAAAATGTCTACGGCACAGGAGGCTCATCTTCTTGAAAAGACAAAACAGAAAGTATAATATTGACATCAGTCCCAAACAGGAAAAGCATGCCCGGCTTCAAGAGCAGATGTCCATATAAAGTGCAGACGCAGTAAACCAATCTACATGACGTGATTCAAAGCGATAGATGCTGGCAGAATAATACTACCAACATTAAAGAGCGGGTGCAGAAGATCAAATCGACCTAATTTCACTGTGTATCTTTCTTTTTGTGAGTGTATGTCCTGGTTGCCTTGTTAAAATGAAAATTCATCGAGAACAAGTGGCCTCCGCTCTTTCTTTAAACATTGAGGATTTTGATACGAACTATAGAGTTTACATGCTGTTGACTCCATTAATGAATAAGTAACATGAAAGTTGGATGTTCAGTGGATGTACTCCATACTGACAACCATTTTGTCATGTATTTTATCAATAGTTAATTGAACAATTGATGATAAAGAATAACAAAAAACTGCTTGTAACTGATTCACTCTTTGTAAAATTTTCTGGTATAGTTTCCATACCTTTGTTATTTTATCTGGTTTTCTTAGGTATGTTTACACATCAGCGCACTCCAGATGGTGAAGCAACTTCTTGATTACTAACGAGTCTGATAGAAATGTGTGCATTATCACTAGCAAAAGACTTGAAGGCTTGCGCATTTTGCTCCATGGAATTAACTATAACAGATACTACGTATCATTCCATTTTTTGTGATTTGTTTATTATTTACTTGAAATTTTTGCATCCAATGAAGACAGCATAGGATAAATTACTCCTATATACTGTGTCAATTACACATATACCTTATTTATATAAAGGCTTAGATTTTAAACTGCTGCTTTTCAAATTGAGCTGCCTTTGTTCTTTCACTAGAGATTTCTAGGGAATTTCTGGGCACTTTTAAAGTAGTATTTTTTTAAGCTCTAAATTTTTATATATGCAAAAATCAAAATAATTTAATAGCCTAAATCATCCCCCAAAAATAAGACAAATGAGCAGTGCTGGCAAGTCTAATTCAAAAAATCCATCTAAAAATAAGCACCAAGTAATGATTGTAAACAATTTCCACTTTTAAGTTACATAGAAATTATAAGTATTATACATAAATGGATCCCTGGTGGTGCAGTGGTTAAGAGCTCAGGCTGCTAACCGAAAGATTGGCCGTTTGAGTCCACCAGCCACTCCTTGGGAATCCTATGGGCCAGTTCTGTTCTGTCCTATAGGATTGCTATAAGTTAAATGAACTAGACAGCAACAGGTTTGTTTGTTTTTATACATAAATAGTGAAAGATTAATACACATAAAGTATAATTCATAATATATGAAATGTTCAATCATTATGTTTTAAAAATATATAGGCATTAGTGAACTAAAATGGACTGGTATAGGCCATTTTGAATCAGACAATTATATGGTCTACATTTTGAATCAGACAATCATATTCTGGGAATGACAACTTGAAGAGAAATGGCGTTGCATTTATCATCAAAAAGAACGTTTCAAGATCAATCCTGAAGTACAGCACTGTCAGTGATATGATAATATCCATTTGCCTACAAGGAAGACCAGTTAATACGACCATTATTCAAATTTACACACCAATCTCCAAGGCCAAAGATGAAGTGAAGATTTTTACCAACTTCTGCAGTCTGAAATTGATCACACATTCAGGATGCATTGATAATTACTGGTGATTGGAATGCAAAAGTTGGAAACAAAGAAGGATTGGTAGTTGGAAAATATGGCCTTGGGATAGATATGGCTGGAGATCGCGTTATAGAATTTTGCCAAGACCAACGACTTTTTCATTGCAAATACATTTTTTCACCAACATAAACAGCAACTATACACGTGGACCTCACCAGATAGAATGTACAGGAATCAAATCGACTATATCTGTGGAAAGAGACGATGGAAAAGCTCAATATCATCAGTCAGAAGAAGTCCAGAGGCTGACTGCGAAACAGACCATCAGTTGCTCATATGCAAGTTCAAATTGAAACTGAAGAAAATTAGAACAAGTCCACAAGAGCCAAAGTATGACCTTGAGTATATCCCGCCTGAATTTAGAGACCATCTCAAGAATACATTTGACACATTGAACACTAATGATTGAAGACCAGACGAGTTGTGGAAGGACATCATACACGAAGAAAGCAAGAGGTTATTAAAAAGACAGGAAAGAAAGACCAAAAGCAATGTCAGAAAAGACTCTAAAACTTGCTCTTGAACGTTGAGCAGCTAAAGCAAAAGGAAGAAATGCTGAAGTAAAAGAGCGGAACAGAAGGTTTCAAAGGACAGCTGGAGAAGACAAACTAAAGTATAATGACATGCAAATACCTGGAGATGCAAAAGCAAAGGGAAGAGCATGCTCAGCATTTCTTAAGCTGAAAGAACTGAAGAAAAAGTTCACGCCTCGAGTTTAATAGTGAAAGATTCTATGGGGAAAATATTAAACAACACAGGAAGCATCAAAAGAAGATGGAAGGAATACACAGAGTCATTATACCAAAAAGAATTGGTTGATGTTCAACCATTTCAGGAGGTAGCATGTGATCAGAAACTGATAGTCTGAAGGAAGAAGTCTAAGCTGCACTGAAAGCATTGTCAGAAAACGAGGCTCCAGGAATTGACGGAATATCAATTGAGTTGTTTCAGCAAACGAATGCAGAGCTGGAAGTGCTTGCTTCTCTATGCCAAGAAATATGGAAGACAGCTACCTGGCCAACTGACTGGAAGAGATCCATATTTATGCCTAGTCCCAAGAAAGGTGATCTTACCAAATGTGGAAATTATCACACAATATCATTAATAAAATTATCATTAGTAAAATTTTGCTGAAGATCATTCAAAAACAGTTGTGGCAGTACTTTGATGCAGAACTGCCAGAAATTCAAGCCAGAATCAGAAGACGCCGTGGAGCAAGGGATATCATTGCTGTTGTCAGGTGGATCTTGTGTGAAAGCAGAGAACACCAGAAAGATGTTTACCTCTGTTTTATTGACTATGCAAAGGCATTTGACTGTGTGGATCATAACAAATTATGGATAACATTGGGAAGAATGGGAATTAC
>NW_004443948.1:14785206-14976381 GCF_000243295.1 Trichechus manatus latirostris | reverse complement strand
GTCAGGGTTGTATCCTTTCACCATACCTATTCAATCTGTATGCTGAGCAAATAATCTGAGAAGCTGGGCTATATGAAGAAGAACAGGGCATCAGGATTGGAGGAAGACTCATTAACAACCTGGTTTATGCAGGTGATGCAACCTTGCTTGCTGTAAGTGAAGAGGACTTGAAGCACTTACTGATGAAGATCAAAGACCACAGCCTTCAGTATGGATTACAGCTCAACCTAATGAAAACAAAAATTCTCACAGCTGGACCAGTAAGCAACATCATGATAAATGGAGAAAAGATTGAAGTTGTCAAGGATTTCAATTTATGTGTATCCACAATCAACACCCATGGAAGCAGCAGCGAAGAAATTAAAAGATGCATTGCATTGGGCAAATCTGCTGCAAAAGACCTCTTTAAAGTGTTGAAAAGCAAAGATGTCACCTTGAAGATTAACGTGCGCCTGACCCAAGCCATAGGTGTTTTCAGTCGCCTCATATGCATGCAAAAGCTGGACAATGAATATGGAAGACTGAAAAAGAATTGATGCCTTTGAAATGTGGTGTTGGCGAAGAATATTGAATATACCATGGACTGCCAAAAGAACCAACAAATTCGTCTTGGAAGAAGTTCAACCAGAATGCTCTTTAGGAGCAAAGATGGCGAGATTACGTCTCATATACTTTGGACATATAACCTGGAGGGATCAGTCCCTGGAGAAGGACATCATGCTTGGTAAAGTAGAGGGTGAGAGAAAAAGAGGAGGACCCTCAATGAGATAGATTGACACAGTGACTGCTACAGTGGGCTCAAGCGTAACAATGATTGTGTGCATGGCACAGGACCAGGCAGTGTTTTGTTCTGTTGTATATAGGGTCACTATGAGTTGGAACTGACTCGACAGTACCTAACAACAATAACAACAACAAATATATATTGTACAATAACAGTGGTCTACATACTAAGAGTCTATGTTAAGTACTCATAATCCCACTTTGTCATTTTACTCTGAGCACTGAAAATTCTCAATTTAAAGTTCAGGCAAAAAACATATGAGTCAAGAGACCCTCAAAAAATCATTTTTAGAATGAATTTTACTACTTAGTCTTAGTCCATTCTATAAGTCTCTCTACATTTGTTTGAGTACAGGAAGTCTTCCTCTGCAGTATGGTGGTTTGATGAATCACTGTTACATTAACTTAAATTTCTCTGTATATTTAAGGTCACCTAAAGTTCTTTAGTAATATAAATATTTCTAAGAAACATGTGCTCTGCAATACACAATATAGAAAGGAAAAGAGTGTTTCTCACTGGGATTTATTATATTCCAATTATACGGAAAAATTCAATGCCAGGAACTGTGGACATTGGAGAACAGAGCTCTTTCTTCCATATGTCAGACCATAGAGAAGAATGGATCATGTGATAACTCTAAGTAGAAGAAGGGTAATTAGACTCCTGCTCCACGTGTTTCCAAAATCACTAGTGCCAGATGCAGGATATGTGCAACTATGCCTTCGCTTTCCCCAAAAGGAAAAAGCTCTTTTTTACAGTCAATCTAGTGTAGCACTGTAAGTAAAACCAGATTTTTTTTCCGAGGGGGAGGAGGAAGTTTTGATAGAGCTCTTGATCTGCAGTTTAAAAGCCTGTTTACAATTCTTTTTCAATTGTTATCTTTAAAGAAAATGAGGGTGCTTGAAGAAAACAAAAACCTAATCCACATCCTACGTCAAAAATGCGCAAGCTCACGTATGTGGGGATGAGTATTAAGTAAATGAAAGAAGTGCCACAGTATAATAATATAACCAATAAAAATCGTGTGTAGATTTAAATCATGGCTCTTTCTTAGGATCTGATAATTATCTCTTGATATTACACTTTATTTCACAAACATTTGAATATGATCTTGCTATGTAGCACTAACGTTTTTAAGTTATAATTTTTAAATCATTCAGTTTCTTTGATAACAAATTTTATTTTCATAGAAAGGATAATCCTTTAATTTACAAGGATATGACCTTGACATCAACATAGATTTGTATAAGTATCATTTTTACGTTTATAAATCAAACATTCATTGAGCCCCTCTCAAGTGTCAGACATCATTCAAGGTGAACAATGTAGAAAAAGCCCCTCTCCTTATCAGACTTTCATCTCTTCCTCTCTCTGAGATGCAGTTAATTTCACATGCCTCATTACTTTAGAGTGACCCCCAAAGATTATTGAGAATTAGATGAATATTAATTATTTCCATTAAAATAAATATAACAGTCCTGTGTACTCATGAGTATATGTTATTAAAGAATAAAAATCCATTGCCATTAGGTTGATTCTGACTCGTAGTGACCACATGTGTTATGGTGTAGAGCTGTTCAGGAGGGTTTTCATGGCTGTAATCTTTACGGAAGCAGGTTGCCAGGCCTTTCCTTTGCAGTGCGGCTGGGTAGGTTTGAACTGCCAACCTTAGGTTAGTAGTTGAGCGCAAACAGTTTGTGTCACCTTATTCTTCTAGAGCAATATATGGGAGATTTCATCATCCTCTATCATAGAATGGAAATGGCCCCTTTTCTCAAAGTTTATGTTAAGTTTGACTCTCAGCTTAGGTTAGCTGGAGAAGACCTTTCACCTAGATTCACTAGAACAGCTATCACTTCAGGTCATGTCACTGTGTGACAACAGGCATAAAGAGGAAGTTGGGACAAATTGTTAAAAGAATCGTCAATGTGAATAGGTACTGGATTGTCACACTTTTCTAAAATTGGAAGACTTTTTTTTTTTTTTTTTGGTAGTTCTTAATGTGTCAGAAAGGTTTAACTTAACTTTGGTGATGTGAAAACACTCATAGGAAAAGTGGCCTGCCAGCTAAGGCTGGAATTTGGGACCAATGATACTAGCTTGTATTTACGAAAAAATTAAAACCCATTACAAGAGAAGCTGCTGTTGATTATTAAGAAATAAACATTCCTGTGGTTCATTTGAAGGCAAATCTGTAGTAGTCAGCAGAGGATACAAGTGACCACATCAAAGGCCTGGAATTTCCAAGTTCCTGTATGCGATGAGAAACTGAATGCCACAGCAAGGCAGATGTAGAAAAGATGGTGGAGAGCTGCTTCCTTTCCATCTGGTGTTTTACTGCAGCTATGCTCACAGTTACCCTGAAAGGAAAACAGAATGAAGAAAAATAACTCCACAGTCTTGTGTTGTTTAGGCTGAATCATCTAAGCCAAGTCATTACTTCAGAATAAATTCAATACTGAATGAGACAAAGTTGAAACATAAATAAAACACACTCGAGGGAAACCTCTCACTTTAATGAAATCCTGAACTAATTTGACTGACCCAGAAGCCACAACCTAATGATACCAGGCCCAAATAAGAATCCTAGTATGTATTTTCTCATTTCTTCACTAACCACCCAGTGTTAAAGTGCAACACTCCCAGTACTTTCCACTATTTTCCCTAATTTATTTTTCTCTATAGAATTTATCCCCAAATAACACACTATATATTTAACTTATTTGTTTACATCCTTTCTCCCACACTGGAATATAAGCTTCACAAGAGCAAGAATTTTGAATTTTTTTTTATTTTTACATTTTAAATCCCTAACTCTTAGAAGGCACACACATATATCTATTAAAGAAATAATGAATAAATTCTCTTTCTGTAAATATGATACAGGCGGTATAACTTTTTATTCCAATTAATTTATTAAGACATATGTATATATATGCAATTTACATACATGCATACATTTCATCATATGAAAGTTTTCAGTATAGATTTTTTTTTTTCCTTTTTCCCTATGTAGTTTGTCTCAACCCTAGACTTTTTCTTCCCACTCCACCTCCCTCCCACTATACACACCTAAGGATACTCATGTTAAAAACTTGATAATGCCCTTCCATATTTTTTAATGTGCTCCTAAGTCTTCTTTGGAGCTCTGGTGGTGCCGTGGTTAAGAGCTTTTCCTGTTAACCAAAAGGTCGGCAGTTCGAATCCACCAGCCACTCCTTGGAAACCATATGGGGCGGTTCTACCCTGTCCTACAAGGTCGCTATGAGTCAGAATCGACTCCACAGCAACAGGTATGGTTTGGTTTTGGATCACTTGCACTGGTATATTTTTTGCCAATACCTTGTAGTTTTTATGGATTGTTCTGACATCTGGTATGAGAGTACACTCTCACTATTGTAGTTTTTCTTTATTTTCAGGCTATTCTTAGTGGTTTACTTTTCTTTATAAATATCAAAATAATCTCATAAATTTCCAGAAGATACCAGGTTGGGCTTCTAAGGTGTTTTAATCAAATTTATATATTTATTTTGAAAAAATTCCAGAACATAGTTTGCTCTTTTATTTGTCCACATTTCTTTTTTTGTAAATTCAAACAATATTCTAGCATTCTTCATCTAGTTCCTGCATCTAATTCCTTGCAACTTAATTAATTTCAAAGCATTTAAAAGTTTTTCCCTCTTGTAAATTTTATTACTCATTGCATATTGCTAAAGTGTTGCTTTTTGTACATTTATATTTTATCCAACCACTAATATTTTTTTCTTAATTCTAGTAACTTTTATAGTATTCTCTTGATTTATTAGGTGTTCTAAGTATATAACCTATCATTAGCACAAAGATATTGGCTTACATATTTCTTTCTCCTGTTTTTTGTTGTTGTCGTTGTTGTTCAACTCCATTTGTAAATATCACCAAAAAAAAAACAAAAAACCCCACACCGGTGCCGTGGACCTAATTCAGACTCATAGTGACCTTATAGGACAGAGTAGAACTGCCCAGTGAGCGGCTGGTGGATTCAAACTGCCGACTTTTTGGTTAGCAGTGGTAGCTCTTAACCACTGCGCCATGAAGTCTATGTTAAATAATAATGGTGAAATAATTGTCTCCATCTAGTTATTAGATTTTAGCTAAAATACCTTTCCTGCTTCACATTTAAAACAGTACTTTCTGTTGAATTTTGATCAACATAATTTACATAGATTGCTTTTATTCTTATTTTATGTAGAATAGGTATTACAAATGATTGCTAAATTTTATCAAATGACTTTTCAACAACTATCAATATCATAATAATAGTTTTCTTCTTTGGCCATATACAAACCTTCATTTAAGAAAAAAAAGCCTGATAATGAGCCAACCTTGCATTCCCAAAAGAAACCCCAGTGATTATATTGTGTTGTATTTTATTCATTGGATTTAATTTGCTATTATTTTATTTAAAATGTATGCATCTATATCAAAAGTGATGTTGATCACTCTTTTTAGTACCATCTTTATCACATTTGAAATTATGCTGGCTTCATAAACTGATCAGTAGTTTTTTTTTTTCTTCCTCTTGGAGCAGTATAATAATATTTAAACTGTTATATTTTTCCCCTGTGTCCCATAGATACTAAATACACAGGGTTCTTTACATTTCTTTCAGCTTCCAGGTAAATTGTATTTCATCTGAGTACAGAATTTATGGGAACTTTTCCATTTCTCTCAATGCCATGCTACTTGCTTCCACTCCCATGATTGCACATAACATGTTTTATACCACTCCAATTTTTTTCTCATTCTTTCTGCTTGAAAGCCTATCAGATTTTATCTTTAGCATCAGAATTCATAAATCTTTCTATGATATGTCAAAGTGTATGTGTGTTTTTTTCTAAATGGAACTTAGTAAAACTTTTCAATCTGAAGACCGAAGCCTGTCTTCATCTCAAGAAACTTCTGTATGTCTTTAATGTTGTAGTAAGTGTGCTGCATTTGAATGTCCCTGAGCTAACCAAACAATCGGGTTGTGAAATAAGACTTAGTGATATTCCACAGTATCAGGGCATCTTAATAATTCCTTGAATGCAGGAAACCAAGGGGCTTGAATAAAGTAGAGAGACGACCAGGACAGCCCATGGTGTTTCTTATGTCCTTTCTTCCTATTTTGGGAGTGGTTCTTTCTCCCTGAATAACAGAAGAGTTATGTAAATGAGGACTTCCAGGTAATTACCTCACCTAATGAATAGGATTTAAGTTATAAAATAGCTAATTTATACCCCAGATTGTTGTGTAGCTGATGTTGCATTCTCTAGGGAGCCATCTGTCATAAATGCATAAATTATGGTTTTATTTTTTATGAATAACCCTTAATCAGTGATATCTTGCTAAGAACATTCTATAGATAAGGACTCTTCCTCCTTAGCAATATCATTCCTCTATTTACTGAAACGCCTGGCTGGCAAGGAGATCAGATTGAGTCACTTGCCTTTTTTTTTTTTCCTTGGTGGACACCTCCCCTCCCACCCAAGGACTGAATAGATAGAGCACCAGTTGGTTTAACTCCTTCATCTTCAGTCTTTAAATGCTCTGATTTTTTTTTTTTCCCCTCCACTATATAGGTTTCAGGTAGGAGCCCTGGTGACACAGTGGTTAAGAGCTATAGCTGCTAACTAAAAGTCAGCAGTTTGAATCCACCAGCCGCTCTCCTTGGAAACTCTATGGGGCAGTTCTACTTGTCCTATAGGGTCCTTATGAGTCAAAATCGACTCCACGGCAATGGGTGTAGGTTTCAGCTCTATTCTGTTGGAAGCCAGTTGTCATTGACCATCTTCTCTCTGACTGCCCTATTTCATGAATTAATTTATTTGGTGACTGAGCAAAGCTCAGGTGTGATAGTTGGAGTGCCCTTCAGGAGTCCTGTAAGTGATGAAGGGAAGAATGTTCTCTAACCACCACCCGTTCTCATTAATGGAATGCTAGAAATATGCAGATTCCCTCATCTCTTCTCCTAGATTTTTCTTTTCAATCTCCTGTACCTGCCAAGCTCCAGGGGTAAGTAGGCATAGCCCACCAATCCAGTGCATTCTTTACTTCTTGGGAGCCAGGGAGGCCAAACCATTAACATGGGAACAATGATGAAATCCCCATGAAATGGGTACAGATCTCTTCTCAAGGATCCATATCTTTCTGTCTCTCTTTGCACTGTGACCTTGTTCTTTCATTACTTTCCCTCTTCAGTTCTCTTTCTTGTGACATGAAGAGAATCTAACTCTTTACATGCATGTGGTTGCCTATTGCAACCACTTGATGTGAGAGGCAAAGGGCTTGCACATGGAAATAAAAGAGTGTTACATTCAGTTTATCATGTTCTCAGAGTCCAGTCCTCCACTTAATTTCTAATAGTCTCTATTACCTTATAAAATTCTAGTTAAATGAAAAATTTGAGGCTGCTTACTGTTGATCACCTCATAAAAAGTTTTTTAGTTTTTTTTTTTTTATTCTAAGGATTTGGTTTTAAATGAATTTGTTGGGAAAAATTACTATATCCTTCAGTATGTATGCATACTTGTGCTAAGGAGATGACATGATTAGGTAGTGGAAACAGGAATTCCTCAACAACAGATTAATGGATAAATAAATATTCTGAGGGGACACAAGAAAGGATAAGAAAATGTCAGTCAAGACTAGTGGGATCTAAGGAGGGTTTCATAAATCTAACACTTGAAAATATATATTGTTTAAAGTTTTATTGTGGTAAAATATGAATAACATAAATTTGTCATTTTATTCATTTTAAGTGTTTACTCAGTGGCATTAATTACATTCACAGTGTTATACAAGCATTGCCACCATCTATTCCCAACACTTTTCCAAAACCCCAAACAGAAATTCTATACCCATTAAGCAATAAATTCCCCTTCCTCTCTTCCTGTAGCCCCTCATAACCTATAATTCTAATTTCTGTCTCTACGAGTTTAACTATCCTAGATATTTCACATAAACAGGATCATACAATACCTGACCTTTTGTGTCTGGCTTATTTCACTTAGCATAATGTGTCCAAGGTTCATTCATGTCATAACATGCATTAGAATTTTATTTCTTTTTATGGATTATTAGTATTCTATTATATGTGATATTCCGTTATATTGAGCCATTAATGAGTCGGAATTGACTCAAGGGCAAAGGGTTTGGGCTTTTGGTATTATATATAAATACCACATTTTGCTTATTCATTCACTTGTATATGGACGCTTGCGCTGTTTCTACTTTTTGGCTGTTGTGAATAAGGCTGCTATGAATGTTGATATACAACTATTTGTTTGAGTACCTACATTTAATTCTTTGTGTATATTCCTAGGAATGAAATTGCTGGGACATATGGTAATTCCATGTTTAACTTTTTGAGGAACCACCAAACTGTTTTCCACAGTGACTGTACCATTTTTCATTCCCACCAGCAATGCACAAATGTTCCATTTTCTCCATATAGTCATCAACATTTATTATTTTCCATTGTGTGTGTATATATATAAAATAACCATTCTAGTGGATGTGAAGTGGAATCTCATTATACTTTTGATTTTTATTTCCTTATAGGATAGCTATGAGTCAAAATCGACTCGATGGTAACAGCTTTGGTTTGGTTTTAGTGATTAATGATGTTGAGCATTTCTTTACGTGCATATTGGCCATTTGTGTATCTGCTTTGGAAAATGTCTGTACAAGATTTTTGGCCATTTTTAATTAGGCTGTCTTTTTGCTGTTGAGTTGTAGGAATTCTTTATATATCCTGGCTATTTGTAAATATTTTCTCCCTTCCTGTGGGCTGTCTTTTCACTTTCTTGATAATGTTCTTTGGTGCACAAAACATTTAATTTTTATGAAGTCCAACTTGTCTATTTTTTATTGTTGTTTGTGCTTTTGGTGTCGTATCTAAGAATTAATTGCCAGATCTAAGTTCATAAATATTTATCCCTGTATTTTCTTCTAAAAGTTTTAAAGTTTTAGCCCTTATGTGGAAATATGTTTATTATTTAAAATTTTCAAGTATCACATTACCTTGACGATAGGAGGGTTAGTTCCCAGTAGTCTAAATAATAATATCCTACCTTACTCAACAGCATACAAGGCCCATAACCTGGAAGAGGAGTCATAACTCCAACCCGTATTTCCAAACTCTTACTTCAATGTCTTCTTCCTGCCCTGGTCCCTCGTGAGGATTGTCTCACTTAAAAACATATCCACTATCCTTTCCACCTGTATACTGACATCACTGAAAAATTATAACACACACCTAAAAGCCCAAGATTAACTTGGGAATCTTTTTATTGTTCTTGACAAGAATTGCTGTGGATGTTTTACATGCTTCGTGTTTAGACCCCTCATTCAGCCATCATTTATGACAGAATCCCTAGACTGTTATCGTTAGAGATTCTGATGGAAATATTTTTGCCAGTGTCAAGGCAGTGAACATCTGGTATACACATCACCCAAATTTAGCTTCTGGACTTAACTCAGTTTTTCATCTCTTAATATCTTTGCTTTTCTCATCAAGTCATAGTTTTGAAGATAGGTGTAAGAAAGATTGATAGCTATCAATAAAAACTTCCAATTTTTTTTTTCTTTTCCATGGCTTACCTTTGATACAGCAGTTAGCAGAAAATGAATTGCATCTCTGAAATTCCAAGTGCATATGTTATGAGATTGTATGTTGTTATAATGAGATTTTAAAGAGTCATTAAAAAAACAAAAAAACGGGCAAAGCTATTGCCATCGAGTCAAGTTCAACTCATAGTGACTCTGTAGGACAGAGTAGAAATGCCCAACAGGTTTTCCGAGGCTGTAATCTTTATGGAAGCAGATTGCCACATCTTTCTCCCATGGAGCAGCTGGTGGGTTCAACCACCAACCTTTCAGTTAGCAGCCTAGCACTTAAGCACTGCACCTGCAGAGCTTGATAGAGGCATAATATGGCCTGTTTATTATTGTACTTCACAAATAATGTAAAGAGCCATTATAACAGCTACTAGTAAGTCTCATGTCAAAAACTAACATAAATTACTCATTTTGCCTTCATACTTTTTTTTAATGGGGAATAAAATCTTAACTGAAATAAATACTTCTCCTTTATTAATAGATCAGCATAGAAATTTGTAGTTTTATTTAAATATTTATGTATGTTTTATAACCAAGTCTAACCTGTATTACCTAGACATAATTCACATAACTACCTACACATGAAATATGTGTAGATATTGGACAGACCTACCCATATTTCACATAAAATAAGTTTAGTAAAAAATGTTAGGAAAATAGGGATTTCAAAAGCACTTCTTAATTCATTAGTTTATTTGGATGCAGAGATAGACTGTATAACTAGCTGACACTTCATTGGAAGAATCTGATAATACTAATGATGATTATGTGAGAACCAAATACCACCAAACCCACTGCCTCAAGTCAATTCCAACTCAAAGGGACCCTATATCAAAAAAGCTTGTTGCCATCCAGTCAATTCTGGCTCATAGAGACCCTATAGGACAGAGTAGAACTGTCCCATAGGGTTTTCAAAGAGCAGCTGGTGGATTTGAACTGCTGACCTTTTGGTTAGCAGCTGAATGCTTAACCACTACACCACCAGGGCCCCTAGGGACCCCATAGGGCAGAGTAAAACTAACCCATAGGGTTTCCAAGATTGTAAGTATTTACGGAAGCAGACTGCCACATCTTTCTCCCACAGGGCAGCTGGTGAGTTCACTGCCAACCTTGTGGTTAGCAGCCGAGTACTTTAACCACTATGCTACCAGGGCTCCTTGATTATACGAGAACGAAAACAAACAAAAAATACATTGCCGTCAAGTTGATTCTGACGCATAATGACCCTATAGGGACCCTATTGGACAGAGTAGAACTGCCCCATTGGGTTTCCAAGGAGCAGCTGGTGGATTCGAACTGCTGACCTTTTGGTTAGCAGCCAAGCTCTTAACCACTGACTGTGCCACCAGGGCTCTGATTATATAAGAAACACCTGGCAAATAGGAAGCTATGTACTTGTTCATTTATTTAATCTTCACACTGGAGACCCGGTGGTGCAGTGGTTAAGCATTCAGCTGCTAACCAAAAGGTCCGCAGTTAAAATCCACCAGCTGCTCCTTGGAGACCCTATGGGACAGTTCTACTCTGTCCTGTAGGGTTGCTATGAGTCAGAATCAACTTGAAGGCAATAGATTTGGTTTTTAGGTTTATCTGCACAACAACCCTATGCGATAGGTATTCTTAGTGTTACCCAGTTTATGTGTGAGGAAACTGTGACATAGGGGACTAAGTAACTTGCCAAGGACACAGAGAGTAAGTGGGCTAGCTCGAGTTGGAACTTAGGCAGTCTGAGCTCCAAAATCTATTTCCTTAAACGGGTTGCTCTACACTAATTACTTAAATGTTTATCCTTTTTTTTTTTTTCACTATACTATAGATTTTACTATACCCACTTTCATCTCTATATGGAAATCTCACAATTTGATTAAAAATATATTAAAAGATTCATTTTGAATTTATATAAATCTGATTGGTTAAGATCCCACTAGACTGCAGAGTAATTTAGTTCTGTATGAAAAATTTTAGTGTTTAGGTTAAGTTGATGCCTTTCCTACATGAAGATGATAGATTCTCCCTCAGTAAAGCAAACATTTAAGTTGTTTCTGTATAATGAGATTGAATTTCTGTCTTTCTTATTCTCTCATCTTTTGACCCCACTCTACTCTTGTATCCAATAACAAATGTATTTAACTGAATTAATTGGGGAACAGATACAGTCTGACATCATGGATAACGATAGTGACAAAATAAAATTTCTTGACTTTTCTATGATTTGTTTAATAATTTGATAATATTTATTGTCTAATATATATGCCAGGTAGGCTATTAGATACTGAAGGTAAAGTAGGGAGCAAAAAATTACATAAGTCTTACTGTCGTGTAGCAGTTTAATGGGGAACAGAGTCATAAACAAATGGCTTAGATAAATGACCTTCACATATCTTGGTACCTGGCTTCTCTGTTTTAATACCATGTTCCAAATAAGAAAAAGGCTGTAGATAAATTGTCAACCCTAAATTAAAAAAAAAAAAAAAAGTCTCTATATGTTTTGTTATAACATTAATTTATTTTCTTTGGGGCAAAGTTTGGTATTTGTGAAAAGGAATCAGTATTGAAAATTTAATACGTAGCTACAGTTTGGCAACCAAGGCATGCTGGCACTGTTCTAAGTTTAATTCACCTACAAACCAGCATTCTCAGCAGAAACCCAAATGTGTCAGTCATTCTAATGATATGATCTTGTAGAATAAACTAGGTGATTGGTTTTACTAGATGTCGGAGTAAAACGGTTTTCACACGACTCTGCCAATCTCTGCCAAGTTTGTCAACAAAATCTCACAGCCTTTTCTCTTGGCACTTACTTTCAAAACTGCGCTTTAAGCAGTTTACCTACATAATCCTTTTATGAGCATCTGCTACTCCAGAAGACCAAAAAAAACAAAAAAAACAAAAAACATTGCCATCTAGTCGATTCCAAATCACAGCGACCCTATAGGACAGAGTAGAACTGGCCTATAGGGTTTCCAAAGAGCAGCTGGTGGATTTGAACTGCCAGCCTTTGGTTAACAGCCAGGCTCTTAGCCGCTGTACCACTAGGGCTTCTGCTGCTTTAGAGGCAGAGAGAAATCACTACTAGAGGTGAAATGTTAATTTCAAAGACAGAAAACAACAAATGTAAAAATTATAGAAAATTTCTCCTTAGGAGGATTAATTATTCTACTCTTTCTGATTCATAAACACTTGTTTATGAGGAACCTGTTTACTAGGAAAGTTGACAAGAATTATACCTTCCAAAGTAGTCAGGTTCAGATGAAAGATCTGATACATAAATACTAAAATAATTGATTTATTCCTTTAGTTTGATAACACGAAAATAAGTGTAATCTTATTAATCCTTAAGAACTTTTCTAACTTTTTTTAAATTTGAATTTGGAATAATAATGGACTACTTTGACCCCAAAACTTTTGGGATATTGACTGCGTGTAACCTTATCTAAATGTATAAAAATAAATCTAGTAAGATTTCTGTACATTAACACACACATCCATAGTGCCAACTATATACTGGGACAATAAACACGAGGGTACTAAGAGCAATGGAATCAGCCCACAGCTAAATTTAGTCTTATTGCAATGTGGCACAGTGGTTAAGAGCTTGGCTGCTAACCAAAAAGGTCAGCGGTTTGAATCCACCAGCCGCTGCTTGGAAAGCCTACGGGGCAGTTCTGCTCTGTCATGTAGGGTCGCTATGAGTTGGAAGCAACTCGACAGCAACGAGTTTGTTTGTTTTTGGTTTTATCTATTTGGTAATTCTTAGTGGAGTATTTTTTAAATTGACATTTCTGAAATGGCATGTTTGGAAATGCTTTTAATCCTTGAGCCCTTTCCCTCTTTTATTTTTTCAAAATCATAACCTGGTAATTCTAGATTATTAAACTCAAAAATTAAGGCAAATTTCACCTCAAGTAAAACCCTCAGTTACTTTTTCCAAGAGACAAGCAGTAAACATTCAAGGAGGGAACAAAATCTATTTTTATATTTATTGTTACTGTAATAAAATTTACCTGGGAGGCAAAACACTGGACTTGGAGTGAGAAAATGGTGGTCCTAGATTTTCCTCTCAAGAGTTGTGCAAACTTAAGCAAGCTTTTCTGAGCTTTCATTTCTTTCTACTAATTTTAGGAAGACCTAAAATCAATATAGGATCATGTTTATTGATAAACTTTACAAAGCTAACATGGAACAACTGTTATTTGTATCAGTAAAAAAATACATAAACCTACATCGGAGTGGTTGTTATAAACCTTCCTCACTTTAGGTACCCATTGGTCTTCTCCAAGAAGCATTATTTCAGTGCCCGACTTAAAGCATTGTAATCATTTAGCTGGGACCCTTTTCTAAAGTCTTGTTAGTTGTCATAGAATTGTCTCCAACTCCTGGTGAACCCATATACAACACAATGAAACATTGCCCAGTCCTGTGCCATCTTCACAATCATCTGAGTCCATTGTTGCGGCCACTGTGTATTTTGAGTGCCTTCCAACCTAGGGAGCTCATCTTCCAGCACTGTATTGAACAATATCCCGTTGTGATGCATACGTTTTTCACTGGCTAATTTTCGGAAATAAACTGCCAGGCCTTTCTTCCTAAGTCTGTCTTAGTCTGGAAGCTCCACTGAGACCTGTCCACTATGGGTGATCCAGCTGGTATTTGAAATACTGTTGGTGTAGCTTTCAGCATCATAGCAACACATAGTACAACAAACTGACAGACAGGTAGTGGCTAAAAATCTTAGATATTTATTAACTCATTGGCTGCTACAAAAACAAATCACATAAACCAAAAGCTTGTAGATGAGTCTGTTGAACTTTGATAAACATGAGGCTATTTAGATAATTTTTTCTCTATGTACTTACGAAATGATGAGAAAGGCATACAAATTTGGGGAGCACAGGTTTGAATGGACCATGAAAAGGAGAAATATTAGGAATCCTAAAAAATGTGAACATGTAAATAATGTTTACAATAAATAAATATATTTCAAGGTGTATGAATTATTAAAACATTTTTCATAGCATTTCCTCTTGAAAATGGGCAAGTATCATGTATTTCTACTGCTGCTGCACCTGACCCAAGCCATGGTGTTTTCAATCGCCTCATGTGCATGGGAAAGCTGGACAGTGAATAAGGAAGGCTGAAGAATTGACACCTAATTATGGTGTTGGTGAAGAATACTGAATATACCATGGACTGCCAAAAGAACAAACAAAGCCAGCGTGCTCCTTAGAGGCAAGGATGGCGAGATTTCGTCTCACATACTTTGGACTTGTTATCAGGAGGGATTAGTCCCTGGGGAAGGACATCAGCGAAAGAGGAAGACCCTCAACGAGATGGATTGACACAGTGGCTGCAACAATGGGCTCAAGCATAACAACAATTATGGTGCAGGACCGGGCAGAGTTTCGTTCTGTTGTGCATAGGGTCACTATGAGTCAGAACTGACTTGATGGCACCTAATGACAAAAACAATGTTGTGTATTTATTTCAAAAGGAGATCTTTTGAGGACAAGTCCTTTTTTCATGGCTTCCTAATGTTTAAATACTCTCCACAAAATTGTCCCCTAAGTGATCCTAATAAAAATATAAGATTTTAATAGTGTGTTGGCAGGCATTTGGAAATGTTCTATATAAACCATCTGTACTTCTGAGATAAACAAGTAAGAGAAATTAGTTTAGCAACTAAGCAGGGACTTATTTTGGGAAATGAAAAAGTATAGTGCTTACTGGTAATTTCATTTTTAGGATCAAAAACACAGTTGTGGCATACAAGGTACTTTCCAAGGAAATGGAAATGACTGTCAACAAGGGGTATAAGATTTGTTTCTAAGCAAAAGCCTTATTGATCTGATGTAAGCTCTTCTTTTTAGTTCATGGTGAGTTATTTGAGTCTGTATGAAATGCATTACCTCTTTATAATTGCAAGAACTGGAAACCCTTACCTGAATATGTATTTTATTCCCTAAAAATCATGGGGAAAATCTAATGACCCCTGATCAGCTATGTTCCAGGATTGGTTTAAGGATTACATTCCATTACAATGTGACAATGCTTTATAAACAATAAAGTTCTACGTACATGTGCCCAAGATAAGCCTCTTTTTCTGAGGTAGCATGGGCTCAGTTAAATGACTCATGCCAAATTTGTTTGAGGCAAAAGTTTGAAGTGTAAGGAGTTTATCTCTGCTATAGAAAGGAATGAAGTTCTGATATACATGCTACAACATGGATGAACCTTGCAAACATTATGCTAAGTGAAAGAAGCTAAGCACAAAAGGTCATATATTGTTGTCTTCGTTTCTTAGTGCTGCTGTAACAGAAGTACCACAAGTGGATGGCTTTAACTAACAAAAATGTATTTTCTCACAGTTTAGGAGGTGGGAAGTCTGTCTGAATTCAGGGTGCCAGCTCTTGTGGAAGTCTCTGTCTCTGTCTGCTCTGGGAGAAAATCCTTGTCTCAGCTTCTCTAGCTGGCAAACCTTGGAGTTCCTGGTTCGGCTTTCGTAGTCTTCACATAGTGTGGGTCTTCCTCTTGTGTCTGCCATCTTGTGTGCCTCACCTGCCCTTTTATATCTCAAAAGTGATTGGTTTCAGACAATCCATACTCTGATATGGCCTCAAAAATAAATCATGGGGAAAGCATAGCAATGGATTTTAAATTGAAACCCAAAACACAAGAAATTAGGGTTGAATGTATTCAAGGAATATGAAATGAGTTAGAATTGGAGCCAGGCAAACCTAAGATGATCAAGTGATGAAGAAAAAAGTCAAAGCTACGAGGAATGGGCCATTTCCTATTCTCTTTCTCATAAGAAAACTAATATTTTTATATAAGCATTATTTTTAAATTAAGTTTGTAAAGTTAACCTTGGGTGCACCCAGTTATGCAACTCAATGAATTGCATCAGCTGTGCCTGTAACCATAGATGCCCTTAACTAAAAACTGCATTTCTTCCAGCTCCTCAAATATGTTTTATTACTGTTTCCAAATTTGAAATCTTTTATCTAATTCCTAAAATGCAGTGATGAATTATTTACATATAAAATATGTTTGACCTGTAATGTATATATAAAAATGTTCTTTAACATTTCCAAATGGTATCAACCACCCAACACTTTTCTAATTAATGTCCAAGGGGACTTTTTAGATAGAGGTAAAGTTTAACATGTAAATTTTTAGACAACAAAACCAAAAGTCAATGTCTGAAAGCATAGAGGATAGGATATTGAACACTAGAAATAAAATCCAAGTTTCTTAAGCTGATTCAGTCACTTGTTTTGTGATCTTGACTAAATTATTTCTCTGCATCTGTTTTCTTCTCTGTGGTAGGGAATAAATGAATTAGATGTCCCACAGAATCCCTTCAATACTAGTAATCTCAGGATATAGCATCTCCTATTCCCAAATCAGAAGCCCTGGTGACTCAGTGTTTAAGAGCTTGGCTGCTAACCAAAAGATCGGCAGTTCAAACCCACCAGCCCCTCCTTAGAGATTCTATGCGGCAGTTCTGCTGTATCCTCTAGGGTTGCTATGGGTCGGAATCACCTTGATGGCATCTGGTTTTTTAGTATTCCCAAATCACAGCTGATAAGTTTTTAGTTGTAGTGATACAATAAGACTTTATACTCAGAAATAAGATATAAATATGTTTAAAAAAATGATTCGTGTTTCCTTTGTCAAAGAATTATTCTGTTTCTCATAGTTTGGAAATAATAAAAATCACAGGGATAACCCACCATAAATTGTCCAAGAATATCCATCAAGGAACATAACTTGTTTAGAAGGCTGAAATTCCATTTGGTAGACAATATTACTTACAAACCTGCCCACTCTATCTCCACACAATCATCAAGAGCCAGTTAACTTCCTAGATGTTCTTATAATTCTCAATCGATAACAGCTAATTGCTTTATTTTCCAATTAATTATTTTCTGATTAATGACCCAAATAAAACTTCAGAAAGGAGTAAATGTGAATATTATCATATCAGAAACCACCTCATAATCATTTTATAAGAGGATAATTTATAGATAAAACTTCTGTTTGATTGAAATAAATTTAATTAGGCAGTATGTATTCTACCTTAGGCAATGAAGCCTCTTAAACAAAAATTGTTTTTTTTTTCCTGATTTGGGAGGAGGTACTGTTATGATGAATTACAACTTTCACTCTTTACTCTGACTTCTCAGTTGAAATAGAGGAATACAATGATATAGTCCAGAACCCAGTCAGCTAAGATTACATTCTTTGTACAGAGGGAGTTTTAAAAAAAATAGGTCCTATATGTCCAAAGGGCACTCAGATAATGTCTGAGTAACTCAAACATAAACAGGAAAGAAACTTGATAGAAAACCTTGTTGGCAGTCCAGTTCAGGTCTAATTACTGCAGTTCCTTGTGGAAAATTTTGAAATAATAAGGTGGGAGGACAAAGGGAAAGGCGAAGCCTGATGAGCCTTCTGACTTTAGAATCTGAAACCCTGACCTTCTTTCAAAATGTTCCTTTCCCCATGAAACTGCCTGAGCTGATGTATGCTTGAGTATTTTATGTGGTGGGAGAGGTCTTAAAGAGACATTTCCCTGGTCATTTCACCTGTTGAAGATCATCCTTATAGAGGGAGTCAGGCTCTCCCTTCCCATAAAAGCATGCTAGGCATTCTAAGGACACAGCATTCCATTAATCACTGGCTCTAATTCAAGTAAAAAATTATTTGGATTTTTTGTTTAGCATCAGTTAAGAACATGTGTATATCTGGATTATGTGTGCATACTTTACATATGAATATTTCTTTAAACATTATATGTTACAAGTACTAGTAATAACATAAAGAACTGCACGAGTCAAAATCTTGAGAGCAATCTTTCATTGTAAAGCTGATGAAAATCTCTAATAAGGTTTTTTTAAAGACCTGGTGAGTAAATAAGTTGAGGAATCGTATACGTATGTTTAACAAACTCATTGTGCCAGCAAAGACTGTGGCTGTTGCTTCAGTTCAGTCACTTGGGCCACTGCAAGGTCACTGCAACTTCCTGCCAGTGACTACTCCTCGTCTGGCGACCACATGCACAAGAGAAGGAAACTCTGTCCAGTCCTGCACCATCCACGCGATTGGCTGTAGATTGGATCATTGTGATCCATAGGGTTTTCAGTGGCTGAATTTTGGAAGCAGATCTTCAGGCCTTTCTTTGTAGTCTATCTTAGTCTGGAAGCTCTGCTGACACCTGTTCGGCATCACAGCAACACACAAGCCTCCACTGACAGGTGGTGGCTGTGCATGAGATGGATTGTCCGGGAATTGAGCCTGGGTCACCCATATGGAAGGCAAGAATTCTTCCACTGAACCGCTACTGCTCCTTTATATTAGTAAATGCTATACATATATTGAAGTTCATCTGGGCTTCTGGTATGTTTGTACTGAGGTCCCTGAATAGTGCAGTCGGTTAAGTGCTCGACTACTAGCCAAAAGTTTGGCGGTTCCAACCCACCCAGAGGTGCCTTGGAAGACAGGCCTGGCAATCTACTTCTGAAAGGTCACAGCCTTCAGAACCCTACAGAGCAGTTCTACTCTGCACACCTGGGTTTGCCCCGAATTGGAATTAACAATGACAATTAACAACAATAGCAACAACGAAATAAAAGTTTAAAAGGGAGAACTTCTAACAATGCACTTTATGTTGGGAGTTGGTAACAGCTCTCAGATCTGCATATTCTTGGGAACCCCTAAAATGCATCCTTCAGTGCATTGATAAAGTATGCCAGATTGGTTAGCCCACTGCAGAAATCTCTAAGGTTGTCAGCATTGCACAGATTTCTCTTCTGAGTGCTTCCTGAATTTCCCACCAAGGGTAAAATCCACTCGTGTTGATTAACTTTTAGAATTAAAATGCAAACATGGAACATAGTCTCAAAATATCCATCCTCAAATATACATGAAAGAGATTAGCAGAGAAAGAGGAAAGTTTAATCTCTTCCTAGTATGTTAGCAATGATTAGCACATTATCTTTTTTTTATAATTTAGTGAAAAACTTAGTTTTATCTACCACATCACGAGTGTTCACTTTCCTGAAGACACGCTGGAGAATTGCTTCTTGGATCTTGGTGCCAGGAAAATCTATGATACTTCTCAATAGCTAGTATGCTTTTTACTTATTTTTGGGTAAATATCGTATCTTTCCATTTCAGGGTTGCTAGGAGGCTGAGGACAGTATTGTGTCTTTTGATATACATTTCGGTGTACTGAGATTACACTGACTACATCAAAATCAAGAAAAATGGATATAATATTGCATGTATTTTAGTACACATTCTCAATTTGGTTATAGAAAAAGGTGATGGGTGCGCTTGTTGGAAGGGAGGGAGAGAAAGCAAAGAGGAATTTCAGTGGGTGGAACACAGGAGAGTCATGTTCTAAGAAAAGCGGAAAGAAAGAGCAGTATCACATTTTCACAGGGAAGAATGTTCTCGAGGATTGTCGGGCTGTAATAACTACCTAACTGAGGTGACTACAGATGGGAGAAGAAAACCTGGTCCCTTTTAACCTCAGTACAACTTTGTCAGAGAAACCTTCCGTCCTACTTTTAAAACACGTATTTGTAGACCTTTTCATGTGGCACCCTGATCTTTACTGTCATAGCATTCATCACAGTTTGTACCTTATTTTTATTTATTTATTTTTGGACTCCCTCATAAGACTGTAAATTCCATCAGGGCTGGGTGTACACTTGTTTTGCTCAACATCCTATTCCCAGTGCTTAGCCAAACCAAAAAGAAAAAAAAAGCAAACCCATTGCCGTCAAGTCAATTCCGACTCATAGCAACTTTATAGGATAGAGTCGAACGGCCCCATAGGGTTTCCAAAGAGCGACTGGTGAATTTGAACTACTGACCTTTTGGTTAGCAGCTGAGCTTTTAGCCAGGTCTAGCAAATAGTTTGCCCAGAAATATGCGTGTTAAATGCCTGAATGATGAGTTTGCTCTGTACTGAAAAATCCATTATAAAAGCATAAGGACAGAACAGAAAATTATTCCAGCCTTAGTGATGTTGTGAGTAAGGGTTTAAAGAATGAAGAGAAGGGCTTTGGTGAGGAGCTCTGTGACTTTGATATCAGAGGAAGAGGCCACCCCTGTTCACAGCAAGGATGTAGAGAACGATGTAAAATGTTGAGATTGCTAGTACTTTTGAATAAAGGAGTTGTTTTAATATGCTCCTCTTTTATTTGACCTTTTAAGGTGAAGTACGTGAATACCTACACTTGAATGATAACATTTTTTGTAGCAATCTTAACTTTAGTGAACGGAGTCTAATAGAAGAAAATAAAGTTGTTCAGAAATGGGAAAACGCAATTTTTGTGAGGGTGATATTTAAAACTGTATGTGAGGTAGTAGCCAGAGTGGAAGATGTATTGATAGTTCGATGTTGGAATTCTCGCTTTCAGCGCGGGATACTCGATTTCTCGCCTTCCACGCGGGATACTCGCTTTCTCGCCTTCCACGTGGGATACTCGCTTTCTCGCCTTCCACGCGGGATGCTCGATTTCCATTCCCAGCTAGTGAACCTCATGTGCCGACACCATCTGTCTGTCAGTGGAGGCTTATGTGTTGCTGTGATGCTGAACAAGTTTTAGTGGAGCTTCCAGACTAAGAAGGACTAGAAAGAAAGGCCTGGTGATTTACTTCCAAAAACCAGCCACTGACAACCCTGTGGATCGCAGCAGTCTGATCTGCAGCATGAGGATGGCACGGGGTCAGGTAGCATTTTATTTCATTGTGTACGGGTCACCATGACTTGGGGACAGCTCGATGGCAGCTATCAACAATAGTCAGGGTGATTTTTATATGAGTGCTTGAAATCAAATAAAAGTAAATTACCTAACACTAAAGCATTTCCTTCAAAGGTTTATGCAAAAGGAAAATGAGAAAGACCTTGCCTCTCTCATTGTTATTATGAGCCATCACACACAGTTTTTAAAAAATTACTGTCAGTTTATAATAAGGGAAATACTAATCCAGTTAACTAATAGAGAGATTTCTGGCTTAATTTTCTGGTTAATTGTCAGCTTATCTTCTTCCCAAGACAAAACGTTGACTAGAAAAGCAGGTATACCTTAGCTTGAAAGGGGGTCTGTAAGTTTTATTGGCTTTTAAAAGTGGGCATTGATAATGATAACTGACAAAAGCTGGGCTCCATGGACCGGGTGGTATCTGTACCCAGAGGGAAGAACACTGCAGCTTGGTATCAGTACCATAGAGTTCTGCTTCATTTTTATGTTCTACGTTTGGTAATCAAGAGTCCCATTAAAGTAAAGAATGAAGTCTGGTAGTCTGTTGCTTATTATACATTGGAATCCTTGCTGTTTGCTTTTTCAGTAATAGTGTTTTCTTTTCTGTCGAGAATTATAGACTTTTCCAAGGAAACTCTTACCTTGAGAGGATTCA
Source organism: Trichechus manatus latirostris (assembly GCF_000243295.1). NCBI lineage: Eukaryota > Metazoa > Chordata > Mammalia > Sirenia > Trichechidae > Trichechus > Trichechus manatus. The sequence goes on along the minus strand of NW_004443948.1, from coordinate 14,954,525 downwards.
GAAATTGCAGTACCTTCAGGCAGCACTTAACATGGACAGACACACACGCGTGCGCGCGCACACACACACACGAGATTCTTACTGACAAGAAAAATGATTGATAAGTGTTTGCTGAGAAAATCGTGAAAACGTTAGGAAACCCAAGGAAACTATTCAGTGGAATCAGCTCTATGCAAATGAATGTCAACATTTGCATATTTCCTTTTCCTGCTTCATACTTTAAGAGGCCCCAGGTGGGGCCTGAAAGCAGAGTGCAGTTTGGTTTTGGATTCCGTAACAATTTGTGTCTTTTGCTCATGTACCAGCTGTGTCAAATATAGTGGGTGGCGGCTGGTGGGACATTCCCATTGAGGAAAAAAAAAAGTTCTTTTTAAATCTGGTTCTGACCGTAAGTGGATGATCTCTGGTCAGCTAGAAAAAATGTGGCTCAGATCTTAAATCCAGGGTTTTTCTCTAAAAAATGCCTGGTTCTTTATCTCTGTGGAAAATATAAGCAGTGAAAAAAGTTATGTACTAGGTAGAAACAGGGCACTGGAAAAGGAGAGAGAAGGAGCACATGAAGAAATTATAAATATGTTCTCTTTTATATATATTAAGTAGAAATAAAGACTTCCCACTTACCTATTTATTTTATATATATATATATATTTATTTATTGTACTTTAGATGAAGGTTTACAGAACAAATAGTTTCTCATTAAACAGTTACTACACATATTGCCCTATGACAATGGTTACCAACCCCGTGACATGTCAACATTACCTATTTATTTTAACTAAGAAAATTAGGCATACAACATTTTGGTCAGGGATAGCTAGATAATTTGCAGAGCCCAGTGAAAAATAAAAAGTATGGAACCCCTTGTTCAAAAATCAGGAAAAAAAATTGCAGTTATAGGTGCTAAAATGTGGAATTTTTCTTTAAAAATATGTTGTAAGTTATATAACATGAATAATAACAAACATAATAATTACAAAAAATATTTTGGTGTCATAATTTTATATAACACAATAAATGACACTTTATTAATGTGATATCTTCATTAATCATAGGATTTTTCTGGCTTGTTTTTCTTTTTTTTTTTTAAATAATATTTTATTGTGTTTTTGGTGAAAGTGTACACAGCAAATTAGGTTCCCATTTAACAAATGCTATACAAATTGTTCAGAGACATTGGTTATACTTTTCACAATGTGTCATCATTCTCATCCATTCCATTCTGGTTGTACCATTTTCAGTACTCTAGTGGCAAAAGAGAAAGAAGGAAACCAAATAGTCAGAGAAGAAATTGTTCTATAGAGCTAACAGTCTACACGAACCACGGACTCATCTACCTGAGATCAGAAGAATTAGATGATTTCCGGCTACCACTAACAACCATTCTGATCAGGGCCACAACAGATGAATCCTGAGAGGGGAGAGAAATGTGGAAAAGAACCAAAATTCTTAAAAAGTCTTATTGGACCAGTTGAGACTAGAGAATTCCCCGAGACTGTTCCCCTGAGATACTTCATAAACCTTGAACCAAAACTATCCCCTGAGGTCACCTTTTAGCTAAATAACAGATTGGCTCATAAAATAAAGACTATTAACAGTGAGCACTGCATACCTTTAAAAAATCATCTGTATGAGACCAAATGGTTAACAGTTACTCTAAAGCAAAGATGAAAGGGTAAGGGGACCGGGAAACCAGATTACTGGAAGCAAAACATCCTGAAGGCAATTAAAAGGTTGGTGGTTCAAATCAACCCAGACGATCCTCAAAAGAAAGTCCTGGTGATCTAATTCCACAAGATCAGAGCCTTTTAAAACATACAGAGCATAGTTCTACTCTGAAACACAGGGTGTTGCCATGAGTCAGAATTGCCTCAAGGGAAATTAACTTTTTTGTTTTTGTTTTTCTGCTGATGTAACCATAGAGAGCTGTTAATGTTCTGAGTGTGACAAAATTAGGATAAATGTATGATACATTATTTCAAAATACAAGTTTAGTACATATAAAACCAAAAACCAAACCCGTTGCTGTCAAGTCAATTCCAACTCATAGCGACCCTATAGGACAGGGTAGAACTGCCCCAAAGGATTTCCAAGGAGCACCTGGTGGATTCAAACTGCCAACCTTTTGGTTAGCAGCCAAATGATTAACCACTACACCACCAGGATTTCCTTAGTATATATAGAGTTGAGGATTCTTATGGGAAATGTTTTCTCAAATATTTAACTCTTCAAAGAAATGGAATTTGTGTTAGTCTGAATTTAATTTTAAATGTAAATATACATAATGGCATTTTAGTATTTTCTGTGATATTTCTCTAACTTGTGGAGATTGTACAAGAAACCGAAAATGGCATTATGATTTGTATATGATTCAAAGTACCTTTTTATTTATTCTATTGCTGTAACCCTGGATGACACAGTTGGTTAACCACTCAACTACTAGCCGAAATGTTGGCAATTTGAAACAACCCAGAGGCACCTGAGAAGATAGGCCTGGTGATGTACTTCTGAGAGGCCACAGCCTTCAAAACCCTATGGAGCCGTTCTCCTCTGCACACATGGGGTCACCTTGAGTTGGAACCGACTTGACCGCAACTAGCCATATCTTTAACTATAAGGAAAAAATAATTTTTAAGTTATCTTCCTTCTAAATAGCTGGTTCATCCAAAGTTTCACATACAAATAGTATTCTTTTCCATTGAATGCATTTGTCTTTAAATTTAATTTCTATTTATAAGACAGTAGACATTGGCTTTGAAATGTTGCAGTAGTTTTCAAAATGAGGGATTCTTCACTCGGAAGAATTCTAATAACTCCCTGATATGCTTTGTTGTAAAGTCCATGTGTATGCTTTTATTTTATAATAATTTACTAGCAGTATTCACTGTCTGTACATTGGCAATTTTTTCCCCTGCACTTAGGCTGTAGAGTTAATATTGTGCAGATGCCACTGAGGGCAGACTGGCAAGCCAGCTTCTCCAAGTGGGTACCAGGACTAGCCCTAAACAATCCCCATCTTTCTCTCCCCTGGGTGAGTGGCTGCTACCACCACTGTTGCTCTGACAGTGCCACCATCAATCTGGGTCCAGGTCCTGGTCCCTTCACCCACTCAAGGGTCCACAGTGATGTAATTGTCCTAGGCATGTGCCATGCAACCGTAGTGGCCTGGCCAATTGGTCAATGTGTGCAGACTGCCACTGGGTATGGGTATACTGCCTCTGCTCATGCACATGCCCCATTGTCCCATCAGACTGCACTTACCAGACACCTGTTCAAAGATAAAATTATTAAGAATTTCGTGATAGTGAGAGCAGAACATGAAACCAAGCACAAGGCCCCTTCTGAGAGCAGGGCCCAATGTGATTGCACAGGTCACACACACATGAAGGTGGCTCTTCCTTTGGTATTTATATTAATAAAATTTTATATAATTTTTCAGTTCTGTAGGAGCCCTAGAAGCTCAGTGGCTAAGAGCTTGACTACTAACCAAAAGGTCTGTGGTTCGAACCCACCAGGTGCTCTGCGAGAGAAAGATGTGGCAGTCTGCTTTCATAATGATTACAGCCTTGGAAACCCTATGGGGCAGTTCTACTCTGTCCTGTAGGGCCGCTATGAGTTGGAATCGACTCAGCGGCAATGGGTTAGTTAAAGGTAATGAGAGAAAGGAGCCATAGAGGAAAGCAAAAAGTCAAGCTTCCTATATGCTAAATCAAGAAAGGAAGATTTCCTAATACTACTGATTTTTTAACAGAGAAAACTGTTGGTTGGAAAACAATAGTTAATTCCGCTGACTTTTTAACTGAGCATGATACACTTCCTCCAAAAATTCGGAAGATAAAGATATTAGTTTTTTGCTATAGGCTACGAGGACACTTACATATTTTAAAAGAACTGCTGTTCTCATTGTGTGACTCTGTGGAATACTATAATAAATGTTCAGAATGTTATGTTGTGTTTTCTCAGCAATAAGTGGTTTTACAGTTATTTTTTGTTGCTGACAATAGGAGCCAGCTGAAATTCTGTCCAAGGCTAGAGCTTTGGCTTAGAAACTCTACATAACTGGTCTAGGATTTTGCAAACCAAAACTAAGGAAGAGATGGGGCAGAGAGTACCGATTCCAACACTATGTGAGACAAATCATAGATTAAAAGATTTGCCAGTCATAGGTCTCATTGGAAACCCTGGTGGCGTAGTGGTTAAGAGCTATGGCTGCTAACCAAAAAGTTGGCAGTTCGAATACACCAGGTGCTCCTTGGAAACCCTGTGGGGCAGTTCTACTCTGTCCTGTTGGGTCGCTATGAGTTGGAATCAACTCGAAGGCAAGGGGTTTGATTTTTTTGTTTTTTTATTGGTACATACAAATGCAAGGGCATTCCTCTTCAATTTCTCATTTCCATCACAGTAGACCATGTGATTGTTCAATTCAAAGTGGCCAGTGCCAGTCCATTTCAGATCACTGATGCCTAGGATATTGATCTTTATGCATTCCATTTCATTTTTGATGACTGCCAATTTTCTTATATGCATCAATCTGTATACTGAGCAAATAATCCAAGAAGCCAGACTGTATGAAGAAGAAGATGACATCAGGATTGGAGGAAGGCTCATTAACAACGTGTGATATGCAGATGACAGACACAACCTTGCTTGCTGAAAGTGAAGAGGACTTGCCGCACTTAACTGATGAAGATGAAAAATGACAGCCATCAGTATGGATTATAACTCAACATAAAAACAAAACAAAAATCCCTCACAACCAGACCAATAAGCAACAACATGATAAATGGAAAAAATTATTGACGTTTTCAAGGAATTTCATTTTACTTGGATCCGCCATCAATGCCCATGGAAGCAGCAGTCAAGAAATCAAACGAGGTACTGAATTGGGCAAATCTGCTGCAAAAGAATTCTTTAAAGTGTTAAAAAGCAAAGATGTCACTTTGAGGACTAAGGTGCACCTGACCCAGGCCATGGTGTTTTCAGTCTGCCTCCTATGCATTCAAAAACTGCACAATGAGTAAAGAAGACCAAAGAAGAATTGAATTATGGTGTTGGCGAAGAATATTATATATACCACGGACTGCCAGAAGAACTAACAAGCCTATCTTAGAAGTACAGCCAGAATGCTCCTTAGAAACTAGGATGGTGAGACTTCTTCTCAGTACTTTGGACATGTCATCAGGAGGGATCAGTCCCTGGAGAAGGACAACATGCTTGGTAGAGCAGAGGGTCAGTGAAAAAGAAGACCCTGTTTCTTTCTGTTGTGCATAGGGCTGTGAGTTGAAACTGACTGAATGGCACTTAACAACAACTAACAACAATTAATACATAAATATTTTGTAAGTTTACTGATCAGAAATGAAAATCCCATCCACGCTGTGCAGCCCTGAAACATTTCTCCCAACCCTTCGGTAAACAACATAAGAACTGATGTAAAATGAAACCAAACCCTGGGTCTTTATAAAGAAACAATTATTTTATAACATGGTTGTAGTTAGTTTTAGGAAAACAACACACTTTAGATATAAAATTGTGCAGGAATCAAAAATTCAGTTTATTCTTGCCAATAAATATATCATTTGGCTTTAAGCTATTTCATTTTTTCTATAATTTGATTTTTTTAGAAGAAAAATACAGCTTGACCTAAAGTCTTAATATTATAATAAAAAATAAATGAAACAATATTAGTTAGAAAATGACACTTGGAGAAATCAAAACTCATTTCTATTAGTTTATTCATCAATCATTTTTAAAAGCAGATAGTTTAAAATATATATTATTATTAAATATGTTCTCATTAGTAACATCAGATTTGACATATGAAGAAAATTTTTTGTTAACTCTATGACATTTTTGGATCAATAGAAATAGCCAAGTTTTTATTGGAAACAGAAAAGGAGTTATAAAAGTTCACCTTTTCCGGTCTTGATTTAAAATTTTACTATTTGATTTCTTATATAAACCAGAAAGATTCCAAACTCACAATATATACTAACTTACAAAACTATTCATTTGGTTCTGTGGATACTACACCAAGCCAATACTTTTGAAACTTGAGTCAGCATCTAAAAGATTCAGACTTTCAAAGCTGCATCTTGCTGTACAACATCATATAGCAAGATGCTTTTGAGTGCTAATGTGAATTCTGTTTCAAAAATGTACAGATCACATGTTCAACATCTGTGTCAATTAATTGGACTATTTAGGTTCAAACTTTTTGAAAAGAAGTTGCAAACGGATACAAAATATAATTTCTAGCCAGAACTCAAGTTATGCTTTTATTACAAAAAAGTTAGACAAATTTTAATAGAATGAGTTTTAAATAAAAATTCAGTACATAAAATAAAAGGTAAAACACAACAATGGTTTTAATAAAAGCTCGTTAAAAACTGATTTTTGGCAAGCATATTCATTACTATGTTAAACTACAAAATCTATGTGTTCAGAGGGCAAACAGTATTCTGTTTGTTGAGCCACAGAATGGGAAAAAAAGACCTATTTCAAACTACACTAATAAATTTTTAGTGAGTGCTTTCAAGTATCTTGCCAAAACGTTAGACAAGTTTAGGAGAACTCTTGACTGCAGATTGATCCGTAATAAATCGATCCATGTCATCACTTCAATGCATGCCTTCCGTGGTTGGTGATTTAGAATATATTACAGTTGAATATATGTTTGACCCATCGAGAATTCCTCTTGCTAATTTAGCTCAATTATAACAAGTAAATTTAAAAAAAGTAAATTGGAAATATTTACTAGAAAATTCCCAATTTTTGGTATAGACAACCTCAAATATTTGCAATGATAATTTAAAAGCACTGAGTACTTATTATATGCCAAGCACCATTCTCGTCACTTAAGATACTTCAGTGAACAAACACACTATAAAAGTCAATCATGAGGTAGTCATATTTCTGCTATGTTTCCAATAGAAGATGAGGACCTTGACAGAGTTCTCAGAATGGACATTCTGGGATTATGTGAGCTAGTTCTCAAAATTTTTTTGCTTTAAAAGTGTTGAGATGTGAGTAAAATAAAAGAGTCCTAAACTCTCATGGCTTTCTTACAAAGCAGGATGAAATAAGGTCCCGATGCTTTTATATAAACAGATGAAAATGTAATTAAGAACTGAGACACAGCAAGTTATTTAATCGTTGTTGTTCTTGTTAGTTGCCTTCGAGTTGGCTCTGACTCACAGTGACCCCATGTCCAAAAGAAACAAAATGTTGCCCAGTGCTGCGCCATCTTCATGATCGCTGGCATACTTGAGCCCATTGTTGCAGCCACTGTGTATTTTGAGTGGCTTCCAATCTAGGGGGCTCATCGTCCAGCATTGTATCAGAAAATATTCTGTTATGATCCATAAGGTTTTCATTGACTAATTTTCAGAAGTAGATCTCCAGGTCTTTTCTTCCTAGTCTTACTTAGTCTGGAAGCTCCACTGAAACCTGTCTACCATGGGTGATCCTTCTAGTATTTGAAATACCAGTAGCATAGCTTCTAGCAGCATAGCAACATGCAAGCCACTACAGTATGACAAACTAATAGGTGGGCGGTGGATTCAACCATTACTGAATGCTTACGTGCAAGGTACTGTATGAGGATTTGGAAGTACAAAGTGCAATGATGACAGTTCTGTACTCAAGTAATTTAAAGTATATTCTTCTCCTCACCAAATGCTTCAGTAACACAAGGAGAAAACAATAATTGTGGCTTTAGGTATCATCCTAGCATAACTAGTAAAACGGGCCCAGTCCAAAGCATATAACAGAAAGAGGTTCCTACTTTTGTTCTTGAAGCAGGAGAAGCTTGAGGAGGAAGCATGCTTTGGAGATGAGAGCTGCCATATTTCAGGAGGGGAGGATAAGGTGCTAGGAGAGACTCCCTTGGAATAAATAAAATATGCCAGCCTGCTTGGAACAGGAAGGTACTCACTTATCGCAACATCTCACAGAGAATGAGAGGCAAAATTTATAAAACATTCCTCATTACTTCTACCACCTCTGTACCAAGATGAACTGGCTTCTGGGCTAGGAGCCTTCCAGAGACCCAGGGCTCATGCATGGTGAGGCGTCTGCACTCCACACAGAGCCTTTGATTCTCTCAGTGGCCGTGCTAAGGTCAGTGCCTACTTGGAGCTGCTATAGTTTCATTTAGTCACTGATACTTGACTTCCCAAGTTTCTCAACAGAGTGCAGAAGTAACATGTTTTCAATTTTCTCGTGATCAGGAATTCATTTTTATCCACTTTCAAGATAACTCAATGAAATAAAGCTTTGTTTCCCAAAATACACGGTAATAGTGAGGATGTTTGCATTTATTTCTGTTTCTAGCTGTTGTGCAGTTGCCGCTGGCATAAAGGGCAGAGTACATGGGCTCCATCCCTTCTGGTGCCCCCAGGATTTATATCTTCATCCAGGTATAAACAGGCTGCTATGACAGAGACAAATCGTAACTCACTCAGAGCTATCACAAATATGAATCATTGCTGGAGGCCAAGGGAATGGCTCCCTGCCATTCAGCTTCTGAACACCATTATCGTCTTTTCTAAAATAGAGAGTAATGTTCTCTCGTAATATTCAGCTTTAGAAAGTCAGTCCCTTTCTGTGTTATCAATGTTACTATGCTTTTCTCTAGAAGGGTACATATGTATGTAAGGAGACGTTTATATAACTGAGTATAGTATATAGCTAAAATAGCATGCAGTTACATATGTATGTAATGATTATTGTTAGCAATAATATAGCCCCTATTTCATCAAATAGGTCACATCCAAACTCAGTGGACTGAAGGCAATGGCCATTCCAAAAAAAGGAAAATGCTGATAGCTTTAGTCCCTTTTTGGTTTTCAATCAGAGTTCTTCTGGCTCATTGGGCAAGCTCACTGGCAAGGAATGAGGAAAAAGAGCAAGTAACTACTGGTAATTGTTCTGTTCTGCAAAGTATCATTGGTACATCAGAAAGATTAATTGCAGAAGCACTGTGTCTTGTCTACTACTATGTTGACGGCCTGAAATTAAGCAGTTGCGCTACTGAATCACACTGAAAGGCTTTCTGGCAGCCTGGCCCTTCCTACTGTGCTTCTCCCAAGTACACATCCAAAAGATGAATGAGCAAATACTATGGCATAAAGAACTGAAAAAATCTGAACATGAGTTTGTGTGACCTGGATGTAGTCCATTTCTGGTTAATACATTGTTCAGAAACCAAAAATGAGGTAAATTATAAACAATAGAATATTACTGACTCATACTTGCATTCCATTTTGGAAAACCATTTTTATAGTCATCCTTCTGGCTTCCTCTCTTTCCACCTCTCAATGTATAAAACATTTAAGATTCGGAGCAAGGGTATGCATTCCTCCAATTCCATCTACCTGTAGAACTATATTTGCTTTTTCCATAACTTTCTACCTTGTATTACTGCATAGTTTCTTATGTATCTATCTTATCACTCCAACAAACTAAAAGCTACTTAAGTAGAATCCATATTGCATTCATTTTAGTATCCTGCACTGCCTACATAACACAATGCTGTGCATGGGCTCAGTGAATCAGAGGCGGGCATCATTGTGGTTGTGAATATGTATTTTGGAGTAAAAATGCCATAAATTGGAATCCTAACTCAGCCACCTGAGACTTGTGTCTTCTCTGACAGGTCACTTAAAAGTTTCAGAGCCTTCATTTCTTTATCTGCAAAACATAAAGAATAATATGTACCTCAGAATTATTTAAAAGACAAAGTGAGTTGGTACATATAATCTGCAAAATACGGTGACTCACGTAAAAAATTCTGGTTTGTTTCTCCTCTTCCTGACCTCCATAAATACTTGTTGAAGAAGTAAATAAATATGAAGACCTTACTGGTTCTTATTTGTCTTTGAGTTGCTTGATATAGTTGCCTAATAATAGCCTATTGTGGGCATTAAATCTTGGGGAAAACATCCTTTTGGTTCAAGTAAAGTTCTAAGTAGTCATTAAAGTCAGTTTCACTAAAATATCAGAATATTAAATATTTTTCCCCATCAAAAGTTTAACCATACCACAATATTAAAATTAGCTCTCATCTACTCCTGGAAAGGATAAGTAAGCAACGTAACAGAAATGTCCACAATTGACTGAAAACAGGGGAGCATTATTTTGTTTTCATATTGTGCTCTTCCTATCCACAAGTGCTCTGAAGTGCATATGCGTGAGCAGGAACACAGGTGGGAGTGGGGCTGGGAGAGCTGCTTCAGCCAGATCAATCCAACAGGGAGAAAATCAAACCTGCAAGGAAAGAGAACTAACTAAAATTACAAAACAAGATCTGGTGACTGAAACAAGTATCTTCAGATCATAGGAGATTCATTCATTTATTTAAAAATATGTATCACTGAGTACCTAAGATGTTCTGTGGACTCATATGGATAACGTCAGGTTGGAAAGAGCTTTGTCTCCTGGACGAAGGAAAGCGTAAACTGCACTTCTGAGAAGGGGTCAGTGGAATAACGTCAGAGACAGGCCTCTCTTAAATGGCTGTGCATTCCTCTTCAACGGAGATTGTCTTAAAAACAGTCATCCTGACAATTGGTTGCAAGACAGGATATATCTTTTTATTTCTATCTCAAGTAAATCCTTAATTAAGTGCCTTTAATTGTAACTCATATCTAAGAATTTCAGGCCTACTTTGGTGAGTAGAATCCATATTCCATTCATTTTAGTATCCTGCGCTGCCTCTTCACCCCCGTTAGTATATGGCTGTCTCCTCATCTCCCTGGGAGGCCTTAAGTGGCCACCCTAAATAAAATTATAAATGTCCCCAAGCATTTCCTATCCACCTGTCTTGCTTAATTAATTTTTCTTTTAACTGTCTAACCCTGTACATTTTGCTTAATTGTCATTCTTAGAGTTGTTTATTTCCTCCACTAGCATGCAAGCTCTATGAAGGTTGGTATTTTTATCTGTCTTTTCACGGTTGTATCACCAGTACTGAGAACAAAGCCGGTATTAGGTTGGGATTTCATGAATGAATTAATAAGAGTAAGGATTAGGGCTGTATAAAAGAATAAAGAGAAGGAAAGCCTTCTATTAATATCTTACCAAAAAAACCTGTACCCATTGCTGTCGAGTTGATTCCAACTCATAGCAACCCTATAAGACAGAGTAGAGCTGCCCCATAGGGTTTCCGAGGAGTGCCTGGTGGATTCAAACTGCTGACTCCTTGGTTAGCAGCCCAGCTCTTAACCACTACACCACCAGGGTTTCCTAATATCAGTATTCAAAAATTTCTAGTTTCACCACCAGTATAAGTTCCTTTGTTTTGTTCCAAGTTAAAATGATGATTTAAAATTAAAATTCATTGATTTAGTATTATGTTAAATATTTAAAAAGTTAATTTTAAATCAATTAGGAAAAACTTTGAAATTAGTGGAATGCATAAGCAGAACCAAAATCTATTTGTGTTTTCATACTTATAAAACACAGCACACTGTTGATTTAGCATACTTGAGAAAGCAAAATGATGAGAACTATCTGTTTTAATTCTACTTCCATTCAGCACACATTTCTTGCAGGTGAAACATATTCTTCTTTCCCAGCCAACAAAATACTTTTGAGTCTGTCTGTAATTGTCTTAATTTATTTAAATTTTTGTGTTACATCCTTTTAAATATTATACTACAGTATATTAGTAACATTTATAAAACATGTATATATATGTATTAGCATTTACTGTTATCTTTATTAAATTGTCAGTGTCATCAGCAGTATTTTCAAGTATTTTTATCTGCCTCATTCTCTCTTCATAGAGATGTTAAACACATATTTTAAGCTACGTGTTGATAACCAGCTCTCCATCAGGAATCAACACGCAAAGACTTTAAGGTAGTTTACATGGTTGTAATGACTATCAACACCAAGTTGTTTTTTCAGCTTTTTCCAGGATGTCTAAACTTAGAATAAAAATAAAAAATCTATAGCACATGAAAACCATGAAGTCTAGGTAGCATTCTTGTTTGGAATGAGTATTCTGCTAGAAGACATGAAATCACATGTAAATTTTTACCTTAAAGAGTTTTTTAATTTACTTATGAAAAAAAAGGTTAAAAATATTTTATTTGAACACGTATGGTTGATAAATACCTCAGGATCTTCATGCTGACTTAAAATAAATAAATATTTATTCTATATCATTACGAATTAAGCAAAAAAAACCATATTATATTGCCACCGCAAAGGAAATAATCTTATCTCCTTTGGAATGTGCATGTTTACAGCACACACACATACAGACAGACACACACATCTCTGCCAAGAAATGTAAATCACAAGAATCTGTTGAAACTGCAATCACCAGTGCTGTTTTTTCCTCTTCTATTTGGGCTGCAAAAAAACTTCTGGCAAAAATAAGAACATTTATTCCTGATTGTTGTATACCAGTACACCCATGGAAGACATCAAATCGAAAGAAAACAGGCCTCCATTCAAATTTAGATTTTACGTTTGCTTAAAAGAACCACCTAAACAAAAATTGCTAAATTTTTGATCAGTCAGCAATGAGGAAAGAGGAGTAACAGTTTAAAAATCAGGGCTTATATATTGTATTTTGAAAAAGACATGAAAAAATTAACCTTTCACATGTCACTATCAACATAAAAGAGATACCTAGGCATATTCCAGAAAATAATCTGACAAATCCCCCAAGTTCTGAATCTCATCTACTCTTAGAAGTGCACAGAATTAAGGCACTTAGATAAAGGTAATGAATCCACTTCCCTGAAAAATTGACTATCTTTACTATTTAGATGGGTTGAGAAATCCTGGACAGACGTATTTTGTACATATTTCAGGATTTACTTTGTTTTCTTAGGGTGAGGATATTTTTTCAAACTTTGTTATTGGAACCATGTTTGAGGAAGTGGGTAGGAAGTGAATCATAAAATATTTATTCAAATGAAATATTTTAAAAGGCAAGAATGATTTCATAGCATTAGCATAACCACCAAAGTTGTTACAATCCTATCCCAATTCTCATTGATTTCTTCATATTCCATATACTATGTAGGCAAAAAAAAAAAGTATGAAGCTAAAAATGTGGACTATTTAGTTCTACTTAGTTCATTGTTTGTGATTTACTACAACATCTGACTTACTGCTTAATCTTGTCATGGATATTAGAGTTGTGTTCCTATGAGTGAAATAGTTCTGATGACTTAAGTACATTTTGAGGGCTTAATTGTCTTTTAGTAAAGCAATACTCCGTGGAAAATTTTTAAAACTTCATAAAGTTATCTATATTATTTGCTGATATCAGTTGTTCTGATAGTGAATATCGGAGTCAAAATTTTAAATGAAACACCTTTGTTCAAAACAAAATATATGAATATCACTGTTATTGATCGATGTTCATTTGTGATCATGGCTTGATTTTGATTACATTCCAGAAGTCAGCTTTGTGGCAATGATTTCACACTTGGCTAAAAAGTTTTTCCCCTTAGCCCTAAGTTTGGATTGTTGGACTTATACATTATGTACTTCTTTTAATGACCCACATAGCCAAAGGATGGCACTTTAAATCGGTGAGGATTATATATTCATATGTAGAACAAATTAGTTTAGGGACAAATGAAGAATAGATGTGCAATTGAGCTAGCATGAACTGTTACAATTATAGGGATTATTATAACCACAGTCTAATACCTTCCAGACATCAGCTATCATTATATGTGACTCTATCATAAAGACCCAATCCTGTCTCTCCTAGAAAATATATTTCATTATGGGAATGTTATTTAGATGAAAATAGCTCAGATGCTGCCAGTATTTCCATGTCAAACCACTATTTTCAGGAGTTTAATATTCAGTAGCATAAAATTTGCTTTAAGGCACACCTAGGATTGCAATTCCTCTGTTTAAAAGCATTTGCTGTACTGTAGTCTAGAAACTTTGTTTTGAGAAAGCTCATTGAACATAATGACAATGTCATTCATAGCGAGCACAAACTGCTGTCTCATTGCAGTGCAGCCATATTCCTAGCAAATCACCTGTATAAGGCATGGAATCAAAAATAGAAAAAAAAAACACACACACACACACACACATTAAACCACTTTTAAAACTGATCATGGGACAAGATTTTACAGATTTTAGAGAATTCAAATCAGAATATGTTTCTTTGATAATGCAAAGATTATATTTTACTCTGAATTTTTAGAATATCATAATAGGTTTTTTTGGCATTTATGGTTGACTTGAATACAAAAATATGCATGCATGAATAAAATGTTACTCAGAATCCCATTGATGGATGCTTAATGGAGAAAGCACCTTCACTACAATATGAAAGTGATAGAAGTATTGTTGTTGTTTTGTTAGGTGCCCTCGAGCTGGTTTCAACTCATAGCGAAATTGTGTACAACAGAACAAAACACTCCCTGGTCCTGTGCCATCCTCATGATCGCGGTTATGTTTGAGCCCATTGTTGCAGCCACCATATCAATCGATCTCATCGAGGGTCTTCCTCGTTTTCACTGACTCTGTACCTTACAAAGTATTATTTCAGTAGTTAAGTTTTTGGAATACGAAGATATTTTTTAGAAATTTTCAAAAGAATATTTTTGAAAATCTTATTCCAATACAAAATGACATATATTTTTTCACAAATATAAAATTAAATTTGAAGTCTTTGGGTCTTCGAGTGTGAAATCCATTTTTTCAAGTATATTTTGAAATACTTTTAGACTTTCCAAAAACATTTGCACAAATTAGTGCCCAGAGTTCTCTTACGCCTTTTACCCACTATCCCCTAATGTGTAATACAATTACCCAAACCAAGAAATTAACAATGATACAATACTATTAACAAATCTACAGATCTAATTTGATTTTTGCCAATTTTCTTACTAATGTTTGTTTTCTGGTCCAGGATCCAATTTAGGATTCCACAGTGCATTTACTTCTCATGTCTTCTAAGTCTCCTCCTGTCTGGGACGGCTCCTCAGTCTGTCTTTGATGACTGCCACTTTTGAAGAGTACTGCCAATTACCTTGTTAAATGTTCCTCAGTTAAAGCTTGTCTGGAATTTTCTCATGATTAAATTGAGATAATTCATATTTAGCAAGAATACATAGAAGTTGTTTTATGCTTTCTTCATCACATCCTATTAAACCCATTGCTGTTGAGTTGATTCCGACTTACAGCAACCCCATAGGACAGAGTAGAACTTCCCTGTAGGGTTTGCAAGGAGCAGCTGGTGGATTCGAACTGCTGATCTTTTGGTTGGCAGCAGAGCTGTTAATCGCTGTGCCACCTGGGCTCCTCACATCGTATTAGGAGGCACATATTGTTCTAGGGAACGAAAAAGTGAGACAAAGGTTTAAACAACAGATGCAAAACACTCAAGTGAGTCTATGACCTCATTAAAGAAATAGCATATTTGCTAGGACTGAAATAAAGCACAGGGAGTCACAGATATGCAGTAAGTTTCCAAAATGTGGAAATCTGTGTCATGGAAAGGTAGCTTATTTGTCCCCCTCTATGCATTATTTGTGTATTTATTGCATGTAAAATATCCATATAGCCTCTATTACATAAAAATTTTGACCATACAGAGTTAAAAACAAAATACATTTGAAATTGAAAATAATTTTAAATTTATAAGACTGTTTAGCAACTTCAAGGCAGAAAATGAAAATAACAACTGCACGTGGTGTTGCTCCTCCAAGTCAGGAAAGGTGTGACCTGAAGGATTTATGAGGTATTAAAAGCAAGGACTGATAAATTAATACTTTGCTGGAGCTTACACATTACAATTAGCACTAACATGTTGACATATTAGTAGGTTTTCTTTATAAATGCACATGTCTGTTAAACATAAATAATGCCTGTTATGACTATTCTTATCATACTGGTTGAGAAAATGGTTATAAGAGTTCATTCTGTTCACAGCAGCAGTAAGGCTTTTGAGACTCTATCGTAGTTATGCATTTTATGTTTAACTCAGTTTTATTTTCTTGCATTCTTCCTTCATCCTGAGTTCTTGTTTCTCTAATTGCAACACCTAGTTAAATATATAAATTTTTAGGAACACATTTGATCCTGAGTTGGTTGT
Source organism: Trichechus manatus latirostris (assembly GCF_000243295.1). Lineage (NCBI taxonomy): Eukaryota > Metazoa > Chordata > Mammalia > Sirenia > Trichechidae > Trichechus > Trichechus manatus. The sequence continues at coordinate 14,938,438 of NW_004443948.1, read as the reverse complement.
TTGAAAAATGATTCCAAGACAATTCCGGGGGATGCCACATAGTATTAAAATGAAAACTAGCATCTAGATTAACTAGCCAGCCCTGTGTGGGATTTGTTGATTTCATAAATTGGCATTATTCATTATTGACCTAAGTCGTCTTATCCTCAGCCCACCCAGATTGATTGATTGTCCCAATCCATCATTGAGGCTGTGTGCTAATCCTTCTCACCGAGGGTCTCCCTCACCCTCTCTGGCCCTCTACTTCACCAAACATGATGTCCTTCTCCAGTGATCAGTCTCTCCTAATAATGTGTCCAAAGCAATTTGTACAGTGTACTGTTATGATCCGTAAGGTTTTCATTGACTAATTCTCATAAGTAGATCACCAAGTCTTTCTTCCTAGTCTGTCTTAGTCTGGAAGCTCTGCCAAAATCTATCCACCTTTGGTGACCCTGCTGGTATTTGAAATATCAGTGGCATAGCTTCCAGCATCACAACAATAGGCAAGCCACCACAGTACAATAAACTGAAAGATGAGTGGCGGGTCCATATACATGGGCCTGCTAATTTTACCATTACAGAAGTATAGATACCTGTTTCAAAAGTCTACTATACAGGTAACAAATTTGTGGCAGATAATGCTATCTGTTAATGTAAATGTTATGAAAAAGTCTATGTAAAATAATAAAAAGACCAAAAAATTCATCCTTAATATGCGACCATAAAAATTTACTGGTATCATAAACAGATATGTCCTTCTAGTTATTTACCCATGTATTTTTATCATAGGTACAATTACAGAATACACCTCCTCTCTTCGCTTGTTGACATAGTTAGTTTCCAAAGGCCAAGTTCTTATGCGAAAATCAGCATTATGTGAAAATGGAGGATAATCACATCAGATCACAAAACGGAGGATGACTACATCATTACATGCTGCCAAATTACATCATTACATAACTGCCAAACCACTGAGAATCATGGCCTAGCCAAGTTGACACATAACTTTAACCATCACAGCCAGCATTACTCTTGCCTCACAACTTGGTATTCGTTATGCCAAATGTATATTACTGCCCAAAATAGCTGCATAGTAGATTTTTTACTGTTGTCCTAAATGCAAAATGTCAGATAACGAGATAGTCAATAAGTGAGGAGTAGGGTGTATTTATAATCCTGTATTCTGTTCTTTGTTTTGACTTAATTTATGAAGTTATATTTTTTTCGTATGTAGGATATTATTCTGAGTAGAAAAACAATGCATACTTATTTAGGATAATTTAAAAATAATGAAAAGCCAAGGAAGTAAAAAAATAATCCATAATCTCATTATTCAAAGAAAACCATATTTACGTGTTTGATATCAAATTGAGTATACAACTGTACAATTTTAATCTAAGCATTTTTAGCGGTAATTTCAAACTCAATGTAAATATGTGCGATGAGTGTGTAATATTCAGTTTTGTAGATGTCACATTATTTATGCTGGCTTCAATTTTTTTATATTATGCATAGAGATAGCCATTTTTATACATACAGACTCCCCCACCCCCACCTCTATCTGCTCCCACACATTTGGCAATATTTAGAACAGTTTCTTGTTCTATTTGAAGAAAATAAAACAAGTTCACACTAACTGAAATAAAAGTCAGGGTGGTGTTGGATGTTTTTGGTCAGTGTTAGGAAACAGAATGTCATGGAACTGGAAGGTGAAAAGCACAGACAGGCCTTATGGAATGGGCGCTTGAAAACAAGGCTGCTATCAAGGCAACTTTTATTTTCTTGAGGGCGCCATTTTCCCTCATGTCTGTATCTCCTACTCTTTTATGACTGGCTTCCCTCTTGACCTGCTTCCTCTGCTAGTTCTTTTAGGGAATAACCATATCATGACCACCAGCCTGCAAGCTACTTCTCTCAGCTGACTTGTTCCGTCTTTTAGCTTTTACAATTCTAGAAACTGGAAGGTGGCCAGCTCAGATGAGTGAGACCACATACCACAGGTGACTGGCCAGCTACTTCTCCAGTTAACTGTAACCTCTGTGCAAAGAACTACCTTCTCTGAGCAGGAGGCAATGTGAAGAACTGTTTAAGTCAGAAAGGAGGAGAGGGAGGCAGATAAGGAAGAAAACTGAAAAATTGTATTTGTTACTGATTTGATATTATGACTTAAAGGTTCATGGCTTTGTTAAAGAGTTTCATGACAATAAAAATGGAGAAAGGGATTGCCCTATGCTTAGCATTGATAAGGTCTTCAAAAGATGCTTGTTTTTCCACTAATTTTTCTTGAAATTATTTAGATATTCCTTGATAAGTCCTTATGGTAACATATGTGAAAGCAGACATGTTTATTCTGTGATTTGGTAGAATGAATCATCAAAATTCTATTTTTACGACATTGGTAAAATGTCTAATAAGTATAGTCTTCTAAAAACTAAAAAGTCAGTAAAAGTGATGAGCCAGGTGACTTCTTTCTTTTGAAAGTTTTCCTTCGCCCTACAAAATCTAAAGACTTGTGAACACAGAGCAGAGGGTTAAGTCTCTGCATTTTACCACCATACATATACCAAGTGGCACCCCAGCTGCTAGTTTGCAGTTGACTGAGTCTGTTATCAAATCTACCCTTTAACATTGTGCAAATTTCTAGACTGGTTTGCATATTAATATTTAAATTGAGGGTAGAAGGGTGACAGATGAGGATGGGACAACAGAAAGCAGAGCTATAGACTTCAACACGCTTTTCATTTATTACACTGAAAGTTTAAATGGCTTTTACCACAAAAAACTAATTTTTATTCCCAAACGTTTTCTCAATACAGGGCCAACAATGATTTGGCCAAGTCAGGGCAGCAGTTATCGCTCTCCATAAAGCAAACAAAAAAACCATTTATCTGATTGTTTCCTTGAAATTACTGGATGTTTCACTAAAAGTTTTTAAATTGTTTTTGGTTTAGTAGAATAAGCCTTTCTTGTCATTCACGCTTACTCTACTTTAATTCATCCCCAAATTACTACAGTAGCCATCAATCTATGGAGATCTCGATTTGAAAGGAGACAGAATACCCTGAGTAACATTCACACAAAATAGGCATCAAACTGACATATTTCAAATCACCCTTCATAAATATTGCTTCTGTCTTTTAGGTTTTTGATAGGAACTAATCTCTGAAATTTGTTTCAGTCTTTACAGAAGCCCTTGAGCATAGTTAGACATTCAAACACTTGATAGATTGTGTTATAATCTGTAGTAATAGAAAATAATACTGTAATCTCTTAGACCCACTAACCTTTTCTTTCAAAGCACTTATCTCTCTGTGATTATTGTGTCTCTTGATACTCATCTCTAATTTTTAGGAGGGCATTGCTACAGCACCAGAACTTGGTCACTGATACATTGCTAGAGCTTAAAATTGCCTAATACATAATAATTGTTTAGTAAATTTTTTTTGACAAACTAACTCTGTAAGTGAAAAATATGCCATTCTTTAAAATTAGAGAGTACAATGTCTTCTGATTTAAAAAGGGCCTATCTCTCTTAGGATATAACCTGCAAGTGCTTCATAATTAAATATTAAATGAATAATATTATTACTAAAACTTGTCTAAGAGAAAACAAATTCCCTTGACTTATTTATAATAAATATTATAGTTCAATTTTCAAGAAAGATCATGCTGTCTACTTTATTTCTAAAAGTTATACCAAGTTGTGATCTGAAAGAAATGAATATAAATATTTAAATTATACTGGAAATGTATAATTATTTAGAACTAGAGTTTCAAACTACTGAGTAGTTTCTAGTTTGTTTTTTTTTCCCCCATTGAAACCCATTGATTTGCTTTCCTTTTCATCTTTCAACCTTGAAGCTCAAAGTTTGACATTTTTATCACCCCAACAGAATGCCTGGTTTTCATTTGTAAAGCACATCTTACTTTCACAAGTGAAACATTTCACTTTAACAAGTAAAACATCCCAAGGCTAAGAAGTACATGCAAATCTAACAATCGGCTCTTTATTGTTCTGACTCCTCATTTCCACAGGCCTAATTTCTCGTAAGAATAAATGAGTTATATAAGTGAAATTCTTTTGAAAGAGAAGGTCATTCACTGAACTTGATTATGATTCTTTGTATGGCACCCTGGCTAGCACACCAATTTGCTGGACTCTGGAGAACAGGCAAAATGGAAGCACATGAATGAGGCTCAGAGAAAACACTGGCCTCCTGGGATCCAGAAATCTAGTTTAAGCTCTGATTCTACCCCCAGCTAATTCTTTGTCATTGAACAGTCAGTTACAGTCTCCTCATCTGTAAATACAGAATTGATATGGATGTACACAAAGATGCCTTGTAACTCTCAGTTTCTATTACTCTGATTTTTCATCTCTTAACTAGAAAAAAAAAAAACAAAAAACTGCAGTACCAGGTTTTATTTTATTAACTTATTTTGAGAATTGCAGCTAGAAGGTCATACTCCTGATCATTTATACTCCTGAGAGTTATACCTCTATTATCATGTATATTTTTGACATTATTTCTTTCTCACCTATATCAGATATTTTGTAGCTACAGATTTTAAAGCAATGGTACTCCTTCAGTGTTTATGTAACCTCAAATAAATACTTCAGGGGTGTGTGTGTGTTTGTATGTAGAGGTGGAGAATATATTTTAAATGTTATTAACAAAATGTGTTTTTGGATTTATTTTTTAACATTTCTTAGTTAGATTGATTCTAAGTTGGTCCTTTCTAGGAAGTCGAAATCATGGCTATATTGAAAGAGCTACCTCAGAAGACTGGAATTTGTGTTTGGGGAATTCCCTTCGATGATCCTCAGTCCTTTATCTTGAGCTGTTACATACCATACTCATTGCTATCTGTGTTAGTAGCTGTGTCCACAAACCTGGCAGCAACATTTTTAAAACCCTTATTATTTATCATGAAGATTGTCAGTCATTTTACTCTAAGTGTTCTTTTGGTATTTCCACCCTGCATGTGATCCTTAGCTTCCCAGAGAAGGAACTTTTGAATTAGATCTTTAAGGAAAGCAATAAATACAAAGTTTCTGTAAAGCATTTTGAAATAAACCACTTAAAATGAGTACTTTGTTTTAGTTTAAATAGATTACCAAACTAGAAAACAATCATAATATTTTATGAGTGGGTTTTGCACAATAAATTTTGCTAACTAAAACACACATTCATAATTAAAATATAGAGCTATTTCAAAAAGTAAAAAGAGAGAAGCCACGATTAGCATCCGTAAGTACTTTGTTTCAAGTGGTTCCTTGAGAAGTTAGACAAGTTTAATAAGGTTTAGATCTATTTCTTTCATCCTTATAGAGCAGAGGCAATGCACATTGTCTTGCTGTATTCTGAACACTGATAGGTCATTTATGTGTGTTCTACCACTGAATCCTCAAAGCAGGCATGGGAGACTGGTAGTATAGTCCCTGTTTTACAAATGAAGAGGAAAGTGAAGCTATGGTAGTGCAGCTAATACCTTGGGAGGCAGTGATTCAAATTGGGCTTATTTACCTAACTCCAAAGCCATTGTTTTTTGTTTTTCCTTTCAATAATAATTTGAACTAATTTGAAAAAACATTTGGTGAATTTATAGAAAGTCCATTATTATTTTTAAATACTAAGTTTTAAACTTTAAACTACGTATAATTAGAGTTAACTGAACAAAGACCTTTTCCGATAAAAAGGTCTCTTTTTGTTGAAATACCAGTTGTTCACTGTGAATAATAGTTACTTCTGCAATCGGTGACAATCACTGAAACAGCCATTCTTTTCTGAGCATTTTGTATATGTGCTGTGCAGTCCTATTATGTTTTACTTTATTTAGCAAATACATTTTTTTAGGTGGTGAAAGATAAATGCTAGCTTTGCCCTGAATGAATGATCAAAAATTGAAAAAAGGCCAAATGATCAAAGTTAATGTATATGTAAAAAAAAATTACAAGATTTATCTAGTTTAATCAACATAGAGAAATATTTGCAATTTTCAAATAACCATTTTTTTCAAACAACATTCACCCCATACACCCTGCAGACCAAGTGACAGATCATTTTCTTGGTTTTACCAAAAGGAAGGAATTTGTAATTTTAAAAATCTGTAGCTACTCTTATTCCAAATTAAATTCAGAAAGATATTAGCCATCAATTGAAAACATGTTATAATCTTTAAGAAATTGAAAAAGAAAAAGATTGAATTTTAGTTATGTAAATTTTTCTCTTCTTTTCTATATTGTCTTCCAAGTCTACCAAATAGGATATTCTTAAAATAATATAAAATCAGAGCATGGCCCTAATGTTTTTGAATGGTCTTGGTGAAGATCTGACATTTCTTTCTAAGAGAAATTGTTTTCTAATGGTTGACTATGTATATCAAATTTCTGAATTTAGAATTACCAAAATCCTAATAGCTAATATTAATATTGGAAGGTAGTTTGGGCAGATTAAACATGCCACATATTTTTTTGACACTTTTCCCATCAGAAGGTGAGGAATTTTGTCCCCTTGATTGAATCTGGGCAGGTGCTATGATGCCTCTTAAAATACAGTAATTTGCCAGTTGTGAGGCCAGATACTAAGAAACCAGAATTATTTGGATATAATAAGCATTCAGTTTTATTATTTACGTTGATATTGCCATGTATATCAACAACAACAAAAAGTGGAGATACAGCTTACCATCTTTTCTAATGCTTCTTAGAAAATCAAACTTGGAATCTAGAGTATGCTTTTTAGAAATTTACAATTATTTTTAGGCTGTGAATACTTGCTTGGAGTTCAATTATGTATTCAAAATATATAATTGTATTATAAATATTTAAAGGTATAATAGCCAAAATTGTTCTATCTTTGATGAAAACTATGAATCTATAGATACAAAATTATGTATTTCTGTAGATTCATAGTTTTCATCAAAAATAAAACATTTCTTGGCTATTATTCCTTTAAATATTTATTCTGTCCTCTATTGACACACACCTCTTTTCCTTGAGGGGCTCCAGTTACACGTATATCATGACACTTGAAGTTGTTCTATAGCCTACTAATGCTCCAGTATTTGGGTTGTTGTTTTTTGTTTTTTCATTTTTTTTTTATTTATGTGTTTTATTTTGTATACATTTTATTCCTGTGTCTTCAAGTTCACTGATCTTTTCTTTTGCAATATATTATCTGCCATTAGTCTCATATCGGAGATTGTAGTTTTCATCTCTACAAACTCCATTTGGCCCTTTTTCATATATCTTTCATGTGCATATTTAACATGTTCAATTTTTTCTCTGACTTCTTGAACATATGGAATACACTTATTATAACTGCTTTCATGTCTTTGTCTACTAAGTCTACCATCTGTGTCACTTCCAGGTTGATTTTGTCTGGTTGGTTGGTTGGTTGATTGATTGATTTACACTTGTTTGGTGTTGAATTATTCTGCTGCTTGTCATTCCTGGTAATGTTATATTGGATATCATACATTGTGAATTTCATCTTGTTAGGTGCTGGAAATTTTTGTGTTCCTGTAAATATTCATGAGATGTATTCTGAGATGTGGTTAAGTATGCTCTTCCAAATGTCCCTTGAATTATGGGCTTTTCCACTCTATTGCAGACACTGTATTTTGCATGCCTTCCAACCCAGGGAACTCATCTTCCAGCAGTATATTGGACAATATTCTATTATGATTGATAGGGTTTTCATTGGCTAATTATCAAAAGTAGATCAGCAGGCCTTTCTTCCTAGTCTGTCTTACTCTGGATTCCCCGCTGAAACGTATCTACCATGGATGATCCTGCTGGTATTTTAAATACCTATGTCATAGCTTCGAGCATCATAGCAACACACAGCCACAGTAGCTTGAAAAACTGACAGATGGGTGGTGGACATAAACATTATTAGTAACTAAAAAACTTCTAAATGTTTTATACATGGCTAAACCACATTTCATCCATTCTTTTATAATTTTGAGCTGAGGGAAACACCTTAAAATTTACACTGTTTGATTCCATCTTGGTAATTCAGCCCATCATTCTGACCTGTCAAGATTGCTATCCTTCTGTGTTCAAAACATTCTGTCATTCAACAATTTAATTGAAAACAAAGCTTGTGTTTTTCATATACTAGATCGAAAATTATATATGCTCTTTCTATTGTTTTAATGATTTCCTCTAAAAATATAACATACATACTTAACAATTTTTTTAATTAATTGATATGTCCCCCTCCTAAATAGATCAAGATGCTTATAATGTGTTAACTCCAATCTTCCCACCCACCCGCAGCTTGTCCATGTTAATGTTATCCTGTTGTTGTTGTTCTATTGGGATTTTTACCTCCCCAAATTAGAAATGATCATAATTATTTTATAGTCAACACTGGTTTTTATTTTCCCACATTTTTTTTGATATCTGTGCTCACCAATACTTATACTTATTGTATCTCAGACATTTCTTATAGAATAATTTTCCCTTTTGAAGTGGACTATTGAGACTTTTTTTTTTTTTTACTGAGAGACTGGAGGAATCAGATCTCTGTTTTAAATTATCTGAAAACTTCTTTATCCATCATTCATGAATGATAATTTAGCAGAACATAAGTTTTAGGTGGACTTCTGGCTTCATTGTTCATGTTGATAACAGATAGTCTGCTTTTCATCCTTGGTAGAGAATCTATCTTTTCTCTCTGGCTACTATGTTGTTCTGCAGTTTGCCTTGAATACTTTTCAATGTGGATTTATTTTTACTTTTTCTGCTTAATATTGTTTTGCTTCTTGAATCTGAAGATTCATGTCTTTCATCAGTTCTGGAACTTTTCTAATATCATCTTTCTCCTACTTCACTATTTTCTCTTTCTGCTATCCTAATTAGATATATGTTAAGCATTTACTCCTCCTTTTATCTTATCCTCTCACATTTTATAACTGTGTCTCTTTTTGCTACATTGAGTAATTCCTATAAATCTTCTAAATCACAACCTCTTCAGCTGTATTTAATCTGCTATTTAACTCATCTATTGAGATTTAAATGATAATGATTTAAATTTAATTTCTACATGCTTACTTCTGTCTTTTTTGAGAGCGGTTTTTCCTTGCTTCAAGTTTTTTTCCTACTTTCGTTCTTCTAAATATTACTAATGTGCCTAATGTACGGTCCATGTCAGATAATTCCAATCTGAAGTCTTGAGAACCCAGTTATGCTTTTTCTTGTATCTGGTTCTTTCTCATATTAGTTTGTGTCTCCTCATGTGTTTTGCAATTTTGGATTATGTGTGTTGTGTTTCATAAGAATTTTGCATAGCATAGAAGGAGGACAGGAATATAGTTATGACTTCTCAGAGAACTTTTTCTTTAATCCAAAGACTATGGCAAGTCTGACAGGCTTCCCACCTGTTTCTAATTGTTTGTGGGTGCACTTTGTTTCTAGTAGCCTTAAAAAACTGAGGCTGTAGTCCCTCACGTGTCCTGACCTTAATGGGACCAAATTGGTTAAACATCCCACATTGTGGGCCCAACATTTTGACTCTTGTACCAAAGATAATTGTCACAACACATGGCATTAGGGTGTTGAGGTTGGCAAACACTGACGGATAAGCCATAACTCCCATGAATAGATTTTTATTTGGCTTTCTTGTTGCTACTGTGTTTTCAATCTTTGATGATTTTCCTTACTACCTTACAAGTTCTGTCTGCTATGAATTAAAAGTCATGATTGTAGTATTTGAGCTAGTGTTTCCAATGTTTGAAATGAGTTTTTTAGGCTTACTAGTCTAAAATATTGCCCTATATTATATAACTTCTTCCAAGTTATTTGGAAATATGCATGGTTGAATGAAGATGAAGATTGTACTATATGGCATTTAATCAAGAACTCTATGTTGTTTACCATTAATTATAAAGCTTAAATATGGTTATTCTACCAGTTGTCGGTTCACTTAACTGTCATTAAGTCCAGCCCATATTTCTTCATTCAGACTTTCAGATGTAAAGTCAGGATTCCTTCAGTTGTAATCAAACTGTCTTAAAACAGTAATGAGACATTACTGGATGATATACTTGAAAAGTCTAATTGTTGAAACAGCTTATTGCAGGTGTCTAATGATGTTATGGAGCCCTGGTGGCACAGTGGTTAAGAGCTTGGCTGCTAACCAAAAGGCTGGCAGTTTGAATCCACCAGCCACTCCTTAGAAACCCCATGGGGCGGTTCTACTCTATCCTATAGGGTCGCTATGAGTCGGAATTGACTTGACAGCAATGAGTTTGGTTTAGACAAAGGGAATGATGTCATCAATAACCTGCTCCTTCTCATATCTCAGGTCTTCTTTCCTGATGTTCATTTTATTTTTTCCTAAGAAGTGACAAAATGATAACCAGCTTACCCTTACAAATTTGCCAACCCCAGATGAGGTTAATCTTCTTTTTTCTATTAATTCCAGAAAATAATCTCATGTAGCACTCTCATTTATTTGAAATATGTTCATCCTTAGACTCAGCATGTTGGGTCAGCCTCATCAACATTACATGAATTAAAAGAGGAAGCAGGGCAGACCACCAACAGAAGAGTGGAGTCTGCCACCAGAATAAGGAATGCTATGCAAGCACAAACAATTGACTCCCATTACGCTGTGTGCCCTCCATTTGTGTGTGTGTGTGTGTGATCAAACTGTCCAATAATACTGTAAGGAAAACAAAAGATTATTCTGAAATAATTTATTCTTAGTGAATTATGGAAGGACATTGTAATTACTGCTTTATTAATAACTTCATAAATTATCTATATTAGCTGAACCTATTTTTCTTCCATTTCATAAAATTAAAAGACACATACATTTTCAGAAACTCTCTTTTTGTCATGAACGTTCCCAAATCTCTCAAAATGGTTTGGGGATCATCTCTTCAATACCATGGATGGAATACACAGAAGCTAAGAGAACTGAGTAAATTTACACAGATAGCTGCTCTTTTGCAATATTCAGTTTGAAGATTAGCAGGTCAGAAAAAAAAGTAATTGAAGAATTCTCCGTCTTTTCCATCAGTAGAATACTTTACACCCTACTCAAAGAGGAAGCCATAGATTTCCTTGGTTTTTGTTTTGTTTTGTTTTGCTTTTTCCCTAACAGAATCAAATTAGGCTTTATGCTGCTTTATCATTTTGTAAGCCTCAGTTCCCAAGTGGATAACACACATCTGAAACCATCGTATATCTAGGGCAATAATCTTCACTCTCAAACTATCTGTAATAAAATAAGTTTTATTATTATTATTTATTTCCAATCCACTGTGGGTTAGTTTTTCATTAAAATGCAATAAAAATGAATTGTTAGAAAAAGAATGACATGCTTGGAGGTCACAGCTATTTCATTTGCTATGAATGGTTTTTAACAACACTTATTCTCATTCCTGTACTCATCATATCAGAGCAGAGGTTCACGGAGCACATTTTGAGTAACAGTGATTTAGGGTATATGTCTGACTATGCCCAACTGATCCCTCCCAGGTTATAACAAAACCCTTGGATATGCTTTTTTATTTTATTTTGTTTTCATTGTCACTTTTTTATGGGTAAGAGTTTTCTTTGAAATGGATTGATTTAATCACCTCTTTCATACTCTGGAAAATATAATTATCATAAAGTTAATATAAGTCAAGAACTTACCAGCTTTTATAGGTATCCAAAGAGTTAGAACACCCATCAATACCACAACAGGACTCCATTCTCTTTTGTGATCTGAATCTAATTCCATAACTCATTCCTGCTTTTGAAGGGCTAAAGTTTACTCCTACATTTCTGTTCTTTTCCAGTGCATTTCCATTCTCCCTTTTATGAATTAGTGATACCATCTTGATATCTATAGCACTTGTATAGCTTCTGTTCTACAAGATCTTTATTTCTTTTAATGTGGTAAAGCCTGCAGTCTTCCCATTCCAGTGTTTAGGTTCATTCAACACTATCAAATGATATATTTGAAATTATATTTACTTACTTACGGTATACATACGAACCTGCAGTAAAGATAATACAGGCAAATTGAACTTGAACTAGATGGTGCCCGGCTACCACCAATGAACGTCCCGACAGGGAACACAACAGAGGGTCCCTGATGGAGCAGTAGAACGATGGGATGCAGAACTCAAATACTAGTAAGAAGACCAGACTTAATGGTCTGACTAAGACTGGAGGCGCCCTGGTAAGCATGGCTCCTGGTCTCTCCATCACCCCAGAACTAAAACAATTTCCGAGGCCAACTCTTCAGACAGGGATTGGACTGGACTGTGGGACATAAAGTGATACTCGTGAAGAATGTGCCTCTTAGACAAGTAGATATAAGAGACCAGAGGAGCAGCTTCTGTCCAGAGGTGAGATGGGAAGGCAGAGAGAGTTAGGAGCTGGTTGAATGTTCATGGGGAATCAGGGGTGGAGGGGAAGAATGTGCTGTCCCAGAATGGGGTGAGCGGTTGGGGTCTCATAACAATGTATGTTAAAAAAAAAAACTCTGTATGGGAGTATGGGAGACTAACTTGAAATGTAAACTTCATTTAATTACATCAATAAAAAATAAAAATAGATGAGAAAAATAGATACTTAGAAGGCAAAATATTATTTTAAGTTTCTTCCTCAGCTTTTTATTATTTTCCTATGAATATCATCAAACTTGATGTTCCCCATGGAATTGCAAGAATGTACTACATACGTGTGTTTTTTCTTTGCTCCTTCTTATATAATGAAAAATGCTCTTGATAAAGACAGATGGTCTCTTCAAAAACATGTTCCTCTACATCTCCATGAGAACTGAGCCATTCCTAGACTAATGTAAACCATAATCCAAAAATTCTCTCCATTCGCATCATTCCCATAGCCAACTGTTGTATTTTCAGATCTTTTTCTCATTTCCAAAGACCCCGCAGTACATATAAAGAGTCATTGATACCAACAAACTTTCAAGTTCTTCAATTATCTCATTAAGTTTTCAGTGGCAGCCTTTCCCCAACTTTGTTCTGCAAAATGTAAAATGTATTCTGTAGTACACATGGTCCATGATTATATAACTTTAGTAAATTATATCTTGTAGTTTATTTTGGCAAGTAATCTGTCCATCTGAATCAGAATAAATCAATAACATCTGATATTGATGAGATCTAACAGGCTACCCATCACATAGTAGATACAGTATCTGGAAACTTAGCTTAATTCTAATATTTTTTTTTAAGTCAGTTGGTACAATAGTTGGTTGATAATGTACATAAGTAATTTCTGTGTCAGGACATGACAAAGCAACTCTGTCATTACAGGTTACTTTTGTATCCAACCTGTGAAATAGACATTTGTGCAACCATGCAATGGTCAGTATGGCATATTTTTGTATGTTTTTATATATAAAATATTTGTAATAATTAATAATGTAATTCATAGACTACGTTTGCATTTTCAGCAGAGGCAGTTTTAATTAAACTGAGTTTTCAGATTCTGTTTTAACTAGTACAGACGTCAATTTTTTTATTTAAGGACTAAAATTTGCACACATTACACAAACCTCTGCCAAATGGTAGTTAGTAATTTTGTTATTTTAATGCAGTCAAACACGAGGAACTTTTGACAGTATTCATCACAGAATCTGTAGAAAAATTTGCCATCCAATACCATAGTGACAAAAATTATGAAACTGTACTAATGATAAAATTTTAATAATTTTTAAATGGAAAATTAAATTAAAATGTTATCCAGCCTTTTACAAGTTGTTTTGAAATTAGAATTGCTTCATCATTTAAAAAACATATTTTACTACAATTTGGCAACAGTTTGTGAAGATTGAGGCTGCTAACTTCAGCTGTTTGCTGCTCGTGCATACCATCCATCTTCAAGTTCACAAAAAGGCTTTTAGTAAGTGTGCATTTTAGTTTGAAACAAACATATTATTCTTGCAATCAAGAAAAATTACCTTTTAACAGATTACACTAAGATGTATATATATATACATATACATATATATATATATATATATATATATATATATATATGGAGCCCTGGTGGCACAGTGGTTAAGAACTTGGCTGGTAACCAAAAGGTTGGCAGTTCGAATCCTCCAGCCACTCCTTGGAAACACTATGGGGTAGTTCTGCTCTGTCTTGTAGGGTTGCTCTAAGTTGGAATCGACTCAACAGCAACAGGTAAAAATATATATATATATATAGTATCAGTGAAGGAATGGGTAAGTTTAGTGATGGGAAGAAAAGGATAGAATATGCCAATTGTAGCATAGTGCACCTAGTAGGCTTTAGGAAGGAAAAGGGACTTAAGGACATTTAACTCAAACTTAATTTTATCCATTAAAGACAAGGATGAGACATAAAATTCTGAAAATCGATTCTATATACTTGAGGATACTAGCATTCTGCTAGTATTCATGTAATTCAATATACTTCCAATTCAAAAAACATTCTCCCCAGATATAATATTAGATTTCACTTTGGAGATGAACTTGTACAGCAAAGTTGTTTTTTCAATATATAGTTCTTGCTGGGCAAGAACAGGATATTCCGAACATTATTTTGTATTATGTTTGGTAGGGAATATGTTTAGCTGTGAGGAGGGATGGGCGTAGGAACATGCAGATGCTCACGCACACACACACACACACACACATGCACGCACACCCTCCTACACAACTTATTCCAATAGTTCACCATAAAAGACTCCTTTCTTAATTGCAAGTGTGTTACCATTTTACACTTACAGGCTGGCAGCTTCCGTTGCACCAGAGATAAGTCTGTACTCCAATGTTCCTTTTGCTAAAGGGAATTTTTAAATGGCATATGGCTGTAGCCTTAACCTTAACTGTCTTTCATTCTCAAATATCTATTCAGTTACATGTGCTGAGTGACTTACAATTGAGTGAGAGAAAAATTCACTGACTTGACATTTACAGGCCCCAACTGATTCATTTATTTATTCAACAGAGTAAATATTTAGGCAGCAGAATTAAATTGGAAAATGTTTATTGAGTTTGAAACTACCTTTCTTTTAATATATAAAACATAAAACCAGAGGCCTAGCCATAGAAAAATTCACCTACCAATGTGTCCTGCATAGAAAGGCAGATTTAAATATCCCAGTAGGTTTTCATCAGTCACTAGTTTGTTTTGGAAATTTATGCCAATATTTTAGGAAAATGGTATTGAAATAACACCTAAGAAGCCATAACTTACATGCATGTACACTTTATCAATCGTTTAATATAATCTTACAATTCAAGCAGTCCTCTAAATGTATTTCCTCACTCTATTTTCAATCCAAGGATCTAGTCTAGTGAGTTGCCACACCTGAATAGTATGTATTTCTCTCATTGAGTGTAACACCATGTCTGTGTGTACACATTTGAGAGCTGAATGGCTCAAAAACACTTATGACCATAACCTGACAATGGATTCTTAAAAACTGTGTCTCTGCTCAAAAGTAGGATGAGGATAAACAATGCCTTGGGGTTTCTGCTCATCATTACAATTAATAGTATTGTCCAAAAATTAAAGGTTCCCATGCACCTCAAAACGATTTTACTACAATAAGAGAAGCAACACAATGATGCAAAAGATTTTTTAAATCTGATAAAAGAGGGCTATCACATTGCCACGATGAAAAAAATAATGTAAGTCTAATGTTTGCATCAGACATAAAGCAAATGTACAGCATT
Source organism: Trichechus manatus latirostris (assembly GCF_000243295.1). Lineage (NCBI taxonomy): Eukaryota > Metazoa > Chordata > Mammalia > Sirenia > Trichechidae > Trichechus > Trichechus manatus. The sequence continues at coordinate 14,922,770 of NW_004443948.1, read as the reverse complement.
TCCATGGACACACACAAGAAAATTTGATGCATCAAAATATGAGTATTATATTCTAATAACTTCATGTAACTAAAGTGAGAATAATTTCTGATGTAAGTCTATAATATTAGAATATATACCTGAGTTTAGAAAATATACTTATTTCAATCTTAAACATGTATTTAATATTTACATCAATATGAGATTTTCAGTTGCTTTACATTAAAATATTTTTAAGATTAATTAGTCTGGTTCATTAACATTTTACGAGTTTTGGAATTTTTCCAGGAAACCATAAAAACCGGTGGGATTATTGTTAGAAAGAAGGAAATGGCAGAGGAGGCTGGGAGAGGGAAGGAGTTGAAAGAGAAGGAGAGGGAGAGAGAGGGTAGTCCCTGCTGTTCTTTAGGTCACTGTTTCCCAAACTTGCTGCCAATGGAGCACTTGTGAAAAACCTCAATACCCAACTTGTTAAAGATCTCAAGACCCCACCCGAGATCCCCTGAATCAAAATATCGAAGTATTTGCATTTTTAACAAGCGCAACAGAAGATTCTTATGATTAGGCATGCTTAGAAAACCAGGGAAACAAGTGAGAGGCTTGTTTAATCTTAACAACTAACATTTATATCATTCCCATGTCACAGAATTAAAAACCAAGATTCCAGAGGATGAACTAAAGTGCCCTAAAAATGGAATCCAGACATTTCAAAATCTTGTAGATAAGCATATCTCTATTTAAAGTCTGAATTTAAATACATCATATCCTTGCAAAATGTTGATCTTTTTGTGAGGAAGCTATAGAAATGTTTTAGCCTGTTAGTGTGCTATTGGTCCCCAGTAATAGAAATGAAAATTTATTTCTATCAGCTAAATTACTGAATCATTCATCTGTATTGTGATTTTTGTTTTTGCATCCATTTTGCTTCCACTATTCTCTCGTTTAAAACGAAAACTCAATTTCGTTCCTTTACATATTATTCTTCTATGACTTCTACTCCCTGCTTTGCCACAGTTTTATCGAGGTTATGTTTCCAATCTTAAAGGTAAATAAACATTTTTGCTAGGATTTTGAAAGCTTCTGTAATATTTAGATCAACATTATCTCTGAGTTTTTCCAACTAATTCACAAGGAATCTAGAGAGCTGTCTAATGACTGTGATAGAATTAACTATTTTGGGGAACAAAGTAGTAGAATTTAACTCTGAGTAAATTTGAAATGAGGCCAAGTATATTATGTTCATGACCACAGATTAAATGAAAGACTTAGGTTTATCCATGTAGAAGTCCTCTGAGCAACATTGTTACCCAAGTGAAGGGGCTCCCTTGTTTTCATTTCTCCTCCCTCTCTCCTTTCGTCCTTTCTTCCTGAGAGCCTTCCTTCACATGGAGAGTTATGGTTGGAATGCTTCTTTTCAGAAAATTTGTTGTGAAAGAAATGAAAGAATAAAAATTACTTTCTTCATTGCAGTGAAATAAAAATGCCAGACTGCCTTGTCCCAGGTATGCCACCATTTCATTTTGAAGTTTTGACAGTCATCTCACTCATCTGTTTAATGAATGAATGAGGTTCCTTGAAGTTCTGAGTTACAGCCAGTTTTCTAGTATTCATATTCCCATATTAAACCCAAAGAATAAAAATGAAATAAAAACAAAATAACCTGTGTTCAGAATATAGTTTGTGATTTTTATCTCCCTGCTCTTCCTCTCTGCTCATGTTTAGGCATCAAATTGCACCGAGTCTGCGCATTTAAATCCCAATCCAACTGAGGCAACTCTGCTGCAGTAATTCAGTCTAGAGTGCTATGTTATATCTAACTTCATATCACCAGCTTGTAGACTTTGCTTGTGAAATTCCAAATGTCTCAGGGTTTTAAGAAGTGCATATTTTACTACAACTTTCTGAAGTTACAGTTTATCACAGCCCTAAAGTGGCAATTGCCAAAACATAGTTTAGGCATTTGGAATTATTTTTAAAGCTATGTATTCAGTCTAATGCCAGTTCACAATATAATTAAGTGTCAAGTTTTGTCCACGTAATCAATTGATGAAGTTTAAATATAAAATCAATTCAAGAGGCAAAAACAAAATCCCTTTTGTGCATCATACATTCACATGTGTTTTCTGAAAGTTGCTGGGATAAAATGTTTACCTTCTTGCTGCCTTTTCAATTATTGGCATAACTGATATTCTTCATTCCTCTGATACAATTCAGTCCTCCACCTCTTCTCCTAGGTCAGACTTTTACAGTTATCTCCATAGCAACATTCTGATCTAATAGGAAGATACATCTTCTGAATGGCTGGCAATACAACATTAACTGTTAGAACGTAACATTTTTCATGTTGGAAGCATCTGGAATTCACAACCAACCAAGATGTATAAAAATATCTGAGGTTCTTTAATAGTCACCCAAGGCTGAGCTTGTCTGCTTTATTAGAATTCGTTTACAAGCAACTCTTATTAACCAGCTATGTAGCATAATAAAACTAAGTGTTATTTCAACATCAAAAAAAAAAAGTTTAATTTACAAGTGAAGTTGCTTATAAAGACTCAAATAGCCCTTTGTAGAAGAGTTTATGGTGGATTTGGGCCATATTGCCAGCGTATTACTAGTGCACTGATATGTCCATTTACTGGCTGATTATATCCTCTGGCAAAATTCGGAACTGTCTACCACTCTGGTGCAAACTAATCAGTTTTCAAAATTACTTATTGATCTCAGACCCATTGTAGAGGACCAATTTTGTGGCTGGTTCATTGAGTACCAAAGTGACACTGTTTGTGTGACTAGCAGCAAAGTCAGAGCCAATATAGTGTTCAAAGAGAGTGTTCACAGATAGTTTTCTGTTGCAGGGAATTCACAAATAAGGGTATTCAAGGATGCTAAGTTTCTCTCATTAGAAACTAATGATGCAGGTGCATCCCAGCCTGTCACACTAACTTATGCTTTTTGTATGTACATTTGTTATTCATATCCTGAATTTAAATAAACAGTGAATTATAAATCATAAAAAAAAGTCCCTCAGGAAAACAGTTCCCCATTTCTTCAAACTTAGTATTTTATTGTGGTTTACATGAAAGCGACTAAAGGAGTAATTAGTTTATAGATATATAGTGATTCACTGCTGATTAACATATGAAAAATGCTGGAAAAAATAAACCAGAAATTATGAGTACAAAGCAATTCAGTGCCGAAATTATACCTCATATTTCTCATACTTTATCAAGCTTTTGTTCTTATCACAATAATTTCATAATAGTTTGTTTTCTCTGCTTTTCGAAGGAAATGTTAGGAGGAATTGAGATTTGGCATAGTTTTCTGAATATCTCAGAGAAACAAAATTGTGAATTATACACTTGGCTGCCTACACAGATGAAAATAATTCAAAAATTGTCCCTGAGTTTTCTCATCAATTTGACATTCCTGAGGGGAAAATCTTACAGGTTAAGAAGCAAAATCTGCATGTTAAACCTCTATATGCTTTTCCTATTTTTAGCTGTAATTATTTTTGAAAACATATTCCACACGAACAAGAAAGTATCAATACTAACACAGTGGTCATAACTGAATGCTGAGGAGACATTTAATAATGATTTTATTTCATCCTGTTGTGGGTTGTTAATCGTTTTTCTAATCACCTTGACTTTCAGCAATGCACTTTTTTCTCTCTATCTCTTTATAAATATATGTGTGTATAATAGTATATATAGCATGTAAATATAAATTATAACCTTTAATTATTGTTTTGGAGCCCTGGTGGCATAGTAGTTAAGAGCTCAGCTGCTAACCAAAAGGCCAGCAGTTCGAATCCACCAGCTGCCCCTTGGAAACCCTATGAAGTAGTTCTACTCTATCCTATAGAGTCACTATGAGTCGGAATTGACTCAATGCAACGAGTTTTTTTTTTTTAAATTACTGTTTTAAATTTAAATGTATTTAAAGTTGCTACATTATGTACTTTTTAAGTCGTTAGACCCCAGATTTAGAAGTGTTTTAAGTGAAAAAGAGAAAAACTATAGATTCATTTAAATATGTACTTGGAGAAGAAACCTCACACCCAAGTAAACCTGACCTTATTTAGTGTTTCTGTGAATTAAGGTGTGGACAGCTTCTTAAGGTGTAAAGTTGATACAAATTCTGTTGGTTTATACATTGTCACAGAATTCTATAACTTAAGAAACCTATTTAAAATACTCTTATCATAATTGCTTTTCAATACCTAAAAAATAAAACAAAACTGTAGCACTTTTTACATTGTATAGATATAAAAAAATAAGGATAAACTTGGGAGCAAGGTAATGTAACTAACAAAACAAAATTAAATATTGTGGACTTGTTCAGACCTTCATATTATTAAAATAAAACATTTTTGTACATGACAAAAGAAATATCACTTGTCAGAAAACCAGTGGTTTATCTAAGATAGAAATTTGCGCATTTAATCATAATTTGCATATGAATGCTTTTCTGTGTCATTGGCACAGTTAACAAAACTAAGAACATTCACTAGAAATGGTAATCTGGGTCAATATTGGGGCCCATTTTCAATCAGATGATTTCTATAGGTCTGTGGTTTTTAACCCTGCCAAATCATGGGAATCGTCTCTAAAGCCTGTTAAAAAGTCACATACCCTACTAAATGAGAATTTCCATGGATAGTTCAAAACATTTGTATTTTATAAGCTAAACATGTGATTCTAATGTACCATGGAGTTTCACTATTTTTTGTACCTCAAATGCGAATGTAAAGTACATCCAAATAGTTGCTAGCTAAAAAAGGTACTCACATCACAATTTTTCATTTTTTAAGGACCCAGTCAGAAACTTTTATGGTGCACCTACTGCCTTGCATGTATCTAAGATATGATTATTTTAGCCTGTCGATCATCAGTTTAAAAGTTAACAAAGCATGCTTATCTTTCTTCTCATATCATTTTAGAAGGTCAATATTATTATAGTCCCTAGTTAATTTTGGAGTGTTTAAGTGGAGGTGAACACATACTGGAAAAGACATGAGATTGAGATTCACACAGACCTAAGTTTGAACCCAGTCATTTTCTAGCTAAATACCCTGGGAAAATTACACCTTCAGAGCCCATCTATAATGTAGGAAAGCTATTACATCCCTGGTAGATTTAGGATGTACATAACCCAAGTTTCCTAGTCGTCACCAGCCACTTGTTACAAATACTGTCGTTAATTAAGACTTGTATCTTTTGTACCTTGAGCCCTTAGTTTCCCTCTAGAGTCTCACCCAACCTAGTCCACTGCTGTGTACACCCTGACAACACTGCCACCCTTATCAAGAGTTAATCTCCTGATGCTTTGGCTTCCTGGTGGAGAAGCCATACATTGTTCTCTACATTCATGACTGAGCAAAAGCCACGCTGTAGGGGAGAAAGCCATCCCTTATCACCAAATTGTTGTTGTTCCATCTGGTTTTTTAGCCATCAAAACATTCCTGCTTTTGCCTTCTTGTTTTTTCCAGAATCCCCTAATGCAAGGGTGGATTAGTCAATAAGCACAGTATGCACAGGCTGACAGTAAGCACAGTACACATGGGCTTAATTGTGTTTTCTTACATACGAAATTGTTCACTACAGATTAGTAAGCAAACACAATTAAGCCGGTGAATACTATGCTTACTGGGTAATCTCAAAGAAACTGCATCTTTAGCTTTTGACAAAAGCCCCTAAGACATCATGCCACAGGCTGGGCCAGCACCATGTCCCCCGATTCTCTTATCTCTTCCATAAGCTTCTTTTACATCTACTGCAAACCTCCATAGAGGTCCCTAGCTCCCAAGCAAACTGCCTCAGCTGAATAGATCCTCCAGGGCTGTGTGTGTGATTTCAGAAACCACCAGACCAAGCCACCAGGTTCAAATTTGTTGTTGGCTCAGTGGTCCTTACTATATATGACGTGTGATAAGTGTTCAGTAGTTAGTAGCTATTTTCATAATGATCATTTATATCATGAAGGTGGACATCAAATTTAAGTTTTATAACTCCAGATTCTTTCAACTTACTCTCCTGTTTTCTATGATGTAGTTGTGACATTTGAATATGTCATTAATACAGAGAATCTAGAAATAATGTTCCTTGGTTGACATTATCCCCCGTCTTATAAAGACTTTCCTCATGAATTTCACCTTGTCATTATATCATTGTCATTTTTTAGCTCTCTCTTTCTTTTCACCTCTCTCTTACAGTCAGATTGTTTTCTTAAATCTGTCTCATACTCCTCCCTCTTCCCCTTATTTTTCATATTTTCCTGCGCAAGTATTTGTCTTTCTCTTTAGTGTTTTTCTCAAAGGACTCAACTGTCTCCCTGAATCTAGAAAAATCAATTAAATAATGTAAAAAAACTGCTTCTTTTCCAAGAAATAATTTTATGGATCCTCTTTTAGAAATATAATAATCATATACATCACTTATTTATTGACTGTCTTATTATCCAACATTTTGCATTTACAACAATAGTAAAAAATCTACTATCTGACTATTTTGCACATTAACAACATACATCTGGCAGTAACAAACGCTGAGGTGCAAGGTGAGAGTAACGCTGGCTGTGATGGTTAAGGTTATGTGTCAGCTTGGCTGAGCCATGATTCTCAGTGGTTTGGCAGTTATGTAATGATGTGATTTGGCAGTTATGTAATGATGTAACTTGGCGGTTACATAATGATATAGTCATCCTCTATCTTGTGATCTGATGTGGTCATCCTCCCTTTTCACACAATGCCGATTTTCACATAAAGACCTGCTCTTTGGAATTTTTCTTTGATCCTGATATTACTTCATGCCATATTGACCTGAGTTATCAATCTGTGACTATATATCAATTGTCTGTCAACATAACTGAACTTAAAAAATGCATTCTCTATTCTTATTCCAGCTTACTGTCTCTGATTTTTACCTAATTAAAACCATCCCAATTTCTTCTTTAGTCTCTTCAACAAGTGTTTCACTGATGTTTGAAAAAGACTTAAAGAAAAGTTTACTTTTTAATCCAATAGTAAGTATTGTTGTATACTCAGGTCTAAGCATGCTGCCTAACAGAGAGTAACCTTAAATAAACATATGCCAAAGGGGGAAGGAAGGAAGGAAAACGGAAAGAAGAATAAAATTGTTTAAAACATTAACCTATGTAAATTAGGGTCAAAACAAAACGTTCTGGCACCTTTAATGCAGAATATTTGGGAATAACACTAAAATGTATATTCTCAGTAAGGTGATCATAAATGAGTAAATAGCATGATTACATGAAAACAATGATTTTTATCAGTCATCTTAGTTTATAAAGTTTATCTTCAAAATATATTCGTTTAATCAATTTTACACTTTGAGCTAACCCTTTTAAAGCTAACCAAATAAATGCAGAAAAAATTTTAAATGAAAATTTCAGAAAGCACACAGAGTCACAATTGTGCACACTGAATGTATTCTTATACCACAGAAGGAACTTAGTGCCACAGCTGACGAAGTGCTATGATTATGTAGAATGATTCTAAAGAAAGAAGTCAGATTCCGCAGAGAACAAGCTCCTTCTTGAGACTTGTTTCCATTCAAATATTTTATAGAGAATATGGCAAATCTGTCATTTGACTTTTTATCTCTATTCCCATATTAGCACTATTTAAACTTCTATAGACAATAAAGTAGTTGATTTTATAATAACATGCTGCTGTTAGGAAAAAAAAGAAAGAAAGAAAAAATTAGCCTAGCACACTTTTGAAAATACCTTGCAGGGGGAGGGCGCAGTTAGGGAAAGAAAGGTGTAACATGTGTGTTATTTGTGTAAAAATATGGTACTAGGCAGCAATAAAATTGTCCAGGTAATTTTTCTTCTGCCCACATTTGTTTTCCAAAGTAGTTTCTGCAGGGAAAGTTTGTAAATCAAAAAGATCTGAATTATCAAAACTTTAAAGATATATGCAGGTAAAAAATTGTAAAATTAAAAATTTTGAGCATAAAATCTATGAGGAACAGCCAGAGAAACAGAACATGTAGACTAAAAAAATGAACAACAATAACAATAAAAAAATACACCAGGCTGATTTCAGTGTCTGTCATATTAATTTTATTTTATTCTCTCCCTTCCTTTGGGACCAGCTGAACTCATGGCTATTATAATACAGAGACAAAAGACGAGTCATGTCTCTCAAAGTGAAAAGAACTTTACAAGAAATTACTGTTTAGCATTCAACTTAAAAGATGGATATTAGATTAGAGGATTTCCCCACAGAGGAAAGATAAATGGTGAAGCATGACATTGTAGAAGGTTCTGAGTATTCTTTGGAAATTTAGAAAATTAGAATTGCTTCTCATATGTATGCTCATTAAGAGAAAAATGGATAGTACTGGGGTGGGCATCACATTGATTTTAATTCACATTAAGGTTTAAATGATGGATGAAATTATTTGATGATCTTTTTAATATCATCCAGCTTTTAATATACTCCAGATATATCATCCATTGCCTTAGTTTCCATGTAAGTAAAATAATATGGTTTAATTAAATGACCAATATCCTCTCTCTCTGATTCTGTTATTCTCTTACTCTGTAATCTTGGTCCTTATTCCACACTGCATCATAGCACAGGTTCTAGTATTTCCAGTGTTTTGGGTCCATACTACCTAAAAATGGGCAGAAAGTAGTTCACGCTTACTGTTAATAATTAGCTGTTTGTTGTTGTTGTTATGTGCCGTTGAGTTGATCCCGACTCATAGTGACCCGTATAGAGCAGAGTAGAACTGACCCATAGGGTTTCCAAGGAGCAGCTGGTGGATTTGTACTGCTGACCTTTTTGGTTAGCAGCTGTAGCTCTTAACCACTGCACCACCAGGACTCCTAATAATTAGTAGTCTTTATAACAAGCTAGAGACCTAATAGTAGCTTACTTCTTTAATGACTGGAAAACATTTCCATGGGTCACATTGTAATAATTATTATAAAGTTATCACATCTAAATATCTTTGTTTCCCCAGCTGGATTTTAAGCTTCTTTCTTTTACTATCTCCAAAAGAGCCCCTACGGCTATGCACAGAGCAAGTGTTGCATGAGTAAGTGAATGCAAGAGGAAGAAGTAGACAGAATCAGTGGGTGAGCAAAAGGCTTGAGTTGACAATGTGCTTGGATGGGAATAGTGAAATGGAATGGCATGAAATGGAATAGAGAATCACCTTATTAGGCTGAAGCCACTCATCTTCTGGTTATAGCTGGAGGTCACCCCCAGACTTGCTGCCAGGCAAACCCAGACAACCTGGGTATCACTGCCAGAGGCAAAGATGATGCATGCCATGGTAAGCCGACCAGCTACACCTTGGTGATAGGTAGCCTCAGCCTCCCTTACTCTGCCTTCCTTAGTTTTTGCTTTGTTTTCATGTTGTTGTTAGTTGCTGTTAGTTGGCTCCAACTCATGGGGACCTTATATTTAACAGAACAAAATTTGCCTAGTCCTTTGCCATCTTCATGATCATTAGTATGTTTGAGACCATAGTTGTGGTTATTGTGTAGTACCTTACAACTTAGTGTGCTTGTCTTCCAGCACTATATGGGACAATATTCTGTTGTGATCCACAGGGTGTCCAGTAGGTAATATTCAGAAGTAGATCAACAGTCCTTCTTCCTAGTCTGTCTTAGTCTGGAAGCTCTGCTGAAACCTGTCCACCGTGAGTATACCTGCTGGTATTTGAAGTACCAATGTGATAGCTTTTAGTATCTTGGCAACTTGCAAGCCACCACAGTACAATAAACTGACAGACAAGTGGTGACTGGTCTCATAGACATCTGCAAATGCTCTAGCTCTTATTCCTCAGTCATTGCATAGTGCTTCTGACTGCATGGAGGACCAATTCTGTACAAAGGGGAAGTTGTATGTACCAATTCTTGCACCAGGAGAAAGGATGGAGCAGTGGGAAGGATATATGCTTCTGAATTCAAAGCATCACCTTGATACTTACTAGCTGTGTAGTCTTAGGCCAGTAGGTTAACTTTTCTGAGTCTTCTTTTTTTTTGCATCCATAAAAGATGAGAAATAATGTTTTGATAAATTTGCTATAAGGATTAGAAATGTCTGTAGAACAACTTCTACAATGTCATTATTCAAAAGGTAGTTGCTCTACCATTATTTATTATATATATACACATATATACACACACAGAAAGCTTGGTGGCGTAGTGGTTAAGAGCTACAGCTGCTAAACCAAAAGGTTGGCAATTCGAATCCACTAGGCACCCCTTGGAAACCGTTTGGGGCAGTTCTGCTCCGTCCTGTAGGGTCGCTATGAGTCAGAATCAACTCGACGGCAACAGGTTTTTTTATATACATACCCGCACACACACGCACACACACACACACACACACACATACATATATAACTATGTTAATGATAATTATTTTTGGACACTGGTGGACCATCCATGTCTCAAAATTTTTCCTACTTATTTTTTTTTATATTTATTTATTTAATTTGGCAAATTTTTTATTTAACCCATAAAGATGACTTAAAATGCAGACACTCAGGCTTTATGCTCTCAAAGTTATAAATGATACATATATAACATTTATGAAAGCCCTAACATGTTCCAGGCACTGTGCTCAGAGTTCTACCTCTGTTTTTTCATTTTATTTTCCTGTTTTACTGTAAGAAACTGTGTCACAGTATAGTTAAATAAAACTTCCCAAGGTCATCTGCTAATAAATGGCAGAGCCAAACCTGAGACCGTGTGTGCTTTGAATCTCTCTACTTTAATGCCTCTCTTTATGTCTGATATTGGAGTCTTAATCAGATTAAGGATGCAGAGAAGACAGAACATGAGAAAATGCATAACTGGTGAATAGGAGGATGAGAAGTAGGCAATTTTATGTTTTAATAGGAAAGAACTTTGTCTGTTATTATACTGCTTGGGATCAAATTTTAACTTTCCACATGCCAGCTTTTGACTTCTACCTAGTCCTTCTACCTCTCTTCCATTGTCGTTTTCCTCATCTGTAAATGAAGCTAACAGCAGCACTTCTATCTTGGGATTCTTATAAGGACTGAATGAGATAAAATGTCTGATGCATGGTAACCATTCAGACAACACTGGGTATAATTACTGTGGGTCAAAGAAGAGGAGGTTTAATGGATAGAGTAAAAATTTCATCTACTCCTCACAATTTTGCTTGAGACACCTTGATAATAAGGCTTTGCAGTAAGTGCAGTTAACTTTCTTTTATATGGCCAGCAGAGTGGAAAAAATGTGTGAAAGCTACCATTTATTGTCTGTTATGGCCCATACGATGTGCTGGACACTTAGCATACAATCCCTCTAATCCTCACATCAAACTTGTAAGGTAAATACTATTGTGCCCACTTTATAGCCAGGACTACTGAGGGATGTAAAGGTAAAGCAACACATTCAGAACTATACCTACACACTTAGTACATTGGCAAAGTCTAGAAAGACATAGAAGACTATCTAACTCTAAACTACACATTTTTTTTCTCATTATCTTTTCCTGTTGTTAAGATTGCTTATTTACAGGTTAAGTCAGTGTTTAATCAGTTTAGTAGTATAAGATGGGTCTCAAGAATCTTGTTGGTGAAGTTGGGAATGTGAACAAGATTCTCTCATGTTTTCACTTTGGAAGGTTTACATACAGTTTGTTTGTTTGTATGTTTCCTGATATTTTGAGTGAATTAGAGGGGTTTGGGAAAATCTCCATATTTAAGTTTCTCAGTTGCACTCAAACATGATGTATACATTTTAAAAAATTCTAGATCCAATAATGATGGAGAGAGAACTTTTCTGTTGTAGACTACTATAAGTAAAATCCCTGCTAGAATATATGTGAGGTATATTATTTTGTAAATGGGTCTTGTAGAGGTGTCTTATGCATATAAAATTTCTAACATCTGTATATGTAACTATGTGTCCCAGAAACTGTCTCAGACATTTAATCTTAACTTATATTAAAATCATATATTAACATACTATGGCATTCTCACAATGATCTGATCAATATCTTGAGAAAATATACATCAGCATAGTGTGCATAAAAGCAATAGTTAAATGAGTGTTTCTTATGTTCTTAGATATACACACACATACACACACACATGAAATTTGAATGACACAACAACTGGTATTCTAGGTACATATCAATGATTAAGGCAATGATTTAAATTTTATATGCTTCCTATAAATGTCTTAAAGTTTATTTCTTCTTGTTCTACCAACTTCTGTGAAGGTCAAATCATGAATATTTCCTTCTTTTTGTTAGTAAATATGGGGGTGATATGCTATTATACGCAAGTTTTCATCAGGTTTGTATTGTTTGCTAAAGAACCATCGTAAATAATAAAATTTCATCAATGATTGATAGATACTTTAAGCTAACTATGTGACATTGTCTGTCATATGCAGATTATCCTTTTTACAACAAGGGTTATGTTGTGGGATATTGTTTCCTGGTTCTGTATTTACATTTTTCTAGGGCTGATATTTCCCATGTAATCATTTTTAAAAGTTAATTTTGTGACAGCTGCATAACTCTGTGATGAGTGTCAGTTTTATTCTACCCAGCATGGGTAGCTTTTCATTCATTTATGTTTTAATTTAGGTCATGTGTGGCTGGATGTTACAGCATTTGGAAACTTATACATTTATTAAATCAAGGCTTGAATCAAGTGAAAGATATTTCCTTAACCGTTTGTAAGGTGGAGCTATCAGCTGCTTCAATGAGCTTTGAAAATAAGTGAAAATAGCAGAATTCAATAAGGTGGCTAGAAAAATTGACCTTACCTATTGCAGATTTTAGAATCAATACCTTAAATATATTAATATACAAAAATGTTAAAGTATTCCTTAGGAAAATGATGATGCTTTAAAATTTAATGACTAATTCAGACATCAGGCCCCTTTGTGTGAATACGGTTGCTCTCATTATACTAAACCAGAAACTGAACTGGATTGCAAGGCACACAGAGGGTCTTTGAGAGGCTGATCTTTGTTGCAGGAGACTGTCTAAGCTCCAGTAAATTGTTCTAATAACCTAATTTTATTATTTCTAGAGAATCTGACACACTTTATCTCTAAATACCAAAGAGCCAGGAAACCTAAGAAGCAGTACATTTGCTGAATCATATATCAAACTACGAAGAGATTTGTTTAAAAATTCTTTTAAGGAATATATTGAACCTCAATTGTATATTCTCTGCTGGCCACATGCTGGTTTTCTCTCTTGATTTCTGCCCTTTTAGGTTTTCTTTTATGTCTTCTTTCTAGTTATAAAGAGAGTATTCCAGCCTCTGATAATGACTTAGAAGATTTATTATAAACTATTGAGAGCTCTGGAGGTATGACAAAGAAGATTTTTATTTAATCTGTAATATAACCAGTCATATCAGAAGGGCTTTGTGTGTGTGTGTTTGGTAGCTCTAGAGTTTTTTTTTTTTTTTTAACAGACCATTTTTCTTTGAAAGTCATTGTATCATTAATTTTTAAGAATACAATTACAGCAAGTGGTATAAGGATACCTTGCAAATCTCTCCAAAGGGACAAGAAAAAGCCAACATAGTTCAAAAGTTCAGGATTCAAAGCTTCAAAGTGTGAGCATGGAAGAAAGGAAATTCCTCAGGGACCACTATCATTTTCTTACATTCCCACCAATGTTTTTCTGGTTTGTTCTGAAGAACCATTCTCCACAGACCCCTTATTACAATTTCTGCTTTGACTGGCCAGGGTCACTTGAAACTTGTGTTAGAAGACAAGGTATTTATCCACGTTGTCATTTTCCTTCTCTGTGGCCAGAGAATTAATCACTTTCTCAAGGGCCTAACTACCATTTCCTTTACTTTCGGGAAAGGAGATTTCAAGAAAATGCCACTGTATGACTGCAGCTGATTCTTTAAAAAGAAATATATCATTTAAAGAAAGAAAATTACCAGGAGTTAATTTTAGCCAGATTTTGGTTATTTAATGCATATTTGAGAGGTGACTTCATTCCATAGCCAAATCAAGACTAGAAGTACCCTTCTAAACTTGATGAAAAACTAGTGTCTTCCTAGGAGTGAGCCTTGAGGCCTGGCTTGGTGACAAGCATTTGATCAGCTTCCATTTGCACCAACTTTAGTCTACAAGCTGGCAAAGGGATAAATGGAAAGTAACGAAGAATCTTTCCAGGAAATAAAACTGGTTAGGACACATGAGAACTAGTGTCTGGCTCAGGCAATGAATCAATGTAGTGAATTCAGTATTAGCATTTTAAATGGCTCGGTTGGGACACTTAATAAACCAGTAGCAATCTACTAAAATATATAAATGTCTAATGTGTATTTAGGAACAGATAATTTCTAAAGAAGATATGCATCATATATTAACACCTTGTGAGTCATTTTATTTGTTTTAATATTTTTGAATTGAGCTCCTTCCATAAACCATATAATGTCACGTACATCAACCTGTTACTTTTCATAATGAAGCTATGAAATATGTATTTTGACTATTTCCATTTTATACAGAATAAAAGTCAAATAAGAGAAGAGTTAAGGAATTTTGATTGCTATTATGTATTTATTAAGCTGATAACCCAGGATTCAAGTTCATGTCAGTTTTATTCTCAATCCATGCTTCTTATATTACAGTATGAAGTTCTGCTTTGACATTCATATATAAATTAATGTGCATTCACTTATTTGTGTATACATATTTATGTATAGCAGTAAACTACTCAAGACAAAATGCATCTGAGGACTATATTTTCTATGTCTTTAAAATGGTGAAAAAAGCCCTTTTTATCCCAAACTTAGTGTTCTATGATTAATTGCCCATCATTTATTCTTGGATATCCCCACTCCTCAAAGTGTAACTGACATGGATGTGTTGCTTCCATCAATATAGAGATGATTGTAACAGGATTAATAATCCTTCTACCAAAAAATACTTAGTATTTCAGAATGTTTATATCTAAATAAATTGAATTTGTAAATATTCAACTGAATAACAACTGTATAAGCTGAATTTATTTACCCATATTCACCAGCAATTTGGGTACACTTGAACTAACCTAGGTGAGATTTTATATATGAAATGATGCCATGAAACAAAGAATTAACATGTGTATTTTACGCGAATGAATACGTCTATGTTTCCTATAAAAAGTCAGCACAGTAAAAAAGCTACACACTGTGATTTGCCAGCTTACCTCCAGCTGTCAATAGAATGTTTCATCAAATGTGTGTTACTTGCTTTAGACTGGTAGATGTGTGTTAGTTCAGAAAGCTTAAATGGAAACCATAACATTTACATTTCTGGAGGCAAATTATTGACCAAAACTAGGAGACTGGATTCAGTTAGGAACCTATTAACTTGTTTTAATTCAACAAATGGTTGTGTTCTAGACCCTTTTCTAGATGTTGAGCCAGCTTCAGAAAAGGGAGGATGGAGGGCAGATGGTGTGGAAGTGAGCAGAATGTCACCTGACAATTAAATCACAAGGCTGATTAACCTGTTCGAATCATCTCCTTATTGGACTTTATTTTGATCAGCACCAAAATGCAAGCTCTGACAACTCACTGTTTAACATCTGACACTTAAGTTTCCCCAGTGCCCTTACTAGAGACTATATTTTTCTCCTTTCAGTCTGTAGTTCAAGAGTTACAGGCAATAATAGCTAACGCCATAGCAAATTCTTTAAAGGAAATTGCTGTAGGAACTCTCTTTCTTGCCCAATGAGCTGTAAAACAAAAACTTGATAAGTTTCCGGAGACTCTCCACAGAATTATCCCTGCAAGTTAGCCTAACTTTTGAAAGGCATTTTGTTTTGAGTAATGAATCACTTTTCCTTACCTGCCATGCAAGAATGTTTATTTGGATTGATTTCCTTCGTAGGAACTGGTTGTTTGTTGAATATTTTGTTTAAAAAAAAATCTCAATTATCTGGAAATTCGTTTGTTAGTTCTGACTGATTTCTTATTGTATTTTATTATTAGTCAGGGGCATGTCTTGAGGTCTTTCCGTGTACACATTCATGAACATATGTGTATATATGCATACATATTATATACGTAAGTGATGCTGTCTTGCCTTAAGGATGAATGATTTGGCAAAATAACAATATCACAAGGTAACAGGTCAGATAAGGAAACTTAATGTTCCTTTTTTCCCCCTTTTTCTTATCCTTGAGGTTTGTCTTGTTATGAGCTACTTAGTGCTGTTTAATATAGAAACTGTGTTTGTATTTCACAAGTTACCAGAACAGGTATCCAGCTAAGTGGCCTAGCCCTGTGGACCTGAGGGGCCTCTGTGAACAGCTTTTATTTGCCCCCTCTCAAAGCAAGATAAGAGGAGGCCCAAGTGCAGTTGTACTGAGGCCTACAGATTGAATCTCCTCCAGATTAAGCTACCTTCCCCACCCCCTTTTTTAATCTGGTATAACCGTGAACTTCTTTACTCTCTTTGGGCATCTGGAGTGCCCACTACTTTATCATGGATCCCCAATCCAAATGAGAAAGGTTCTGAGACAATGATTTCCCTTTGCCTCAATCACAGTCATACCAGTATATTATGATTACTAATTATATACATATATTTTAAAAATTTCATTTCACTAGTTGTAAAGATCCCTGGTGGTACAAATGGTTTATGCTCATCAAGTAACCTAAAGGTTGGAGATTTGAACCCACCCAGTGGCACCACGAAAGAAAGGCCTGAAAATCTGTTTCTGTAAAGATTACAGCCAAGAAAACACTATGGAGCATTTCTACTCTGTAACACATGGGATCACCATGAGTCAGAATCAACTCAATGGCAATGGATTTTATTTTATTTTTTCTGTTTTTTGGTAGTATGGAAGCTATCATATACTATTAGAGAAATTTCAGAAAGCAATGAGAATGACAGAACACTATTTAGGGAGTTACGGAGATCTCTGTTTGCCCCTAAAATTGTGCAGCTGCTTAAGGCTATTTTTGTTATTATAGGGTTCCAGGGTCAGAAGGACTATAAAGGAGGTTACACATATCTGCTTTCTTTCTTCCTGACTTTATCCTGGCTAACTTGAAAATTACTATTCTACTTCTTCTCTTTGCCACCATCCCAGACTGGGTCACCAATATATTCCCAAATATATTCACTATTCAACTTTTTTCCTTTTCCACTATTCCAGCGCAGATCTCTTCTCCTTCTCTACTAAGGATCATCATATTGTCTTCCCCAGCATAGATTATCTACAGCCTCATAGTCAGATCATCCCTGTTATTTGTGAATTTGGTCTGTAGTTGGCCTTGTTGTTAATTGCCATGAGTCATCTCCAACTCATAGCGACCCCACATACAACAGAACAAAACGTCACCCAGTTCTGCACCATCTTCATTACCATTAGTATGCTTGAGTCCAATGTTGTGGCCACTGTATATATTGATTGCCTTCCAGCTTAGAGAGTTTGTCTTCCAGCCCTATGTTAGACAATATTTTGTTGTGATCCATAGTGTTTTCATTGGTTAATTTTCAGAGGTAGATGCCAGGCCTTTCTTCTTAGTTGGTGTTAGTTTGGAAGCACCAGTGAAACCTGTTTACATGGGTGACCCTGCTGATATTTAAAACACAGGTGGCATAGCTTCCAGCATCACAGCAACATGACAGCCACCACAGTATGACAGACTGACAGAGAGTGATGGTTATTTGGCCTACTGAAATATAAATATTAAATGCATATATAATTTTTTGTATGGTTACTTTTGTGTTTGTGTGATTTAACCTTTAGGAATAAGATACAATGTAAATATGTAATATGTGATATACAAGCCAGAATAAACATATACAACTCCTGTTTTATGTCTCTTGCCTTCCCTAACTCATCACTAAGTATCCATTTTAATCTCAGACTTTAGAATCTTTCCCATCACAAAACTTCAGCCAATCCTGACAGAGGTATGGATTCATAAATCTCTTGCTTTTGACTTCTGGCCCCAATGGCTAGGTCCCAGGGCACATGGACTGAACTCTATATGATGACCACTTCCCCCCTAATCCCCAAGGGTCAGCAGCACAATCCGTGTACATGTTGTTGGACAAAGAACTTGGTTTGGCCGTTTAACTTTGGTTTCTGAAAATAAGCAATGAGGATGCCTCTGTTTTCCAAAATAGCAAGGAAAGTAGGGGCTACACAGGCTCCATTCCTAGAGAACTAATTTCAGGAAGGGTGGGGTGCCCAAATACATGCATGCATATTCACTGATTGGATCAATCATAACTATGCATCAAGGCCCAAGTCATGCATGTTCCCTGAGGTTCCAGTGACTAGGGGACCTGGAACCTTGGAGCGCTCTCTTTGGGGCCTCCTGGATCAGTGAGAACATCCATACAATGGATGAAACATCCATACAGTGGTGACAATGGAGGCCCAGTGCCAGAAACATCCCCAGACCTTACCTGATGCATCTCTATGCTTATATCCTTCCTCATTATAATTAATGGATAACTGTAAGTGTAGGTAATAGTTTCTGTGAGTCATTCTAGCAAATTATTGAAACCACAGGGGTGAGGGGCAGTGAGAAGAGAGGGCCTTTGCCTCTGTGGCAGGGGCTGGAAGGACAGAGTCATAACTTTTTAAGACCCAACTCTGGGTGGTTAGTGTCAGAGAAAGTGCCACATGGGTGGCTGGTGTCACAATGAGGAAGTGGGAAAGTAGGGATGAGTTATCGCCACATTTTTTAAATTAGCCTTATGTTAGCTATTGTTCATACGCATGTCTTCTACTCTGTTGTTCATACGCATGTCTTCTACTCTATTGTTCATACGCATGTCTTCTACTCTATTGTTCATACGCATGTCTTCTACTCTATCATCTGTACTCTATTTTCTTGGAAACTACGCTACCAATAATTGCCAAAATTACCACTGAACTGGCTAAATTTCTATCATGTGAACCTGAAATCTTCATATCCTAGTGGCAAACTCTTAGGATAAGTCCTGGCAACTCAATGGGCCACATGTTTTAGTAGTCACTGAAAATTATCACTTTATCTATTACCCACCTCAGGTTCTTATGTAGAACAATTTTGCTTTATACCTTAACCTAAGAGAGTAAAGGGAGCCCTGGTGGCGCAGTGGTTAAGAGCTAAGGCTGCTAATCAAAAGGTCAGCAGTTCAAATCCCCCAAGCCACTCCTTGGAAACCCTGTGAGGGAATTCTACTCTGTCCTATAGTGTCCTATGAGTTGGAATTGACTCAGTGGCAACAGGTTTTAAGAGGGGAAAACAAGTGCTGTGTAAGAAATGCTTTAAGAAAAAAAGTCATTACAAATTCAAGTCAGTATATATAACGTCACAGTAAAACACACACACAGAGAAATAATAATTATACTATACATGTTACTATTACATGTAATGATTAATGATCAGTCCAAACCACAATCTCTAACATGAAGAAAAATAACCCCTAGATTTTACTATCAGTAGCATTTTCTTCATGTATGATGAACACCATATTTCAACATGCCATGAATAATTAACAGGTTATCTATTAATTAATGACACAAGAGACACAAAAGGACTTTTTCTGAACATTGAATTTCTAATTTCAAGGTAATAATACACATTTAGTATTCACTAACTATGACATCTTGTGTGAGGCATACGAAGCGTAAGAAATAAATGATGAATTAGACATTGTCCCCACTCCAGTCCCATCCCAAGGGTCTCACGATCTGGCTCCAAATGCACTAGACAATAATACCTTGTAGTGGGCTTTGTTAGGAGCTCTGCTGGCCCAGTGGTTAAGCACTTGGTCGTTAACCGAAAGGAAGGCAATTCGAACCTACCAGCCTCTCTGCGGGAGAAAGATGTGGCAATCTGCTTCCGTAAAGATTATAGCTTAGGAAACCCTATGGGGGCAGTTCTACTCTGTCCTATAGGGTTCTATGAATAGGAATCGATTCAGTTGCATTGGGGTTAATGGGCTTTGACTGCGTTTCTTAGCTGCAGCTCTGCGGAGATGAGGTGACAGTGGAGGAAGGTGAGAATAAAACCAAGGAGAAGGAAAATGCCAGAATGATGCACTTAGAATGAGTTATGGAAGTACTAGAGGTTTGTAGGCTCTCTTGATTAGATAACAGGTAGATAACACTCCATAAAACTTTTCTATTTTTAATTCTGATGAGTCTATTAACAAATCCAGGAGCCCTGGTGGCACAGTGGTTAAAAATGCTCAGCTGCTAACCAAAAGGGCAGCAGTTGGAACCCACCAGCTACTCCAGGGAAGAAAGATGTGGCAGTCTGCTTCCATAAAGATTTGCAGCCTTGGATAACTGTATGGGCAGTTCTACTCTGTCCTACACGGTAGCTATGAGTAGGAATCGACTTGAAGGTAGTGGGTTTTGGTTTGGTTAACAAATCTCACGTTTTCTATTCCAAAGAGTCTTTCTTACACACAGACTAGCTTTCTCAGATTCATAAACCAAAAACCCACTGCTGTCGAGTCGATTCCGACTCATAGCGACCCTATAGAACAGAGTAGAACTGCTCCATGGGGTTTCCAAGGAGCAGCTGGTGGATTTGAAGTGCCGACCTTTTGGTGAGCAGCCATAACTTCTAACTACTGCCCCACCAGGGTTCCTCTCATATTCAAAGTGAAAGAAAATTTTCATCAAATCATTTATTTGAAAAACAAAATTCACAGCAACCCTTGAAAAGACAGAAATTATAATAAACAGTCTATTTTCATACACGTTAAACCTGGAGGCAAAGATTTTGAAACTATTTTTTTAGCCTTTCAGATTTTTCTCTTTTTTTCCTTATTCTATTATTTGGGAAGAGGAAAAATATTTGGTGAACAGCTTACCAGAAGCTGTCATAATTTGGTGGAGTCCCCTAGGTAAACTAATTTTACCTTCACAAAGTAAGTATTATTTTTAACCCCAGTTTAGAGATGAGGACGGTAACTTGCCCAAGATTAATTACTTGGTAAGTGGAGGAGCCTTGAATGATTGCAGCCCAGGTGGCCTATTACTGAGCTCAGGTTTCTCAAAGGCTTTGTAATTTATTTACCTGTTTATTCTTCTCCGACAAGATCTCTTGTATTTCAGAAACCTCCCGGATATTGTATTTCCCTTTTCTGACCTTTATTGTGGACTTCAGTTTCTAAATCCCTAAAAGATTTGTTGTTTGAAATGTGCCTTTTTGCACTTAGTCTGCAGAGCCATATATTCTCAGAAATACCGTTGGCCTCTCTCCCCTAGCTATCGGTAGCCTTGCAAAATCTTTGTGAATAGCAATGGTTTATTATGGTGGTGGTTAATTGCCATGGAATTAGCATCCAATTCATGGCAACCCCTGACCCATGGCAACCCCATGCTCAAAAGAAGGAAATGCTGCCAAGTCCTCCTCCACCCCTTTGGGGTGGAGGGATCAGACCTTTGTGATCCACAGGATTTTCATTGGCTGATTTTCAGAAGTAGATCTGCAGGATCTCCTAGTCCATCTTAGTCTGGAAGTTGTGCTAAAACCTGCTCAGCATCATAGCAACATGCAAGCATCCACTGACAGACAAGGTGGTAGCTGCGCATGAGGTACATTGGCCTGAAACTGAACCCAGTGTTCCTTACGGTAGGTGAGAATTCTACCACTGAGATGGTTTGTTATAGATGGCTAAATAACACCATTCAGAGAGGCAATAGTAGTATGCAGATTAAAGGCAGCTAAGATATGTCCTCATTGCCCCATTTTCCATGACACCCACCCTAATTCTGTATGAGGATTCCCTTTTAATGAAGAAAAAAAAATAACTCCATATTTTAGTAATAGTACATCATAAAAAAATAACAAAATGATACCAGTATTGCAGTCATGCCTTCATATGAATTTATATTTTATTATGTTACCTCTAGATACATTTGAAATATAGTAGTATAGATAGATATGCAGAGAGACAATACCTTGTTCTTTGGTTGACAGTCAGTGCTTGCTGTGCATATGTGTCCTTGGATCTTTGCAACAATTTTCAGCCTTCCTCCTGTGGGGCGCTCAGACCACAGGTTGAGAAAAACTAATTTAGAGCACTCTTACTTGACTGCTTTTTGCCACCTTGTCTCAGTTTGATACTTCCTACAACAGCTACAGTAAGGCTAAGGTTGCTTACTGTATTTTTCCCAAGCTTTCTTTTCCTAATGCATTTTGGAGGAAACTGTTACTCTTTGTCTTACAAACTCTTCTGATTTGTATTATTATTTGTATTACTGTAGTAATTTTATCCCTCGAATTGTTAAAACACCAGCTGATTTTGAAATCCACACTAGTTTGTTAGTTAAGTCAGTTTTTCTGAACATTTATAAAAGAAAATTTATGTTTCTAAACTATGTTCCTCTAAGACTCTCTTTACAGACATGCTTTAAATTATATATTGATTATATACATTAAAGCATGATCCAACCATGATGTAGATATAAATAGAAGTCAAATATGATAGATTAATGGCAATGGAATACACAATCCTGAAACTGACCGGGAGTAAATGGGCATATAGAGTCTCACCTGCCATTTATTTTAAATATTAGAAAAGAAATTTAACCCTGTGTCAGGGTCAAAGTGTGCTTTTTCTTCATAGAGTTTTGATTAGCTTCTTTGGAGAAAATGAGAATAAGTAGAAATTCATAGAAGATATAAAGAGATACCTCATAAGGAAGGCCTAGAGATCTACTTCTGAAAAATCAGCCGTTGAAAACTCTGTGGAGCACGGTTCTACTCTAACACACATGGGGTCATCATGACTCAGAATGGACTAAATGGCAACTGGGTTGTAAACTGACAATATATCTTAAATAGATGAACTAAAGGCTTATTTCATAAAATCCTGATAGAGAGGAGTATAAACTAAAGCCATGCAATTAGACAATTTGAGAGACAATGTGCAGAACAACTGTTGTTCTCCAGGAAAATAAACGTGGACCTGTATGAGACTGAGGATTATCTACCTGTTATTTTCACAGGTTATATCCCAAATACCTACAATATTAGACTCATCTTTATTTTACAATAATATAATTTTTTCAGATTAAATAACCTTTTCACATAAGCACACAGATAGATGCACATTGCTATCAAAAAAAAATTTTTTTTTGTTTTAATCATGAAATAGAAAATGTGAAACTTTTTCTAAGCTATGTTGGAATGGCACCGCAGTGACTGGTATTCTCTACTTGATCTTGCACTCGTGTTTTTAGTATGACCATTGGAAATATTACAGAGCATGGCTGGTGAGTAGGATTACATGTGCCTTGAATGGTAACACTTTAACAGTTAGTAACCTTGGCTATACAATGTAGTGGGACAGATAATGGCCCTCTTTATCTTGATTTCCATTGAGTCACATGTGTTTTACCACCTTTCATGTGGTTAAAGTGAATGATTCCTCTGAGAACATAGAGAATGTTTTTAAAAGTGAAAACAAACAAACAAAAAAACACCTATGCTGTTTATAAATCCCGTTGCTAATAGCAGTTTTATATAGGGCAATGCGAAATCTGTTAGCTTCATGTTGAACTTAACTGAAAAGTGATTAGTGACTTCATCTTAAGTTATTACTGAAAACCAAAGTATAACAAATGATGAAATTAGAATATAAATTCCACGTTCATTTTAATAATAGTATGATTCACACTCACATCAATATTTTGATGGTTTCATTTGCTATTCATGGTGGAAATGACATTCCCAAGTAAATGCTTTCATACAAATTTGAAACTGAAGCCAAATGCCAGGAGAGGGAGTAAGCACTGCATGAATTAATAAAGGTCAAACTAGTCCCCGTTAATCTCATACAAAGAAGCCCCATCTGGTTCAATAATTTTGGCAGCTCATTACATCGACATTATATTTTCCCACTAATTTCAAGTTCACTGTCCATTATAGATTGCATTATAGCAAGCATTTCAAATGAAATTTTATACAGAGGAAAGTGATTCAATAAGGAGTAATAGTGAGAGCTTTGTTATAATTTCTGAAAATCCTAATTGATATTGTGGGAAGGTAGATGGTTGATATTTTTTGAAATGTCTAAAAAAAGATTATAAATAAATTATGCACAATTTCATTTTTTTTTTCATTATAAGTGGATGGAAATGGAAAAATGATTTTGTTTATGTAAAACTATAATAAACTTGCCACCACTCATCGATCAATTTGTCCTACTGTGGTGGCTTGTGTGTTGCTGTGATGCTGGAAGGTATGCCACCGTATTTCAAATACCAGTAGGGTCACCCATGGTGGACAGGTTTCAGTGGAATTTCCAGACTAAGACAGACTAAGAAGAAAGGCCTGGTGTCCTACTTCTGAAAATTCGTCAGTGAAAACCCCATGGTTCATGATAGAATATTTTCTGATATAGTGCATGAAGATGAGACTCACTGGTTGGAAGACACTCAAAATACACAGCAGCCACAACAATGGACTCAAGCATAGTAACAATTGTGGAGATGGTGCCGTACCAGGCAACATTTTGTTCTGTTGCACGTGGGGTCGCCATGAGACGGCACTGACTCGGTGGTAACTGAGAGCAACACCATACTAAACTAGACATGAATGCAAGGAAAGTTTTTGTAATAAATTATAAGACATTGTTTAGGACTGTTTAGGAAAGGAAAATATACTCTGTAGGAGCAAGCTTTGGTTCACTTAAGAAGTCAAGACACCTAACCACACTTATTTTTTAAATTCATTATTAAACTTCTAAATAAGTGGAAAAATAAAATGTGACTAGATTTCAACAAAACATTTCACAATATTTCAGCTGTATCTATTTGCTGAATATTGCAGTTAAATTGAATCATATTTAGCATTCCTTGTTTTGATGTAAAGAATTTGTCACATAGAATGAGAATCGAATTTATTATCTTGTTATAATTTAATTTTTGTTGCTGTTGAGAATATACACACTAGAACATACACCAATTCAACAATTTCTACAGGTGCAATTCAGTGACATTGATTACATTCTTCAAGTTATGCAACCATTCTCACCCTCCTTTTCTGACAGGTTCTTTGTTGATATTCTAAAATGCATGAATTTTGGTGCACCCATGCAAAGGCCGAGATTCCAAATTTCAGTATTCTTTCATTTGAGTATAAACTCACAAGATTGAATTATAGAAAGCCCTAAAAATATTCTTGGTGATCCCTATGGGTACTGTTTAAAACTACTTTAAAAATTAAATGATGGTACTAGAGGGATTGAAAAGCTAAAACTAAATAAAGCAGATAATCTAGTTCTAGGTGCTGAGAGTATTTATTAAGGATTTCAATTTAGGTTTCCATTCCACATTATAGGCCTATTTTATGTTAAGTAAAAAATAATTGTAATATATCAAAGGTTACTTTATTAATTAGTCCTGTAGTCAGTCTCAGAAGGAAAATGTGTCACTTGAAACAAAGCAATCTTTTCTGTATTTTCTTGTCAAAATACATATTGACATCTTTTTCATTTGGAAGAGAGATCTATAGGAATGTATATGAGTGTTCTTCAACAATGAATAAATGTTGCAGATTCTTCTAAATAGCTCAGTTTGGCTCACAGAATCAAAACGAATAGCCAGAGAAATTAGTATTTTGTGGACTTCAAAAATGAAAGCAGCATTATAGAGGATATTTTCACGATTCTGAAGAAACAAGTTCTCGGTATCATGGAAGAATAAGATAGGTGACTAGATGCTTGACTCAGATTTGAGAAGAGAAATTCCTGTTTGTAATCGATAAAGGAAATAAAGTAAGTCATCACACTGCTAAGGCTCCGCACATAAATACACCAAATGGAAACACAAGGGCTTAGAAGGGTATTTCAGAGATGTGAGAGCTCCGTTTAGTTTTTGTTTTGTTGTGTTTTTATTTTGGGGGGAAAATGAAGAAGTTCCTCCAATCACTTTTCTTATGTACACAAACATCAATGCACATACACAAATTTTAAAATCTTCCTTTCCCTACGCATTTTGGATTTTTTTCCTGATTTTTCTATTCAGTGAAAATTGACTGCAGAACCATTTGAGGACATTCTTGGAAACTTTCTTAAGGTCAAGGACTAAAGAGGAATCAGTTATGATCAGGGATAAATACAGGTCTTGCACCTAAACCTGATATGCAGACTCAGTGAAAATGTGCCTCTGCTAATTTCTTTACTAAGCTTATAAAGAAACTAAATCTTTGCAATATTTAGGGAGGGTACTAGAAGGATATATATGGTCCCATACTCCAAGAAATAATTTACTTTAGTTCATGACAAGGTGTTGAAGCTCAGGGAAGGAGAACTGGCACACAAATTTCTGCAAATGGAGAGCTGTTTTATTCCATTGTTAGTTAGCTATTTGGTTTTCAAAGCTGCTGTCTGTGATGTAGGCTGAGCTTGGTCTCAAGGGCATTCCCTGACTCTGGTGGCTAAACCACATACAGCCTATGTAATCAAAAGGTAGAAATAGCACTGCCTGTCTCCCTTTGACCTACTACTGCTGTGGTGGCATCTTCAACTTAGAGAAAAAGTCCAAAATTGTAACTTGGAGCCATCAGCTACTGTATGATGTTGGGGTAGTGGTGGTTCAGTGGTAAAATTCTCACCTTCCATGCGGGAGATCTGGGTCCAATTCCCTGTCAATGCACCTCATGTGCAGCCACCACCTGTTAGTGGAGGCGTGTGTGTTGGACCAGGGCCAACTACACAATAGCTAACAACACCAACTGTGTGACGTTAAGGGTGAGCTAGATAGAGGGAGAGCGAAAGATGAACCGTTCTATCCTCCCCTTCAATTTCCTATACCAAACTGTGGGCCCAGAACTGTAAAGAAATTATGCTGGGATATTTTAAAAGATTATATTACTTCTTGGTTGCTCAGTATTGGGTGAAAATAAAATGCCTATTCTTCCAGTGTTTCAAAAACTTGAACTATGCATTTTTTTAAATTGTGCTTCAGGTGAAAGTTTACATCACAAATTAGTTTCTCATTAAACAATACACAATTGTTTTGTGACCTTGGTAGCCAACCCCATGATGTGTCAACACTCTCCCATTCTCCACCTCGGTTTCCCTGTTTCCATTTGTCCAGTTTTCTTGTCCTTTCCTGCCTTCTTATCTTTGCTTTTGGACTGGTGTGCCCATTTAGGCTCGTATACATGATTAAACTATGAAGCACATTCCTTACGTGTGTTATTGTTTGCCCTATAGACCTCTAATCTCTGGTTGAAGGTTGAACCTCGGGAGTGACTTCAGTATTGAGTTAAAAGGGTGTCCGGGGGCCATATTCTTGGGGCTTCTCCAGTCTCTGTCAGACCAGCAAATCTGTTTTTTTTTTTTTTTTTGTGAATTTGAATTTTGTTGTACATTTTTCTCCTTCTCTGCCCGAGATCCTCTATTGTGATCCCTGTCAGAGCAGTCAGTGGTGGTAGCCTGATACCACCTAGTTGTTCTGGGCTCAGTCTCTCTGAGGTTGTGGTAGTCGTGGTCCAATAGTCCTTTGGACTAATTTTTTCCTTGTGTCTTTGGTTTTCTTCATTCTCCTTTTCTCCCACCGGGATGTGACCAGTAGATATATCTTAGATGGCCGCACACAGACTTTTAAGACCCCAGACGCTACTCACCAAAGTAGGATGTAGAATATTTTCTTTATAAACTATGCTAGGTCAATTGAGCTAGATGCCCCCTGAGACCATGGTCGCAGCACTCAGCCCAGTAACTTGGTCTGAACGACGATGGATTTTTGGAAGTGGGTTTAATATTATCAGGTCTCTAAAGTGCATTTTTGTTGTTGTCAACAGCCTTGTTGAGAAATATAATTCACAACCCATAAAATTTACCCACTAAAAATTTACAATTCAAAGTTTTTTAGTATATTCACAGAGTTGTGCAACAATCACCATAATGAATTTTAGAGAATTTCCATCACACTAAAAAGAAACCCCATACCATTTACCGGTCAGTAATTCCTTCCACCAACCCCCACTCAAAACACCTCTTCCTCTCCAGTCCAAGGTAACTACTATCAACTTTCTGTCTCTATAGCTTTGCTTCTTCTGGACATTTCATATAGACTCATACCTTAAGTCATCTTTTGTAACTGGATTCTTTCACTTAGCAGAATGTTTTCAAGGATCATCTATGTTGTTGTTGTTGTTATTAGTTGCTATCAAGTTGGTCCCGACTGATAACGACCATATGTACAACAGAACAAAGCATTGCCTGGTCCTATGCCATCGTCACAATTGTTGCTATGTTTGAGCCCATTTTTGCAGCCACTGTGTCAGTCCAACTCATTGAAAGCCTTCTTCTTTTTCGCTGACCCTCTACTTTACCAAGCATAATGTCCTTTTCCAGGGCCTGATCCCTTTTGATAACATGTCTGAAGTACCTGAGACAAAGTTTCACCATCCTCACTTCTAAGGAACATTCTGGCTGTACTTCTTCCAAGACAGATTTGTTCATTCTTCTGGTAGTCCGTGGTATATTGAATATTCTTGGCCAAAACCATAATTCAAAGACATCAATCCTTCTTCAGTCTTTATTCATTGTCCTGCTTTTGTATGCATATGAGGTGATTGAAAACACTATGGCTTGGGTCAGGCACACCTTAGTCCTCATAGTGACATCTTTGCTTTTCAACATTTTAAAGAAATCTTTTGCAGCAGATTTGCCCAGTGTAATGCATCTTTTGATTTGCTGACTGCTGCTTCCATGGATGTTGATTGTGGATCCAAGAAAAACAAAGTCCTTGACAACTACAATATTTTCTTTGTTTATCGTGATGTTGTTTATTGGTCCAAAAACAAAACAAAACAAAAAAACAACCAAACCCCTTGCCGTTAAGTCAATTCCAACTCATAGCGACCCCCATAGGACAGAGTAGAACTGCCCCATAGGGTTTCCAAGGAGCAGCTGGTGGATTCGAACTGCTGACCTTTTGGTTAGCAGCCAATGCTCTTAACTACATTGGTCCAGTTGTGAGGATTTTTTGTTTTCTTAATGTTGAGGTATAATCCATACTGAAGGCTTTAGTCTTTGATTTATATCAGTAAGTCCTTCAAAGCCTCTTTACTTTTAGCAAGCAAGGTTGTGTCATCTGCATAACACAGGTTTTAATGAGTCTTCCTCCAATCCTAATGCTGTGTTTTTCTTCTTATAGTCCAGTTTCTGGGATTATTTGCTCAGCATACACATTGAGTAAGTATGGTGAAAGGATAAAACCCTGCCACACACCTTTCCTGATTCTAAAGCATATAGTATCTCCTTGTTCTGTTCGAATGACTGCCTCTTGTTCTATGTACAGGTTCCTCATGAGCCCAATTAAGTGTTCTGGAATTCCCATTCTTGGAAATGTTATGCATAATTTGTTATGATCCACACAGTTGAATGCCTTTGCATAGTTGATAAAACACAGGTAAACATCTTTCTGGTATTCTTTGCTTTCACCCAAGATCCATCTGACATCAGCAATGATATCCCTTGTTCCACATCTTCTTCTGAATCCAGCTTGAATTTCTGGCAGTTCTCTGTAAATGTACTGCTGCAACTGCTTTTGAATGATCTTCAGCAAAATTTTATTTGAGTGTGATATTAATGATATTGTTTGATAATTTCCACATTCTGTTGGGTCACCTTTCTTTGGAATGGGCACAAATAATGGATCTCTTCCAGCTGGTTGGCCAAGTAGTTGCCTTCCAAATTTCTTGGCATAGGTGAATGAGTACCTCCAGCGTCACATTCATTTGTTGAAACATCTCAATTGTTATTCTGCCCGTTCCTGGAGTCTTGTTTTTTGCCAATGCCTTCAGAGCAGCTTGGACTTCTTCCTTCAGTACCATTGGTTCTCGATCATATGCTATCTCCTGAAATGTTTGAACCTTGACTAATTTTTTTTGGTACACTGTCTCTGTGTATTCCTTTCATCTTTTTTGCTGCTTCCTGTGTCTTTCAATATTTTGCCCATAAAATCCTTCAGTATTGCAACTTGAGGCTTAATTTTTTTTTTCTTCAATTCTTTCAGTTTGAGAAATGCTGAGCATGTTCTTCCCTTTTGGTTTCCTAATTCTAGGTCTTTGCACATTTCACTGTAATACTTTACTTTGTCTTCTTGAGCCACCCTTTGAAATCTTCTGCTCAGCTCTTTTACTTCATCATTTCTTCCATTTGCTTTAGCTATTTGACATTCAAGAGCAAGTTTCAAAGTCTCTTCTGACATCCATTTTGGTCTTTTCTTTCTTTCCTGTTTTTTAATGACTTTTTCCTTTCTTCATGTATGATGTCCTTGATGTCATCATACAACTCGTCTGGTCTTCAGTCATTAGTATTCAATTTAACTCTATTCTTGAGATGGTCCCTAATTCAGGTGGGGTATACTCAAGGTCGTACTTTAGCTCTGGTGGACTTGTTTTATTTTTCTTCAGCTTCAATGTAAACTTGCATATGAGCAATTGATGGTCTGTTTAGCAGTCGGCTTCTGGCCTTGTTCTGACTGATGATACTGAGCTTTTCCCCCGTCTCTTTCCACAGATGTAGTCAGTTTGATTCCTGTGTATTCCATCTGGCTGAGTTCCACATGTATAGTCGCTGCTTATGTTGCTGAAAAAGGTATTTGCAATGAATATGTCATTAGACTTGCAAAATCTATCAAGCGACTCTCCAGCATCATCTCTGTCACCAAGGCCATATTTTCCAACTACTTATCCTTCTTCTTTGTTTCCAACTTTTGCATTCCAATCTCCAGTAATTATCAATGCATCTTGATTGCATGCTTGATCAATTTGAGATTGCAGAAGTTGGTAAAAATCTTCAATTCTTCATCTTGGCCCTAGTGTTTGGTGCAAAATTTTGAATCATAGTCATATTAGCTGGTCTTCCTTGTAGGCGTATGGGTATTACCCTATCACTGACAGTATTGTACTTTAGGATAGATCTTGAAATGTTCTTTTTGACAATGAATGCGATGCCGTTCATCTTCAATTTGTCATTCCTGGCAAAGAAGACCATATGATTTTCGGATTCAAAATTGCCAATAGCAATCCATTTAAGCTCACTAAGGCCTAGGATATTGATCTTCAAATGTTCCACTTCTTTTTGACAGCTTCCAATTTTCCTAGATTCATACTTCGTACATTCCACGTTCTTCTTCTCATTCTGAGTCATGCTACATCAGCAAATGAAGATCCCCAAAACTTTACTCCATCCACATCATTAAGTTGACTCTACTGTGAGGAGACAACTCTTCCCAGTTGTATTTTGAGTGTCTTTCAACCTGAGGAGCTTATCTTCTGGCACCATATCACACACTGTTCTGCTGCTATTCATAAGGTTTTCACTGGCAACTTTTTTAAGAAGTAGATTGCAAGGTCCTTCTTCCTAGTCTGTCTTAGTCTGGAAGCTCAGCTGAAACCTGGCCACCACTGGTGACCCTGCTGGTATTTGAAATACCGGTGGGATAGCTTCCAGCATCAGAGCAACACTCAAGCCACCACAGTATGACAAATTGACAGACGAGTGGTGGATCTATGTTACAGTACGTACCAATACTTCCTTCCTTTTATTGCCAAATTATATTCTGTTCTACATTTTTTTATCCATTCACAAGTTTATGGACATTTGGTTTATTTCCACATTTTGGCTATTATGAATAATACTGGTAAAAATTCATGTACTGGTATTCGTGTGAATGTATTTTCATTTCTCTCACGTATATACTTGAAGTAGAATGGCTGGATCATATGATAATTCTGTGCACCATTTTGCATTCCCATCAGCAATATAGGAGGGTTCCAATATCTCCACATCCTCACCAACACTTGTTATGACAGCCATTTTATGGGGTGTATAGTTGTATTTCATTGTGGTTTTGATTTCTATTTCCCTAATGGTGAAGTTAAGGAGCCTGGTGGTGCAGTGGTTAAGTGCTTGGCTGCTAACCGAAAGGTTAGCAGCTTGAACCCACTATCGTCCCATGGGAGAAAGATGTGTGACAGTCTGGTTCCATAAAGATTACAGCCTTAGAAACCCCGTGGGGCAGTTCTGCTCGTCCTATAGGGTTGCTATGAGTCGAAATTGACTTGATGGCAACAGGTTTGGTTTTTAATGGTGATGTTGAACATCTTTACACATGCTTATTGGCCATTTGTAGATCTTCTTTGAAGAAATATCTATTCAGATCTTTTGCCCATTTTTTAATTGGGTTGTCTTTTATTATTAAGTTATAATAGTATAATAGTTTTGTTCTTTTTTTTTTTTTTACATATTCTAAATATAAGTTCTGTATCAGATGTGTGATTTTTGTAAGTTTCATCACATTCTGTGTGTTGTTTTTTGGTCTTCTTAATGGTGTCCTTTGAAGCACAGAAGTTTTTTATTTTGATGAAGTCCTGTTTATCCATTTTTTTATCTTTTGTTACTTGTGCTTTTGGTGTTATCTCTAAGAAACTATCGCCAAATCCAAGATCATAAGAATTTATCCTATCTTTTCTTTTAAGATTTTTAGAGTGTTCTTACATTTAGGACTTTGATCAATTTTGAATTAGTTTTTGTATATGGTGTGAGGTAGGCGTCCAACTTTATTTTCTTGTATGTGGATATTTAGTTGTCTGAACATCATTTGTTGAAAAGACTGTTCTATTCCAATTGAAGTGTTTTAGCACTTTTGGTTAAAAAAACACGATTTACTGTAAATGTGAGGGTTTATTTCTGGGCTCTCAATTATGTTCCATTTATCTATATGTTATTCTTATGCCAGTATCACAATATCTTTATTGGTACATCTTTGTAGTAAGTTTTTAAATTACGAAGTGTCAGCCCATCAACTTTGTTTCTTCTTTTTCCAGATTGTTTTGGCTAGTCTGGGTCTCTTAAATTTGCATATGAATTTTAAGATCAATTTGTCAATTTCTGCTAAAGTACAATTTTTATTTCATGAACATATATTGTGGGATAAAATAAAATGAAACAAAAATGGAAGGAGTGTTTTATACCTGTATTTATATCTTCTTTTGTGATGGACTATGAAAACTCTGAAATATACTTAAAAATATGACCATTCTATGAACATTAAAATCAATTAGAAATTATATTTAAAAATGAATGTTTTATATTAGGGGCACTAATGAGTGTATCTATATTCTGTTATATTTCATCATACTCAATTAAGACGATCTCTAAACGTCAGGGTCCATTAGAGTCCTTCTTATTCATTTCAGTTAAAAATCCATACCCGAGTAACAAGATGTTCAGCCTCTATAATCCTAAGTAGTTAAAATTTACATTGCTGTTTATCTCAACTCAGTGTTTAATTATGAAATATACACACTTAATATTAGAAGAGAGAATAAGAATTTCTATGTCAGAAATTGACAAATTCTCTCAAGTATTTTAAAGGTATATACTGCTTTTTTACAGACATTTGATATAGTGAATACATTTTTCAAAACTAAGTATGAGTACAAAGTACACTCGAAAAACTATACATCTTAATAAAACCTATTTGAATTAAATTGATCATATCCATACTGATTTCATTGAATACCTTTTTTCACAAAATATTAGTCTGACCTTATGTAAATGAAAATGACCCAAGTACCTACATGGACAAGAATAGTGACTGGTTAAGTAAATTTTCCAGCGCTTACTTAAAGATACATATATGCCAAATAATTAATAGTGTTGGGATTCATGCTTATACTATAGGATTCCAAACTGATTTTCTTTATCTTTGTCATCTTATCTCTCTCTTCTGTAAATTTCTCTTAACTCGAACTCTGAACTAGAAGTTACACCAGCTATTTCAGCTCCCTATTTGTTAGTGTTCAACTTTTTTCTAAGACCCAATAAACAGGAGGTCAAACCATTTAAAAGCAGAGACCTTAAGAGAGGATAGAAGAAATACAAAAGAAACCACGTCAATACCATGACCTGAACTAAACCTACTTTTCTCCAAGGCCAACCATGGTGATATCCATATGCTATTAGACTCATCAGTATGGTTTGGTTCCAGGGAAGATAGAAGCTTTTACCATAAGATAAAGAGGGATTGGACCCATTTGCTTTTAGTTAATGTTCTTGTAGAACAAGTTTGAATAATGCATAGAAATGTTGTGGGAACTATCAGGACCTTAAAGCAGCAATGGTATTCATAAAATATGAAAAGAAGGGTAAAATGCTGGCTCACATAGATTACACTTGAATCAGATGTTACTGGAAAAATTTTTTAGAAGGTGAAAAATGAGAGAAGGGAGTAATAGAGTAATAAAATAATGACAAGAAAAGAGCAGTAATTAGGACAAATATTTTATACCATTACAATCTAATACAGAATTTATTCCACATAATTACATATATTCTTGTATTTTTAATGTTTCAATTTCACACAGGCCTATATATATTAAGCTTGAAGACAGTTTACTGTAATAAAACCTAAAAATCTTTAGCATAAATTATGCCCAAAATAAGTCTTCCAATCAGAATTATGAATGAATATTGAATCAAAACATGAGTAATCTTAGTATGTGTAGACATATCCCTTTTCTAGTGCTCTAATTTCTTTTTCTCTTTTGTTCAAGTTCAGCCTCTTGCATAGACTTTATTGGATTCACCATATTCAACTTTAGATTTTTAATTGAGAATAATAATTAACCTCACATTTATTAAACACTAAAATTAGCTAATATATATATGTGTTATAGTAAATGACTTTAAAATCTGTTTTGAGAAAATATTAGCTATGAAAATTATAAAATAAAGGTAATCTTTATATGCATTAAAATTGGAGCTGTTCATTTCTCTCTAGAAGAACATACTCAATTGTATAATTATTGCTAATAACAGTAGTACTGTACTTCTGGAATTATTCCAGTGCATAGTCTACGTGTGACTCAACAGGTGGATATAACTGAAGCAACACTGTAGAAACAGAGTGGAAGTCTTGGCTATAGAGTTTCAACAATAACATCTAAGATGCCAGTATTGCCTAAGGATTAATGATCAACTGAGAGAGCCTGTGGTCCTAGGGCCATTAACTCTGTGTGGTCATTAATTCTGTTGGAAATATTTAACAACACGGACATTTGTAACAATTACATTCTGTCTTTTAACTAATTTTGGGGCAGGATTTTTTAAACTTTTAATTTTGGATGCCCTTTTCTTACCCACTGACTATGCAAAAATAGTGACTACATGATAAGCATTTGAAGCAGATTCAGATTATGAGATTTCATGTGATATGTGTATTTGGCATTGTTTTCTTCCATATAACATCACAATGACAAAGACAGACATACTCTATCTGAATTAATCCAATGGTTCCAAGTAATATAGGGTCAAAATACCTATTTAAATTGTTTGCTGAATGGTATGCCTTGGCCATGATGAAATTTAGAAAAATCCAAGTACTAAACATATTTATTTTTAGTGATGTTTACTGTAGGTTCAACTTCTGAAGCTGCTGTTTCACTGCTTTAAAGATTTATGTTTCTTTACAGGTCAAATACGTTGTGAATTTATGGTACCTAGCTTTATTTGAGTTCTACAAAGCATTGTTTCTACCAAAAATATATTTTTAGTTTTTTTAATACTTGAAAACAGTTGCTTACTTTGCTGTTACTTACTTTCATAATGCTGGCAAAAGTACCAATATTCTACTATAAATTAAATTTCTTAATTATCCGAGGGAAAAAATGTATTCGTTTTTAGTTATTACTAAAAGAACTTGAGAATATTAGCACTTCTAAAGAAAAGATCCTATTTATGTAAAATGTAGTTAATGTGGATGTGTATGAAAATATTTATCATCACCACTAGAGGAAAATTGGAATATAAAAAAGTATGTAATTGCATTTGGTTATGGTATTTGCATTATAATATGAAATGCAGTATTATTCATTTTTATATTACATATATATAATTAACTCTCGTTTTTAATTCATGTATATTGTTGAAACCAAGAGAAGAGGGAATACAATATGTAAAGACCTAGCTGAGACATAAAGCAACCAGCAACTGAAAATACCATACCAAATGAAGTCAGAAAAAATCTCACACTGCCTAAAATGGACACAGCGTTATAAAGAACTGATGTCACATCTTATTGACAATAAACGTGCCCAAAGCATGCATGTGAGATTAGAGCTAACCTAACTGGAGGATGCGGGGTGTTTGAAGTGCAGTAATAGAAGCAGGCGCTAATCTCTGTCATAATATGCCATGTCACCACCACTTGAAATTCCATTGGTCGATATTAATTCAAGCAGAGGTCTGAGCTACTAATAAATGAGGCAAATTGAGTCAATCACTAATTTCATGCTTTTATGATTTGGAGTTTAGCTAGATAATATCTGCAATTTAATATACTGTCCTCTAGAGATCTTGACCATTTACAAAGAACATGCTTTTACAGACCTGTTTGCACTATTCATTTTAAGTTCCACACTGCCAAGTGGTGGGGGAGGGGAAAGCTTAGGCAACAATGTTATTTCCTTCCTCAGCGCTATAGTCCATGTGTGAGTTCCCTTTGATTGAAATCTTCATCAGGGTTTATAGCTGAATTTCTTGCCTCTAGCAATATTAACTTGGCTCTCTTTTCTCTTTTGGGAACAGAAGTCACAAAAGATAAGGCAAAACCTAAGTATATAGTATATTTTACTGGGATGCTACGAGGAGTTTATGCCATGAAGAATTTATGCCCTCTTAAAAATTAACCTGATCTTCTGCTTTCTTAAAAAGCTAGTTATAGTTTATGTTCAAAAAGGTAATTCTAAATTCTTCTTTTCTAATCATTTCCCCACCTGATATTCTAGTTCTCATATATTCTTTGTATCACCGCTGATTTCCAGGTTAATCTGTGCATTAATAGGTGTCCCCCACCCCCCACCCAGGAATGGCTTAAATTAAAGTTCCCCAAGTATGCATTGCATTGTATTTACAAGAATTTTTTTTTGTGTGTGTGTGTGTGGCAAACACTAAATGAATTAAAAATATATTTATGAATATTTAAAACGTTTAACTCTGCCATAGATAGAAAATGCAGAATTAAAAACAAAGCCATATTACTAATTTGTTAGCAAATACGCTTTCATTATTAAAAATTATAGATCTGTGACTTTTAAAATGCATGTATATAGCTGTGCTTTATTGGGCTGAAAGGTATTACAGACTGAACCAGGAATATGCTAAATTTTATGCAATCTCTTTACTGATAATGATCATCACAGCATTGCTCATCTTATTTCCTGTTTAAAAAGGTAGATTTGTGAAATTATCGTATTAAAGGACTCATTTGTACCAACTCTAAAGCTAAGGCTGTCAGGTTGTTCTCTCCACTGCACCAAGGGCCAAAGAAAAGTACCGTTTAAATCATATCTTTCCAGTTGTGGTTAACCTGACTGGGAAGAGGCCGGTAGGGGAATGGATGGTTGCCAAAAATCCTCTTTGGCTGGGCCCTGCTACCAAAGTGAAGTAGTAAATTGAGAATTGAGCCAATTATGCCAATATGTCAGGATAAAAAGCACTTTGCACAGAACTCTATCAATAATTTACTTAGGTTGTTTTGTGGGAGTTTCTGCCATCATCAAGGTCAGAAATCTGGAGGAGAGGTTTTTTTTTTTCCCCGTCTGCTTTTCTTTCTTTCTTTCCAGTTATCTTGATGAGTGTCTCTATTTTACCCTTCACCCTACTGGCATAGGCCAGATACCTCTGATAATCCCCATGGAGTGATTTTCTGTGTTCAGGAGAACTGAGATGTGCAGGCCTCTGATTCTTTGTTCCAGCTGACAACAGAGCCTAAAACAACTTCCTTTCTGAACTGTAGTTTGTGCCCTGAGAAGTAACGATCAAGAAGTGAATCGGTGTTAGCAAAGCTGAGCCTCACTCACACTGTATTTCAATAGATTTGGTTTACAAAACAAGTGGAAATCCCCATTCCAGCTCTGATGCTGCACAGCTAAAGACCCACTCCAAGGAGAAGCTTCAAATCCCCCCAATGTGCAGTTTAGAAAATTAACATATATAGCATAAGATATTATGCATAATTCAGGATTCATACAAGAGATATTAGTCCTAGCTCTTGATATTTATTATTCACATGATAATTAAACACTTGTTGAATATCAATGCTTTCACGTTCTTATTTTCCCTGACCAACAAAAGAATTGGTAGTTTAATAACAGACCAAGAAAGTCAGTTAACATGGAACTCCTCAATATTAGGCAGCTAAGTTGCAGAGTCGATAATAATAGGTAATATGTATTAAACACTTGCTGTAAGCTTATATATTTTAAGCAATTTACATGAGATATTATTATGCCCATTTTATGGAGGAGGAAACTTAGGCATAGAAAAGTTAAATGACCAATGAAACAGAGTTGGTAGATTGTGGTATTTGAATCTGTACAGGTTAATTCTGGTCCCTTACCCACTATATTATACTTTACTGAAGATTTAGAAAAAGTATAATATGCTAAGACAAAAAATATATATAATTTATGTTTCCCATTATAGTTTTAGCAAGTAGTTTTGGAGTGATTTTTTTTTTAAATTGACCTGTATTTTTGTAACATTTGTGCTGAAATATTTATTATCAATGTGCCACTTTTTTAGAATATATTTGAAAAAAATCAGTACAGAAATTGAGTATGTATGCTACTGAAATAAAATTTAATTTAAATCACTATTTCTTGCTGGAAGTATTTTTCCTCCCATGTGCTCTAAGACTGTAGAGAAAAATCTGCAGAGTATTCAGGGCGAAGTATTACAATGAACTGTAATAGGAGATGAAATCAAACTTCCTTGCTTGTGTGTATATGTGAGTGTGTATGTGTGTGTGTGTGTGTGTGTGTGTGTGTATGTGTGCGCGCACCCACAAACCCACTCAATCTGTGTGCATGCATGTACAAGTACTTGCTTTGTTTCTTTAACACCTAACAGAGTTATTATTCACCTTTCTTCCTCTTGAATCCTATTATTTGCGTTAAACCTATGGATTTAAATTAATGAATGGTTTAAATTTATGCTTTTTAACTTTTGTGATCTAACAGATTGCAGAAGGGTACGATACTGTTATTTTCTTTCTCAATCCCAGTAACTTACTTTATGAGGTTTTTTGAAAGGTATTTTTGTTTTAATTTACTTTATTCTCCCCTTATTTATTTAAAAAGTAAAATAAAATCTAAAAATATAATACAGACTTAGAGGGTACACATTGCCAGGTCTGTGGATTCAGCTTGATTTATTTTCTTCATCCCTATGAAAATCACTATTCTGAAAGTCTTAGCCAGTCTTTCTTCATCTAAGCCAAGTATCATTCTTTCCCCTATATTTCCAGTTAGAACATGAGAACAGAAATACAATGCATGTGCAAAATCATTAATAATAGATACATAAAATTTTGAAAGAATGCAAAGTTATTTAATGTTTAAAATTGTTCATGAAGATAATGATTTAGGGAATCAACACATTAAAGTTAATAAACTCTAACTCTACCTAATATTGACAATTTAAAATTAAAAAAACAAAAACAAAAAAACATGATATTTAACATATAACTCCATGCTGTTAACATTACCAAATAAGAGTCACTGAAACTTGGCGTTATTTTTTCCTATGAGAGTTGGTGCGGAAGAGTTAATTTTAACCATTGTGTAATGTGCTGTATTGCAACATTGTAAATCAAATAAGTAATTAATCTAAATGCAATATCCCTCAGTCTGCATTGTTTTCTAGTTTTCACTTTCTGTGTGCAGTTTGAAGACATCAATACCAATTACAATGAAATGCAGCTCATATTTTTACAACCACCATCAGCTAGAATCTCTGTGTTTGTTCAAGGGAGTTGTATAAATCATGGTTCCACAGTACTTTTTGTTTGTTTGTTTATCACGGAATTCATTAAGTTTTGAGATATTAAAGAGATAATAAATTGGCACTCCAAGGAAGAGAAAGAAGAAATTTCTTTACGATAGAAAATATAGATAAATGGCCTAATGTTACATTAACATACAATGCTTTTAGTTTATTAATATGCACAGCATAAATATCCTGACATTTATTGATTTGCAATAAGAAACTAAGTGAATAGATCGTTAGTGGGTGTAGAAAGGTTTCAACTATCAGAGAAAATAGAGTATGGCAGAGTTCAAAAAGCTCCAAATTCTTGTTTTTCAATCCAGTAAGGCCATTGCACCTAGAATGGAGGACATATATTCTTAAATGCAGGGTTATTTGAAAAGCTTTTAATCAGATATTCCCTTTGCTACATATATGGAAAAATATATAAATGGAAAGGGGTTGCCCCTTATAAATTTCCGTGACCAAACAGAGCTTCCAGGTCTTCAATACTGATGCTTCTTTTTATTATGTGTGAAATTTATGCCACCCAGAACATAGACCTCTTTGTTCAGAGAAAAAGCATTTACTATCCTACAGTGTAAGCAAAACACAGTGTTAGAAATGAGATTAGTCCTCATATAGAATCTGTATATTCTATGGTGTAAGTAAGTCAGATAAGGGGCTAAACACAATGGAAATGGAAGGAGAAGACATGCGCATCAGTGACGTTAGTGGATTTTCACTTCTAGGATAGTTGTCTCCAAAAATTCTTGCATTCCCTGTCAACCATTCTATAGAAACTCTCCATGTCCACATACTAGTGTGTGTGTATATATATATATATATTTAATTTAGTTTTAGTAAACAAAAAAACTATTGTAAACAAATTTAAAACATCTATCTTCTAAATTGACAGTTACATATCACCATTGCTGAAACACATCACTAAAGAAGATTTAACATCACCCAGATAAAAACAGCAGTGGGTTTTTGAAGATCACACATTCTGAGTTCTCACTATCTTATTTGGTAGAAAAAATAATGTGCTTGGACCAATTTCTCATGAAAGAGAATTATATGAAATCTTGACATAACATCAAATTTTTCCTAAATGCAGGGATTTTTTTTCCCCTCGAAATACAGTAACCGATGTCCCTGTTCCTAAACAGAAGCCTATATTCCCTGCCAGGAGTAGCAGCTGAGTCACAAGAAACGATATAGCCTAGAGATCTAGACTATCAGTTTTTAAAAAGACCTGTTTTCTGTGACGGTCATTCTGAAAAAGAAAAATGTAAAGGTTATTTTGACTAGAAAAAGAAAAGTTTAAGAAATACACAGGTATTCCTTGGTTTCAAAACATCTGACTTATAGTTCGTCTCATGTTGATCAATTTTTGCCCCACCTACCTTCTAACAAGAGCTTTAATATCATTTCAATGAGACATTTTAAAAAATAATAAAATAGATGAAATTAATAACTTGGAGCACTTAGCAACTCAGTGTTTTGATAAGTGAAGGAATAAAGAATTGTCAAATTCAAGGATATTTTAGACAAAACGATCCAGAATTATGTATAAATCTTTCAAAATAAATCTTTATTCATTCTAGGCCAGACCCCAAAATATCTTCATTCATGTCATCTAATTGTTTGCACATTACTTTGACACAGTCCTTGAAATTCTTCCCACCAAGTCCAGTTTGGTTAACGACCTCCTCTTTTTAAAAAAAACAAGTGCAGATATCTCTCTTAAATCTTGTTTAAAGGCTTTCAGTCATTCGTACCTCAGTGTGAATTGTTTAATTAGCATGTTTTCATCCTAACTGGTCTATTTAAACAGGAAGAGGAAAAGCCTTACTTGGCCACACTTTGATGGGTAGGGCTCCTGAGGCTTCTTGGGCCCCTGAAGTAGAGAAAGGTTCAAGACAAAAACAAAAGAAAAATAAAACAAAACTAGTAAATGATCCCCCAAATGCGACCTATATGTATTTTGAAATGTCAGCATTGGCCAAGCTTTTATGAGAAAATGTCTTTTTTTTCTGGCCGTGCTGTGTGCCCATCAATTTTCAGAACTTGGAATTTAGACTGGTGGCATTAGTAACATGATTTAGTTACATTATAATCAAATAGGAATTTATGTCAGGCCTGGGAACCTAATTTTTTCAAATGTTTATATGCAAGAGCATATTTTTGTGCTCCTAAATACAAACTTAAACTTTTAGAATGCCTTTTATAAGTTGGAAATTGCTTTTCTTGGCCAAGTTTTTCTTTCTTAATTTTAAATGACTTACAAATGATTGCAATAAGCAAACAGTATAACAACTTTGTAATAATAATAAAACATTATAAATAATTGCCTGAAATTATAATTTGAAGCATGAATAAATGACTAGATCAAGATAGCTAGTGAGAGCTTCTTTATTCTAGAAACCCTACGGGGCAGTTCTACTCTGTTTTATAGAGTCACTAGGAGTTAGAATTGACTCAGTGGCAATGGATTTTTGGTTTAAGTCTGCAAAACCTTGCATTAATCAGTCTTTTTTTTTTTTTTTTAATTTGAAAAGGTTACTGGCAAATCTATCCCACTGTTAATATTATTAAATTTTTCATTAATTTGGAATTAGGAATAATTTGAGCAGAATAAGGCTGAAATCTACTTTTTTACACTACATATAAATAAATGAGCAAAATAAAAGGTCAAAATGATAATGCATTGACAACAATTCTTGAAGGAGACTCCATAAGATATATATATTTGGCCAACCCTGAATAGCTGAATGCGTTTGAAAATAATCTTTTCTTAAAATCATGTGTAATCAGCCATTGTTAATTCTGTCTGATTGTCCTTTGATGTCAAATAATTTTTTGTAGAATATTTTCATATGGAACTGTTGTGATTATAAAAGAGAGTTTAGTAAACCGAGTAACTTAGCCCTTCCTTATTTTATTCTACTAATCATGCAAAATTATTCTCTTTTGGTGACTTCTTGCCTGATTGAATAAAGGATTGATTACAGATCTGCTTATTGTCTTCTTGTAAATAAACCAATGAGATGAATAAAAACATGTATGAAAATATAATTCATGATCAGAAGTTATTTATTTTTTATATTCATCCATTCTGCTTATTCTGAAAAAAAAAAACTATTTCAGCATTTTTACATTCCATACTTTAGATTTGTGCATGCAAAGCACAAATCTACAACATTTTTCACATATATTGTTCACTTGTTAATGTAGATAGTTTTAATATAATGAAAAAGAATGTATTGAAGCATCTGAAACATTTGATCTGAAAGAAGAATTGATAATTTTTTACTTTATTACCATTTTTTTATTCCCCCTATTATTGTATTCCTCCTGTTAAACAATTGTTTCTTGAATAATGTCACATGTGAGATCAATCGGGTGGTCTGATGTTCCTTAGTATTTTTATCAACAGCTTTGCTCATTAATTGAGATTATGATCACTCCATTGTTTTTAGATACCATTGAGTCCATTTTTGACTCATGGGGACCCAATGTGACAGAGTAAA
The DNA here is from genome assembly GCF_000243295.1 of Trichechus manatus latirostris. Classification (NCBI taxonomy): domain Eukaryota; kingdom Metazoa; phylum Chordata; class Mammalia; order Sirenia; family Trichechidae; genus Trichechus; species Trichechus manatus. The sequence goes on along the minus strand of NW_004443948.1, from coordinate 14,879,448 downwards.
ACTGCCCCATATGGTTTTCTAGGCTGTAATCTGTACAGGAAGGAGCCTTGGTGGTGCACTGGTTAAAGCGCTCAGCTGCTAACCGAAAAGTCGGTGGTTCAAACTCACCAGCTGCTCTGTCGGAGTAAGATGAGGCAGTCTACTTCTGTAAAGGTTACGGTCTTGGAAACCCTATGGGGACAGTTCTATTCTGTCCAATAGGGTCGCTATGAGTAGGAATCAACTACATGGCAATAGGAATCTTTATGGGAGCAGATTGCCAAGTCTTTTTTCCCACGGATTCCCTGGGTGAGCTTGAAACATCAACCTTTCTTTTTTTTTTTTTTTATTGTGCTTTAGATGAAAGTTTACAGAGCAAATTAGCTTGTCATTAAACAATTAATACACATATTGTTTTGTGACATTGGTTGCCAACCCTACAACGTGTCAAAATTCTCCCTTTCTTGATCTTGGGTTTCGCGTTACCATCGTCCAGCTTTTCCTGTCCCCTCCTGCCTTGTCGTCCTTGCCCCTGGGCTGGTGTGCCCATTTAAGTGCTTATACATGGTTGAGCTATGTATATTATTGTTTGTTTTATGGGCCTGTCTAATCTTTGGCTGAAAGGTGAACCTTGGGAGTGACCTCAATACTGAGTTAAAAGGGTGTCCAGAGGCCATACTCTCAGGGCTTCTCCAGTCTCTGTCAGACCAGTAAGTCTGGTCCTTTTTTGTGAGTTTGAATTTTGTTCTACATTTTTCTCCAGCTCTGTTAGGAACTTCTATTGTGATCCCTGTCACAGTAGTTGGTGGTGGCAGGTGGGCACTATCTAGTTATGCTGTACTTAGTCTGGTGGAGGCTGTGGTAGTTGTGGTCCATTGGTCCTTTGGACTAACCTTTCCCTTCTGTCTTTGGTTTTCTTCATTCTTCCTTGCTCCAGATGGGGTGGGACCAGTGGAATATCTTAGATGGCCGCTAATAAGCATTTAAGACTCCAGACGCTACTAACCAAAGGAGGATGTAGAACATTTCCTTTATAAACTATGTTATGCCAATGGAGCTATATGTACCCCATGACCATGGTCCGCAGCCCTCAGCCCAGTAATTTGGTCCCTCAGGGAGTTTGGATGTGTCTATGAATCTTCTATGACTTTGCCTTGGTAAAGTTGTGAACCACCAACCTTTCAATTAGCAGCTGAGTGCTTAACGGTTGCACCACCAGGGCTCCTTATCAATGTCTTTGCTCATTAGTTGAGAGCATGATCACTGTAGATGACCCTAAATCAGATGGCTTTCCTAATATCTTAGAGCGTTATGAAGAGAATTCAAAATGATCTTCAAAGATTAGAGAAGTGTTTTGTGAAAACAATGCAATTATAGTAGGACAAATGAAAAGAAGTACTGATAGTATCAAAAGCGAAAGTAAAATACCAGATCAAGAAAGAGATGAGAGAGAAGATTGTATGATTTGAGCTTATGGTGTCACAGTTTTGTATAACATCCTCAGTAGGCTTATCAGTTTTTCCTGCATAAATATTGGCAACAAAATTTAGGGGCTTAAAACAACAAACTTATATTTTTCTTATGATTCTGTGGGTCAGCAACTTGGAATAAGCTCTGGGATGAGTTTACTTGAGCACTGAAGTCAGTTGCCACGTTAGTTGGTAAATGACCTAAAATGGGCCCAGCTGGGAGGGTTCATCTCTATCCCATGTGGCTTCTCATTATCCAGTAGGCTATACCATACCCATACCCATTGCCGCTGAGTTGATTCTGACTCATGGCGACCCTATAGACTAGAACTGCCCCATAGGGTTTTCAAGGAGCATCTGGTGGATTTGAACTGCTGACCTTTTGGTTAGTAGCCATAGCTCTTAAACACTACGCCACCAGGGTTTCCTTCAGTAGGCTAGTCAGTGCTTATTCACATTTTGATTACAGACTTCCAAAAGAGATCACTAAAGAATGCCAGTCCTCTTTTTAGTCTGAGCTAAGAACAGGTAGAACATCACTTCTGCCATTTTCTGTTGTCCAAAGCAAATCATGAGGTCATCTCAGATTCAAGGGATGGAGAAACTACATCTCTTTATGGAAGATTCTATAAAGAATTGTGGTCATTTTTACAATATGGAATAGTAAGTATTTACTGTATCGGCCTACATGTTAGGGAGTGTTGAGGGTTGCTTCTTTTAAGGGAACAGATTGATTAATACATTCATTTACGATCATACATAATGATGAGAGACAGGTTAAAAACAAAACAAACAAAAATCTCTAGATTGCTGAGTTAGACCAAGAAAATGAGGAAGAGAGAGCATTGGAGGGTACTTTTCAAGAAACCTGGACTGAAATTTTAAAGACAAGGGTCCTATAGTTGTTGTTAGGTTCCATCGATTCAGTTCAGACCCATAGTGACCCCATGAACAACAGAACAAAATACTGCCTGTCCTGCGCGATCCTCACAATCATTGCTATGTTTGAGCCCATTGTTGCAGCCACAGTGTCAATCCACCTCATTGAGGGTCTTCCTCTTTTTTGCTGACCCTCTACTTAACCAAGCATGATGCCCTTCCCCAGGGACTGGTCCCTTCTGATAGATAACACGTCCGAAGTACGTGAGACTAAGTCTTGCCATCCTCGCTTCTAAGGAGCATTCTGGCCGTACTTTTTCCAAGACAGACTTGTTCGTTCGTCTGGCAATGATATATTCAACAATCTTCGCCAACACCATAATTCAAAGGAATCAGTTCTTCTTCAATCTTCCTTATTCACTGTCCAGCTATTGCATGCATATGAACCAAAAAAAAAAAAAAAAAAAAACCCAAAGCCAAACCCCTTGCAATCGAGTCGATTCCAACTCATAGCAACCCTATAGGACAGAGTAGAACTGCCTCATAGGGTTTACAAGGAGCAGCTGGTGGATTTAAACTTCCAACCTTTAGGTAAGCTGCCATAGGTTTCAACCACTGCGCAACCAGGGCTCCGCATGCACATGAGGCAATTGAAAATACCATGGCTTGGGTCAGGCACACCTTACTTAGTCCAGTCTCAGATAATATCAACAACACTTAACATACATACAGGGAGCCCTGGTGGTGCAAAGGTTAAGCTCTGGACTGCTAACCGAAAAGTTTGCAGTTCAAACCCACCCAGCAGCTCCATAGGAGAAAGACCTGGTGATCTGCTTCCATAAAGATTACAGCCAAAAAAACCCTAAGCAGAAGTTCTACTCTGTAACACATGGGGTGGCTATAAGTCAGAATCAGTACCCAACAACAACATACATACAGTACTTTAGAGTTTCAATAAATGTCCACATAATTTTAATCCTCACATGACAAAAATGACATGTTAAATTCTCACAATCATCACAAAACAAAGTATTATAACTTACAATAGGGATGGAAACTGAGGGTCACAGCATGCTGTGCTTAGTAGTTATTGTTTTTTTAACATAGTTTCAGCCCTGGTGGCACAGTGGTTACGAGCTTGGCTGCTAACCAAAAGGTCGGCAGTTCAAATCCATCAGCTGCTACTTGGAAACCCTATGGGGCAGTTCTACTCTGTCCTGTAGGGTTGCTCTGAGTTGGGATCAACTCAACCACAATGGATTTTTTGTTGTTGTTGTTCCTTTTAAGAAAAAAGGTATGCTAGTAATTGAGTACAAAAATCCTTCACCTCTTGGTATTCTCAAGTGAGGACCCAAGTAGTCTATGACTAATTTTCACGCCTCGGGGAGAACAGTGATTAATGAAGCCAACCTCTGCCTCTGCTGGCAATTCTCTGGAAAGGTTGAATTAAGTGAACCTTCTCACATGCTCTGCAGAAGGATTTGCCAAGTATATTGACAGTGTAAACCTGACCGTAGGAAACATTTTTATTTGTTTACAAAAGTTTTAAAAGTCCTGCTAACCTTATCTATTTACTGAAGCAATCTCAGCAAGGCATCAACTTACACATTTTTAATCAGCTATTACCAAAACCAAAACCAAACTCATTGTCATGGAGTCGATTCTGACTCGTAGCAACCCTATAGGGCAGAGAAGAACTGCCCCATAGGGTTTCCAAGGAGCGGCTGATGGCTTTGAACCTTTCGGTTAGCAGCCGAACGCTTAACCACTGCGCCACCAGGGCTCCACTTAGCTATTAGCTCAAATTAATATTCACATTCAAAATCAGTGAAACTGTATTAAATTTCCTATTGGCCGCCTTCTAAAGCAGTCCAAATCCACAAGGTCTTCTGTGTTTTGTATTTCCGCTTGTAAGCTCGGAGTGAATATGCTGCTTAGAGAGTGAGTATATTTTCACCCATCTACTAATAGAAGAGTGAAGCGTCTAACTGCAAAATTAGTAAGGATCACAAATGCCTGTTTGTTTGTTGTGGAATGTACTCTCCTTTGTCCACTCAGACTCCGGATTGGCACAGTTGCCAGAAGCCTGGGTGGCTCTGGACCTGACCATGTGTGAGTGAGACAGCACACTCGAGGTTATCACAAATAAAGGCAATAACCCTCTTGTAGATAACTGGGGGTAACTGTAAGACCCCACTCCAGATAACAGGGTACTTTAAAAATGAAAAACGTCCATTGTGTTCGCTGTTATTTACACATTTTTAACCCACATCTTTACAACTCAGCAGAGCCAAATGCTTTCGTCACATGACTGTTAAAATAACATTAAACAGTTTAGAAATGTCAATCTTGCTTTATCCCCTGGAGAAACTGAATTCTAGTTAATGGCATTCACTCTAGTAATAATTACAGGAATTCCAGTTCTTGACTAAATACAGAAAAGACCCACATTTTAGCAAGAAATGTGTGTCAAGACTGATAACATACAAGAGGAGCCCCTGGGATTTGTATAAACTGCATTTTTTAAAGAGTTGTACACTTTGTGCCAGAAGTAAGGCTCCTAGTGTAAGCGTTGTTTTACAATCCTCCATCTTCAGCATTTAAACTATGTTCTCTACAATTAGGTATGGAAACATATACTCGTGTGTTCTCTAAGTGTTTTCATGTGTTGTTGTTTTCCTTACAAAATGGTAAATTTGAAAAAAAAGAAATGAATTTTCACTGCTTTTTTTGTATCCTCCACTGAAACTAACCCAGTACATGGTACATAGTAGGCAGTCAAAACATACTTCCTGGTAAATTTCTGGTTATCTATATTCAATTCCTAGGTGCCACAAACTTTTAAGCACTCAACTATTACCAGAAAGGTTGGTGGTTCAAACCTACCCAGAGATGCCTGGGAAGACAGCCCTGGTGATCTGCTTCCAAAAGCTCTACTCCGCACACGTGAGGTCACCAAGAGTCAACATCGACTGGACAGCAACGAACAACATGCTCTATCACTCCCAACATTTCCAAACGTACTTTGTTCTTCCTTTATGTGACACTGCCACCTGGGACCAGATGACCTAACTAATGTCCACTGAGAAAAAAGAATGAATCACTCCTTGATTTTAACCAAAAATACCACCCAACACCTTTAGAAATAGACCACTGAGGAAGACATATTTCATGCATGAGCTGTGGTCAGATGTGGACGGACTTTTTCTACCTGAGAGAGTCACTCATGATTCAAATATGTGCCTGGTAGGTCACTGGAGGCCTTCAGATCCTGTAAGAATCAGTCAAACAGCAAATACTTTTAAATGCCGAAAGCTTACCATATATACACATCCTGTCTGCAGAGTTCCCCTGTCGCCTGTCTCTAGGTCTGGGCAGCTCTATCTCTGTACTTACACAAGGTTTTCCCTCTCTTGTAAATTCCACCTAATCTAAGCCTTTGCTGCTCGTTTTAGGACAGAATGGCCATTCCTTCTTCTGAACCATTTAAATATTTATGTTTACAAATACTCATTGGGAATTTATTTATGGGTAGCTGTTGTTTTTAGCTCCCCCCCCCTTTTTTTTTTGTAATATGCATAGCCTCTTCAACTGCCTTAAAATCCTTGAAGACAGGGATCATATTTTACATATCTTTATATGCACAGTTCCTAGAACAGAACCTTAAATATAGAAATAATCATTTAATGATAATACTGATCTACTGAAGAAAGGTATCTTCAATATAAGATAGTGGAATGGGGGTGGAAACTGCATATACAAAGTGATATTAATATAAAGTAATTAAATACTATCTTACAGATCTAAAATGCTTTTTAGTTTAAAAGTACGTTCATAGATATCATCTCATTTGGTATATATACTTTTGTAAAATCTGAATGATCCAGTGCTTTGGATATAGAGGTACTTGCCCAAACATGACATGACATGCTGTGGGGGGTTAAACTATCCTGCTTAGCACCTTATATTTAAAAGCCAGGACAAGGTTTGACAAGTTTACCCAACAGACCTTGTCTGCCTGCTAAATTTCTAGAAATGAACACAAACTCCAAGACAAAGAACTCCAGCTTCACCTAAGAACAAAGAGCAATAGTATAGTCCCGCTTATTTTTTCCCTTAAAATTATGTTCCATGAATGAAATCTGATACTGTACTGTGAGCAAAAGTAGGGCCAGAACAGTGCCATTACTGTAGAACAGACTGATTTTCAAGCAGAAATCCAAATTGGAATGTCAGCCAATGCCAGTAGTAACAGAGTTTTGGCTACAAAACAATCAGTTTACGGACTTATTAACAGTTCATAAAATGTATGGCATTCTTCTGGTTCTTGTCACTAGTGAACATATGTTCTGAATTTACAACAAACTGAAGCACCATTCCATAAATATTAAAAATAGTTGTGAGCATCACAATGGAAATATCTCAAACCACAGTAGAAATATGATTCTTAGTCAAGGCAGCAGACTTTTCAGATATGATCAAGGAGCAGCAACACTGCCAACATATGCAGAGGGGCTTTGAGAGGGGATTTTTGAATGTGGATTTTGGGGGTCTTATAAGTGGTAAGAAACTGCAACTTCCCAATTTCATAAGAATAGGATGTCCACCATCCTGTTTCAAAAGCTGTTCTGATTGGCTAATGGCATCAACATTCTTCATGGGTGAGCAAGGTTGTCCTCTAACGTCAAACTCAACCAAGAATATCATTCTGAACATCTTTCTCATCCTTAAATTGGAATAATGAGCTAGTTTTAAAACTATGAAGCTACTCCTGCCTTTTTGCTCCAGGAACACTTTGTATTTAATATATTTTGCTGCTCCTGTGTGTGTGACCATCTTTCTGCTTAGAACATGAGTTACTCAGTGTTAGGGATCATGTTTTCTTCTTATTTTTTGTCTTTCCTACCTACTTAACTGATCTCACCAAGGCAAATATCTAGCCCAAATTTGAACATTAGCAAGTGTTTGTCAAAGAGATGAAAGTATTTTCAAATCTTTTATATCATTGGGGAGAATACAGTATATATAATTGTAGAAATGGTTATGAGTCCTGTGTTACTATCATGAGCAAATTTATCTTTTAAAAGGTATTTATACTTTTTAACTGTACTAATATTATGGCTATGGAATTTCTCAGTGTTCAGATTCATGCTTTATTTTATTTGTTTTTAGATTACCACTTTCAAGCTTCTAGGGATGTCCCTTATATCCCACATTATGTGATCTGATGATAAATTCATTCTAAATTTAGTAATATAATTAGTATTTACATTAATTTGCATATCAAATAAAATGCTTTCTCTGAATGTTTTATAAAAACATTGATCTGTCCTCCGAATCTAAACTTAAGCACTCTGGCTATATTTAAAGGCATAAATTGTATTGATAATGCATTATTTTGTATTAAATTGTCATATTTTGGCATCATCTTTTTTATGATCACAGAGAATGACTTTCAAAAAAGGCATAAATTGTATTGATAATGCATTTATTTTGTATTAAATTGTCATATTTTGGCATCATCTTTTTTATGATCACAGAGAATGACTTTCAAATTATAAAGCCAATGCTATACTAAAGTAGCTTTAAAGTATTCAACAGTCCAATTAATGCTAGAATAATAAGATTGTCATTATTTTACTTGTAGCATAGAATTAAAAAGGGACATCTTTAGTTACTAAGAAAACCTAATACACAGATACGAGAATTCATTTCAGCTTTGAAGTTTCTAGTCTTGTCTAAACACTGGCAAGGATTGCAAGTTGGATTTTAGTCTTCAGTGATATCTTTTTGTCTCAGTCGCTAAATCCAACCCATAGATAATTATTAATTTAGTTGTGGTTATGTTCCCTTTTTATGTTTTTCTTTTTGATCTGGCATACCCATGAAAGTCAGAAAAATAGTACAATAATATTTACTTAGTGCATGTCCAGAATACATATTAAAGGAGGATGGAAATACCTACTCAAACATTCATGTGTAATGACAAGATCAAAGGAGTTTGACGACTGACCATATGTCCAGAAATACACTGTAATTAAGGTAGATGAACAGAAATATCCTCTAAGAACTCTTTATTGTGTAACCACAAGGAAAAATAAAAGGGGAAAGCAAGCTACCTCTTGAGCATATTGACTATATTATTCTCTACTTTTTGTCTCCATAGGGAGGATTTTAATATTTTTCACTATGCATCTTTAAATATGGTACACATATAATAATTGTTCTTTATTTTGAAGCTCCTTAGTTGTTGCTAGCTGCCATGGAGTTGGCTCTCTGACTCATGGCAACCCCACGTACAACAGAACTAAATGTTGCTTGGTCCTGTGACATCTTCACAGCCGTTGGGATGCTTAAGTCCATTGTTGCGGCCACTGTGTATTTTGAGTGCCTTCCAACCTAGGGAGCTCATCTTCCAGCACTATATCAGAAGATATTCTGTTGTGATCCATGAGGTTTTCATTGGCTAATTTTTGGAAGTAGATCACCAAGTCTTTCTTCCTAGTCTGTCTTAGTCTGGAAGCTCTGCTGAAACCTGTCCACCATGGGTGAGCTTGCTGGTATTTGAAATACTGGTTGTATAGCTTCTAGCATCATACCAACATGTAAGTCACTGCAGTATGACAAACTGACAGATGGGTGGTGGGTAGCATCTTTATAGTTCCTTAATTTGCTTGGAGGCAATTATGAAATAAGAATCAGTACATCACTTCTATTTCAGAAGTACACTGATCCTATGGTAATTACTGGCCCTCCAGACTTAGAAAAGATGGGAACAAGAAACCTCCATATCCAGGAGTAATCCAGGAGGGGCAATAAGACATTTCTTGTAGAGGAACTTTGATGACGTTACCTAGCTAAGAGTGCCGTGAAGATAAAGACACAATACTTGTTAAATAATTAGAAAGGTGACTTGTACGTAGTAAATGCTCAACAAAAGTAAGCAATTATTATTGTAACAATTATTATTATCATCATCTGTCTTTGTTTCTTTTCAAGCATTTGTTCACAGTCACTTCTCTACCAAGTTTGACCGACTACAGGACAGGATTTCCAGAGATGGGAATACTTAAATCAGAGCAAGGGGGTCTCTTCTGGAAAAGATGTGAAATGTATTTTTTCTCTATCAATAGAATTTTCACAGTTGTCTGGTCCACTAGCCACTTGTTATGAAAGTGGCAATCGCAGAATATGTAACCAAACTTAAAAACATGTTTTTATATAGAAATTCGTATTCACTTCTTTAATTATGTTTCAGGTGACAAATCAGTCAAAAAATAACTTTGAAAAAATTGATTTTAAAGTCTCATCTGGATCAAAGATAATTATTTTTTAGTATATTTGGAATATATTGCACATATAATAAGGTCTGGATTCTTTTAAAATGTGCTCTAATAGCTTAATTATTTTGTTATTATGTTAATTTTTTTTTTAAACCTCAAGATTTAATGGCTATTGACTTTAATAAAATCTTGGTAGCTCTTTTGGTTGGTTTCTCAAACACAGGAACAAGCTCTGTGGCTTGTAATTCTGCCAATGGTATGAAAAGAAGAAGTCATAAAGAAAATCCATAGGCAGCAATTGTTCCAGCTTTAAGTTCTTTCTTGCTTGCTGGCAACTAGTTGAGTCATTGTTCAAGACTGAAAGTAGAGGGAGAGACTGTAATTGAAGCAACACCTACTCCCACATTTTACTCCCTCTGAAAATAAAAACCCCTGTTAGGGCAATCACTTGCCTGGAGCTATACAACATCCATGGTATTTCTAACTTATCCAGGAAAGCTATCTAAACCAAATGTCTAAATTCAGTTGAAAGCTGCTTATCATCAAATTTCCATCCACGCTTTTGAGACCATACTGATTATTGAGAGCACTGTTGCAGACTAAGGAGAAAGCCCCATTTGTATACTTCGCTTTCAGTCAAGTGTTGTGGTGCTGACATTTGTTTCTTCAGATATTTTGCAGACTCTTATCTGAAGTAATGTCATGGTGACAATCCCTTCTGTTATAAAGTTAGATCCATACACCTTAGCAGTTTACCAGCCATCTCCATGCAACCCCAATCTTTCACATTTCAGACACATTCTCAGAAATGCCATGCCTTTTGCCTAGCCTTTCCCTCTGCCTGCAGTTTCCTTTCCACTCCCCAGATCCTGTCAATCCTCCCCCATTCAACTGGCACCACAATTGGAAGCTCTTCCAACCTCCCATAAGTAGTTGCCCTTCTTTGGTGCCACCATAGCACTTTCTTGCTAACTCGATGTCACTGCCTTTTAAATATTGATAAAACAGTTTACCTCCCACACATCCTGGAGCTTCTTGAGGGCAAAGCTCATATTTTTACATTTGTAGCAATAGCACAAAGTAGAGTTTCTGGAACAGATTTGACACTCCCTATTATCCTGTTTGGAAACCCTGGTGGCGTAGTGGTTAAGACCTACAGCTGTTAACCAACAGGTCAGCAGTTCGAATCCACCGGGCAGCCACTCCTTGGAAATTCTGTGGGGCAGTTCTACTCTGTCCTATAGGGTCGCTATGAGTCGGAATCGACTCTACGGCAATGGGTATTATCCTGTTTGGAGCCCTGGTGGCACAGTGGTGTAGAGCTTGCCTGCTAACCAGAAAGGTTAACAATTCTAATCCACCAGCTGCTCCTTGAAATCCATACGAGGCAGTTCTCCTGTGTCCTATCGGGTTGCAATGAGTTGGAATCGACTTGATGGCAATGAGTTTATTATCCTGTTCAGCATGGCACTGGTGGTTTAGCGGTAGAATTCTCACCTTCCATGCAAGAGACCCAAGTCCGATTCCCAGCCAGTGCACCTCGGGTAGCAGCCTCCATCCATGTGTCAGTGGAGGCTTGGGTGTTGCTATGATGTGGAATAGTTTCAGTAGAGGTTCTAGACTACGATAGACTACGAAGAATGGCCTGGCAATATACTTTTGAAAATCAGTCAGTGACAACCCTATATATCTCAATGATCCAATCCCCAGCCCATCATGGGTATGGCACAGGACAAGGTAGCGTTTGTTCCATTGCACAGGGGTTGCCATGAGTTGGGGGCTGACTCAATCAGTGGCAGCTAACAGCAACAACAATATCCTGTCCAGTGATAACAGGGTACTTTTTTTTTCCCAAATAATTCCTTATACAGTATTGGTTGTTCAATATATTTTGTCAGTAAACATGTTTATGCTGTGAAAACAAATATCATTCAGTACTAGTGAACTAATTTCATTTCTGGTTCAAAGTGGACTTTAGATTTTGATAATACAGATGAGGAAGGCAGAAAGGAAAGGACCTTCGTTAAAGGTATTGGTGCACATATGAATCCTGTGTGAAAACTAATAAAAACTTGTACTTTATAAAGGAAATAAAATAAGAATTGATACAAATGACAGCAGAGGGCTGAAAGGATACTAGACCAGCATCCGATGGACTGGCAGACTGATGTTCTTGATTCTATCATGCTAGTGGGTATTATTTATGGTTTATGTATATGGCATGACTCTGAGGAAGCTTGGGCAAGAATGGGAATTTGGTTTCTGTAGCTGTCCCAGCCTCAGATTCATAAGTAAGATTATGCCATAAAGAAGGATGCAGTCATTTCTCTTCTAATCTCAACCTTGTTTATTTACACTAAAACTTGATACTATATGGAAATATTCTGTCTCTTTGTCTCACAAAGAATTTACTGGTTTTCTGAATTTTTTTTTTTTTTTTTGAATGAACCAACTCTTGGACTTAGTGCTTTCTTGGAAAACGGATTTAGTGATAACTTTCTACTATATATTAAGTAAGAAAATCAAAATAGTGTCAGAATAATCTTAGGCTGTAAATATATTTGCTTGCAAACTTTTCTAGGATTCCTTTCGACAGTCTTCACTAGACAAAGGGCGAGGACAGTCGTTTTCGTGGTCACCCAGACATGTGCAGCCCAAGCAGGTTTTTAACAATTATTACCAGATATGACCCAAAAGTATTTCTAGACACTGAAGTTACAGCAATTAATAAAACAGACAAAAATCTCTGCCCACAATCTCTAAGGATATAAACTCTGGGGAAGTCTATTCTAGCAAAGAATGACAACAGAAAGGCATAAACAATTTGAACCATACAAAGTTGCTCAGTTTCAGAAAAGCACTTGTAGAATCCCAGGCCCTTTAGTCATGTTGTGTCACAATTGCCCAGATATGTAGGAACACTTGTGTTCAACAGTGATAAGGGAGCTGGTCAGTCTAGGAGAGAAAAGAACACCAAAAACTCCAAGATAGCTACTGCACAAATGAAGGTAAGCTAAAACCTAACCTATTGCCATCGAGTTGATTCCAACTCAGAGGACCCTAAGGACAGGGTAAAACTGCCCCATAGTTTCCAAGGAGCAGCTGGTAGATTCGAACTGCTGGCCTCTTATTAAATACTGCGCCAGCAGGGCTCCTTGTGGAAGGTAAACTAGGAAGGCTAATTTGCATAATCAGTAATTCTGGCCCCTTGCTTACAAATGTGAGTGACATTACTTTTATATGCAAATGGAGGGCTGATATGAGAATTAAGGTGTGATTATAAATGAGTTTGTTCATTAAGATGTTTTTCCTCTTTGATAAAATCAACTCAGCAAGAGGTGTGCTGCATAGAAAAGCAACCTTAAGAGAAATTCAAGTTCCCTGCAGATGTTATTGTTATTAGTTGCTTTTGAGTCAATTCAGACTCATGGCGACCCCATGTGTGAGAACAGAACTGCTCCATAGGGTTTTCAAGGCTGTGACCATCCGGAAGCAGATCATTAGGACTGTCTCCTGCGCTGCCTCTGGAGAGTTTCAAACCACCAACCTTTTGGCTAGTAGTCAAGTGCTTAACTGTTTGTACCATCTACGGACTCCTTTCCTGCCAACAGGACACAGGTAATGCAGAAAATTGCCTGCCCTGTCTGTTCCATTGGCTAAGGATTCACTAAACTTTTAAGATTCTAACAATATCCAGTCAGCACTGTTTTCATAACTAATAGGAATTTCAAAATTAAAGGTAGACTCGTGGTATACATACTGACTGAAAGTGGGTGATGGAAAGTTAATAATTGTGTGTGTGTGTGTGTGTGTGTGTGTGTGTGTTGGGATGGGCTCATGAATACTGCACTATTTTAAAATCTCCTTGGAAATTTCTAATGTGCATCCAGGTTTGGGGAAAAATGAAGAAAATACAAAGAATATAGGAGAAACACTATAGCAAAGACTTCAAAAAAATTTTTTTACAGTTACTTTAGAAAAATATATGCAAAAGTGACAAAAGAGGAAAACAAAAAGAAGTCTACATTGTGTAAACCAAAACCATACCCGTTGCCATTGAGTCTATTCTGACTCATGGTGACCCCATGTGTCTCAGATTAGAACTGTGCCCCATAGCGTTTTTGATGGCTGATCTTTCCAGAAGTCGATCGCCAGGTCCTTCCTCCAGGGTAACTCTAGGTGGACTTGAATCTCCAAACTTTTTAGTTAAGTTAGCAAACAAGTGTGTTAACTATTTGTGCAAACAAGGGGCTCCCTACACGGTACAATGGGGTGGAAGAGAAGGGGAATAAAAGTGATTTAGAGTAAAATAATCCAAATTTTCCACTTATTGACTGTAAAAAAGTACAAGTCTTTTTATTTTTCTAAGGTTATTTTCTGTTTGTAAATTGTATATTACAATAGTTATTTGATAGAACTGGTAAAAATATTTGATGGAATGTCTAGAAATGTACTTTAAAAATGTTAAGCATTCTAAACAATTTTATTATCATTGCTCTAAAATAGGAGAAATCATCAAATTTAGAAAAATGACTTTGGAGGTCTGAGTCCTTGGCATAAGAAAATAAAAACATAAAATAGGAATAAAGAAGTTTGAAGTATTCTGCCCAAAAGCAAAGATGAGAAGGCAGGAAGGGGCAGGAAAACTGGACGAATGGACACAGGACACCCGGGGTGGGAAGGGGGTGAGTGCTGACACATTGTGGCAGTTGCAACCAATTTCACAAAAGAATTTGTGTATAAATTTTTGAATGAGAAACTAATTTGCTCTTTCACCTAAAGCACAATAAAATCAAAACAAAAAAAATTGAAGTACTATCATAAAAAACTGATATAATTACAAAGACATGAGTAATAAAAATAAGAAAAAAAAAATTGAAAGGCCAAAGTTAGGTATTACTAAATATATCCTGAAGTACAGTTAATAGTTGGTCTAAGATATTCATTAGTGTCTTAGTTGTCTAGTGCTGCTGTAACAAATACCACAACTGGACGGCTTTAACAAAGAGAAATTTATTCTCTCACAGTCCAGTAGGCTACAAGTTCAAATTCAGGGCATCAGCTCCAGGGGAAGGCTTTCTCTCTCTGTTGGCTCTGGAAGAAGGTCCTTGTCATCAATCTTTCCCTGGTCAAGGAGCTCTCAGGTGCAGGGAACCCGGGTCCAAAGGACACGCTCTGCTCCCGGTGCTGCTTTCTTGGTGGTATGAGGTCCCCCACTCTCTGCTCCTTTCCCTTTCCTTTCTTCTCTTGTAAGATAAAAACTGGTGCAGGCCACACCCCAGGGAAACCTGCTTTACATTGGATCAGGGATGTGACCTTAGTAAGGGTGTTACAATCCCACCCTAATCCTCTTTAACATAAAATTACAATCACAAAATGGAGGACAACCTCACACTGCAGGGAATCATGGCCTAATCAGGTTGACACATATTGGGGGACACAATTCAATCCATGACAATTAGTTAAAAACAAAAGTTCTAAAAGATAATAAAACTTGCTTAAGAACACTGAGGAGAATACATGAAGTTTGAGTACCAGATCACAGGCAATTTTTACCTTAACAGATTAGAAACTTAAAGCAAATAGATATAAATAGGTATAAAAGTTACAAACAAAATAGATATAAATTAATTCAGTACCTAAAAATAGGAGCCAAACTTTTTTTGTCAACATGGGCAGCTCTTATGAAGGACACAGTACACAGCCAAGGGCTGGAAGACCCAGTTTGAAGAAAGTGGGGATTGTTTTCTTCCAACAGATACCTGAAAAGCGAGAATGAGAGAATTACACTCCAACTCAAATCTTTAGTTAAAAGATTAGATCTCACAGCTGTTATATATTCTATAATCATTTTAAAAAGGGGCCCGGATGGCACAATGATTAAGCACTGGGCTACTAAATAGAAGGTTGGTGATTCGAACGTACTCAGTGGTTCCATGGGAGAAAGACCTGGCAAATTGCGTCCGTAAATATTACAGTCAAGAAAACCTTATGGGCAGTCCTACCTTGTCACATGGGGTCGCTATGAGTCAAAAATCCACTCTGTGGTATACCTAACAACAACACAACGTAACCATTTTATAACATACCTGAAAAATCCCTGAGTGGTGTGAACGGTTCAGTACTCCTCTACTAGCTGAAACACTGGCAGCTGGAACCCACCTAGAGACATCTCAGAAGACAGGCCCGGAGATGCGCTTCCAAAAGGCCACAGCCTTGAAACCGCTATGGGTCAGTCTACTCTGCACACCTGGGGTCACCATGAGTGGGAATCGACTCCACAGCAATTAACAACAACAATTATGAATTCATAAAAATTCAATCAAATACATGCATTTTTGTTTTCATTATATACTTTTTCTTCTGTTTTTCCTACCTACTCCTCATTGTATACGGAGCCCTGGTGGCGCAGTGTTTAAAACAGCAGCTGCTAACCAGAAGGTCAGCAATTTGAATCCACCAGCCTCCTTGGAAACCCTGTGGGGCAGTTCTCCTCTGTCCTGTAGGGACTATGAGTCAGAATCAACTCGACGGCAATGGTTTTTTAATTTTTTCCTCTCATTATGTAGGACTCCCAAATTAAAAATGTCAGTCTTCCTGCTGTTCATCATTCCAACCACACTCTTCAGAGATTACAGCCTCTGTCCATATTTTGATAGGTCTCCTTCCTGTCTATGTTCTCTGCATTTAGTTACACACACACACACACACACACACACACACACACACGGTTTAGTTTTTAAAAACAAAATTGGCATTTTACTATAGATACTATTCTGCAACTTTCTTTTTTAAAAGGATTTTTTTTCTTCAAAATATTTTTATGCCAATATCTATAAATCTATCTCATTCTTTTCAATAGCTGTATAGTATTCCATACTATGTATATATCATAATTTACCCATTTTTATACTCTTAAATTATAAGTTTGATCCAATTTTCTCTATTACAAAAAAATCCTGCAGCATATTTGTAAATATACCTTTGTACATACCTATGAGTTACATTTCTGAAAGATAGATCCCTAGAAGAGAAATTGTTGAGTCTGAGGATATATGTTGTTTTTCCTCAATTTTAGTCAGTACTAAAATTTCTCTCCAAAAGGGCTTTACTAATTTACATTAGAATATTAATGTTTACTAGCTTAGGAATTATGCAAAACATTATTATTTTAAATGGATTTCAACACTGCATGCTTTAATTCAATCTGATATATATTACCAGTATATATGCTTCATGCTACAAATATGTATTTTTAAGTTCATATAACAGCTTGATTTTTCCCATCAAGAAATTACAAATACTACCAGCAAACTTAAATCCAAATTCCTGGTGCTTCCAGCACATTGCATTATAAATATCAGTATATTATAAGAATATTAAGTTGAATTTTTTTCCCCAGAAAAAATAAACGTTTGGATTCTTGAACTTGTAATCTAAAACAAATCCAAAACAAAATTAAATTACATATGGTCTTTGCATAATTGATGTTCCAAAAAAAAAAAAAAATCAGCTAAGACTTTAAATATTATAGGAAATAGAGAGCAGCTGCTAATGAAAAGGTTAGCAGTTCGAATCCACCAGCCGCTCCTTGGAAACCCTATGAGGCAGTTCTACTCTGTCCTATATGGTTTCTATGAATCGGAATCAACTCAATGGCAAGGGATTTAGTTTGTTTTGGTCTTTATCTTTTAATCTGAGGAACAAGTGTTCATTTCTAGAAAATGATTTTCTTTCTAAGTGAAATTATTTGTAGCATCAGAGTATGATTATTCTAATTGTTCCATGTATGTGTATGGCTGATTCACATTCCAAATGGATGATTATAGATAAATGGTGGTAAAATGTACATAGTTGGTGACCAGATTGATAGGTGAGGTGTGGGAGAAACATACATCAATGCTAACTTCAAGTTTCTATCCTCTGTTGTTGGGAGTGATGAGCCTATTGATTGAGACAGGTAAAAAAATGGAGGAAGAACATATTTGATAGAGACAGATTTTGAACTAGATTTAGGCAGACGCCATAGAAAACAGTCCACAGCTGTTGATAATCAGGATGACCTGGGTTGACTGAAATAAAATTACAAGGCCAGCTCCTAAACATTTCAGTTCAGATTTCTGGGCCAGGGCCTGAGACCCTTTATTTTTTTAAAGGCTCTTGGGTAATTCTGATAAACAGCAGAATCTGGTAATCATTGACTTAT
This sequence comes from Trichechus manatus latirostris, assembly GCF_000243295.1. Taxonomy (NCBI): domain Eukaryota; kingdom Metazoa; phylum Chordata; class Mammalia; order Sirenia; family Trichechidae; genus Trichechus; species Trichechus manatus. Next base: position 14,861,632 of record NW_004443948.1, on the reverse strand, counting down.
AAAGTTCCATAAGACCAATTTTGACAGTAAAAGATCCTTACGAAGTAGTTACCTTATCTTTCTATCCACACTGTGACTGAAATTCCCATTTTGAAGTAACTCTTCATTTCACAACAAAGCATACAAACTATTTTCAGGAGAATAAATTAACATGTTACTTAAATTGGTTTGATACTCTCATAAAATCATCTGACATTTTTGGGGGAGAAAATGTTTCTATTTTGATCTCTGGTGTTAAAGCAAGAATTAGAAAATACTGTTGACTCAAGATATATTTATTTAAGAGGGAGAGACAGAAATTTCTGTAAAAATACTTTCATCTTTAAGCATTAGCCAATATTAGTGTCTTAATATAATTTGCAAACACCAGGCATTGCATCACTAATCTAATAAGAATTGAAATAATTTTAAAGGAAAATAGAAAAATAATGATAAAATAAATTAGATTATAGTTGCACCTTAATTTATAGGATAGATGAGTTTCTGAGAGATCAGCTTTTGAGGTAAATTCTATTAACTAAATTATATTCTGCCATTGACTTGGGCTTGTAATTGGAAAGGCATAATTCTTGGAGTGGGGTGCAGAGAAGAATGTGGTCTTGAAGCTAGAAAAGAAATCAGATATAATTTAAGGTTATTTTTGAAATGATATCTTTAAATATAAACTATAGAGGTTGATAAATAATAATACTTAACTACATCGGGAAGTAGTATACCCAAGCCCCATAACTGTAAGGCTTTAGACATAAGTGAGGGAAATGAATGCTGTAGGCTAGGGAAAGCACACTGTTGCTTCATTCCTGTTGGAATAATGTAGTATCTCAATCTCTAGTGAGTTTTACCTGTCTTAAGATCCTAAGCTTATAATAAACTCCAATTAGCATCAATGCCTCAATTATTTCCTTCTACTAACAGTATGTAAGACTATGGGTACTGAAGAGGTACAGTTAGAGATGGTGTCTCTAAAAGCTGGATTTTTAAAAATTTATGTAGTACCAGCAACCTAGACTATTTTGTAATATCAGTTACCCAGATATAGTACTTTGCTAAGCATTAGTTTCTCCATGGTTAATTTCCTTTTAATGAGTTCTGCCCAGATACTTTCAGGATAATTGCAGTTGTGTGAAATCTCATTTTTTTTCATCTTTGAACCTGAAATTTAGAGGGTATAAACATTCAGTCTGATTGGCTCTAAACTTCTGATCATTTTTTAATCGCTGCTAAATTGGCCCTGTCTCTGACTCTACATTTCCCACACAACCATCTAATGGATGACTGTTCATTTGACATTCCTCCCTCCCAAGCAACTGAGATAATTTACCCACTGGAAGACTCTAGTTAAACTCTGATAAAGCTCACAAGAGCAGGCAGTGGAATTCAGCCCTTCCCCCGGTAGAACTGTGCTTGTGGGCCTGAATGGAGATCTGACAGAGAAACCAACAAGGTGAATCGCGTGATGGTGTGTAGCTCCAAATGGGGCTGCAACTCTGCCGTACAGAGGCCAGCAGTTTCACCCTGACTTTCTAAGATGTGAAACCCCTGAGGACGTTAGGTTGGACATCCTTACCAACAGGCTTCTCAATCTCCATTTAAACTGTGAAGCTGTCTCTACAATTAAAATGTGAGGCACTGTATCAGAAAGGATCCAGCTTTGTTAAGGGAGTGAACAATTATGGGCAGCTGGAGGCTGGGGGTGGTCAAAAGACCACCTAAGTTTTACTCTATCATCACACAGAAGCAAAGGAATTGTGGGTTGATTGGGCCATTCAAAACAAAATAAAACAGAGGAAGTCTAAATGAACATGTAGAGCCTTATTCGACATTTGCATTCCTACTTTCTAGATTGTTGTTGAATAATGGATCTTTCATTCTATTAATTATGTTTCTATTATTATATTAGTTGTGCTTCTGCTGTTTAAAACATCATAGATTACAATCATAAATAATAAATTCTAATGAACTTCTCTTTAAAGTTTGATATTTGGTTTTATTTTCTAAATAGTATCTTCCCTATATATTAAAAGTTCATCTTAAAAAAAAAGTATTTAAAGAAGAAAGCACTTGTTTAAGAAAAAAAGGAAGCATGTAATTTCTAGCTAGTATTTCAGGAGAAATCTTGTCATTTCCCTCCAGTGCAGCTCATCGTAAAAGCTCTAAGGAAATAGTGTTTAAAATCAATTAGCCAAGAAGGCCAAAATCAATTTCACAAGAGTTAGCTAATGTTTTACTAAAGCGAACTCTCTTTTCTTTAAACATGATTAATATCATTAGGGGTTGTTATTAGTGGTGTCACTTCTAAAAAGTGTGACCAATTTGTAATGAAAGGGCCTTTGTGTACAAGTATGGGATTTATGAGAGGCACAGAAATTTAACATGGTATTAGTGATTACATCTTTTCTTTGCCTTTGATATTTTAAGAGTACACTCCATTTTTACTCTATCTCCTTGGAATGTCTCCTAAAAGGTCACTGAAGGATCAAGAAATACTTCACCTATAACCATCCACGATTAGAGTAACTCTATGCAAATTGTATTCTAGGATGACATTTAACAATGTCAGTATTGGGCAGATTCATAAAATCGATGGATTTTAGAGTTAGAAGGAGCTAAACAGTATATGCCAGTAATTTTCAAACTACTTTTAACAGTTTCTTTCTTATAAGAACCCCAATTTTTGATGAAAGATTTAGCTGTAATGACTCAAGGGGGCACTGTCTAAGCGGGGTCTACAGTTTCTCCAGCATCACAGCTTGCCACCCCTACACCAAGGCCCACAGTTTGAAAACCAGACAACCATTTCTTTAACACAATAGAAACTGAAACCTTATGTGTTTAAATGATTCATATATTTGCATAGTGTATTCATACATTTGAAATATAATCTGATCCATATCTGGTATTAATACTGCAATTATTTTGTTTGGCCTCTCACTATCCATGTCTTGGATCCCTGGTGGCACAGTGATTAAGCATTCGGCTGCTAACCAAAAGGTTGGCAGTTCGAATCCACCAGGCACTCCTTGGAAACCCTATGGGGCAGTTCTACTCTGTCCTATAGGGTCGCCATGAGTCAAAATTGACATAATGGCAATATGTTTGGTTTGGTTTTATCCAAGTCTTAATATGTTGCTTTCTACTACAGAGTTTTATATATCAATTTACTTTGTCAATCATGGTGCTACTTGAATTGGATTCAGACAAACATGTCTCTTCTTTAAAACAAAACAAAAAAAAAAACCTCAAAATATTCTGCTGATGGCTGTGAATACTACAGTTTTCACTATCTTCTATAGATTACCTGAGACTTTTCTTGCTACCCAGAAAGTCCACAGCTACGTCAGTTGTCAATCTCACTTAATTTACTATGGCTCATAAAGTCGCTATGAGTCAGAATTGACTTGATGGCAATCGGTTGGCAATAGGTCACGTACACAATAATCTTACCTCATGTTCTTATCAAGCCAGGAAATCTTAATTTTGTCTAGAATTTTTAACTAAAATGAAAACATATTAGGCCAAAAAACAACAAAAGAAGTCTATTAAGATATGAAAATGTTGCCTTGGAATTTGTATCTAATTTCAGAAACTGTTAGGTGGAAAAAGAATCAGACTCTGTCTGTGACCTTCCATTTTTAAATTCAGAGGAAATCAGTTAAAAACAAAACAATCACAATAAAGATCCTTCTGCTGTGAGAAGGAAGATAAAGTAAATAGATTAGGAAAATAACACTGATTTATCAAAAGATTCATTGACCCAATCAGAGATAACATCAATGGCTATCACGACCCAAGACAAAGTGTATATGAAGTAATGGGACATGGTTTTCTTTCACAATCATTCTAGAATATTAGTTCGAGAAAAGTATACAAGAGTTGTGTAAGTGAAACAAATTGAGACATTTTTAACATTTTCTTACATTTTAACCTATCCCTAGACGTAGACTTTTAAGTCTTTTATTTCAATGGTTTACTTAAGAAAAAATGCGAAATGGGGTGCTTCAGGAAGTAACACAAGCCCGTGAAAATTCTTACTGTATCTACTATTTCTGTTGTTTTATTGCTAAACAGTATACTATATGTAATTAATTTTTTTTCCATTTTATCTTGACTTATACTCTAATTAATAAGCAAATATACTATGGACATAAGGCTGTATCTCCTAACATTTTGTTTTGTTTGTTTTATATTAATAGAATGTTGGAGACTTAGCCCAAACCCTACTATGCTACCTTGATATAGAAAAGCTTAATGAATAAGAGGAATATGGTAAAGGAAAGGAAATTTAATAAGCTCTTATCAATTCAAAAACAGTATTTTAAATATATTCTATTACTAACATGCATAAACCAGTATAGAGGTTTTTTGTTTTATTTTTGTATTTTATTTTTTTTAATGCAAGTTAATAGGATGCATTAAGGTAATGTGGCTGCATCTCCTGTCACCTTAATGATTGTTAAGGTTGATTCTGCTGCCCTGGATTACCAAACAAGAGCAACCTCGCCTGTCTCTGATCCAGGTACATGACTTCCAAACTTGATGGTTGGACAAGGATGACATCCTTCCAAAACAGAAGGTTCTATTTCTTCTATCAAGTACCTAGCATAACTATGGCCCACTGTTACAACCTCAAAAAGCTTATTTCATCTGAGTGCTTCCAAAAATAAGTATTAAAGAGGAAGGAGAGTTCTTTGTGGGTTAAAGATATCAGGAAATTCTTTATGAGCAGATGGACCTTGAAGGAGAGGAATGGGAAAGGTAAATAGAAAGGGACAGGGGCAGATTATCTAATAGGCAAGGTAAGCATAGTGAATACCTTGCTTACCAGATCATCTGTAGTAAACAATTTCACATTTTTCCCACCACATCAAAGATTCTGCTTCTAAGTATGGTTGGCATCTGTCCCTCTCCCAACCCCATACCACCTTCTTACAGAACCAAAGCCTTTTTTAAAATTTACAATCCCTGACAGGGGCGGGTGAGCCAGTAAGCAAGGTAAGCACAGGCTTATTTGTACTTACTTGCTAATATGTAGTGAACAATTTTACATAGGTTTCACAAAACCCATGTGAAAATGTTCACTACAGATGATCTGGTAAGCAAGGTAAGCACCATGCTTACCTTGCTTATTGGATAATCCACCCTTGGAAAGGGGTGAGGAGGAAACTGCAGAGGGGAAAATGGCTCGTGGGCTGAAATCAGAACCAGGAATGTCCAGGCAAACAGATCCTTGATATTCGGAATTTATCGATTGTGCTTTAAATAATTTTTGAGTGACCCTTTTGATCTGCAAGTATTTGTAACTTTGGTAAGGAGCGATTAGTTTTACAATTTCTGCTGAGAAAATTCTGAAAAAAAAGGCTGAAAAGTCTAGTTGGTATAAAATGATGATTTGATATTGCCTCTTCAGGGGAAGACCTTGGGTCTTGGATTGAGACAGATCTGGCTTTGAACCACAGTTGAACGCTTCTAGCTGGATGACTTGCTAATGGGGATTGAATGGTAATGGGGACTTGGTAGTAGGGATCTAAAGGATCATCTTTAAGTTCACATTGGATACTATATGTAAAATACTTAGCACAGTGCACAATCATTGATTCTAGTCATTATCATTTCCATAAGTATTGTTAAAAATATTAAAAGGAAACCTGCTGTATTTAAACAGTGAATATTGGAAGCATTCTTTGGAAAATTAAATAGGCTCTGAGGAAAACAATTTAGGTGTTCATCTTACATCATATTAAAATAGAAAACACATCTTGATTTTATAGTTAAGTGTAAAAATAAAACCACAAGTGAACAAGTAAAAACTGAGAACTGAATAATTTATCAAATATCTGCATGGGGAGAACTTTCTATATATAAGAGCATTAGTGAAGTAGACACTCTTATTCACAGCTGTGAGAGTGTAAATGTTTTCTGCTTTTAACAGGAACATTTCTGCAATGCATATTAAAAACCTTACAGATGTTCATATCCTTTGACCCAGTAAGTCAATCTATTCAAGCAAACGCCTAAATTCTAATGAATAAATGAAAAAATTCACACAATAGCTTATAGAAAAAGATGTTCAATTCAGCTTTCTTCAAAAAAAGAAACAAAGAAAAATCCTGGAAATAACCTAAATATCCAACAATAAGGGAATATTTCTTAAAATGTAGTATATCCATACTATATAATATCACAAACCATTTTCAATGGTGTTTATAATTGGGATGCCATAGCAAAGTTCTTACATGTCAAAATTAAGTGGAAGAAAAACAGGATATGGTATCATGAACAGAGTAAGCTTGCAACTAGGAAGCAACATGCAGAGAAAAATGGAAATACATTAAAATTTTAAATGTTTATTTCTTCAGTGGTGGTATTATGGGTTATTTGAATTATTTGTGCTTTTTTTGTATTTAAACATTTTCTATAATAAAAACAAAAAGGCTGCTTCACAAAGACAACATGAAAATTGCTGTTTGCAAATTTTTTTCTCCAGGAAAGTACTACAGAACAAACCAAATAGTGGGTAGAGAAATAAAATCATTAAAGGCCAAACAAGCTTCAGAAGATTGTGACAATAGTTGAGACGTATTATGATTGGACAAAAATATGTAGTGGTGTACAGTAATTTTAATAACCATTTATATGTTTTAAGTTTTTTGTATTTAGGGTTAATTAGAGTTCAAGGAATTGGGGCACTTCATGAAAAGCATCCAGCCTCTTGGTGAAAAGTATGAAAAGAAACTTAATTACCACTGTATCAACAAGGAATTCTTTACAAATTCTTCTTTCAAATACAAAACTGAAAACAAAAAATAAAAATCTGCCCACACTAAATAAAATCCTAATGTCAAAATACTGGCCCCTCTGTTAGTCCACAGTATCTACAGCAAAGGCAGTTTATAGAAATGTGACTATTCTAAAATTACAAAATACATATAAAAATGCCCAAAAAAGGAATATATATGTATATATATTTGAAAATTAACATAACTACAACACGTTTTATAGTTACAGTTAGCAACCTTAATTAACAGCATGAAAATGTGGTTTCCAATGTGACATTTTCTTTAAATTTAGTTATTCAGATTCTCCACATATCATGTACACATATGGCAAATATATGCTCAGAGGGTCAGTTCTACATAGAGGGAACACAGAACCCGACATGGATTCACTAAGTTGTCATAGTTCTCACCACTGTTCCCAAAGTGTTGCCCTTTGCAGGGCTTAGTGTGTCCCTACCCAGTTAAACTTCTAGATTTCAGTTAGGCAGAATATTGTATTAACAGTTCAGTGTACATTAAAATTTTACCTCAGAAATCTTTTAAGAGGGGATCAGAAGGAAGAGGACACAGGTTGGGTATGTTTGAGGGTTGGGCATAGCCAGTGGAAAGATCTTAAAAGCATTATGTGTTTCTTGCTCTGACCATTAGTTTTAGCGCAAAAACAGGTCTGGCACTGAGCTAAACTTGTCAAAAGTGGAGCAGAAATGTGGAAGGCATCCTGTAACTGATGGCATAGTGGTTGGAGAGGGGTAGGAATCAACAAAACAGGGAATGATCTCAAATACAAAAAAGAACTGTATCTGTGTATTCCATGACATGAATATACGCGATACTATGACCCTGTCGTCGGCAGTTCAAATCCACCAGACAGTTGGAATCTACCAGCTGCTACTTGTAAACCCTATGGGGCAGTTCTAATCTGTCCTGCAGGCTCACTATGAGTCAGAATCGACTTGACAGCAATGGATTTTTTTTTTTTTTTTTGGTTTTATGACCCTGTATGCATTAGTTTCCTAGGGAAGCCATAACAAATTATTACAAATTGGATGGCTTAAAACAACAGAAATTTATTGTCTCACAGTTCTGGAGGCTAGAAGTCTGAATTCAGGGTGTTTATAGGACCATTATGTCTCTGAAGGCTCTAGGGGAAGATCTTTCCTTGTGTCTTCCAGCTTCTGGTTGCCCCAGGCGTTCCTTGGCTTGTGGCAGCCTAACTCCAATCTTTGCCTCTGTCTTCACATGGCTGTCTTCCTTCTGAGTCTGTCTCCATGCCTCTTTTTTTCCTTTATTAGAAGGACCCAACTCATGTTGGTTTACGGCCCACCCTACTCCATCTGACCTCATATTAACAAATTACATCTGTTGTTAGGTGCCATCAAGTCAGTTCCGAATCATAGCGACCCTATGTACAACAGAACAAAACACTGGCAGGTCCTGCACCATCCTCACAGTTGTTGTTATGCTTAAGCCCATTGTTGCAGCCACTGTGTCAGTCCATCTCGTTGAGGGTCTTCCTCTTTTTCGCTGACCCTCTACTTTACCAAGCATGATGTCCTTCTCAAGGGACTGATCCCTCATGATAACATGTCTAAAGTATGTGAGACGTAGTCTTGCCATCCTGCATATAAGGGGCATTCTGGTTGTACTTCTTCCAAGACAGATTTGTTCATTCTTTTGGCATTCCATGGTATATTCCGTATTCTTTACCAACACCACAATTTAAAGGCATCAGTTCTTCTTCGGTCTTCCTTATTCATTGTCCATCTTTCCCATGCATATGAGGCGATTGAAAACACCATGGCTTGGGTCAAGTATACCTTAGTCTTCAAGGTGATATCTTTGCTTTTCAACACTTTAAAGAGGTCTTTTGCAGCAGATTTGCCCAATGATCTCAAATACAAAAAAGAAACTATGTCTGTGTATTCCATGACATGAATATACACAATACTCTTTTGATTTCTTGACTGCTGCTTCCACGGGTGTTGATTGTTGATCCAAGTAAAATGAAATCCAGTGACATCGCAAGGAGCTATTTCCAAGTTAGGTCATATTCACAGGTACCAGGGTTTAGGATTTGAACATGTCTTTTTAGGGGGACACAAGTCAACCCTTAACACTGTGTTAAGAGATAATGGTGTACTCTAAGTAAAAGCTAGGGTTAACAATTTGGAGATGCTGAACTCTTTACTGAGAGAACTAATAAAGAGTTAAAGACTTCGTATCTCTGAACTCTGTCCTAAGAGAAATAACTGAGCATTGGAGACTTGGAGGATATCTACATAAGAGTTGTTCTGGATTGTGTTTTGAATAATACTGAAGTGGGAGAGGAGATAAAAAGAAATTTGAAATTTGTTTTCATAGCATAAACCTAGTATCAATGTTTTAGTTGCATTTTGGTATGTTGTTGCAAAAACCAGTGTCTTTTCAATTTGTGACTTAATACCACACGGAAAGAGGAAAAGACATGTTTTGGAATATATGAATACCATAAAGTTAAGACATTGATGCATTAGTAAAGTGATCATTAGCTTGACCTTTTCCTGGCTTTTGTTCTTAGACTTCTTAAAAAAAGACAGAAGGCCTGTCCCTGGGCAGTAAATTATTTTAGCATGCCTTCTTTAAAAAGGCAGGGGATGGGGGTGGCTAACTCCTCCCTATCTTTAAAATGTGTGGTGGTGAAATCTAAGGGAAGTGGCCATAAATTTCTAACATAAAATATTTTCTGTGACAAAAAATTATTTCTTTCCATTTTTTAACAGACATTTAGGGTTAATTAATGTCATTTGCAGTCTGACTCACAGTTATTATTTTCTACTTGTCTTTAATAAGGACTCCTTAAAGCTGCCATCAGCTCCAGTATTGTTTCTTTCTTTCTTTTTCTTTTTTAGCATTGAGTTACCATGTAAGGCCTTGAAAACAAAATATGTCCCAAGTGACATTAATAATTAAATTTGTGGAAGCTTTCCAGTTTGCTTGATGTAACAAATTAAAATATAAATTTATTGCTAAGGGCAAAACTACAGCAGTGTCCTGCCGTGACTTGGAACTTTAGTTTACATGATAACTAACAAAAGTTTCTGAAAGAACAGACAGATTGTTCCCAACTGAACATAAAAGGGGATGACATAAGGTTAGACAAAAGATTCATGATTTAGGTGAATTCTTTTGGAATGCAAACAGCCTCAAAGAATCTTTATAGCTCTCTTAGGAAAAATCTCCTGGGTGGCATCATTTGTGCTGGAGGGTCTTCTTAGAATGGGCTGGTAGGGTGCTAATGGATGGGCTTATAGTCTTGGTGTTTGGGGATTTACAGGTACAAATCCCAGAGCACTTACTGAAGATGTCCACATAAATCTCTGCATCATTCCTTCAGAGGCATCCTCCAGTTGCTACTTTTAGCTCAGACATTTTACACAATTTTATATTTTAACCTGATAAGAAGACAGACCCTCAACAGGATAGTTCTGAGTATCTGCAGGCAGATACAAATCTGCTATGAGCAACCTCAATGTTTTCATTAATTTATTTTGAAAAACTGCCTTCACATGACTGCCACCCCCCCCCCAACAAATCACCATCAGAATTAAGTATTTATAGTAAAGAAGATATTCAAAAGATGGATTAGTATATAAGCTCGTATGCTTGGTTTAAATCTTCAATTTCTTGTTTTAATCATGAGAACCTAGCGTAGTTCCCTTCAGTCCTATAGGTTTTTAATAACATAACTCCATGGAATCCCTCTAGACAACTTAATATCCAGGGATAAATCTTGACCTTTATGGTATCCATATCTGTGTCATTGTAAGTGGTGTTACATCAGGGATGCTGGTATCGTCTCTTTTTTTAAATAGAGGATTGTGATACTAGAATAAGGCAAATACATTATTCATATGTAATGTAACAGATGCGCTAGCTACCAAGGACGACCACAACTTTGCAGTCGACACTTGGCCCCGATGAACAACTGCTGACACTGGCAGCTTTACATAAATGCAAACAGACTGAATTAGGCCACATGTGCCAATACGAGACTATCAAAATAAATACCGCTTTATATCACAGTTTACAAAATAACTACTCCATAGAATCTGAAATTTGAAACAAAGATTCTTTATCTTCTGCAAAGGACTCAGTCCCATTATTAATATAAGAGCTGAAATCCTGGACATGTCTTCTAAATGAGCAAAATAAGTACTAGAATATTCTTAGAGGGACAAGGCTTTAGAAGTCACTAATCCAACTCTTTTATTTTACAGAGGAAGAAATTAAAATCCAAAAAGGCACTATGTGTTTTTTTGAGACATGCTTTATGCATATTATAATCTGGCAGATAATAGCATTCAATAGAAATTGGTTAAGTGAATTCAATGAGTGAATCAATTTTTTTCCTGATTTTCTTTATTTCAGCTCTCTGCAGCTTCTCATGCCTTTCTCATTCAGAAATAGGTGCAGACATTTTGACTGCGATAATATTTTTCTGTTTGTCTTTGGTATAAAAAGCTGCTCTAATAAAGCAACAGCTTTTTAAGGGAGAGGTTAATGGATTTGTAACTAGAAGGATAGAGTTATATTGCTACTTATCAAACATTTGAATAAAACAATAAATTACATTAGCAGTGAAAAGTCATGTAGCTCAAACATCAATTCTAATTTAAAAGCCTTTCTGGAGACAGGGAAAAATATAATTCTGTTCCTCAGTTGAGGCAATCCTATTTCAAGGAAAAATAACATGGAAGTCTGACAAACAATATTGTTTATAATCTTCTTATATGTCTTTCTGATGACAGTATAATACTACAAAAAGAAATTTCAGTCTGAGGGAAACGAGTAGGAAGAATCGACCTGAAGACCCTAAAGCAGTTACATCTCTTATCAGCTGACAGCCTACTCATAAGGTAACATCTCCATAGAGCTGGTATTGCATATGTGAGAGGGACCTATATTTGGACTTCTAAATTATTGCTTCCAAAGTTCACGTGAACGCACACAAAGATACTGCCAATTTGGACACCCCAGAGAGCATATATAGCATCAAAAGTAAGTCAGACAATATTAATGTAAAGCCAAATTCTGAGCAGTAATTACTGCATGGCACTCTGGAAGTTGCGTTAACTCTTTCAATATCATGTGATAGGAACTGTTAGCAAAATCTTTGCCACATTTATGTCATCATAGTTCCTTGATGAACTATAGCAGTTAAGAGTCCTAGAAGTATTGAAAGCTAGCTTAAGGACCTCTAAGGGTCACACTCAGAACTCGTCTACTAAGGGTGTTAGTCAAGGACTACTCTCAGACCCACTTAGCGTATTTAATTAAGTGGAAGAAAATCAGAGCTAAACTGACTCAAAAGTCTGTGGCATGGACTAAAGAGGCCATAGCGCATTTTTCCTACAAGACAAAAGTGAAGTGTATAGGAAATCAGAAATATGACTACTCAATTAGAGCTACAGAGTAAAATTAGAAGCCTAAAGAAATCAGATCACATGACTTTTCTCTGGCTTTTGTTTTAGGGAAGCCTAGCTTATCAAATCCTGTTTACTTCCTTACTATTCTGCTTTTATGTTCTCCCTCCTATGTTCTCCTTTTCTTCTGTTCCATTTCCTTACTCCTTTTCAGAACTAATTGAGAGATATAAGGAACTGCTCCTGAAATCTCCTACTTCATTCATTGCTACCACTTTTCTCAAGTTAAAACTGTTCTGCATATCTTTTCTGTATCAAAAAACAAACAAAAAAGCCCATTAATAGTTAACATTGTGTAGTGGAAATAAAAAGGACTCTGAAGTTGAACAGGTTTTAGAGAGCTCTTTTATTTCTGTACTCATCTGTTGAAATTACTTAATATCTTCAACACCTCATTTTTTTGCCATTCATGATCAATATTCATCTCTCCATATCCGATCTGTTTTAAGTACTCTGAAAACCTTCTCTTGTCGGCCTTTTTCCTGGCTCTATGCATATGAGCCTTCTTAATTTTTCTTCACTGACTCCATGCAACCATGCATGTGGCTGAATATTTATGGAATGTTTTTGTCCTTTCAAAAATCTTCTAATATCTACCATCTCTTACTTACATCCATAAGACAACTGATAATTCCTTCCTTCTCTCCAACACCTCTCTTTACTCTGCAATGTGATGCAACATACAGCCCTGAGAGCAGTGCAAAGTATAAGTGATTAGCATATCTACTTAGGAATGTGGTGCAAGATGTTGGTCTGAAATTCATGTATGTTTTCTGTATAAACATAGCTTATGATACATTTAATCTTGATTAAATCCTTATTACCAACACTTGTCTGTCAGTTTGTCATACTATGGTGGCTTGCGTGTTACTGTGATGCTGGAAGATATGTCAATGGTATTTCAAATACCAGCAGGGTCACCCATGGTGGACAGGTTTCAGCAGAGCTTCCAGACTAAGACAGACTGGGAAGAAGGACCTGGATAGCTACTTCTGAAAAAAATTGGCCAGTGAAAAACTTATGGACAGCAGCAGAACATTGTCTGATATCGTGCTGGAAGATAAGCCCCTCAGGTTGGAAGACACTCAAAATACGACTGGGGAAGAGCTGCCTCCTCAAAGTATAGTGGACTTTAATGACTTGGATGGAGTAAAGCTTTTGGGACTTTCACTTGCTGATGTGGCACAACACAAAATGAGAAGAAACAGCAGCAAACATTCACTAATAATCGGAACGTGGAATGTATGAAGTAATTGGATGTCATCAGAAATGAAATGGAATGCTTGAAGATCGATATCCTAGGCATTAGTGAGCTGAAATGGATTGGTATTGGCCATTTTGAATCAGGCAATCATATGGTCTTCTTTGCTGGAAATGACACATTAAAGAGGAATAGTGTCCCATTCTTAGTCAAAAAGAACACTTCAAGATCTATCCTGAAGTACAACACTGTCAGTGATAGAATAATATCCATATGCCTACAAGGATGACCAGTTAATGGGACTGTTATTCAAATCTGTGCACCGACCACAAATGCCAGAGATGAAGAAATTGAAGATTTTTACCAACTCTTGCAATCTGAAATTGATCAAATAAGCAATCAAGCAAGATGCATTAATAACTACTGGCCACTGGAATGCAAAAGTTGGAAACAAAAAAGAAGGATCAGTAATTGAAAAGTATGGCCTTGGTGATAGAAACGACTCAGAGGATAACATGATAGAATTTTGCAACACCAAAAATTTATTCATTGGAAATACTTTTTCTCAACAGCATAAGTGGTGACTGAACACATGGACCTCGCCAGATGGAATACACAGTAATCAAATCGACTACATCTGTGGAAAGAGACTATGGAGAAGCTCAATATCATCCGTCAGAACAAGGCCAGGGACCAATTGTGGAACAAACCATTAATTGCTCATATGCAAGTACAAGTTGAAGCTGAATAAAATTAAAACAAGTCTATGAGAGCCAAAGTACGACCTTGAGTATATCCCACCTGATTTAGGGACCATCTCAAGAATAGATTTGACACATCAAACACTAATGACTAAAGACCAAAGGAGTTATGGGATGACATCAAGGACGTCATACATAAAGAAAGAAAAAGGTCATTAAAAAGACAGGGAAGAAAGAAAAGACCAAAATGGATGTAAATAGGGACTTGGAAACTTGAATATCAAGTAACTAAAGCAAACGGGAGAAATGACAAAGTAAAAGAGCTGAACAGAAGATTTCAAAGGGCAGCTTGAGAAGACCAAGTAAAGTGTTATAATAAAATGTGCAAAGACCTGGAGTTAGAAAACCAAAAGGGAAGAACAAGCTTGGCATTTCTCAAGATGAAAGAACTGAAGAAAAAATTCAAGCCTCGAGTTGCAATACTGAAGGATTGTATGGGCAAAATATTGAATGATGCGGGAAGCATCAAAAGAAGATAGAAGGAATACACAGAGTTACTGTAGCAAAAAGAACTGATCAATGTTCAAACATTTCAGAAGGTAGTACATGATCAAGAGCCAATGGTACTGAAGGAAGAAGTCCAAGCTGCAATGAAGGCATTGGTGAAAAAAAGCCTCCAGGAATTGACAGAACACCAACTAAGAGGTTTCAACAGACAGATGCAACACTGGAAGCACACACTCATCTATGCCAAGAAATCTGGAAGACGCCTACCTGGCCAACCAACTGGAGGAGATCCATATACATGCCTTTTCCAAAGAAAGGTGATCCAGTGGAATGGAGAAATTATCGAACAATATTATTAATATCACATGCAAGTAAAATTATGCTGGAGATAATTTTCAAAAATGGTTGTAGTAATACAGGGAACTGACAGAAATTCAAGCCAGATTCAGAATAGGATGTAGAACAACGGATATCATTGCTGATGTCAGACAGATCTTGGCTGAAAGCAGAGAATACCAGAAAAATGTTTACCTGTGTTTTATGGATTATGCAAAGGCATTTGACTGTGTGGATCATAACAAATTATAGTTAACGTTGTGAATAATGGGAATTCCAAAACACTTAATTGTACTCGTGTGCAAACTGTACATAGACCAAGAGGCAGTCATTTGAACAGAACAAAGGGACTGTTGTTGTTAGGTGCCATTGAGTCAGTTCCAAATCATAGCAACCTTATGTCCAACAGAACGAAACACCACCATCCTCACAATCGTTGCTATGTTTGAACCCATTGTTGCAACAACAGTGTCAATCCATCTAGTTGAGGTCTTCATCTTTTTCACTGATCCTCTATTTTACCAAGCATGATTTCCTCCAGGGACTGTTCCCTCCTTATAACATGTCCAAAGTAAGCAAGATGAAGCCTCCTCATCCTCACTTTGATAGAACATTGTGGCTGTACTTCTTCCAAGACAGACTTGTTCATTCTTCTGGAAGTCCATGGTATATTCAATATTCTTTGCCAACACCTTAATTCTAAGGCATCAATTCTTCTTCACCCTTCCTTATTCACCGGCCAGCTTTTGTATGCATATGAGGTGACTGAAAATACCATGCCTTGTGTCAGGTACACCTTAGTCCTCAAAGTGACAGCTTTACTTTTTAACACTTTAAAATAGGTCTTTTGCAGCAGATTTGCCCAGCACAATGACTTCTGCTTCCATGGGAGTTGATTGTGGATCCAAGTAAAATGAAATCCTTGACAACTTCAGTATTTTTTCTGTTTATCATGATGTTGCTTATTGGTTCAGTTGTGAGGATTTTTGTTTTCTTTATGTTGAGGTGCAATCCATACTGACGGATGTAGTCTTTAATCTTCATCAGTAAGTGCTTCAAGTCCACTTCGCTTTCAGCAAGCAAAGTTGTATCATCTGCATATCACAGGTTGTTAATGAGTCTTCTTCAAATCCTGATGTCGTGTTCTTTTTCATACAGTCCAGGTTTTCAGATTATATGCTCAGCATACAGACTGAATAAGTATGGTGAAACGATACAACCCTGAGGGACACATTTCCTGATTTTAAACCATACAGTATCCCCTACTTGGCTTTCACTAGAAGTTTTTTTTTTTAATCAAACCGTCTTTGAATTTATGAAGATACACAATGATCAATCAGAGTTTCTTTTCAGCGTTCGATAACTCATTTTGCCAAAATGATATGTATGATAGTGATTAAAGTTGGTCAGCAAATATATCCAATTCTTTACCATCAGTAAAGGTGGCCTGGGGGTCTTGTTTCTTGCTTTGGCAACGGAATATGAAAAAAGCGTCATTCGATTCCAGACAGATTTAAGAATCATATTCTCGTTTTCTGTTTGTTCATGTGTGCCCAACCAGGTATGTCCTGGAATGAGGGTAATATGGAGCAGAGACCCCAACAGACCCACAATAAAAAGGTAGCTTGCACAAGAAATAACCTTTGCTGCTTAAGATTTGGGATTTGTCTGTATTCGTAGAACATGCATTCTGAAAGGAAGTGACGTGAAACTGGTTCTCAGGGGGGCAAAAAAATTTCTCTGGCTTTTTATTCATAATACTTGAAATGTATCCTCTAAATATCCTTCTGAATAGACACTATTATTGTCTTTGTTTTATGGCTGAGGCAATTGTTAAGATCACATTCCACAGAATGAAGATTAGAATCTAGATCTGCTTGATTCCATGGCTCCATCTCTTAGCTAGCATGCTCTATTGCTTCCCCATTTAAGAACTCATTCATTATCCCTTCTCCTAGCAGAGCAAATACAGTGGAAATGATGCTTCAGGGTTAGATTAGAGAAGACTAAAATTTTCCTTATGGCAACTGTAATGGTTTACTCAAGAATATTATAAAGTCTCTTCTGGAAGTCTTTAAAATAAAATAGTTTTCATCTCTCTTTGATAGCTTGAACCTGAAGACTGGAAAAGAGACTACCAGAACCCCTATAAATGTTCCTCCCGCTTTGTGATATAATGCCTTTTTAATGTGTGTTTGGTGGGGAGTGGAGAAGGAAGAAACAAAATAATATGGAAGTAACAACCTGGACTTAGGCCAGATATAGAAACAAGCTTAAAAGAAAAATCCCTCAATACTTATCATGCTACATAATTTTCATTGACCCTGTCTATTCTAATCAGTACCTCAAACACTAATGTTTACCACATCACTAAAGAAAATGTTCATAGATGAGTAATCTTAGAAAAATGGGAAATTCAAGGATAGAGACTTGGTGAAACTTTTCTCATATCATTAACTATCATAACTTAATTTACATGTACAATTTATCTTATATTAGATACAATATGTGCTATGACATATAAAGAACCAGTCATTGAAGATAAAGCCAATGGACTAATGGACCACAACAACCACGGTCTCCACCAGACTGAGTCAAGTACAAGTAAATGGTACCCGGCTACCACTACTGACTGCTCTGACCGGGACCATAACAGAGGTTCCCGGACAGAGCTAGAAAAAAATGTAGAACAAAATTCTAACTCACAAAAAAAGACCAGACTTACTGGCCTGACAGAGACTGGAGAAACCCAAGAGTATGGCCCCTGGACACCCTTTTAGCTCAGTAACGAAGTCCCTCCCGAGGTTCACCTTTCAGCCAAAGATTGCACAGCCCCATAAAACAAAACGAGACTAATGGGGCACAACAGCCCAGGGACAAGGACTAGAAGGCAGGAGGAGACAGGAAAGCTGGTAATAGGGAACCCAAGGTCAAGAAGGGAGAGTATTGACATATCGTGGGGTTGTTAACCAATGTCATAAAACAGTATGTGTACTAACTGTTTAATGAGAAACTATTTGTTCTGTAAAAAAGTACCATAAAAAAAAAAAAAATTAAAAAGCAAAGAAAGTCAAGAGGATAGGGCAATACATACAATTTATATCAAATTGTCAAAAGATGCCTTAGTACTTTTCAATCTTAAGCATTTGGTATCCTTATATTTATATTATTACATAATATGAAAAAAAAGTTCATAATGAAACAAGCAGAATTACTCAGAGGAAAAAACGTCACATAGTCTGTATTCATTTTTGCTAAGCAAAAGATTAATCAGTAGAAATTGCTTGAGAGAGAGAAACTTTTCACCCAAATTGAAATATTTTGATATTAAATATCTTGAATGTTGTTCCTTCATATGCAGGCTTGTCTACAAACTTGGACTATGATAATTTCTTCCATTTATTTCAGTAAATCACTTAGGGAAGAAAATATGTATGTACATCTCTAATTTTTTTAAGCAAAATTATATTACCTAGACCTCCTGCTGGTATCTAACAAGTGAAAACTGACTATTCTTTGTGTAACATTCCTGAAAGGATTTCAGGTACTCCACAGAGTCAGAATTTATTTTATCAGGCAGAAAAAAGATAATGTGGATACTGGAAGAGAATCAGAATCTGCTCCCAAACAGATTAATTCTTCTGTGTGATAGAACTGTAGGCAGCTCTATTGGATTACATGTACCCTTGGATTAATTCCATAATATTATTGCAAGGGAGAATAAGAAAATTCTTTCTAAATTGAAGACTCCATTATAAAACATGCTTAAAAAAAATTCAGTGAAAAGATAACTATAAAAATCTGGGCCATATGAATATGCTGAAGTCTTTTCCCAAAACCTTGACAATGCTTTCTTTTCAAGAACAACAAAAATTCTGTTCTGGGTTAAAAAAATCAAAAAAATTCCTATTAGGATTATGGTTATGTGTTGCTAAAATTCAATTATATATAGCCCAGATTGGAGCAGATGGACTTGAAATAGTTTGGCCAAGAATCAAAGGGATTTCTTAGGTTAATGGAATACAAAATAGTGGTGTAAGAATAGTAAAAAGCATATTATTTTGCATCATTCATATCAGGATATATACTAAAATAAGACTATGGTTGCTTTAAAAGGAAATGATGAAATTACAGGTAGGGAAAATCCATGTACATGTACCAAACCTAGCCGTTGAGTTAGAGGACACGTGGAGTCTTACAGCACTTTTAGAAAATTTGCATTTTTATGAGGTTAAGAGTTTTGTTTATTTTATCTAAACACTAACTAACCTAGATGAAAGTTTATCAGCTTTGCTCCCAAAAAGCTACTTTAAAACTTTTGACAGAAGTTGAGGTTTTGTATTTTGCTAAGACAGGGCAAGATGGGCAACCTCAGAATACTGGTATAGGGAAAATAACATCTCATCAATGAACTCTGAGATACTTTTACATGATTAAAAAAAATCCAAATTTTAGGGTGTACACACTTACAGAAATTCTTCCCCCAATGAGAAAGAGAAAGTATGCCTCAATGCTGTGTAATACTGAAATATTTATTCAAAAGATACGTTAACTTTGGAAGTATCACTGAACCCTTAAATGAAGACAGAAGTTGATCGAATTGATTTTGATTTTTTGAAAAAGAAAGATCTTCTTTCTTGAATTCAAGTGATCTATTTGATAGAAAGCAATTTATTTTTTTAATCAAATATTGCTATACTTTAGCAAACTTAAATCCCAGCTTTCTGACAATGGAATTTTTTTTTGCTTTTGATTTCCTCTGGAATATCTTTACTTTTTTATTGTGCTTTAGGTGAAAGTTTACCGAGCAAATTAGTTTCTCACTAAACAACTGATACACAAATTGTTTTGTGACACTGGTTGCCAGCCCTGCAATGTGTCAACACTCTCCCCTTCTCCACCTCGGGTTCCCTGTTTCATTTGTCCACTTTTCCTGTCCTTTCCTGCCTTCTTGTCTTTGCTTCCGGGCTGGTGTGCCCATTTAGTCTCATATACATGATTGAACTACGAAGGACATTTCTCATGTGTGTTATTGTTTGCCCTATAGCCCTGTCTAATCTTTGGCTGAAGGGTGTCAGGAGTGACTTTAGTACTGAGTTAAAAGGGTGCCTGGGGGCCATACTCTTGGGGTTTCTCCAGTCTCTGTCAGACCAGAAAGTCTGGTCTTTTTTTGTGTGTGTGTGTGAATTTGAATTTTGTTCTACCTTTTTCTCCGACTCTGCCCTGACATGGAATATTTTAATAACTCTGTGTAATGGACCAAAAATACTAATTATAGATCGACAGGTAGGTAGATAGTTAGATAGATAGATAGATAGACTTATTATATAGATGGACGTATTAGTGACGTCTAATCAAAACGAATTGATTGAAATCAGATACTTAGAGCATATTTTTTTCAGAAGCGTAATACGCATTTTATCTTGGCTCCCTCAAATCCTTTTTGGAACGAAGTGGCCCAGAGTGTAATTAAAAAAAAAAAAAAAATGAAGGAAGGAAGGAATGAGTCATACTTCCCTGATCTTGATTTTTAATGCTTCACTTATTTTAATTGTTCTGTGTCCTTTTTCAGATAATAACCTGTACATTTCATTTAAATGTGGTGTGTTTGTGTAGTAATGTAAGACAAGCTTACATAGAAAAATTCAAACTAAATAGATAACAAATGCTTTAAAAAGATCCTTCAATTTTGTAAAAAAAAAAAAAAAAGATCATATATTTGTTTACATTTTTGTGCACCAGAAGTTTTCTTAAATTGATCAGTCAAAGCAATTTGTTGAAGTGTTACAGTATTTCTACAATGTGGAATATGTCTCAAATCAATTTCAGGCTGCATAGTCTAACACTTGGGAGCATAGTTTTATAGTCCAATAGATCTGGATTTAAAGGAAGATTATATCTTTTATTAACTTGGGTTAGATATCTAATCTTAAAAATTGTCATCTGTACAGTGAGGATAACATAGGACTGTTATGAAAATCAAATGATATAATGAAGTTTAAAGAACTAGAATACTTCCTGACAGTGAGTGTTCAACATGTGGTAGTATATACTGAAATTATTATTATGCATCAAACCTTTGATTTGTCTATATATGCTGCCTTGCAATTACGAAGTGAGCATTTTGGAAAGACCAAAAAATGGATTAGATTGGGGTTTTTAAATTTATACTACATCTTTGGGGAATCTAGCATGAAAAAGAAATATTTAATATTTTATATTCTATATTGTGCAGATTACTTTCAGATGGTTATTTTATGCTTCTCCAGGAATGTCAAACCAGAAATGCAATCACAAAGAAGGCCATTTGATCACCTTACCCGCATTAGGGTTAATTATAGTCTCTTATACACAGTTGTCTTTAAATATATTAAAATATATATTTATTTGGTAGGCACATTTTGAGTAATAATAATACCATTCCAAGTTTTACATAAAAAGAGTCCAGATTTCCGTGCACATTTTTCTATTCAGCTGCTTATTTAGAGAAGAAAAAAAACAAAAAAACAATTCACATTTGGAAAGATATTGAAGCCAAATCCTCCTTTTTTTTTTCTTTTACAATTCCATTTATATGAAGTACAAAAAACAGGTATAATTAATCTATGCTGTTGGAAGACCCTAGTGGGGGCTTCTGGGGAGGCTGGTCATTTCTGTTTCTTTTTTTTTTTTTAATTGCTGTGCTTTAAGTGAAAGTTTACAATTCGTGTTAGTCTCTCATACAAAAATTTATACAGACATTGTCATGTGACCTAGTTGCTCTCCCTATACTGTAACAGCACATTCCTCCCTTGCTCCCCACCAAATCCCCATTTTATTTTTAAGTATCTTAAATCGTTTGAGTTTGGAGTGTTGGGACTCATTGCTTCTGTCATTTCTGACTTTCCTCTTCATAAAAACTTAAAAAAGAAACCCACCTATTTTTAGCTAATGCACTGTTTATATGATAGATCAATAAGTAAAATTAAATATGTAACTTATACTAGAAGGTTCAGGCTTTACAGCTATTCCTTTAATTTAAAAAAAAAGAGCAAGAAATCTATTTCTCACAGAGGTAATGCTCACTAAAAGTGTGTTAAATTTAATTGAAATATATATATTTCTTAGACTTTTGGTTGTAATCCTAAACCATGATTTGGGATGAGATTCTTATAAAATGATCAGTTTTCCTTAGCCACATTTCATATCAAGTAAGATACTAACTAAGCATTATTTTAAAAAAAATAATTTATGAACTTGTCTTCCAGAAAACCAGAAAATCCTGGTATTCTTTGTTATAGAGGTTATTCCATAATGTAGGTGGTGGTGTTGGTAGTTGCCATGGGGTTGAATGTGACTCATGGCTGCCTTTTGTATGATGGAATGAAGCATTCCTTGGTCCTTTCCTGGACCATCCTCACAAGTGTTGGTATGTTTGAGCCCATGATGTGGGTCGCATATGGCAAGAAGATGGCACTAGTCTGAAACTACTGGCTTGCTGTCACTTTTAGTAGGCAAAGTGCTTATGAATGCAAAACGATGATGCTTGGCACAAAATGCCAACTAAATATAACTAGAGATATCCCTTAAATAAACCCCTTCTCTTTATGAGGTCAGTTGTCATTCTCTGCACAGGGAAAAGTTTTGTGAGCTATGGGCTCAAATTTTTCTGCCCACAAGGCAACAGCAGTTGGTAATCCTTTTTCCTCCATCCTTGCCCTCCCCTCCCCTCCCCTCCCCTTCCTCTATGTGACTTGAGTGACTTTTAGGCCACTTAAGGAAGGATGAGTCTATCAAATACAAAATAGCATCTATCTTTTGCCCAGTGAATGAAGAGACGTGAGAAAACTCCAGGTAAAATGTTCCAATATCTTCCTTTCAGAGATCCATCTTGAAATTAAAGGGTTTATATGTCTATATGATTTTCTAAATTATTTGATTAGGGAGATTTTATTTTCCGCTTATTTTTATTGCTCCAATATAAGGAAATTTGACTTATATAGAGTTGGGCGGGGGGGCATATTATTCAGAAGCATGAGCTAGACTTTGTAATTGTCAACTTTTAAACCTAGTCCAGTTGCTTAAAATGAAAAATGTAAGGAATTAGAAATTATTTTCCTGTATTACAGAGTCATGAAAGAGATGTTGATCCAATGATTTTTTCTGGATTTTTCTAGACCACAGTTTCACCAAATTTAGACCTCTTGGTCTTTTGGAAAAAAGGACATGAACTTGTTTTCTCTTAAAGGCTTAGCTTCCCCCCACCTCACTGCTAAAACAATACCACATTCAGAATTATTACTGTGAGAATTCAAGTGATTTAACTTCAGCACTCTAATGCGCTTTAAAAAAAAAACCTAAATACTGTAGATCAAAAGTGTGCCGAAATTACTCTTAATGCCTCACAAGGAGAGTGGCTTGTTTTATTCTTTTTCAAGACTATTTCATTATCATAATTTTCTGGCATACTGACGTGCCAGAAGAACTCTTCTAATTGCGTTGAGTCTCTCACCATTTTTTAAGCACACACTATCACGCCCGTAATAGGCAAGCAAGCACTAAATTAAACAGCAACACCAAAATGTATCCACCAAACAAAAGGCTCTTCCTTAAGCGGAGAAAATCTTTCCTAATATTTTCCAGTAGGGGGAACTAAAGACTCACCATTTAGCTTGGTTCAGGGACCTGCGTGAGTCGCAATAACCCGCCTTCTAATCACCCGAAGAAGCATCAAACAGCTACCAGGGAGCCTGTGATCACACGTGGGCCCCGCCACACCGGCGGCACCGCAAACTCCCGCATCCTTTTGATCTACTTGGCCTTCCTTAACCACCCCCCCGTCATGACTGACACTCACTTGGTGCTTTTGGCCTTAAATTTCAGGACACTGGGGTTTTGTCGTCTTTGGGCCTGAATTTCGACTGTTTTTGAGCTTCTTTTAGCTCAGTTGGGTTTTCAGCTTTCCTCGATTGTGGCTTATGTTTTTCCAAATTTCCTTTCCAAGTTCCTAGTCTCTAGAGGGTGTAGGCTTCGGGTATCCTCCAAGGATCTTGATACCCTTCCCCTATCCTAAGCATCTTCTGCTGAACTCCATTGCATCCCAGGATCCTGCGTCAAACTCATCTTTGAGGGGTCGTAAGACAACTGAACAACAGACAAGGGGATTTCACCCTTTCTGCTCTCACCTCCCCTCGGGGATTCCGCAGGGGACCATAGATGTTGGCTAAAACGAGCCGATAGGGGTACAGATTTCCGTACCTTCCCCCGCCCCCTCGCCCTTTTGGTGTGCCTTAACGACATAGGAAACACCCACACACAACCTTTCCCCTCCAAAGGTGGTTATATTTTGTTTCCTTTCCTTTTCTCCCTCCCGCTCAGCTTCTCATTTTGCAGAAGGTGAAGAATAAGTGTTTGTGTGATTTTAACGCGTAATGAGGCTGCGCCCTGGGTCCTGGAGGATGATCTTTTTCCAGAAAGCGCGTGCTTCTCTGGCAGACGGAGGGATGAATAATTAGGCAGGGCTTCCATGAAATCACTCACCGAGAAAATTACCTGCCCATTAAACTGGACGCGGCGAGGAGCTGGAGGCTAGAGCCCACCTATCCCCACCCGAGGCGGGAAGGGGGGCGAGAAGGGCTTGGAAGGGGGAAGAGTTGACCGGCTGCCTCGGCCCTTTGCAGCCGGTTAGGCCCCGAATTTGTTCATTTCCGTCCGCTTCTGACTCTCGGCGCCCCCTTCCCTCGCCCCCAGCGGGGTGGCGCTCCGTGCGCCGGCGGGTGGCGGAGTGCCGCGGTTGAGGGTTCAGCGCACCCCCACACCCCCTTCTGCCCCTCCTCCGGGACCGACTCCAAGCAGCCTTTCATTCCTCCCCTCCCCTCCCGCCTCCTCGCCTTCCTTCCTCTAAGTCCTTCCACCAGCGGCAGCTGCAGGAGGAGGCGGACGCTGCGCTGTGCAGCCGCCAGAGCAGCAGCGGCGGCGGCGGCTGCACCGGGACTGGCTGCTGGACCCAGGCTGGCGGCTGGACCGCGACTGGCGGCTGGACCGCACGCGCCCTTTCTCTCCCGCTCCGCGGCTCCCACGCCCGGCTCGGCTCTTACCGGCAGCCGTCCCGGCTCACCATCGCACAGGGGCGGCACGACGGCGGTGGCCGCAACCTCAGCCCTGCCCCTCACTCACTCCCTCCTTGCCTCCGTCCGTCCCTCCTTCCCTTCAGCCCCACCTCGTAAGAGTTCGGATTCTCCACCCAAGTCGTCCTGATTTCCCTTTTCTCTCTTCTGGAAACGAGAGAGGTGGAGGGAGGCAAAAAGGCTGCAAAGGAGAGGCCCGCCAAGTCTGTCCGCCTGCAAAGTGTTGCTTTGACGCATCCTTATGATGGAAGTTAAGTGAGAAAACTCCGGACTTGGAGCTGGTACGGGGAAGGAGATTTGGGGGGAAAGAAAACCAGTAGGCAGGCCAATGGTTTTTCCGTGGCGCGCCGGCAAGTTTGTGGAACACTTTCTAGGAATTAGATCTTTTTCCTCCCCCTTCATCTTTTTGACTTCTGAAGAAAGAACTTGGCTTTGGATTGCAATGGAGCCTGAGAGAGGGTTAGACACACTTGAATAATCCCTCCGGCTGGGCTGAATTTGTGGGAATTTAGGAAGCCAGGGTGTGGAAATACAGCCGCCTTTGGAGTGCCCTCTGCTAGTTTGGATGGATCTAAATGTGTCCCATTCAAGACCTTCCCACCAACCCCTTTTGCTCTTGCGATTTGCTCTCCTTGACTTTAATTAGCGTCTAGGAAAGTCTGAACTTTGGACCTACCTCCTTTTTTGATACTTATTTTTGTACTTTTGCTCTCTGGGATTGGTTTCTTAAACATTCTGGATCCTTTTTAATATGTCAAAATGAGTCTGCTGATGTTTACACAACTACTGCTCTGTGGATTTTTGTATGTTCAGGTTGATGGTAAGTTAAAAATGCTTTTATCCTTTTTTTCCCAAAAAAAATACTTGAGTCGGATGTGGGTTATAAATAAAATGACGTGAATGTCTGTTAGTCCATTTTGGCTAAGCATGGGGGCTCTTGGGGGGCAGAGTTTTAAGTCTTTTGTTTCTATAACCGTTGCAAGTGGAACATGTTAGTAGTCACCTTTTATTGTTGTTGCTGTTGTAATTTAATTAATTGACAACTTGGACAATAAATGATGGGCACTCAGTTTTGTTAGAAAAAGGGATATTAATGTACATTGCTTAGAAGAGTCTAATACTATTGTGCCTGCTCTCTTATTTTGGTGTTTGCTCTTGTGTCTGAACTTTGGCTTCGCAACTAAAGTGAAGAAGAGAGGAATAGACACTTCAGCCAAGGTACAGTTGGTTAGGAATTTGAGACAGGGTATCTGAGGGATCAATGGGCATCACCTGTATCCTGGCGAATGGTCTTCTAGTGTGAAATCAGAGTGAAGAACTTAGAGGTCGGGGGAAGAAAAACTGTCAAAAGTAAGCTTGGGCGAGGCTTCAGGAAAGGGGAAGAAGGGAGGGCAGCATCAGCTATGGGTGGGCTGCAGGAGAGTAGCACTCAGTCCCGAGTGGGAAAGCACAATGGGGATCTGAAACAGGTGCTGTAGGTGCCTCCGTCTAGGTTGAGCTGGTCTGTCAAGCAGGCAGCATTCTGCCTGTGATTCCCATCTTTTGTTCAGATTTGGTTTCCCAGGGTATTTTCACAGGATGTCAGTTTCTTGTGAGACTGTGGCAAAATCCTTTTTGTAACTCTTTTGAATGAAGAGTGTACACAATCATGAACACGTTTTTTGCCTGCTGGTTTTCAGAAGAAGAAAGCCGAAGGAATGATTGATATTCACCTTCTAGAGAGTTTCGTTTTCATATCAGTGGAAAAGGAATGGTGTAAGGTCACGAGACGATGTGCACAAATCTTTTTTAAGTGAAAATATGGATAGTAGAACTTTAGATTTTTAATTACTCCATTTGTAAAGAATCTGAGGTGTGTTGGTCCAAATATTTGACCCATCAGTGTAGCTTGTTGCTCAGTAAACTTTACTCCAGCATTTGCATTATGGATGAATTAATTATTTGGGACACTGCCTATTTTTGCCTGTCTGTGGGTGCTAACTTTGTTCCTGGCAGCTGCTGCTTCACGGAACCCAATGTGTCCGACTCAAAAAGGAAGCCTTTCTGTAAACATGAGGCAATACAGATGAGTTTACCTACTGTCAAGTGGCTGTTTTCAATCATGGACTACCTGAGTACCTTTGCCCCCCAGTGATAGTAGGCAAGGCAGACCTGTGTGCTCACTGCTTCTTTCTTTTTACCTTCTGAGTAGTCGATGTTTAGGAATTAATCATTGTGAATTACACTGTGGCAAGATCTATGTCAGTCTTCATGCATTTTCTTCTTGAATACATTTACCTTGTTAAAAATAACAAAAAGATTTGCATATTTGTCCCAAGTGTGTTCAGTTGTCATGATAAGAAGGCTTTGGTATAACTTTTTGGGTATGTCAACAGAAACCATATCACAATACCAGAAATGCATATATAAACTGAATGTGTTAGACTACAGAATTATCACCAAGTTTTCCTTTTTTTAAAATCAGTATGTAGCTAAGAGGAATACAGTTAAATTGCTCAGTGGAAGTGACAGAGGGAATCAGAAGAGCTTGGTGTTACAGAACGTAATTAATGTACTAGGGTGTTTGGAGATATATGAAACAAATGCAGTTAACCAGCTTGCTGGAACAGCAGTAGCAAGACATCATTTCTCCCCTCCTTCCCTCCCTCCCTCCTCTACCTTCCTCTCTTCTTTTCTCCCCTCCTACTTTCCCTCTCTCCCTTCTTTCCTTCC
The DNA here is from genome assembly GCF_000243295.1 of Trichechus manatus latirostris. Lineage (NCBI taxonomy): Eukaryota > Metazoa > Chordata > Mammalia > Sirenia > Trichechidae > Trichechus > Trichechus manatus. The sequence continues at coordinate 14,833,831 of NW_004443948.1, read as the reverse complement.
TTCTCTTCCACACCCACCCCCTTTGGTCTCAGAGACACACCTAGAACCTTTGTTCTGATTTAACATTGTAGGATAAGAGGGGAGCTTGTGGTTGGGCCACAGTTATGTAGCAGAATTCATAGTAATGTAGTGAAAAAATGCTCTGGGTTGAGGAGTTGAAAAGGTAATGTTACATTTTGTATAGGTGAAACTATCTTTTTTTTTTTTTTTAATTTAGCATCACCTGTGTCAAAAGCAATAGAACTGTGGACACTCTTACTAAATTTGTATGCAAAGCATACGTTTGACATTGGATTGCCTTTGGCTTACTTCATGGTGATAACAGCCACTCCATGGGGATTGTTGAAATTTGGGTTGTAGACAACACTGCCCTCTAGGCTGTTTCAACACATTGAGACCAAGTTTCCACATACATGAATGGGTTGGTTTGAAGAACCTATTAAGCTTCCCTACTCTTCCAAGATCTTATGACTTCTATTTACTTATTCTTCTTCTTACAAGTGTGTGCTTATTTTCTCCATGAATTTCAAATTTAGAGATGCTTGTAACATTTCAAAGATATACTGACCATCCTGGTGCGAGACACAGAAATTAATTTTATTCAGTGACAAATCATACATAGATTTGCATTGAAATTTGCTTGGTGGGTTATTTATATGTGCATTTTTATACTACATTAAAAATGTTAAGAGTTTTGCCTCCTCATAGAAGATAAGTGCTAATATTATTTATGATTTTTCAGTATCCCATCCTTGTAAGAAACTACACGAAGTAAATTTTGAGTGACTTGAGAACTGTAGACAAACTTTTGTATTTGAGATGCAAATAAAGATTTTCTCATGAGACACAGGTTAATTAACCAACTGCAGATTTTTCTCAATTATTATATAGGAAAATAATGTATCGAGTTTAGTTTTCAATAGCCAGATTTTCTTTTCTTTAATAAGAATGGAGTTTTGCAGTCGTTGTCAGGGCATTAATATGAACCATGACAAGATGTTTTAATTACATCAAAATGTAGAGTATGTCCCATATATTATGTCAACTTGATAGTTTTAGAATGCTTGTGAGGAGATGCTTTAAAAATGAGAATAGTTTTCTCATTTTTACTCAACTGTTCTTAAATGAAAATGGCACCCATGATATTTGGGGAGATAAAAATAATGTGTATGCATAGTGCAGATGTATAATCTCTTATATAGGTTTATACATTTTGCTAAAGTGCTTCTTTCAGTAATGGGCTCATTATCGTAGCCATGTGTAGTCTATTTCAGAACTTAGATTGCATATAAGTAACCTGAAATTTGTTCCTGCAAGTATGCAGTAATATCATGTTTGAATTGGCTTTGTTTGAATAACCTTTGCTTCTATGGAACATGTGGACCATAAACCAAAAGGATTTTGTAGAACATTAAACAAGAGTATCTTTAAAATAAAAAAAATCATGATGGTATGAATACAACAGTTCTGATCATCTCAACCCTGGACAACCTTTATAAAGTAATGTCTTTGACAATAAAAATATGGAGATGTAAGCACACTGCATCAATTTGGAGACATATATATAGTAATGCAAGGGCTTGTGTATGTGGAGGGGGTTGTGTCTAGTAATCTGCTTAAGTAGTTTCTGTAATCTTTAGGGAATAACTTTACTTGTTGTGTGCAGTTTTTTTTTTTTTTGATGAATACTATAAAAAATATTTTCCTCTTTTCTTTTTGGCCTTGTGAATGGGAATTAAAGAAATATTTGAAGAGTGAAGAAAACGGGCAAGGGTGTTCCTTGAGTAATAATTTTTAAAAACCTGCATTTAAGGGGAAGCCCTGTTGGCACAGTGGTTAAGAGTTCAGCTACTAACCAAGAGGTCGGCGGTTCGAATCCACCAGCCGCTCCTTGAAAACTATGGGGCAGTTCTACTCTGTCCGATAGGGTTGCTATGGGTTGGACTCGACTCGACAGCAACAGGTTTGCATTTAAGGGCAATATATGAATATTGTTTTGCCTTTGGATATACCTAATTGAGGTCTTGTCTATCACTTTTTTCTTTATTACATTACTATTTGGTATAACCAAAACCAGTTGCCGTGGAGTGGAATCTGACTCATGGCGACGCTGTGTATGTCAGAGTAGAACTGTGCTCCATAGGGTTTTCAATGGTTGATTTTTCAAAAGTGGATCACCAGGTCTTTTCTCAAGGTGCCTCTGGGTATGCTGGAGCCTTTTGGCTAGCAGCTGAGAACATTAACTGTTTGCAGACCCTATTTTTTTCACTTTAGGCCAAGAGAAGTCTATAGATCTAAGTTTGAGGAGAGAGTGAAAACAAAGAATGCCGTGTATTATGTTTCTTACAGTGTCTCCAGGTATAGACCTGTCACTCTAAATCAGTACATTGATATGGATATTGATTTCTTTTCTTTTTAAAATTACTGAATGAAGAATGAATGAATGATTATATAAATGCTTTTTAAGAAGAAATTCCCTTAAACACTTCAGATGTTTTAGCAGTGTGTTATACCAACATCACCCAAGTTATCTATCTCTGTCTCAAAAACAGTGTTGAAGTAACGTAGGCCTGAATCCTGAGTCTTCTCTCCGTCATCTTTACTTTTTTATTGTTGTTAGCTAATGTCTAGTTGGTGTCAGACTTGTGGGGTCCCCCTGCATAGTGGACTGTTATGAGTCATAGAGTTTTCATTGGCTGATTTTTGGAAGTAGATCCCCAGGCCTTTCTTCCTACTCCATCTTAACCTGGAAGCTCCTCTGAAACCTGTTCAGAAATCAGAGCAAAACTCAAGCCTCCACTGACGTGGGTGGAAGCTACACTTGATGTGCCTTGGCCAGGCATCCAACCGGAGTCTCCTGCATGAAAGGCAAGAATCCTACCACTGAACCACTACTGCCTCCCCATCTGGACTTTAGGATCTTTCATTTAGTCCCATGATTTTAAATATATCTTTGTGTTTATTTGTCTCAAAATGCCCTAATTGCTCAGAGAAGTACCATCACTTCAACATACGATTGTATCTCCACTGCCTCCAGCGGTGCTTGGCATATCCAACTGACTACTTGACATCTTTGACTGATGTCTAATGAGAACATAGCAAACTCAAGTCCAAGGTAGAATCTGCTTCTCTTTCTAGTCATCTCCATCTCAGTAAATGACACCACTATTCACAGAACTATTCATGACCCAAAAACTAGGAGTAATTCTTGACTTGCTCTAACAGCATGTATCCAAATTAATAACCCCATCTACTCTACTTTGGAACTGTGTCTTGATGCCAACCATTGTATGTGTTGTGTGTGATTTTCTCAACATTTTATTATGAGCATTTTCAAACATACAGCAAATCTGAAAAAATTTTACTCCTACTCAAGATTGTAACATTCATTGTATTCTACTTGTTTACCATATATCTATTCATTTATCCATTCTTCTGTGCATCCATTAATTCATTTTACTGTTTTGATGCATTTTCAAGTAAACAAATGCCAAACATTTCTTACTAACTCCCCCACCATCCTGACCAAAACCTGGACTACTGCCATAGCCTGAAAAATGATCATCCTGCTTCCATTCCTGCCCCTCTTATCCCAGGTTAGTTTCCCACACAGTAGCCAGGACCTTTTAAAAACGTGGAAATAAGATAAAGGCACCTCTTTGCTCAGAACCTTCCAACTGCTGTGTTTTTCAGCACACTGCGGAGTGGTGTGTGTATTTTAATAAGGCACTTTTTCAAATGGTTCTAACGTGCCTTCATAGGACGCCACACATTCCCCCCCATATTGAGAAGCATTGACTTAGATGATGATGTCCAGAAATTGAGCCTTTTCTTTACATTTAGAGTCATTTTTCACTATTTCCATTTAAGTATTAGCAACAAGTAAAAATGACTACTGTATTCTGGAGATAGAATCAATATAGAATCAAATAGATTAGTTCTAAAATTGGTCTTCAAATATATAGCTCTCTAATAATTGAAAAAGAAGAGAGAAAACTAAAAGTAATAACCACAATAATGAGTATTGTCCTACCCTATCCAATGTTGCAGTTATCATGAGCAGGGCTCTGTTTTATCATTACCAGACACTCAACTGAGATATATTCAGGAATTTGGCAGGTAGTATATACTTACCTTTGATTTTAAGAAAATAATTTGAACGAGTCTTAACTGTAGAATTTATTGTTCAAAGTTGAGATAGATGCCAACATAGACAATCCCTAAATTTTGCTACCGTATTTTATGCAGATAATGTGTACCTTCTATGTTTGTTTGTTTGCTAACTGCTCCCTCCCCTGGGAGGCATCCTCACAAGCACCTAGCTATGTCAGTCCTTTTCCACATGTTGCTGTATAAAAAAATTAGTATAGTGTACCTATGACGATACCTTGCAGGTGAAAGGCATGGCTGGCAAACAAACATAGAAGAGGCGCATTATTTGGGTAAAAATACGGTATTTAAATATTTTCTTTTTTCTCAATAGCTTTATTGAGATATAATTTGCATATCATAGAATTCTTTCATCAAAAGTGTATAATTCAGTGGTTTTTAGTATATTCACAGAGGTGTGCAGCTATCACCATAATCTAGTTTTAGGAAATTTTCGTCATCCCCAAAAGAAACCCAGTCCCCATTAACGGTCATTACCCATTGACCACCCACCTCCTCAGCCCTAGGAAACCACTGTTTTATTTCTCTATGGATTTGCCTATTCTGGACATTTTATATAAATTAAACGATATGATACATGGTTATTTGTGACTGGCTTTTTTCCTTTGGTGTATGTTTTTAAGGATCATCCATGAAGTAGCATGTATCAGTAATTTGTTCCTTTTTTATTGCTGACTAATGTTCCATTTACGTATCCTTTCATCATTTGATGGTCATTTGGTTTGTTTCTGCTTTTTGGTTATTATGACTAATGCTGCTGTGAACATTTGTGTAAAAGTTCTTGTGTGGACATATGTTTTCATTTCTCTTGGTTGTATACTTGGAGTAGAATTGCTGGATCATGTGATAACTCTGTATTTGACCTTTTGAAGAACTGCTAGGCTGTTTTTCAAAGCAGCTGCACTATTTTACATTCCCACCAGTGATGTATGAGGTGAGTATGCTTTTGATTCATCTGGGAAAGAAAAACATTGAATGGTCTTTATAATTGGATAAAGAGTTTTAGACGAAACAGTTTTAATATTGATATTATAATAATATACCTTTAATTTCCAGTGGTCCTAAATTCTAATCCCTTCTTACAGTTTGTTTTCTAAGTTTCCTTCAGTTTTCCTGTAAAGTTTTATAAATACAAATAACCCAAATTAAACGTCACTTTTAGCAAAGATCTTAACATTACTAATATAAATCGTAGAATTATAGCATGTCAGAGCTAGAAGAAACCTTCCAAGTTATGCAGTACAGCACTCTCATTGACTGGACACGTGGAACTGAAGATCAGAGATTTTATGTGCCTTGTTACAGATCTCATTGCCAACTAGTGGTAGAGCTGAAACTAGATTTCCAAAAATACTCTTTTCCTATGTCTTGCTTCCCCCTATGAGAGATTGTTTCCAGCTTCCCAGCTCGGGAACTGCATAACAGGAGTTCCAGACTCTTGTAACTGAAAATGAACAGCTGTTTTCTGTTCATGCCACCAAGAGGATTAACTCGAGATATGTTGAGTTTATTCATTTGGTTCAGCACATGCTTATAGAGCATCTTTTATAGACTAGGTAAGTTGCTGGGACCTGTGAGAAGCATGACAACATGTTCATTGTTCCCACCTTCAAGGAGAACACTACTTGGTAGGGAAGATTTAGTTTAAGACACTAAAACACAAGTGCTGTGTTGTTAGCAGCCATCGAGTTGGTCCCTGACACATGGGACCTCATGTACAGTGGACAAAAGAGACTCAGTCTTGTGCCATCCCCATGATTAGTTGTGGATCAAACCATTGTAATCCGTAGGGTTTTCATTTTCTGAGTTTTCCCATAGCAGATCATCAGGACTTTCTTCCTAGTCTGTCTTAATTTGGAAGTTCTGCTGATACCTGTTTAGCATCATGGCAACATGCAAGCCACCAACAGATGGGTGGTGGCTGTGCATGAGATGAATTGGCTGGGAACTGAACCAAGTTGTCCTCCATGGAAGGTAAGAATTCTACCACTGAACCACCAGTGCCTAAGACAAAAGTAGTGTCTGGTAAATATAGACTTGAAGGTACACACAACACACCCCAGGAACTTAGAGAAAGATTTCCAGCTGTTGCAGTCTGGGAGGGATCAACACCAAGCGGATGATTCAACCTGGGCTTTAGAAGAAGAGTGGGGGTCTGATAGGCAGAAAGGTAGGAAATTGCATTCCAGGAAAAAGGAATAGCAGGAGGAATGGCATAGAGATAGAAAGGTTTGCTGTGGGAAAGGCAAGAAGTCTAGTTTGATGGTAGTGTAGTTTGCCCATAGGGAGGAAGTGGAAGATGATTGTTGAAAATCAGTCAGCCCACAAATACTACAGAGTGATGGCGAGTAAGTAATTTAACCTCTCTGTACCTCGGTTTCCTTAACTGTAAGATGATAATAGTATCTGTCATATACAGTTGCTATGAAGATTAAGTGAATTAATGTATATAATTCTTTGAACAGTGTATGACGCTTAACAAGTACCATTTAAATATTACTCATTACTAGTAGTAGTTTTATTTTTTTATTATTTCCTACATAGTATGAAGCTGGAAGACAACTAGAGGTAATGTTAAGAGGACCTTGGCTATCAGAGTAATTATAGATTACATTTGGCAGGCATTTCAGATCATTTTAATATGATCTTTTAAGCAGGAGTGTTCCAGGTGACTGATTAAGAACTTTTGCTGCCTCTTAAGGGGACTCATCTGTGGCCACACCTATGCAATGGTGACAAATGTGCTATGACATGAGTGTTTTCATTGCATCATATGCTGATTACAGAACAAGTGGGATTCCCAAGTGGTATTAGGAATGAAAGGAATAAACAAGAGAAGCATACTACAAATAGCAATTTGTTAACAAAATAGAATATCCTTTATAACCCTACATGTTAGTTCTTGTTGACTGATTTTATCCAGAATATATTTTTTCTTGGTAGTTTTGATATAAAGTACCATGAAGATGAATCTTGTGTAAGACAAAATTACTGAGATCTGAATAAACACTCCTAGTACAGAAAATCGTTTTAAAAAGTAACAATATGTCCCCCCCTTGCCTATTATTATTATTATTTTCTGGAAAGCCTACTTACCTTTCTTTCATCTAGTACAGAGATTTATTCTGACTTTTTACAATTATCCATTTATCACATTTGCATATTGAGTGGTTGTATATGTCAGAAAGGATAAGTTGAATAAAACAAGATCCACACTATCTCTGAAGAGACACATCTTGAGTAGCTAGAAACTCTGGAGTCCAGTTTTAGTTTTCCTACTTATTAATTTTATGACCTTAGATCCTTACCAAAAATATTATAGGATGTGTGTAATTCCCAAGGTCCCCTTCAACCATAAAATACTATTTTTCTAAGAACTTCAATTTAATGTTCTATTGTTTATCATTATCTTTGAGTACAATTGATGGAGAAAATTTGGACTGTAAAAAAAAAAGATCCCAAACTATATATATATCTGTCTTTGGAAAAACAAAAACAAAACCATCTTTTTGGTGTTGGCTTCAGTGACATAAATATGGATAACAGGCAAAATTCAGTGGTTTTGTGATTCATATTCACTTTCATTCATTAATGATTAATGGTACTTGTGTCTTCTTTGTGAATAAATAGAGTTTAAAAAGTTAATACTAAGAAAATAACAGTCTTAAACCAATTTACTTGGTTTATCGCCATTGTAACTACCACCATACGCAGCAGAGGGGATTAACAGCCACCTTTTAATTTCTGTTGTGAGGAGTGATGTGGGGTATCATTCTCTAGTTTTTGGTTCCAAGGCTTTTTGGAAACGAGCTGGAGAATGTAGAATATAACTTAAATGCTCCATTACACTGTTTTTTCAAATTTGAACAATAAACACTTAGTTGAAACTAGTAGAATTTAAAGGATTTGTCCAAAACCTGTGGAACAGTTAACAACGAATTAAAATATTCATAAATATGATAAAAAAAAGGGAGGAGAACTTTTGACTTTCAAAAGAAAATGGGGACTTTTTCCTTATACTAAGTTATTTTAAAAACCAAGGTTGTTAAAGCTCACAATTTAAAGTTTTACAATGTATCTTTCCAAATATTAGCAAACGTTAGAATATAATTAAGCAAATTATTTAAGGTATATCTGATAATTACAAAATATAGTTTTCAGGGTTACTTTAAGGGAAATTTAGGACGAACCTAGCAACAGGCACTTAGGTTGTATTTTTGTCTTTATTTAAAGTCAAATTTAATGTATTATAGATACGTTGAAAACCAACTTTCTTGTTGATTCATTAAACTAGAGAAAACACATTACCTTCTTCCCTTAAATATACAACAGCTATTCTGTTCTATTCTGAAATACTTCTGAATGTGAAGAACAATATAGCAAATAGCCATCAACTAACTCCCTTTTACTCCCACCCACCACCCACAAAATAACCCTGTCATCGATGGGAGGAGAAACTAAGTAGGAAGAATATAACTGTTAAAAAAGAAAATGCCAGGTAACTGAACATTTGTCAGCATTTTTTTTTTTTTCCCTATGCCAAATGGATTGTGAGAGGTTAGAACAGTTAATTTCATGGTCTCAGAACAATTTTTTTTTTTCAGTACAGTGAAAATCTCAAGAGTTAAAAATTAACAACGAACAAGTGTTTCAATGGTGCATGAGCCCTACACTCACAAATCTTCAAGCTGTCATTCAGTGGAGGTTAGCAGCCGTCTTTTTCTCCAGAACGTGACCAATGCAGTTTAACAGCTCCACCTGAAAAGAAGTGCCAACAGGTTTAACTGGGGCATTGCCTGCTGGCTCTCATGAAAACACTGAGGTGGTTTTGTAGCTGACGTTAGTTTTTAATACAACAGGAAAGAAAAAAAAAATCAAAACATAGGGAAAATACGTACAACATGTGGGTGCAGATTTGGAGCAAACGTAACTCTTACTATTTTCCCCCTGCATACGCATCAATAGACGATATAAATAGATTTTTGAATTGTTTGATACTTGCCCTGTATTCACAATCCAACAGACAAACTCAATGAAGAACACTTTCCAGGCTCTCCAGGTTATGAATTATTGTACTTCTGTGCTAAACTGTAGCACATGTGATGCTTATCAGTTGGATGTTATGAAACTCTCCCCCGATTTTTGAGGCTTTCAATAAATGTGTCTCATCAAGTTAAATTTAAATCTCAAGTTTGTTCAACTTCTGCTTTCAGAAAGCTGTTTTTATCTTTCCGAACAGCAGCTAAACATGACGTGCAGATAAGCGGACCAGGCAATTGCTTTTATAGCCTATCTCCATCAGGATGCAAATTCTAAGTTTTCTGAACTTGGTTTCTGTAGGAGTTTCCACATAATCTTTGCATCTGAAATCGTCCAGGATATCTGGGAGGAGCAATTCCAGGAACTCTAAGTGGGTAGGGGGAGAAAAAGTGAAAAACTGAACGTTTGAATGAAGTGGATTGGACCAGCATTTGAAACTCAGCTATATAGCAAGTGGACAAGCTGATATTTAGTCCTATGGATTGTTAACATTCACATAAAACAGAATTATTTAGCATTTACTGAATCCTTTTTGATAATCAATTTGGGATCAAATGCAAGAGAACATGTGTCTGGCTTTGTATGACCTCAGATTCTTCCGTTTTCCCTTTGAGCAGATGACATGCCTTCTTTCCTCACTGGTATTGGTTGCTAGGAGAAATGCACTGGTTTGGTCCTCTCTTATCCAGCAGTAAAACTAAAGAGTGTATTGAGTTAGAGAAAGAGAAGCAGAGCACAGTGCAGGCCATGAATCATGACTTGTCTCCAATATGTCCACTTTGCTCCCATTTTCTTTCCCTTTAAAAACTTTTGTTTTTACCAATGATGCTTTCTTTCAGCCGTTAACTATAATCCTTTTGGAGCCTGAGGGGATGAGCATTGCTAAAGGGAGTCTGTGCTTCTGCGAGTCCACTCAGAGCGATAATAAAAGCCTTGAGAGTTATTCATGGGGCCACATTAGTGAGAATGCTCTACTCAGTGAATAGCATCAGTCAGCTGCCTTTGAAATCGAGTGATTAATACCTTCTGTTTTTAATGGGGGGGAAAAGGCACACAAGAAAGGTCTTCATACCACTTTGGCTATTTTGCAAATTAGATCTTATACCTTGTCAAAGGTTTTGACAAAGAAGTTGCTAAATTTTCAATACCTGCAATGGTCTTAAAAAAAAGTGTTTCATGAGCTGTTCATTGTGGTTGCTGTCAGAAAAAATTGAAATGGTAAAAATATCCTGAATGAACACTTTAAAAAAAATCAGTTAGCCCTTCTGATAGCTTGGCAACGTTTATTTGTGATGAACATCGAACCAAAAAGTGATTTTAGTGATCCTTTTTCAGAGTGTTATCTAGGCAGGTCTATTCCACAACATCCAAATAGCATTTTTGTTTGTTTGATAAAGAAACTAATTACAATACTCTTGAGATTTTAGAGACGCATCTAATGAGAAAGTGTTAAGGGTGGCAGATGTGAGTTTCCCATGAGCACTTGGATGTGAGGGATACTCTGTGATATACAACAAAGTTGTTTATATATATATATATATATACTGAATGTATACATACGTATGTATGTTTATTTCTATGTGCTAGTATAACATAAGGGATTAGAGATGATATCACCATCTATAAACCTCATTAACTCTCTTTGTATCTGTTGATTACATTATATACATGACACAGTTGAAATAAAATTGCTTGAGGTTTAGGAACCTTGTCAGTCATCTGAGGTGCTTAGAAAAGCTTCCAGTCTTGCTGGACTGTGTGTGACAATTAGAAAATGCAAGGCAATGCTTTTCTGTATAGCTTTTCAGCATAATTCTCATGTCATGCAGGCCAATTTTTAGATGGTTAATTAAGCCAAATCTTAGCTTTTTGTTTAATCATTCTTATTCTCTTCTTCATTTTATATTTTTTGTTTATTTTTGATGTAACGCCCTAGTTTTCTCCTTCTATATGTACTCACGTTTGTTCAAAGCCTTTATGTTAGTCTGAATTTAGAACAAACAACATTTAAAATACTCTGTGTGATGCTTCCTGTAACCTGTTTTTTCACCCCTTGGAAGTGAAATATCTTGTTAAGTGGTGGTAATACCCAAGGGCAATCAGAGATGAAAATGTAACGATTTGGTGGGTGATGTCTAGAGATCACCTTTAAGTGAGGTCTGATTTAACATCTTTATTAGTGATATTAAAGCAGAGAACAAAACAGCAAAGTAATTACATCTTTCAACTTTGGGAAACTATCAGAACTCCCTCCCTCCGCCCCCCAAAAAAATGTAGAAATGATTTACAGAAAAAAATTAGGTAGAAAAAAATTCTTAGCAGTGCTTTATTTGGTAAAACTAAGTCTTCAGGGAAATAATCAGAAATCTAGATATCTAACTAGAAGGAGAAGCCAGCAAAGCAATAAAAATGAAAAGGCCCAGGGGATACTTCTGGGAGTCAGGGCAAGGAGAGAATGCAGTTCAGATTAGGAGTGTTATGTCCCAGTTTAAAGGTCACGAGATTGTAGTGCGCTTTTAGGGAGGATTGCATCACTGACTAGGGAGATTCTCTTTCAATGAATGTGGCTTAAGTGCAATTGAAGTACTTCTTTCATTTTGCTCTTTATTACTAGGATATGAGCGAGAGAGATTTTGGCAGACAAGGAACAGTAGTATAGTCCAAAGACAGATATTCTAGGAAGATGCTTGTCGATTTAAAACTAGAAAAGAAAGCACATAGAGCCTCTGTATATCCTTACCTATGCAGGTGAAAAACAAGATGGACACTTTAAAACTTTTTAAAAATATTACAGGAAAAGATAGACAAAACTGTCACCGTGCTCAATATATTTCACCAACTATTTTTCATGACTATTTGAAAAACTTGGAAGCAAGGAGATGCATTTAGGTGGGAAATAGTCTTATATTAAAATTATTGTTGACGTTAAATTATAAGAGGTGCGTAATACAATGTTGAATTGGATTTCAAAGGAAAGGGAGTAAGCAGTGTGAGTCCACAATGTAAATAGGCAGGAATGGTAGACAGACACAGTGGTTGAACAGGATGCAGAACATAATCGTCCCACTGCTTTCAGCATTGTTGTTGTTACTTGCCATCGAGTGGATTCTGACTCAGAGCCACCCTAGGTATGCAGAGTAGTTCTGCTGTTATCAAGGCTGTGTCTTTTCAAAAGCATATCACTAGGCTTGTCTCCTGAGGTACCTCTGGGTGGATTCGAACTGCCAACTTTAACCGTTTGCTCTTAGTTGCATTTGCAGCATTAGTGACGTCTTATTAGACAGACATGTCCCCTTTGGGGCTATAAAATTTAAGAAAAATGAGAAATATTCAACAGCCTTGGTTCTGTAGCTGGTTGAAAAATAATTAGGGGAGTGGTAAACGATACCTAAGAGTGGCTACATGAGTTGGAGTACTTTTTTGTGTTTTTCTTCTGGTGTCATTATTTCGAATCAGTAGGGGGTAGAACAGTTTCCTGGTTTTAAAATCACTTTTCTTGGCTTAAAACATTTTCAGATGTTTAGTAGGTATCACATACAAGTTGGTTCCTCAGCTTTGGTTATTATTTTATATCTTTAATGACAAGCCCAAGAGAGCAAAAAGAATGTAGAGCTGATTGCTAATGTTCATCAACTTCACCCTGTTCTTGTAACCTCCCTGTGCCTCTGTTTGTGAGTAATGGGCACATAATACCAGGTGCAACAGAAATTTTTCTGTAAAGCAACAGATTGTAACTACTTTAGGCTTTGTTGGTCATATGAGTTTTGTCACACCTGCTTAACTTGGTCTTTGTAGTTGGGTGAAAGTGGCCATAGACAATATGTAAATAAGTGAGCAGGGCTATGTTCCAATAAAACTTTGTGAACATGGATATTTGAATTTCTTATAATTTTCTCATGTCATGAAATATTAATTTAAAAAAAAATTTTCCTGCCATTTAAAAATGAAAAAAAATTCTTACCCATGGGACATAAAAATAGGCGGCAGTCCACATTTAGCCTGCAGGTTGTAGTTTGCTGTAGAATATAAAATATCCCTTTTTCACTAGAGGAATTGAAGGCAGAATGTACTGGAATAGGGCAACAGGCAGATATGGGGCAATAGGTGGATATTTTCCCCCTAACCTCCGATGTTGTTACTCCAATTTCATCACTCCTCATTGATTCTTTCAGCAAATGTTTAGGGTGTGTCTGGTGTGTACCAGCGAATGGATGGGGCTCTTCACACCCCAAGCTGTCTTAAATAAGGTCACTGGCTTTGAGGAATCCTATAGTTGAAGCTCTTACACAGCGTGCCAGGAACCTAAAAGGCTGCCTACAGCTTTGTGAGAAAGTTCATCTGGCAGGTGACCTGAGGAGAGTGTTAAGTGTTAAGAGAGTTAAGAGAGTGTGTGATTGCCATTTGGAGAAGCACTTGTGGTACTGGGGATAAGGGAGGAAAGAGTATTTTAGATCAGAGACCTAATAGACGTGTTTCTGGTTGAAGTATAGGGGCAGGGAGAAAATTCTAGAAAAGGGGTTGGAAGACTTTCTTGAGAAAGGGTCAGTCATGGAAGGACGGCAGTCAAGACCCATTAAGACATTCTAAAGTGAGTTAATGCTGTTCAAAACTATAATACGTGACCTCTAGGAGGATATTATTAAAGGTGAAAGGACAAAAGGCAGAGAAAGCACTTTAGGGACAAAATGGTGAGGGCATGAACAAAGGCATTTTCATGAGACTATGACATGAGAGAAATTGACTCAAAAACTATTATACTTGAGTTAGATTGGACAGAATTGGATTGGGTCTGGGGGAGTAAATAGAAAGCAGGAGAAGATGTTACTTGGGGGTTTAAATTGAGAATTTGGGAATATGAGTCAGAATTAAAACACCCCCAAATATATGTCAGTCTTGATTATCTTTCAGGCTGTGCAACGGAAGGTTGTTCTTCTTACCCTTCCTTGTTGATCCAATAAAAGTTGAAGATGCTGGCAGTGATTTTGCCAGATGCAATTTCTTCTTCCTCTACATGTTTGGACTAGCGTGAATTTGAACTGAGCTGTAGATTTGCAAGTAATTTAAAAGTATGACTTTAACTCCTATATACGTGTTTCCCATTGAGGAGTTCAGATAGTTCCTACTGTACGTATAGAGAATATAGCATGCCAGCGTGTCTTCAAAACCAAGACTGCATATTGGTTATTCAAACTAATCTACCCCCTTTACCAATTTGGTGCTTTGGGAATAAGGGTAATTTGCCTGAGTGTAAAGATCCAGGAGAGATTGTCATTTGAGAGTCTCTGCTCACTACTCAATTACTCATTGGCTCCTTTTCCCCAGTCCTCAGATAGAATTATCTATTTTGTTCCTGATGTAAGAGACTGATAGAAATAGAGTGGATGCGGTATTCCAGCAATATGAAAGCAAAAATTAGTTAGGATGGACAGTGAGAGTAGATAAAGCCAATTCCTGGAATTTTGAATTAGTTTTATTTTGTCTATTTCATGTCACTGTCATTCTATGGGAGCACCACATTTAAAAGCATACGGGCATTGTGCCATTACACCACTGTGTCACTACATCACTACAGTCAGTGATTGAGATGAGTCTGGATTCTACAAAATCTCGTCATTACCTAGTGTGTGAGTGTGTGTGTATTCTTTAACTTGGTTACAGTGTAATATATGAGTAATGAAATTAAACCAAAAAAACCAAACCTGTTGCCATCAAGTCGATTCCAACTCATAGCGACCCTATAGAACAGAGTAGAACTGATCCATAGGGTTTCCAAGGAGCGGCTGGTAGATTTGAATTGCTGACCTTCTGGTTTGCAGCCATAGCTGTTAAGCACTGCGC
Organism: Trichechus manatus latirostris; assembly: GCF_000243295.1. Lineage (NCBI taxonomy): Eukaryota > Metazoa > Chordata > Mammalia > Sirenia > Trichechidae > Trichechus > Trichechus manatus. The sequence continues at coordinate 14,818,783 of NW_004443948.1, read as the reverse complement.
CACTAGTGCTCCCAGTAATGAGATTAGAGCCCCAATAATTAAGTGCTTACACATTAAATTTGACATTATGGTATAGGAATAACTGGAGAAGCACTCATTCTTTTTTAGAAATAACAGATACAAATATATTCACCTGGAACTCACCCTTTCGTAATTTCTAGATATAGTGCCTTTATAGTTGAATGTGTCTTTTTAATTTTTCCTTTAATTCAATTTCTGCTGTTTCTTCCCACTAACATCAAGCCTTTCACGCCTAGTATTTACTATTCTGTAACAGAGAACATATAAATATTGAAAAGGATGTCCCTGATATTAGGAATTCCTGTATAAAATTCATCCTGGTTTCATTATTAGGCCAGTAAACTGCATACTGTATTGATAAAAGGGATTTCATTTTCATAATAGACTGTGAACTCAGGAGGGACTAGTTTGCTGATGAGGCACATGTAATTGACCAGAACTATATAAAGTATCATAATGAATCTATAATAGAAATGTAGATACTGCAAAAGAAAATACAGTGGACTCAGTGTCCTTCTTTTCTCTGCATTGTGATTCTCTAACTCATTATCCTATCTCAATACGTTTTAGTATCTTCAATTTCCATTCCATGTGAAGGTTATGAAGAGTTGAGAAAGAATATGTGTGTGTGTGTGAGTGTGTGTGTGTATGGAGAACTCATTTAAGTACAGTATATCCTCATATCCTGATATAAATAGGGCTAGATTGTAACTTGTGTGAAAGAAATAAAACTGAGCTACAATTTCATGCCCTGAAAACCAGTCAAAACCAGTGGGGAAAACTTTTTTCCATCCAGTCCCAATCCATTTATTTCTATAAATTTAGATAACTGCCAGATCATTTCTTACCTTTTCCTCTGAATTTCAAGTATTGAAAAAGTAGAGTCAAGTCATCCAAAAGAATATTTACAAGGTGAATTTTGTTTGGCAAAATGAAACGTGCAATCTTTTAAGTAGTATGAATGCATCAAATTAAAAAGTTAAATAGAATCCTTGCATTGTCCTTATAAATGACTGAATGATGCTAAGGTACTAATGCTTTTTAGGAGAGGATTTAGGACATATTTACTAGGTATTTATCTCACACAAAGAGAAAAGTTTCCTTCCGTGGGAAAACATTAGATCATAGGAAGCCCTGAAAGAATTTGAGTAGCAACTTTGTTAAGCCACACTCAGCTTAAACGAGTTCCAACAAGATACAGTTGTCAGGATATGACAAGAAAAAAGGATATGGCCATAAATGTCTATCACTGTTACCCAGCTTTTTTCTGTAAAGTAGTGTCATCTCTTTGATGAAGTCATCCTTTTTCCATCTGTATGTGTAAAAACTTGTTCCCCTCTCCTTTTTTTAAGGGATGTTATTTAACAACTTACACACACATATATATATATACCCTTATATGCATGTATACATACACACACACTCACACAGACACACACATTATAAACCCTTTAAACCAAACTCGTTGCCATCCAGTCAATTCCAACTAATAGTGATCCTATTGGACAGAGTAGAACTGCCCCGTAGGGTTTCCCAGCAGCGGCTGGTGGATTCGAGCTACCAACCTTTTGGTTAGCAGCTGAGCTCTTAGCCACTATACCACCAGCACCCTACCCCACCCCACACACATTTTAAAGACCTAGTATTGTTTGGTAAGATTCACTAGGATTAGGCAATAAAAATAAAAATATATGTTTGTAAATGAAAATTCTTCTACTTATAATTAAGATCTTATTTCATAATGTGCTTTTACTCATAGACACAAGTATTGTAGAAATTTGTATTTTGAATTGTGAGAAACAAACAACCTCTCATTTCTTGGAAATTATGAGCAATTTAAAAATTAAAGCCTGAATAATACAGGGAATTAGGCATTTAGAAAAAAAATATAGTTATATTTGGGGTAATTCTCATAGCTCTAAATATATAGACAACTCAAAACTCAGATACATGACGTACAGATTTTTGGCAATTAGTTTTAAGGCTTATAGATACAATTATATAATTAGTAACTTTTTTCAAATATGTTTCTTAATATTTCTAACACGAAACCTAATATTAATGGTTGATTTGAGGCTTTAATCATAATACATGTAAACATGTCTTACAGATTAAGGAACATACATATACATGTAGTATACAGATATGTAAGTGTATATATATATAAACACATATATATCCATATATGCACACATACACACCCACACCCACCCACATACACATACACACACATTTAATTTAAAACATATACAATCATGTTCAAAGGATTCAGCACTTCTGTCTTTTTGTTTTAGCATTCTTGTGAGTTAATTATGAGGATGCAAGTCATTCTTATTTGCTTTGGATTTTGTAGGTCTTTTTTTTTTTTTTAATGCTAGTGGATTTGGATTGTCTTTAAATTTTGCCATTAGAGGGTGTGTGTATATTGTTTTTGCGTCGGAAAGGGGAGCACTTACTTTTCTGCCTAATTTGCATTAAAAAATTATCTTGGAATATTGGGGATAAGAAAGAACTTCAAAGTTTTTACCAAACTTTTAAATATTGCCTGAATAGATAAGTGAATAAATATCTTTGGGTTTACATGCTTTTAGCTTGATAGAAACCCAGCTAATTCATTTGCCTCGAGGCAAAACTCATATGGAAACTACAATACTCTAGTGTTTAGTTGCCTACAAAGTTCCAACTGAATGTAAATAATATTCACAATAGCCTGGCTATTATAATTTTACATAAAAAATTGTTATGTGCCATCTGTTTTAAGTGCCCACTTCTTCCATAACATCCCTAAGAATGAGTTTCCTGCTCTCATTGTTAGTGAAAACCTCAAATGATATTATCAGTCCTCTTGAACAAGTAAAGGAAAACAATGGATCTGCAGAATATGGCACTAAAGAATAATTACTTTTTTAAAAATTGCATCTTATTTTGCTATTTCAAAGTTATGACTGATACTTTATATAGTAGCACACATGAACATTCATTCAATAGTTCATTCAAAAGGCAACATCAAAGATTCTATAGAATAATCCTGATCAAAAGGAGGAAAATACAGGACAGAACTTCAAATTCTCATGAACTTCAGACTTTCTGGAGCCATGGAGGCTGGATGAACCCTCAAAACGACTGCCCTGATATAATCTTTAAACCTTAAACAAAAATTATCCTCTGAAGTCTTGAAACCAAACAGTAGGTTAGCCTAAGTAATAAAAAACGTTTCCCCTGAACATTATGCTCTCTTAAGAATTATCTACACGGGATCAAACTGACAACAGCAACTCAAAAGACTCGACAGGAATCTTAGGGGACAGTGAGTTTATGTTAATGATGGAGGAAGAACTCAGAAAAGGAGAGTGAGAATGATTGCACAACTCAAAGAATGTAATCAATGTCACTGAATAGTATATGTAGAAACTGTTGAATTGGTGTATGTTTTGCTGTGTGTATTCTCAACAATAACAACAAAATAAATAAAATTAAAAAAGCAATAGAGAAAGAAGGAGAGTCAAGAATAGGAGGAGGAAATAGAATGTGTGACTAATTGCCTCTATGAACAATTACCTCCTGGTTCATGAGACCAGAAGAAATGGATGGTGCCTGGCTACCACTACTGAATTTGTTGATCAATGATTCTTCAGAAGAATTCTGATCAAAAGGGGAAAAATGCAGAATAGAATTTAAAAATTTCATTGAATCCCTATTTTCTACAGCCATTGAGGCTAGAAGAACCCCCAAAACAATTGCCTGGAGATGATCTTTAACCCTTAAACCTTAAACAAAAAATATCCCCTGAAAGTTCTTTAAATCAAACAATAGTTTAATTAGTAAAGAATGTGGCAGAGTGGTTAAGCACTCTGCCGCTAACCAGAAGGTCGGAGGTTCTAATCCATCAGTTCCTCTGAGGGAGAAAGAAGTGGCAGTCAGCTTCCATAAAGATAGTTTTTGTTGTCAGGTGCTGTCAAGTTGGTTCCGACTCACAGTTACCCTATGTACCACAGAACAAAACACTGCCTGGTCCTGCGCCATCCTCACAGTCATTGCTATGTTTGAGCCTATTGTTGCAGCCCCTGTATCAATCCATGTCATTGAGGGTCTTCCTCTTTTTTGTTGACATTCTACTTTACTAGGTGTCTTAGTTACCTAGTGCTGCTGTAACAGAAATACCACAAGTGGATAGTTTTAACAAAGAGAATTTTTTTCTCTCACAGTCTAGGAGGCTAGAAGTCTGAATTCGGGGCACCAGCTCCTGGGGAAAGCTTTCTCTCTCTGTTGGCTCTGGGGGAAGGTCCTGGTCATCAATCTTCCCCTGATCTGGAAGCTTCTCAATGCAGCGACCCTGGGTCCGGAGGACACGCTCCACTCTTGGAACTTCTTTATTGGTGGCATGGGGTCCCTCTCCTCTCTCCTCAGTTCTCTCTTTTGTATCTCAAAAGAGATAGACTCAAGGTACAACCTAATCTTGTGGATTGAGTCCTATCTCAGTAGTTTAAATGCCTCTAATCCTGCCTCATTAACATCATAGAAGTTAGGATTTACAACGCATAGTATAATCACATTAGATCACAAAATGGTAGACAACCACATAATACTGGGAATCATGGCCTAGCCAAGTTGACACATTTTTTGGGGACACAATTCAGTCCATAACGCCAAGCATAATGTCCTTCTCCAGGGAAGCATTCTCATTATTTCCATTATGTTTATTCTGTTTCCATTGATCTAGCTTCCCTTCCCCTCCTTGCCATCTCATCTTTGTTTTTAGTTAACTGTTAGTCATTCGGTGTCATATAGTTAATTGTTTAAGGGAGTACATTATTCACAGGTGACATTGTTAATTTTATAAGCCCATTTATAAAATAAACTGAAAGGGGACCTGCATAAATAACTTCATTTCCCAGTTCAAAGAGTATCTTAGGGCGATAGTCTCAGGGGTTCCTTTAGTCTCTATCAGTCCAGTAGGTCTGACTTTTTTTTGGAATTTGAGTTTTGTTCAACATTTTTTCCCATTCTAGGCAGGACCTTCTATTGTATCCTTGGTCAGAATGATCAGTAATGATAGCTAGCACCATCTAGTTCTTCTGGTCTTAGGTTTGAAGAGGCTGTGGTTCATGTGGGCTGTTAGTCCCATGGACTAGTTTCTTCTTTGAGCCTTTGATTTCCGGCGTTCTCTTTTGTTCCATACGAGTAGACACCAATATTTGTATCTTAGGTGGCTGCTCACACACCTTTAAGACCCCAGACCCTGCTCACCAAACTTGGATATAGAACATTATCTTTGTGAACTATGTTATGCCAATTAACTAAATTGTCTTCCGAGACTATAATCCAAAGCCTTTTGATACAGTAAACAAATCCTACGACTGGTTTGGATATGTCTAGGAAGCCTCCGTAACTGTGCCCCTATGTGGTTTGCTATATATTTGGATATATATGCAGCACTCACAAATGTGTGTATACATATGCCTACAAATACACCTGTACATTCACGTGCATCTATTTGCATATGCTTTCCTATACACATATATGCATCCATATCTACCTTTGTAACCATACACATATTTTTTGGTTGCTTTAACTGTTGTTGCAAAACTGAATATATTGTTATAGCATTTACCTAAAGTGTCCCTTTTTCTTGTGTACTTCTTAGTGTCTTTATTTGCCTAGGTCAAATTGTGCTGACTTGGGATCATTTGATTCTTTGGCTGCTATTTCCATGGGTGTTGATTGTGGATCCAGGTAAAATGAAATCCTTGACAAATTCAATATTTTTTCCTTTTATCATGATGTTGGTTGTTGGTCCAGTCGTGAGGATTTTTGTTTTCTTTATGTTAAGGTGTAATCCATACTGAAGGCTGTAGTCTTTTATCTTCATCAGTAAGTGCTTCAAGTCCTCTTCTCTTTCAGCAAGCAAGGTTGTGTCATCTGCATATTGCAGGCTGTTAATGAGTCTGCCTCCAATCCTGATGTTGTGTTCTTCATGTAGTCCAGCTTCTTGGGTTATTTGCTCAGCATACAGATTGAATAAGTGTGGTGAAAGAACACAACCCTGACACACACCTGTCCTAATTTCAAACCACACAGTATCCCCTTGTTCTGTTCGAATGGCTGCCTCTTGGTCTATGTGCAGGTTCTGCATGAGCACAATTAAGTGTTCTGTAATTCCCATTCCTAAAGTGGGGCTATAGGGAAGGGAAGAACCCAGCACCTTTGAGAACCTGTGAGAGAGTGGCCAGGAAAGTTATGAGCAAAGGGAAAGTGAAAGAAGCTAGGCTGGTGATGCAAATCATTTGGGTAAGGAGTCTTAGTTTTATCCCAAGCAAAAAGAGAAGACACTGGAGAATTGTTCTGCTCCTTGGGGAATTTACAGGTTGGTAGTTAAAGCCCACAAGTAGAAGAGACTTTGTTTCCTTACTTTGGACATGTCAGCAGAGGGGACCAATTGTCGGAGAAAAAGATCATGCTTAGTAAAGTAGAGGGTCAGTGAAAAAGGGAGACCTTCAATGAGATTGACACAGTCTCTGCAACAATGGGCTCAAATGTAGCAATGATTGTGGGGATGATGAAGGACCGGGCAACATTTTGTTCTGTTATACATGAGGTCTCTGAGTGGGAGTGTAGTCAAGGGCACCTGACAACAACAAAAACAACAAGAGGCCCATGAGTCAGTCGTGAATACTGTAGAGTGTGATCACCTGTTAGTTTAGAGACAGCCTCAGAGTGCTGTGGAGCATGTTGGATGGATATCTAAACCCTGCTAGGGGTGTGAAAAGGCTCAGTAAGACACCTTGAGTGAAGTCCAGGAGATGAGTAGGATTTAGCCAGGGCTATATGCCCAGGTCCCACTCCAGACCAGTAACATGCAAAGGCTGAGGAAGGAGCTTAGGTGGCAATTTCCTAAAAGCTCTCTAGTTCTTAATGAGCTTTCTAGGGTTGAGAGTGAGACAATGGTAAGGAATGACTCAAGAAAAGGTTGCCTTAGGTCTGTCTGTGAGAATGGAGGCAACTGGTTAAAGTTGGGATGAGTTTAGAGTACCTAGGGGTGTTACAAAAACAAGGTTCAAATCTATGCTGCAAGGCAGGAAGTTAATGAAAGATTGATGGGATCTCCTTTCCCAGTGAATTCCCATAACCCTTTCTTTCTCTCCCCTGGTTTATATTTCACTTTACTGCAATTACTGTAATCTGTGTGTTTGTTTTATGAATCACGCTTATGTTAAACTACCTCATGTCAGTAGCTGTTTCTTCCTCACTTGTTATTGCTTGTGGTGGGCAGCTAAAACCTTACACATAATAAATGTTCAATAAATATTTGTTGAATTAAATGAACCCGGTCCACTTAATTTGGCTCTTTGTTCCTGCTTGTTCTAGACTCAGCAAAAACTACTCTTTCCTTTGTTTTGCTGAAGTCGTCAATTAAAAAAAACAAAACAAAACAAAACCGGTTGCCAGAGAGTCCATTCTGACTCATAGTGACCCTTTAGGGCAGAGTAGAACTGCCCCCATAGGGTTTCCAAGGAGTGGCTGGTAGATTCAAACTGCTGACCTTTTGGTTAGTAGCCACTCTCTTAACCACTGCACCATCAGGGCTCCTAAGTCATCAGTAGTGCCTGCAAATTTAAAATGATTCTATTCATCATTTCCTGAAAACACACAATTTAAGTGTTTTGGAGTTTGGGCTACCTCCTATGTATATTTGTGTGTTTAAATATTTAAGTATATTCTCTTAATGTACGCTGTGTATTATAATTGTTCATTTGTTTACCTGATGGAAAGACAAACCTGTTTTCTTTATGTTGATTTTAAAGCCTTCAGAAAATTAAATATGATTATATTTCTATTGTGAAGCTTTCTGTTATATGATGACATGAAAGTACCAGGGTTCGTTTTTTTCATTTAATTATCATGTTCGTTGTAATAGCTGACATTCTTTTAAAAATGACCTTAAAAGGAGAATGTATTCGATTATGTTCAGTTTATTCCTTTTAAAGAATAGCATAAAGTTTAGTTTATAAGAATTTATGAAACAAATTTCAAGTATATGAAAAACTAGTGGTAAAAATACGTTTGCATAAATTGCAATCTCATATTGTATATATTTTAATAAAATGAATAGTCGAATGCTAGTGACATTTCAAAATCTAAAGAAATATTTTATTCTAAGATAAGAAGTGTAGAATTTTTAACAAGTTAAAAATTGGGGCGAGATAAATCAGAAGCCAAACTGTATACTAATGGTTTATGCTTTCTCACTCAAATATTTTCATTTTCTCCTGAGTAAAAAGGGAGAGTAGTTTATTTTCTATGATAAAATGTTCGTGATAATGATTCCCTGATGTTCCCATTTCCTGTTTTTCCATAAGGTTGATGACCATCAAAGAGATACAGAGGTAACTAACGATAGACCTTGACAGCATTAATGCTCAGCTTAAGAGAAGAAGTAGGTTTCTGGAAAGTGACCCAGGGTTGTGTGACTCCAGATTGGGTCAGGGTTATGGGGCAGTGCTGCTCACAAAGCACTTTTATTCAGTGATTATAATGTGAGGTGGGTCTGGCTTAATCAAGGACACTAAGTTGGTTTAGGAAAAAAAATAGTCCATGGAACTGCATATAAAATGATAATAATCACAATGATGTTTAGTAATACTATCACACACGTTCCCCAAGGAGCTTCCAGTGCTTGGCAATCATCTCATCCGTTCTCAGAAGCATCCTAGGAAGGAACCAAACCAAACCAAACCCTTTTGCCATCAAGTCAATTCAGACTCATAGTGACCCTGTATGACAGAGGAGAGCTGCCCATAGGGTTTCCTAGGCTGTAAAGTTTATGGGAGCAGATTCCCACATCATTCTCCCACGGAGCAGCTGGTGGGTTCCAACTGCTGATCTTTAGGTTAGCAGCCGAACACTTAACCACTGCACCACCAGGGCTCCTTCCTGGGAAGGGGTAGCATCATAAATCACACTTGGAGGAAATGTTTTAAATTGAGAGCCTGATGTATTCTCAGTACATACAGTTTGGTCAACAAAAGTTTCAATTCACTTTTAGGGAAATAAACTTATTCCTTTTTCTCTACAAAAAAATGAATGACCAAACAAAAATCTTTTTCAAAATTAATTGTGAAAAATAGCTTATTGTTTCCATTTATATTTCATCTAAACCCAATTACCTGTCATTCCTTTGACCTGTTTTCAAAATTCCATTAAAGTCAGTGAGTAACAAGATTCTTAGCAATCTTTTGTCAGGTGTCATTTGACTATTGGTGATCAAGATTGAAAGCACCTTAAATGAGGAGTTTCAATCAATGGCCATCATCCATACTATTGATTAAATATTTTGTTACCTTAGTTATGGCCCAAAGTTTAAATATTTCTTCGAATTAGTTCAGTTTAATGGAAAACTAAAAATAGTAAAGCAGTATCACTGTTTGTGTAATTAACTGAAACATTAATGGGATAAGAAAGTAAATATATATATTTCTCTTTGAAAATATTGCCTTGTGTTTTTTTGCATCTACAGATGATCTTTCAACTCTGAGGTCAGAGCTCAAATTAAGCCTTAGGTCCTAAGTAAATTGAGATGAATGGTTTGGGCTTTGTCCCTGGTGTAAAATAGTCTATACTGCAAAATCACCATATATCTGTTTTTGCAAAATTGGCATAATTGGCATTCTCCTAGGACTTTGTTGGCATTGAAGCTGAAGCTATTTCTTACTAGAAAGGAAAATTCTCATCTAGGTCACGGATGTTTTTAAAATGTCTATAAAAATGACCCAGACTATGTCTATTTACTTGTGACAAGGGGGAATTATGTCTTATCATAATCAATATGGTAATTGATAATAGCAGAGTAACAAGCTAATACATTTACAAAGATAGGTGCGCCTATGGGAAATGGCAAGATAAACAGTTGGAATAATTTAAAAGAAGCCACCTCCTTAATTTTATTAGTAGTTTTATAACTACCTGTATTAAATTACATTGAAAAAGATAAAGATTACTATTAAATTCTGATTAAATGAAAGTTATTCATATATATCATAGATTTTTAAATTTAAATGCATGGTTGTGATGTTAGGTGTCAAAAGGTAACATCTCTTATGATATTAACTGCAGATGAAACACATGGTTTGAAAATCAACTCTTTGTTATATAGGCTTCTTTTTGTTTACTAATGGTCTAATTGTATAATTTCTCAAATTTTATCATGTGTATTCATGATAAATATCAGTTTGAAAAAGCTTCTTAGCAAGAAAAACTCTTTGGAAAAGATGTTTATATATAATGTCTTTTAACGAATCATATAATGATATGAGGGCAAGAAATTGAAGGACTAATAATAGAGAAAATAAGTTTACATGTGGAGATGTGTAAGTTAAGGTTCAAGATGGTCATGTTTTAATTATGTGGTTAATCTGGATTTTGGGAAAAAGTTATTGTTATTAGGAGCTCTGGTGGTGCAGTGGTGAAGTGCTTGGCTGCTAACTGAAAGGTTTGCAGTTCAAACCCACACAGCTGCTCCATGGGAAAAAGATGCGGCAGTCCATTCCCATGAAGATTTACAGCCTTGGAAACCCTATGGGGCAGTTCTGCTCTGTCCTATAGGGTTGCTATAAGTCAGAATCGACTTGATGGCACTGCATTTGGTTTGGGTATTGTTATTATTTTTTGTTTTTGAACAGTTTTCTAAAGTACAAGCAAGAATTCTGAGAATTTGTGAGGAATGGCTGTTTAGTGTTGTGTACTGGAAGGTAATATTAAAACACACAATAATTATGTCCATTACCCCTCTATTTATTCAAAATAAAACCAAAAAAAAAAAAAAAAAAAACAGTTGGTATCCTTGTAGTAATTTTTGAAGTAAACAGCCAGTTTTAGCTTAGCAAAATTTTAACTCTTCATTTGTATTTATTTTAAATATCATTTTAGGCATAAGATTTTAAGAACTGTTTCTACTTCATTTAAGAGTGATTAAAATGAATTTGTTAAACTGAATGTTGTGAACAGATGACCAGTTGTTTAATAAAAGAGCACTTCCAAAGGATGTTCTCAGCATTCTTCCTGAGTGACTTTTCACTGGTGTGGCTCCCCTAACATGTTTAACTGGCACTGCAGGTGAGCCAAAGTCCTGGGGTGGTGCAAATGGGTAACATTTGACTCAACTATTAGCGAAGAGTTTGATGGTTCGAACCTATCCAGTAACACCTACAAAGACAGGCCTGATGATCTGCTTCCAAAAAGGTCACAATCTTGAAAACGCTATGGAGCAGTTCTACTCTGCACACGTGCGGTTGCCATGAGTGGGAATCTACTCGATGGCAGCTAAGAACAGCAACAGAGCCAGGAACAGTAGAAGCTGTCTTAATGACTCCCATTTATTGGATTAACCAAAGCTGCTATTTTCTCTGCAAAGCATACTGATTGAAACCAGGGTCCCTCCAAACATATCAACTTTGTAGGCTAATTTCTAATGTAGTGAATATTATTGCTCCCATCAGTTATATTATATATTCACTAAGAGTCAACTTTGTTTTTCCCAAACTTTTTTTTCTTTTAATATCTATTTGTATTTGACACTTACATGACTATCCATATTCAACAAAAGTTAAGCCAGTGGACAACTATGAGTGCAAAACAGAAAGAGTTTAATCTATAAATACCAAGTTAGAAAGAGCTGATATATGTGTCTCTAAAATAAGCTGCTTTTCAGTTTGATATGGGATTTGGGAAAATGTCATGGGATTTTTGTGAGAATAACATTAACCAGGATAACACATGGAAACACCTAGCACCATGGTTGGCATAGACTCAGTGCTGAAGCGAGTATTTGTTTCTTCTTTTCGTAAATTGTTTTATGAAGGCTGTTTGTTCCCCAGAGAAGTATTTAGCCTCAGAGGACACAAACCCTCAGGAAGTAGGTGGAAAAGCATAACTGCTGTTACTATGAAAGAATAGTTCCTGGAATGAACCTTAAATGTCATGGTTTCATTGAAAGTTACCAGGTGATTGCAGTTTTTAAAGAAGTTGCAGAAGGATACTTTAAAATGTTTTTCTTTTTTGTTTTGGTTATGATTATTTCATGCATTGATTTTTAAAATTATAATTACTAATTTTTTACAGAGTATACATCTTTAACAATGGGCTCAAGCATAGCAACGATTGTGAGGATGGTGTAGGACCGGGCAGTATTTAGTTCTGTTGTACACAGGGTCGCTATGAGTTGGAACAGACTCGATGGCATCTAACAACAACACTTCTTTAACATATAATTTTCAACCATGAACAGTTATGTTTAAATTTTTGCTTTTTTTGTGTTTCTCTCTGTGTTATCATTCTTTTTGTTCTTGGGGTATTTTTAGTTATTTGCAAAATAATTGTAAGTGTATACATGAACATTTTTCCAAAAAGGGCTATATTAGCCTTTTTTTAATTGTCGTGGTGGTTGTTATAAAATTGTAACTAGAGGGAAGAGGCTGTCCTTCCATACTGTTGTTCCATTTCTCTCTCACCACCAACAATGCACAGGCTTCTTGGTTGATACGTCAAAGGTGTGAACCTTAATTTGATATGAGAAAACATATTTTGGTGATAAGAGACAGCTGTAACTCTTATGTGTTGGAAACTTAGTAAAATTAAGACTGCGTTTGCAAAGATGTTTCCTTCTGCTGTGCCATCATTCCCCAAGGGAAGCTAGAGAATCTGTTTTGTTTTAATTATTTTAAATGAGAATGAACAAATCACCCTACTGAGAATAACCTTTATTTAGATGAACATTGTATAGAATGAAACATAATCATTTCTTTTTCCATTGCTAATTTCAGAAAACTCTTACCAACCAGTCACATAATGTTCAAATGTAATATTTGTTCTAAAGGGAAATATATCTTGAAAGTACAATTCAAGCACATTAATTGGTGGGAAAGGATGAATGGCATCAAAACAGCATGCGAGAAGACAGAATTGGAAGTAGAATATATGAAGAAAGACTTTAATGTTTTTGTGAACTTTAAATTCAGTCATTCCACAGTATGATGCTCAACGCATACCCACCTGCTAGTGTATTCCTAAAAAAAACGCACCAGTCGAGGACTTCTGGTGGCACCACGTGTGTCAGAGTAAAGCTGTGCTCCATAGGCTGATTTTTCAAAGGTTGATGTTTTGGGAGTAAGAGCAGTAGTTTTCTTACTGGTCTTTTTCCAAGACACCTCTGGGTGTATTCAAACTTGCAACTTTTTGGTAGCAGCAGAATAAGTTAACCATTTGAACCACCCAGGGGCTCCACTGTATTCCTAGGCATCATTAATCGGAAACGTCTGAAACAAGGATGAGCAATGTGCTGCCCATGGGGTAAATTCAGTCTGCTTTCAGTTTTCCTATGGCCTATCAACTATGGTTAACAACTTAGCTTGCTAACCAAAAGATCGGCAGTTCGAATCCACCAGCTGCTCCTTGCTTCTTGGAAACCCTATGAGGCAGTTCTACTCTGTCCTATAGGTTCACTATGTGTAGGAATCAACTAGATGGCAGTGGGTTTATCAACTATAACTATGTTTTTACTATTTTAAATAGTTGAATAACAATCAAGAGTGGAATAATATTTCTTGACATGTGAAAATTTTATGAAGTCAAACATTTTGATCCTCAAATAAAGTTTTTCAGGAACATAGAGATGCCCATTTGCTTATGCATTGCCCATGACTGTTTTCCCACTACAAAGGCAGAGTTGAATACTGTATTTTTACACAAATAACGTGTGCCTTCTATGTTTGTTTGCCAACCTCGCCCTTCCCGCCCGCCAGGTATTTTTGTTAAGTGTGCTACGCTTATTTTTTCACATGATGCTTAAAAAAATTAACATGGCGTGCTTACAGAAATACCTGGGGGAGGGCGCAGTTGGACACTTTATTTGTGTAAAAATACAGTAGCTGTGACAGAGACTGTATGGTCTACACAACCAAAAATATTTACAGACTTGCTATTTAAGGAAAAGTTTGCTTATCTCTGATTTTAAGAAACGAGGATTTTCAGTGTCTTGTTCTCTGGTGTGCGCTGTTAGAGCATATACGGAAGTGTGTTTTCAGTTATGAGTGCTACACTTTAAGTCAGGCATAGATAAACTATTCAGAGAATTCATTTAAGGAGAGGAGTATAGGAGGACTGAGATGGGTTTTAAAACCTGACATGAGAAACAGTTGAAAAAATGACATTGCTTCACTAGGAAAAGAAAAGTTAGACTGGAATCATAATAATCTTCAAATATCCGCTCTCATGTGAAAGAATGATTGCACTTGTTTTATTTAACACAAAAGAGTAGAATTGGAGTTAGCAGCAATGAGCAGAAATTTTAAGGAAGTTTATATTGATTCAATGCAAAGAAAAGTATAGTAATAAAATTATAAAACCAGTTGCCATCAAGTCCACTCCAACTCATGATGATTCCATGTATGTTAGAGTAGAACTGTGCTCCACAGGGTTTTCAATGATGGGTTTTTAGAAATCGCCAGGTCTTTCTACCAAGGTGCCTCTGGGTGGGCTTGAACCTCCAGCCTTTTGGTTAGCAGCGGAGCTCATTAACAGTTTGCCCCACCCAGGGATTCCAAATAAAATTATACTATGATGGAATCTTTTTTTTTTTTTCTTGTGAGTCAGTGATTTCTGGTACTTAAGCTACTCAAGTGTAGACTATTTAAATTTGGCAGGAATAACTGGAGTTGGTTAGCCTGAAGAACTTTCTTGTAACGGTGAGAAGCACAGACCAAGTACCTGCTCTTGTACAGCCATGCTAGAAAGTTGAGGGGGAAAGAGACAATATGCAAGAAGTGAAATAAACGTTTAGATAGTTTTAAAGACAATTTGGCGTTTTGAGGGTAAAACATTGTGTTATGACTGTGCCAGGCAAGGCAGGGAAGACCTGCCAGAAGGGAATGTTTGAGCTAAGACTGAATAAAGACCAGTCTTGCAAAATATTCAAGAACATCCTAGGAGAAGAAGAGCCTGTCCAAAAGACCTAAGATGGGAGCAAACGTAATGTGCAGATAGCTGGTATGCTTAGGGTTGTCTGCAAGGCATGACTCGAGGAAGTGGTACAAAACAAGCGTAGAGGAAGGGAAGAGCTGCAATAACTAGGGTTTTGTAGATCACGATATATAGTCTGGATTTTGTTGTAAATATAAAGAAAATCCTTCAGAGGGTTTTAAGCACAGAAATAGCATAATTTGTTTTTACATTTTAAAGAGATACATTTGGCTATATATATAGAAAGCCCTGGTGGTGCAATGGTTAAACACTTGGCTGCTAACCGTAAAGTTAGCGGTTAGAACCCACCAGCCGCTCCACAGGACAAAGAGCTGGCAATCTGCTCCCGTAAAAATTTCAACCTAGGAAACCCTATGTGGCAGTTCTACTGTGTCACATGGGGTCACCAGGAGTTGGAGTTCACTGGATGGCAGACAACAATAGCAACATGTTCGGCTATTGGGCAGAGGGTGAGCTATCTTGGAGCATGAGTGGAAACAAGGAGAAACTTTATCACACTTGGGAGTGGATGGAGGAGAGGTGCACAGACAGTTAAGAAGTGGAGCCAGGTTGGAAGACTTGCTGACGGATTGGATATAAACCCAGATGTTAAGTGAGTGGTGTGTTACAGTTGTTGTTAGGTGCCGTCAAGTGGGTTCTGATTCATAGTGACCCTGTGTATAATAGAACGAAACACTGCCTGGTCCGGCACCATCCTCACAATTGTTGCTGTGTTGAGCTTCTTGTTGCAGCCACTATGTCAATCCATCTTGTTGAGGGACTTCCTCTTTTTCGCTGACCCTCTACTTTACCAAACATGATGCCCTTCTCTAGGGACTGGTCCCTCCTGATAGCATGTCCAAAGTATGTTAGATGGTTGCCATCCTCCCTTCTAAGGAGCATTCTGGCTGTGCTTCTTCCAAAACAGATTTGTTCGTTCTTCTGGCAGTGCATGGTATATTCAATATTCTTGAAAAACACCATAATTCACATGAGTGGGGAGGAATTATAGATGGTTTCTTTACCAATTTTTTCATTTGCTTATTTATTTAGATTAGCTAGTAGTAGCAAATCTTTCCAAACTATAGAAGTTTATAATTTGAAAAGGAAGTCTCCCACCCACTTTTGGCTCCCAGTCTCTTTACTCTAGGAACACTCACTGTTAACAGACTTATCTATATCCTTCCAGGACATATTCTGTGTAGAACCTTCACCTTCTGAGGAGACATACATCACCTTCTAAGCTAGAGCTTTCCTTTTCGTCTTCCATGAAATCCAACAAACGAACAAGTTTCCAGGCCAAAATCTTACTTTTAGAAAACACCTGCTTTTTCGGTAAAAATATCTCAGTAAACTGTAAAATATAATTCTATTAAGATAAAACTAGCAGTTTAGGCATACATATACCTGGTGATTTTTGTATAATACATAGCTGTGAGTTAGCTAAAACATCAGATCTTAAGCTTTTTGCCTAGAAATAAGAAAAGCCCCTCCTCCTCCATTTGCAAAACTCATAAATGAAAAATGAAATCGATTCTCTTATCCATTGTTTCTCCTCTGACTCCTGTAAAATGAGTGATGGTGTTTTGGAAAGCATGGTCATTAAGCAGCTTGCCCAAGGGGCACAGATATTCCCCAGCAGAGTCCATTTGAGGTGAGGGCTGGAGTTGCTTTGTGTGGAGATGCTCCCTCCTGTGAGCAATTGCTGTCTTGGTGCCTTTCTCAGGGTCTTTCTAGGCCATTTTTAAAGTGGTTAGGAAACCATCAGCTTCCTATGTCATCTCTGGTAGAAAGACTGAACATGAGAAAGTTTTCTTACTACCATGAAACTGAGCTATGTCTTCCTGATTCCACCTCCAAAATAAATAACATATCTATCTACCTCTCCCCATCCTGTCAAGTTACCATCATCTCTTATCTGGGTTACTGCAAGAACCTCCTAACTGATCTACATTCTTCCAGCCAACTCTCCTTGGAATAGCTAGGGTGGTTTTCGAAAATGGGAACCAGGTTCTGTTAGCTTCCTGTTTAAAACCCTCAGTGATTTCTGTCCTACTTATGATGGGATTATAATCGTTAACATACCCTTATAAATGGCTATCTAGTCTTGCCAATAACTACCTACTTTCCAATCTTCATTCCACCACTCTCTTACTTCCTGTACTCTAGCTACACTGATGGCTATTTCAGTTTCTAGAATATACCAAGGATTTTCCCATCTAAGAGACTACCTATACTTGTCCTTTTGCCAGGAATGTTCTTTTCCAGTTCTTCTCATCTTGGCTGTATTTCAGGTCTCTGTGTAAGAGTCCTTTACCTAAAGAACACTTCTCTGTCCAGTAACTCAAATTATTCCCTCCTGATACATTCTCCTTTATGATACTTACCACAAGTTCTAAACATATGCTTATATACTATAACTTATCTACAAACAGTAACCTCCACAAGTCTGTTTTGTTCAGCAGTGCATACCCAGTGCTGAGCAGTTGTTAGGTGGTCAAAATATATTTGCGAATGAATATAGTTCATGTTTAATGTAAACTAGAGATTGTAAGCTTTCCACCATCCTTAAAGTTTGTGTGCTTTGAGGCTGCATCGCACGTTGATCTTTTTTTTTTTTAAATTCAGGATTGCATTTCTTTTCTTTCTTTTTTTTTAACTTTAAGAGTGACATTGTTTTTTTTCTTTTTTAAATGGAAAAACTTTTAGGCCACCGTGACTTAGTTCAGTGCACTGATTACCAGAAGTCCAAAAGAGAATGATTTACAAAACATGGGTTGGAAATGAGTCTGATAAGCCTTCTTTATTATGTTTGTAATATTGCAGCTTTTGAGGGTTTTGTAGGTAGGTTTTGGGGAAAATGTTTAATAGATAGGAAAACAATGGCCCTTTAAAAATTACAGCAAACAAGTATTTAACCCAAAGAGGGTTAATAAATTGCTCAAGGGAAAAAGAGTTGTAATTATGTTTAATCACTATCATTAAAAATAGTCTTTAACAGGTTGAATGCTTTTAACTCAGAGCTCTGACTACCAGGTAAACATCGGCCGTTATTTTTCCAATGTTTACTTTGTCATAAGCAAAGCAGAATGAGACGAACCCATAGACACAGCATTTTTATTTGCTAAGAGAAGCAAATATACTGTTTTCCAAATCACCTGTAGGGTGAACTAAACATGAAAGGAAGTATTCTTTATAACTGCTTAAAATTCTTTGAAAAAATTGCTTTCCCACACAAAAGAGGGGCAAGGGTTGTGAGAAGCACAGTACAGAAAACAAAGATCAATGGGACAATATGATTAATTTGAAGTTAAAGGAAAGAAGTACTCTCATTTGTCACCAAGTGCCAGTTTGCTATAAACCTTAGCATTTCATCAAAGGGTTGCTGTGAGCTACTTTAAAACAGTCAGCTTTCCTCCAACTAGAACCTAGAGCCTTCCAGAGTCCTCCTGGAGAAGACCAAGGAAGGTCCCGTGATTAATCTTCCCTTCTTTTCTGTCAACACGAATATTAAGTGATTTCTTCCGTAGTGCATTATTAAGTTGTCCTATTTAATGCTACTTTCTGGGGATGACACAGCTTGATCCTCACACTTAGGGTGAACAGATAGGACCATCTGGTGGAAGTGGTATTCTTCTCCATCTTTAGATGGGAAATTATGCAGTCATATAGCTTTATGTTCAGTAGGAGATGATGACCTGGAAAACATACAAAAAGAAAGAGAATAACGGAAGTTTGTCCACTAGATCACACATTTCAGGTTATTTAAGATGAGCTGTTTTGGTGACTATTTTTGGCATACATTACTTAATACAAATATAAAAGTATACAGTTACATTAGAATTAAAACTGTGTAGTAGTAAGTTTTTTAATTCTCATTATACAACTAGTGCTAATATTTCCTTTTTATCACTAGCACCATGAACATTTCTGAATTATAGATGCAGATTTAAATTTAGAGGTAGAATTAATATTCAAGTACGTTCTGAATATTTTCACAAATAGGAGTTTGTGATGTAACTGCATTTTCTCTTCTCCATATCTGTGGAGGCTACTTTTAAAATGTCACAGCATCATCCTAATTTATATTCTCTCATCTTTTCTCTAAGGTTTAGTTTTAAAATATGTCCCCCTTCCACCTGGGCTATAACTCTGGGACATAAACAAAATACGAACAGATGATTTTTTATGTGCCTTGGTTACTTGCAAATGCCTACTCACAATTAGTCACATCCCCGAGAATTTATATTTATCTATTATATTTTGAACAAATCAAGGCACAGTCTTTTCTAACACATTAGGGTGTTTATTAGTTCATCTGGTTTGCTGACAGATGTTTTCTTTAGGATAGAAGAAGAACTAATACGACTAGTTCAATTTAAAAAAAAAAAGAAAGTCCTGCCTTTGGTGAGCTTATGGCTTTGTTTTTCTCTCCTATTTTATTTCATTTTTTAGAGTAAACCTTCCTAGAAAAATCTACACCACCTTTATTGTGTTTTATTTTTCCTTCTGCGATGCATACTAATTGCAGGAACATTGCCTAAAAATAAACAAAGAATGAATGAATGAATGTAATCCTTTGAAGAAGCAATGTTAATATAACCCTCCGAACAAGCACTGTTATTTCAGTATAGAGTAAATGTCCCTGAGGATGGGGTGAGATGACTGTAGCATCCTTTTCCTCCAAAGCTTCATGAGCTTTTACAGTGCTGTGTGTTAGATGTTGCTTTGTTTCGCTTTACCCAGTCTTGAGAGGAAAGTCTCAAAAGTGTCAAACTTCATATTTTTACTGTTTTCAAATAAAGGTACTTTCATTATGTTTCCATTATGTCATTTACATTTTTATAGCTGGAAAGTTGAATACATTGACACCTGATTTATGGAAAATGAGCAGTAAATAGAAGGGGAGAAGTCTCTGCTTCTGATTTCTTTTTCCTTATTGTTATTAGCTGCCCTCAAGTCAGTCCCTACTCACGGTGACCTCATGCACAACAGAACAGAAGGCTGAAGCCCTGCTGCATCCCCATGATCTGTTGCAGATTGGACCATTGTGATCCATAGAGTTTTCATTGGCTGATTTTTTGCAAATAGATCTCCAGGCCTTTTTTCCTAGTCTGTCTTAGTCTGGGAGCCCTGTGGAAACCTGTTAAGCATCACAGCAGCACGCAAGCCTCTGTGGCTGGGCATGAGGTGCATTGACCGGGAATCGGACCTGGGTCTCCCACATGAAAGGTGAGAGTTCTACCACAGAACCATCAATGTCCCCGTCTTTACATATTGCACTACAGTTTGTCTGTTAGTATTTTATATGTACATTATAGAATGACCAGCCGGGTTTATTAAGAGTCGTATCTTTCCTGCTAATTTCCCTTCGGAATATTTTTTTTGTGCCTGTTTCTGAAGGTAGGTCTTCAGAATGTGGGATGATTATAGAAATAGGAATACTTAAGTTGAACCAAAACCAAACCAAAGCCACTGCCATGAAATGGATTCCAATTCATAGCGACCCTATAGGAGAGTGTAGCTCTGCCCCGTAGGGTTTACAAGGCTGCAGACTTTACGGAAGCAGATTGCCAAGTCTTCCTCCTGTGGAGAGTCTGGTGGGTTCCAACCGTTGACCTTTTGGTTAGCAGCTGAGCCCCTAAGCACTCCGTCACTAGGCTCCTTACTTAAGTTGAAAATACTGACAAATTTCAGGTAATAAAGGAAATTGGGAACATTAATAAGATTTTCAAATTGATAGTAATATTTCCCCTCTTTCATTGAGCCTGGTCGCTCTCTGTTTAGATTGTTTTGGATTCCATCCTTGTATTTATTTACTTGGAAGTGGGAAGTGGAGTCACGGTTATCAGGGTTGCTAATAACTTCTTGCTGAGAATAACTAACAGGAAAAGTAACCTTTTTCCATTTGTATTTTACTGTATACATCAAGGAACCCTGGTGGCACAGTGATTAAGAGCTCAGGCTACTAACCAAAAGGTTGGTAGTTTGAATCCACCAGCCACTCCTTGGAAACCCTATGGAGCAATTCTACTCTGTCTTGTAGGGTCACTATGAGTTGGATTCGACTGGACGGCAGCGGGTTTGGTTTTTTCTTTTTTTTTTTTTATATATACACCAAGGAACCCTGGTGGTGCAGTGATTAAAACGCTTGGCTGCTAACTGAAAGGTTGGCACTTTCATCCCACCCGCTGCTTCAAGGGAGAACGATGTGACGTTCTGCTTCTGTAAAGATTATAGCCTTGGAAACCCTATGGGGCAGTTCTACTCTGTCCAGTAGGGTCGCTATGAGTCAGAATCGACTCCATAGCCGTGGGTTTGGATTTTTATATACACCAAAGTGCAGTGCTTTAATTATGTACTGTTATTTCTTATGGCATACTAGTGGGCCTTATTAAAATCATTGTTCTTTGATGAGGTTGGGAAATGCGACCAGCTTGAAAACAATTTGAAAAGCTGGAGCACATTTTGTTACCTTGTCCTTATGTTTAGAAAGACCCACTGAAACCAGATGCCATCAAGCCAATTTCGAATCCTGGTGACTCCATGTGTGTCAGAGTATGTGATCCATAGGGTTGTCAATGGCTGATTTTTCAGAAGCAGATAGCCAGGCCTTTCTTTTGAGGTGCCTCTGGATGGAGTCAAACTGCCAACATTTCAGTTAGCAGTCAAGCACATTAACCATTTTTACTACCCAGGGACTCCAGAAAGACCAATTCTCTTTTCATAATTAATTTTTTAGACTATATTATACGATGTAGTATGCAAATTCTATATTCTTTGCTCTTATTGGGTGGTTATTGTACCTGTGGTATTATGTTTTCTTGTGATGTCTCGTTTGTCATATGAAGACTAAAATTTTTTAATTTTCTAAATTTTATTGGGGTAAAATACATATAATAAAGTTTGCCTTTTTAACTGCTTTTAAGTGTAGGCAGCCACTGGGTTACAAATGTCTGACTTAAATACAACCTGTAGTTACAAACCAACACCCCCATAAAACCTATTATATTAAGAAGTAGAGGTACATAAAGTGGTTCATAATAACAAACAGATGCTGTTTTGCGATGTGCCTCAGAACATTATTATTATTTTTACTGTATTATGTTAAAGATGTTTTAGTGTATCTGGAAGTGTTTCTTTAATTTTTTTATGCATAGAAAGGTACCCTATATACTATATGCTAAGACAAACATTTGACTCACCGATATTAGATATGTATCATACATAACTGTTCTGACTTACATACAAATTTGATTTAAAGACAGATTTAGGAAGAGGACTTGTTCGTAATCCGAGGACTGCGTGTATACAATTCAGTGACCTTAGTTACATCTACTGTGTTATGCTACTATCACCTCTCTCCATTTCCAAAAGTTTTTCATCATATCAAACAGAAATTCAATAACCCTTTGTCTTAGTTATCCATTGCTGCTATAACAGAAATACCACAAGTGGGTGGTTGTAAAAAACAGAAATTTTTTTTCTCACAAGTTAGGAGGCTAGAAGTCCAAATTTAGGGTGCCAGCTCTAGGGCAAGGCTTTCCCTCTCTGTCAGCCCTGGAAGAAGGTCCTTATTCCTTGGCTCCTTGGTGATCTTCATGTGGCATGGTGTCTGTCTTCTCCCCATCTCTGCTTGCTCCTTTTGTATCTTGTAAGGGATTGACTCAAGACACACCGTATAGTAATCCTGCCTCATTAACATAACAGACAACTCATTCCCGAATGGGATTATAACCACAGGTATAGAGTATAGGATTTACAACACATAGTTTTGGGGAACACAAGCACAACCAAATCCATAACACCTTCAGCAATAACTCCCATTATGTAACATTTTAGGGATTAAATTAGACTACTTCCTAATAAATGTAACACCTAATTTACATGTCTAAAACTTGTTTGGGGGAAGGGAGATGTTTTAATTCAGGCAGTTTTAGCATGCATGGTACGAAAGTATCTAACAACAATTTTTTTTTCTTTTCCTTAAAGTTTGTTTTTCTAACGATAGTGATTTTGAAGAGAAGCCCTGGTGGTGCAGTGGGTAAGTGCTCGGCTGCTAACTGAAAGGTCGGCGGTTTGAACCCACCAGCTGGTCTGGGGGAGAAGGACGTGGCAGTCTGCTTCCATAAAGATTTCCAGCCTTGGAAACTCTACGGGACAGCTCTACTCTATCCTATAGGGTCACTATGAGTCGGAATCAACTAGATGGCAGTGAGTTTGTTTGTTGTTTTTTGGTTCAGTGATTTTAAAAAGTAAAGAGTAAAGCTAGAAGGAAGATAGATTGCATTTTCCTCATTTCATGTTGCATCTCCTTACTTACCTATAAATTATTTCAAAATGAAACTATATGAAAACATTATAAATGATTGCTTTAAAAATGAATAAAACTGTTGACATAAAGATTAGTATTAATTTCCAATATAAGTAATGAGTAATATAGCACTTTGCATCATAAATAAACCAGTAATATACAGATAAATCAACATGGAGCATTAATAATTTGCTTTAACTGAAACTACAAAGCTAAAGTACTTGTTTCTTCTCCAAGCAGGGACTCAAAAGTACGAGTTATCAGGTTGGTCTTAATGTTTTCAGCAAACTGATACTATCAATGCAGATTTTCTATGAATTACTTAAAATTGTCAATGCTGAAGTTTTTAAGAAAAAGATGTGAAAATAAGCAGCATCAAAGATGATACTAGGACAGTCCACCTGAAGAAACAGTCCATCTTAACAAAATGGTATTCTCTTCTGATAACTGCTCTCTCCACAGTGATGACATACAGAAAAAAAACTAAACCTACTGCCATCGAGTCGATTTGGACTCATAGTGACTCTATGGTGGATTCAACCTGCCGACCTTTTCATTAGCAGTGGAATGCTTAACCACTGCGCCACCAGGGCTCCCAGAGTAGAACTGCCCATAGGATTTCCAAGGCTGTAATCTTTAAGGAAGCAGACTGCCACATATTTCTCCTTTAGACTGGCTGATGGGTTCCTTTTGGTTAGCAGCTGAGAGCTTTAACCACAGTGCCACCAGGGCTCCTGTAGTGATGATATAGCACTTGTGAAATATATATTCTTGCTTTTTGAAAAATACAGAAAACTTTATATTATGTTCAATAATTTTAACTACTGTGCCTAATGACAGTTTCTTGTGACTCTGTACAAGCTATGGAAATTCTTGGGTTCCTTACCTATAAAGCAGGGATAATTATACAAGAGTTATACTGAGAAGGAAAGAAAATAATCTTTGTGAACCAGCTGGTGCCTAGGAATTCAACAAAGTATAGCTCTATTGATCATTTTTGCTGCTGTAATTGAATATTAGTATTATTGAAAATGAATTAATCATTATTTGTTGAGCGTGTACATATGCCAGGCACTGTGCCAGAACAAGAAATGCTAATAAATTCAATCTTGCAGAGGAAACAGGATATATATAAATAAGTAAAATTCTGTAACAATGTTAAATTATTTTTTGCACTCTTGTATACAAGTTGTCAGGAAATTTGGTTAGTAGGGATTCAGTTCCGGTGGATTCTTACTGTGGTGGGTCTTGGTACTGAGAGGTCCCTGGAGAAAGGTTACAGTCGAGATTATTGGGACCAACATTTACAGGCAGTATGAAAGCTGGGACTATGGCTCTTCATCAACAGGACCTTTCAGTCTTATCTAGACGTTCAAGGGTTTTGCTCTTCAGAGTAGCATCGGGTCTTCCTGTTTATTCTTATCCAGTAAGGATCACTCTTTTCCTTTCAGAAGCGTGGTGTGAATAGGAGAATCTTTGAGTGTACTGGTTGCTCAGTTGAGGACAGAATCACTTGGTGAAATTCTAGAATCTGCCAGTTTCTGTCTCTGCTTCCTCCTTGAGTCCAAAGTTATGAAAGTGGGTTTTGAACCAATACCTTTACAATTTTGAGTAAGTTCTATTAGCCTCTGCAGCCCTCAGGGAGGCACATGACATGTCTTTTTCAGATGTTTTACTGCCCAGAGGGGTAAAGGGGTTTAATCAATTTGCCAGAGCACAAGATTCTTAACTCTCTGATGTCAGAGACTCCTTTCCTCTAGCACAATGCCTGGCACATAGTACACTCTTACGTGTTGCAATAATTTATTGAAATTGATGATATCATCTAGGTCACAGTTTTCATATGAAAGCTAATTAAAAGTAGCTTATAAACCATATTTTCTTTCCATTCATATGGCTAGACCTCATAGCAACACCAGAAATAATTACATTCTTACAACTTAGTCTGCCTTTGTTATTGAAAAGAAGACTACCAGTCAGAAAATGGACAGCGCTCTTTAGCTACTAAATCATTAATGTTTAATACACATCCAAACATATTTGAGAACTTACAACACAGAGGCAACCTGCTCAGCTTTTACCCTTCAGTTAACACTTGTTTGACTTATATTGTCTCAGGCGCTGCTTTAAGCATATTATATATGTTAATTCATTTTCTTGTCACAAGAATCCTATGAGGTAGGAGATATTATCATCCCTATTTTACATCAAGGTACCAAAGAGGGCTGGTAATTTGCCCACAGCTACCCAGTTCTTAAGTCTGGATCTCACACTTAAATCCAAAGTCCATGCTCTTAAAGGCCTCTGCTGTACTGTCTATTTATATGGTATCTTTGAATTCACAAAGTATGGTTACACTCATTTCCTCCTTGGCACAATATGTAGAGGCCGATGTACTTTTAAGTCCGCTTTAGAGATGCAGTAACTGAGGCTCTAGGGGTGAAGTGCTCCAGCAGGAAGAGGCCGAGCTGGGTCAGAAGTGGTTGGTTTTACTCACTGAGTGGTTGTATGCCACTCACTGTCCTAGATCTGAGATATAGAGATGGATTAGCATCTCCCCATCGCACTCTAGTTCACCAATTCTACTGATTTTCCAGAAGGATCAGGCCAGGGCCCTTTGGGCCTGGTTTTCTCTCTGGTCATTTTGGACACCCAGTGACTCAGCCACCCACAGACCTTGTTGTCTGTATTTTACTCTAGTCAAAATTGTGCATATAGATTCTACATTCAGTTGTTTCATTCAACTGCTTATATATTATGCATGCTTTATGATGGTATGTTGACCATTTTTTGTTTGATAACGTTAATAAGACTGACTTATTAGACATCCTTTACTCCAAGGTAGATTATGTTCTAGGTAGTATGATTTTCTTGGTTAATAATCTTTCAGGTTTTTCTAATAGCACAAGTCGTCCTGAAACCAATTCCTTGTGCATCCATATAGAATATCTGAATATTTCTCTTAATGGTGCCTTGAAATGAGGGGAAAAAAATAATGTAACCAAGACACACTACAGACTATGTAAGAAGCTTTTCTAGAAATTAATGAAACTGATTCCACAAGTCTCACATAAATATAAGTCATATTTTAGAGTGGTTTACTGTAGAGTTTGCCTTTACATGACCTGGGTTCTCTTTATTTGTTTATTGCTGATTACCGTGTCACCTGAATGATACTTATTCCACAGGTAGTGTTGTCCAGTCTGCTTCTAGGGGAATGTTTAAAATGTGACGTTAATTATGGATCACAGTGAAACTTCCATGGGAGTGAAAGTCGATGCTAGCCAGAGGCTGTTCTGTTTATATCACATATGCTCCAGTACATAAATTAGTGCATAGTTCTGAAATCCAGAAGCTTTATTTTAATAATATATTTAGTAACCAAAGCTGGGTCTCAACATGACTTTGGGGTGATTAGAGAAAACGCCTCTAATCCTGTAGTGTGCAGCGGGTCGCTATTTAGACCATGCAGTATTAAATAATTTTCTCACCCCATGTTTGTTAACTGAAACAAAAGACAGATTGAATTGTAAAGCTCACTTGACAAATGAGCACAGTTTGCTGTCTTTCTGTAGTTTTCTTCACTTGGATTTTGTGTCCTGTGTTTCTTCCCAAGCAGTGTTATGCAAATGAACCAATTAATGGTAGATAAAATGGTCTTCCTACATCACAGTGTGTAACTGGAAGGACAACACGGTAAGTCACGTACCTATTCAGCGGATTCTATAGGCTACTGTGAGGGCCTGATTAGCTTGACTGTGGAAGACAATCGCTGAGGCATCTGTTCGGTTAATTTTGAGAGAAAATTTACCAGATGGAGGCTGAAGATTTAAGTGATTAGAAGGTAGTAGATTGGAATACAAATTGGATTAAAAGAAATTAGATTGATATAAATCGAATTGAGTCACAACAGTTTGTGTTGTTCGTACCAAGGGGCAGTGGATTATGGGAGAAGCAGATGCTCCAATGAGATAGGAATTAATGTGGCTTTGACAGTCCATCTGCGAAGGTCTGAATATCGAGTACATCCCTAATTTCTCTCTCCATTTATCAATGCCATAATGTTAATTAGTACTTCATTCATTAAGTTACTTACAGAAGAAAAAATCTCACCCCTGTCGCCTCTCTGCTTGAGAATTTGTTATCCTGCCAAGAATTGGAACACTCTCTTCAGCTGAGCTAGCTACAGTTCTCTGTGAGGGTAGACCTGTGTCCTTTGCGTCATGCATACAACTGCTGTTGGCATGAGTGCAATAAGCTTGAAAATATTTGCTCATGTATTTCTACTAATAAAATAGAGTTATTTGGAGTCTTGCATAAATGCCTAGTCACAGTCCCACCAAAAAAGATGGACATACTTATTGGATTTATATTAATATGATAATATATATTAACCTGGCTTTCATAATAGTCATATTATATATGTGTGTATATTCAGTGATGTTTTATGTTTTGTTAAATGTCTTAAATATTTAACATTAATGTTGAGTAGCAATGTTCCTTGAGGGGAAAAATGAGAAAAATTTTGTTCCCATAATTCTGTGAATATATTTGTTTTGTGTATGTGTGTGCATATGCGTGTGTGCATATGCATGTGTGCGTGTGTGTGTGTGTGTGGGGTCTGTTTGCTAGTTTATGGAAAATGTAAGTTATTGACCCTATGGTTCATTTTGGCCTACAGCATTTGGCCCTGATCCTTAAAGAAAAAAAAAAAATTAAAGGAAATTAAAAGAAGTACCTCCTTTTAAATGCTTGTGATTATATTGGGTATACCCGTTGCCGTCTAGTCGATTCCCACTTATAGCAACCCTATAGGACAGAGTAAAACTACCCCATAGGGTTTCCAAGAAGCACCTCGTGGATTCGAACTGCCGACCTTTTGGTTAGCAGCCGTAGCTCTTAATCACTACGTATGCTGGGTACAGGAGACTTTAAAATCCAAGAGAGCATTGACACCGGAACCTCATTATAACACCGTTGGCCACTGCGGTGAAATTTAGCAGAAGGCAGTTCTGTCCTGGATCCCATTCAAGGGCACAGAGCCAGTGCAGATCCAAAGGTGATCTCAGTCTAAGGCAGCCCGAGGGTGTGGACTGTAAAGAGCCATGCAGAAATGCCCCTGTGTATTGATCATAATCAGGCAAATGCAACTTCTGGATACTAAAGTGATGAGATGGGCAAAAATGAATGTTGAAGCCTGTGATTCAGGAAGCATATCATTAAAGGTTGTGCCAAGTCATTCAGAAATAATCGTGGTACAGCCAAACTTGGGCTGCCTGCCAGCATGCAAGCAGGGAAAATTTCTGTTTTTGTTCAGTGAAGGGAGGCAATGGCTTGTGCAAAAATGTGTTAAGTGTTTAAAAATTTTTAGTTTATGAAAGAAAACTCTATGGGTAGTGAGTTCGTCAGGCAATGTGTGCGAGGGAGGAATGACATGTATATATGAATGGCCACTCTTTGCCCAGGGCTGGCCTGGGGCTTCTGCACCCTCCCGGGACTGTGGTATTCAGGGTGGCATATGTAGCCATGCTTAACACTGGCTGAAAAAGTAGTGGCTTTGAAATCTCCATGTCTCCTACTTTAGAAATATACTGCTCTAGGAGGCAGGACTGAATTTGAGGTCTGCCTGAATCCAGAATCTATACACTATTGCTTAAGTCCTGTGCACTGTGTGTGGCCCATATTTCTAATTGTATAGTCAAGGATAAGTTGATGATAGGAAAAGTGTGTATGGAAATTCAGTGTGTATTGAAATTTAGAAAAAAATGGGGAAAAAAAAAGAAGCTAAAATGTAAGCCAGTAAAGTGAGAAACCAAAAAACCAAATCTGTTGCCATCGAATCATTTCATAGCGACCCTATTGGACAGAGTAGAACTACCCCATAGGGTTTCCAAGAAGCGGCTGGTGGATTCGAACTGCTGCCCTTTTGGTTAGCAGCCGAACTCTTAACCACTGCACCACCAGGGCTCCAAAGTGTAAAGCAGAGTAAATGATTGTCTTCTGCTATTGTGAGAGTGACTAAATGCCACATAAAAATAATTTAGAATTCAGGGGTCAGTCCTTTGTTTCTGTTTTGACACTTCCGTTTTCAGCCTGTCACTTGTCTAATTGGCTCTTGTCTTCATTCAGAACCATCAGTGCATCAAGGTGGCGCTTGTTGAGCCTGGCAACGTCATACATTGTGTCCTTATTCATGCCTTTGTTTTCGTGGCTGATCATTGGGTGTTTAATAACTTTTTGAAGCCCCGTGAGGATAATTAAAGAAATCACATGGTTGTAAACTAATAACAACAAAAGTACAGCCTCCTCATTTGTTGATTGCTTGGTAGACTTTAGATAGTGCTATAATCTTGCTGTGAAATATGTTTCAGTGTTTGGGTGCATTTGAGTTTAAATTCCATGTATGAGACATATAAATACTAACTCTAGTTAATGCATGGTAACCACACTCATGCTACTAAGCTCCTATTTGTTTTCTTCTGCTAATATTCTCACAAGGAATTGTCAGAAATTAAATTCAGACAACTGCTTAATAGATAATATCCTTTTTCTTTGTCTTTGAAAGTACTAAGAAGCCAAATGGACAAAAAATCAGCAGATTATATCAACTCCTGGGTCGTCATTCCAGAATTTTTATGTCTGAGGCAGATAGCTCTGATTTCAGTATGAGTGGTGTATATAAATATATCAGGTACCAGTCGCCGTGGGGTCAACTTTGACTCAGGGTGACCCCATATGTTTCAGAGTAGAATTGTACTCCATAAGGTTTTCAATAGCTGATTTTTTTGGAAGTAGATCGCCAGAGCTTTCTTCTGAGGCTTCTCTGGGTGGACGCAAACCTCCAAACTTTCGATTAGCACCCAAATGCAAACTGCACTACCCCAGTACTCCATATCAGATACAAATCAGTTAAAAAAGTAATGATGGATTCTGAATCTCATTTTTCTCCCCTGAAGTTAACATATTTTTTGCAAATTTGGAGTGAACTCAGGAAAGGGAAAAACATGGCCGAGTTTTGATATAGTAAGTGACGGCCTGGCACATTTGACTGTAAATCAGTGTAGCAAAGACGGCAGCAGGAGTAAATGGTGTCCAAACCAATGTCAAGCCTTGGTATGATGGGGCAGAATTTTGTGCTTCACCATAAGACTCATGAGGCAATTTCATAATCCTGGCTGTATATGCTGGACTTGTTGTTGCTCTGTTGAGTCAATTCCGACTCATAGTGACCCTCTAGGACAGAGTAGAACTGCCCTGTAGGGTTTCCAAGGCTGTAATCTTTATGGAAGCAGACTGCCACATCTTTCTCCTGAGGAGCAACTGGTGGATTTGAACTGCCGACCTCTGGGTTAGCAGCGAAGTGCTTAACCACTGCACCACCAGGGCTCCTTATGCTGGAATTAGAGAGGTCCAATTTGTAATTCAGTTGGCTGAATAAATGGATTTCTACTGGCCAAAGGAGTGAAAACAATTTCGAACATTCCATGAAAGTCTGAGGTTTGCCTGGTTAATCTGCTTCTTTATTTCTTTGTGCTTAGACTGCTTCTTTATTTCTTTATGCAGTTATTTGTTTAAAGAAAAGGCACATTTAGCATTCTATAACCCTTATGTGTTTTTCCAGGACCGGAGTAATAAGTGAAGGGAATAGAGCATTGCTGGAAAGGAGAAGAGACAAGGCTTTTGGAATAAAGCTAGTGTGAAATTGAGCCTAGACAGGGGTGAAGACTGGAGAACTGAGGGGCAGACATAAGTCTGGGAGACTCTGAGAAAGAGGGAAGAATCCACAAGAATCTATGACTAAGTAGATAGGAAAGAAATTGAAGAGTTAATCCACAACTGGGATTTTGAGCATTAGGGACCTGAGGAAAGATAGATTTATGTCTGCAAGGAGAGAGGGATGAGGGGTGGGACACGGAAAGAGATGAGGGGTTCAGTTTGAGATACAGAGAAATTTAGGTGGTGACTCAGCCTTCAAGAAGGCACCAGAACATGCCAGCAAAGAGCTTTCCTCAGTGTAGAAGCTAACCTAGAGCTTTGGCTACTGGTGTCATGGAAAAAACACCTGATACCAATAATGATACCTGTTACCAAACAAGAGGGAATGACTTCTCTGAGGCGGAAAGCATTTAAGGGAAGAGCAGGAGACCAAGGTATACCCCTTAGGTGGCATTAACTGTTGAGTCAGAAAATATTAGACTGAATTCAGACTTCTAATTGTGGTTTCCATATAACTCAAAAATCTTTTTGTCTCCTATTGATGTTGGAAATTTGTAACAAAAGTAAACAATAACAATTTTTTTTAAGTCAACAGCAGTAAGGAGATCTCTTAAACAACAAAACATAGATATTATTGCCTCCTTTGAAATCAGTATATCTAAGTGGAATATTAAGCAAACATCATTATACTCTTTTATAATTCATACACTTTTCATTTTCTTTCAGATTTTCAGTTGCTCCATATTTAGAAAATCCAACTTTTTAGAGTCAGATGTATTGAGTACTTGATTGTAAAAGCAACTTCTAAATTTAAAAAAAAAAACTGCTCGACTCTAAGCCATCATTATTCTTGTCTTTCACAATTGCCATAACTCTATGCATTTTGATTCCCCTGCCCGTCAGCATTTTCTTCCCTTTCAGCATAATCCAGAATAATTCTGTGTGTTCCACTCCTTTTGCTTTGCGACAAGAAAGCATGGCATTTCCAGAGTGGCTGGGTGGAGGTTAATTCCATGTCCACATGGTAATAACCTGGGAAAACCTGGGGATGATAGGTTTCATTTGATCCTTTGTCTGAAAAGGCTTCAAAGTAAATGGACTGAGTGGAAAATTACATTTTTCATAAGTTTTCTAGAAACTGCAGATGTTTGGAGAGACTCAAGCAATGGAGTCTCTGATATATTTTAGTGAAACATAATTCAAGCAGAAAAAGATCATTTTAAAACATTTATAGTGCTGCCATTTGCTGCTTCTTTCCATTCAGTGGAAAAACAAGCTCTCTCTCTTTTTTTTCTTTCTATGCACACAGAATGTTTTTACTGAAAACTACACGCAATATTTCTGTTGCAGCAGTAATGTTATCTGCTGGTCATTTTGCTGTGAAACAGAAGACATCCCTTCAAAGGAAATTTAAAATTTTGTTATATTAGGTGCTTTTGAAAGACATCTGCAGATATTGGAAATAGACAGAAATGAAGAAAAAGTAGATTCCCAAATGAAAAGTACTCTGATAATTAAGGCAACTCGTAGTCCCTATTTTCTGTCTAAATTTAACC
Organism: Trichechus manatus latirostris; assembly: GCF_000243295.1. NCBI lineage: Eukaryota > Metazoa > Chordata > Mammalia > Sirenia > Trichechidae > Trichechus > Trichechus manatus. The sequence continues at coordinate 14,786,167 of NW_004443948.1, read as the reverse complement.
AAGCATTCCCATAGATGTCATCAAAATCAACATAATTTGCCAACATAAAATTGGGGAAAACTTTTTTTTTTTTTGAAAATAGACTAATTTATATTTATCATTTTAATGTAATGAATAAAGCAAGGGGCAAAACTGAACCTCCAGATTTTTCCACTGTATCCTAAATACTGGAAAACAGATTTCATTCCAGACTTTAGAACTATTTGCATCTGATTAAACATGGCTTCTTTTCAACCCATTCTGTATCAAAATCTTGTTCGTGGTTTTTTTTTTTTAGCAGAGTAAACACTTTAATTGTGTGCCTGCATTAAGTAAAAGTGAATTTAGGTGTGTATCCTGCAGATCTCTCGGTGGAAATGTGATGCTGTATCCTCCCTTCAGTTTGGTCAACTGTGAAACCCCATTCACTCTGAGCTTAATAGTCAAAGACAAAGCAATAAGTACAAATTGTATTCAGCTACCTTTATAAACCTTCTTTACTCCCCAAGGTACAGGCTTCAGAAAAGAATTTCAACATGCCATTGTACAATATAAAAACAACTGCATAGAGTATGCTTGTTCCCACCATTAAAGAGAAAATTTTTCTTTTCATCTTTGGGACAACTATACTCATCTTAAACTTGGCCCTTTTATTATAAGAGGTATAGCCTTATTTTAAAGATTCACAATTTCACAAAACTATAATTTAGAGATTTCAAGGAAACTTATTTTGTCCTACAAAGCGAGAAAATTATTTTGTTTTGTTCAGCCCTGTAAATTACTGGTAAGAAGCTAATCTCAGACAGTGTTCTTACAGTATTCCTGTTCTTTTTTTTTTTTAAATGTACTTCAGGTGAAGGCTTACAGAACAAATAGTTTCTCATGGAACAGTAGTACACATATTGTTTTATGACATTGGTTAACAACCCCACAACATGTCAACCGTCTGCCTTCTCGACCTTTTTTTTTTGGTGAAAATATA
>NW_004443948.1:14741594-14778444 GCF_000243295.1 Trichechus manatus latirostris | reverse complement strand
AGGCTCCCAATTCAAGAAAAGGAAAAGAAAACAAACAAACATTTCAAAACAAACAAACAAAAGCCCCAGGATACCACCAGTGCAGCAGCCCAGACCAGGAAGCAGCTCCACACTCAAACGGAGCTCTGCTGCCCCTCAGGAAGAAGCAAAGATGGCTCCTGGAGCCAGGTATTTGAGCGAAAGGAGGAGGAGGTGGTGAGAGGTAAGGAAGAAATCAAAAAAAGCGGAGAAAAGGCAACACCAGTAGCCAACAAATGGCACTCAGAGAGCCAGCTAGTGTGGGCTGGTGGAATCCAAGCAGCCGGTGCTTCCCACAGGAGAGATTGTGGCTGCGAGAAACAGAGGAGTCCGAGTGTGGGTGAAGTAGTGTAGGGGGTGGGAAAGCATATATCACAAATTAGCGGAGCTCTGCAGCCCCTCAGGAAGAAGCAAAGATGGCGCACGGAGCCAGATTTTTGAGCGAAAGGAGAGGGAGGTGGTGAGAGGTAAGGAAGAAATTAAAAGAAGCAGAAAAAAGCAATACCAGCAGCTAACAAATGGCATTCAGAGAACCGGCCCATTCGGGTGGGTGGAATCCAAGCAGCCAGTGCTTCCCAGACAAGAGATTGTGGCTGCGGGAAGCAGAGGAGGCCGAGTGGGGGTGAAGAAGGGTGGGGGGTGGGAAAGCGTATATAGCAAATTACTGGTTGTTTTGTCTCCTGCTGGACGCTCCATGAAGCTGCTTTCTCGTACCCCTGTTTGCTGGTCTCCGATAGGAGTCCAAGATGGCGGATCCACGCTGCGTTAGCTGATAGGGGACCTCTGCATGAATCTCTCCTCGCTCTCCGTTCTCTGTCAGTTTTCTCACTCCGTTTGGTACTTGGCTGAGTTCTTTACCTCTTCATTTGATGTTTTAGGGTTTCAGGATTGTTGTTTTCTCTGTTCGGTGTAGTTTTTTGGACCTTTGCTTGGGAGGGACGGCATGGTGCTTCTGCCTAGAGCACCATTTTGCTGGATGTTCAATAATATTCCTATTCGTGTCGTGTCATTTAACTCAACTCATGTAATTCTGCCCTCAACCATTTTCTTTCTATATATTCCTTAATCTTCTGTAAATGTATAATGGAAAAGCAATCAAAAATTGATGCTCCCCATGTATTAATCATGCAGTGGTTTTTAGATTTTCATAAGGAAAAACCATCAGTGTTGGTATTAACTATTTCAATAAAATATTTTAAGGAGACACACAAAGAATTGTTAAGCATAAATATGTGCTTAAATGGCAATGAATATAATTTGCAAATCATTTCTTCTGCATGCTAAGACCGTAATACCCAGTACTGAACTCATACACATGCAATTAGTCATGAAGTACAGCAGAAACATTCTGTAGTTGCTATATAGTTTTTTCATTAAAATCTGACCATTTATAGATTTATTTAAAGAATAACAAAAGTGATATGTTTATTCATATATTTATAATGTATAAATATTTGGATCCTTAGCATTTGTATATTAGATGATAAAGCTGCCTGAGGTGCAGAGCTGTGAAAAAACATGGGGCCCACAGGCAAGTACAGGTAAGGTATGTAATTCAGAATGACCTTCAACTTGGTAGGTAGGAACAAGCATCAGCAGAAAATCAAAGTGGGCAGATAGGCAGAGGGGGTGTTTTGAATGGCCTACTATTTCATATAAAGGGCAGTATCTTATAGAACGGTGATTCATTACCTTTCTGGAGATAGAGGTTATACTAATAAAATAATTATACACTATAATAATGTTAATAATAGTAGTGAACATTTACTGAGTGTTTACTGGCGCAATGGTTAAGCACTCGAATGCTAACCCGAAGGTTGGTGGTTTGAACCTACCCAGTGGTTCTGTGAGAGAAAGACCTGGTGATCTGATCCTATAAAGATTACAGCCTAGAAAATTCCATGGGGCAGCTCTGCTTTGTCACATGGGGTTGCTCTGAGTCAGAATTGACCTAATAGCACCTAATAACAACAACTGTGTGGTTGGAGTCCCTGGGTGGTACAAAAGGTTAACAGACTTGGCTGCTAACTGAAAGACTGGAGATTCAAGTCCACCCAGAGATGTCTCAGAAGAAAGGCTTGACAATCTACTTCTGAAAAACCAGCCATTGAAAACCCTGTGGAGAACTGCTCTACTCTGACACACATGGGGTTGCTGTGAGTTGGAATTGACTTGGGAGAACAGGTTTATTTATTTATTTATTTATTTATTTATTTTTGAAAGACTCAATGGCAATGAGTTTGGTTTTTTTTTTTTTTTTTTGGTACACTTGGTGCATGGAAAATCTCACTTAGTCTCCCTAGCAATGTTTGTGGGTTGGTACTACTACATTTTATAGACAAGGCAACCAGGTTGTACAGAGGATAAGAAACTTGCCTGAGTTCATACTCCTATCCAGCATTTGAACAAGAGCAATTGCAAATCAGAGTCCTATTAACAGAGGAACTATACTGACTGCCAAAAATGTGCCTTATCATTTCTTAAAAAGGCACATGTGTACAGGCACACAAAATTTTGCATCTAATTTGTGAGATGTCGTCCCTTAACTCCATTCCACATAAGCCAACCAATCCATGGTTTAAAAATCCAATAAAAAGATAATGGAACAATGCAATGAGTGTCACTATATTAGGCTAAGTTCATCAGTAGTTAAATGTCAAGTGGAAATACACAAGCCTAAAATCAGTCGTAGTGTTTGTCACTTTGACATGATACAGCTAATAGATTTGGCACAGGACAGTTACCATTTTTATAAATAATGGTTTAGCCATTATTCTTCTAAGAAACTTTTCTGGATTGTACTCATAGTTTCAGTTTGTTAAAAATTCTTAGTATAGTAATAATCAAATAAGTTTGTCTACAGTGTTCATTAGTGTGGTTTAATCTCAATTTAACTGTATAATATAATTTTTCATGTTAGAGGGAAGTTATCCATAGTTCTAGGGAAATTTATCAAAAACTAAGTATTTAACAAAGCTTAGCACATGTGCATAAAATGTCAGTGCTGGAGGGTACCCTGTGTCTTTGGTATCTATAGTTACCAAGACTAAAGCTACTGCTCCATCATTTGCAGAATATATTGCTTAGGAAATAAAATAGAGGACCAAAATGTTATCACTCCACTAGGAGTTTATATAAGTAGAATGTCATTTTCTGGAAACCTACTCATAGTCTCCACTAAATAAGGGTTGATGGTTTTTAGAAAGATTGACATTAGTTTTAACAATTTAATGAGCTTGGAGATTGTTTCATTGCATCATCTTTTGTAAAACTAAATACAATTTTAAAACCACCTCAAAATATTATAAATATAATAATAAGAAGCTCAATTTCAAAGCTATCTTCCTGGAATAGGGATTGTTTTTGTCATTGTAAGGCAAATCTGCATAACCCATGAAAACCTCTTATTTGGTGGCAAATCACTCTTTAAAGCAGGCTTCAACCGTGTAAAACGTGGCAAATTGATTTGAAATAGTATTGGGTGAATGTCTGGGTTAATAAAATGGCTGCTCACAGAATTGTTGGAAAAATAATTGATAAACTAGGGAAGTAAGGTTTTTTTTGTTTTGTTTTGTTTTTTATGTTTCTCAAAAGGAAAATCACTCCTAAGAATTTACCAGACACCTTTCAAGTTGGCGGTTTCACAATTTCTCCTCAATGTTATATAGACATTTCCGTGTGTCCATCTTGGGTTTGATTGCCTTCCTCTACTGATTCTTCCATACACAAATAGGCTGTCTTTCCCCTAGATCCAGATGGTCTGTCTATCACCAGGGCCCCCCACGCTCAGGTGTGGGTCACTGGTTAAGTGTTTGGATGTAGGCAGCCAGAACATTGAATATTTTAAAAAGCATTAAAACTTACCTAATAAAGGAACTAGATAGTATGGGTGGTGGAAGAAAAGAAAGAAAAAGTGTTCCAGTTTTAATATTTTCAGCAATTTATGTCAAGAATTGATAAGCAAAGGCCTAAGGTAAAACCCATTGCCATTGAGTAGATTCCAACTCATAGTGACCCTATAGAACAGAGTAGAACTGCCCTGTAGGGTTTTCAAGGAGCGGCTGGTGGATTAGAAATTGCTGACCTTTTGGCTAGCAGCTGTAGCTCTTAACCTCTGCACCACCAGAACAACTGTGAAATTCAGAGAAAAAGTTTTATTAATCTATTTTTGTTACGTCTTCTGAGATAGTAACCTTCTCACGCCGAATAAGTAAAGAAATTTTGAACATCTTTGATTAAGGTTATATTTTAAATGATGGATGAAGTATTTAGTTTTAAGATAAAGTATCCGTATATTCTCATTTGGTCTTTGGTTAAAATTTCTGGAACCAAGAAATAGGAAGCGTTTCCATATGGCCTTAACTCTTCCTAAGTTTTGCATTACACTTTGCCAGTTAATTAATATGAAATGACAAAGGTTTGGGAGGCGCTAAGAATCTGTTCATTTCTATATGTACAGAGCGCCTGCGAGCAAGTCAACCCCAAGCTGAGAGTCAAGCTGTCAACCTACTTCAGGTACTAGCAGCAAGTATATTCTGATATTCTTTACTGAGAAATAATGTAGTGGTCAGGCTGAAAACCAGAAAAAATAGGTGTTAACTGTCTGTACATCCAGAAGTGCCTGGGACAGTGTTACCCTAGAGCTGCCTGAACATTACTCGTTTGTCATATTGACGCTATTTGCCATGGCCAGTACACTCTTATTTTGGGGTGTACATCAAATTTCTACCACCCACTTGTCAGTTTTTCCTGCTGTTGTGGATTGCATGTTGAAATGATGTTGGAAGCTATGCCACCTGTACTTCAAATACCAGCAGGATCATCCCTGGTGGAAAGGTTTCAGTGGAGCTCCTAGACTAAAAAAGACTAGGAAGAAAACTTGGTGATCTACTTCTTAAAACTGGGCAATGAAAACTTTATGGATCACAACAGAATGTTGTCTGTTATCACGCTGGAAGATGAACTCCTTAGATTGGAAGGCAATACACAGTACCACAGTAACGGACTCAAACATCAATCATGAAGTTGGCTCAGGGCTGGGCAGCATTTCATTCTGTTATACATAAGATCACCTTGAGATGAAAACTGACTCAATGACCCCTAAAAACAACAATAACAACAAGTTATCATAGCCTGATACCACACCCCACTTCATTTATACTTAATACACACTCAACAACAACTCTTTTGATTATTTTTTAACTGACCATGAAATTTTACTATGGTCAGGGAATAAACTGATCTGCAATTGCAAGTGTGTAAACCACTTGAGAATTATATTGGTTGTAGCCAATTAATAAACTTAGCATTATGATTTTTATGTATCAGTTCCTTGCTGAGCTGCGTTTATGAGGTCTTCTCTTGTGTATTGAGAAGACTGGCCTTCTATGTGTAACTGAGATTCAGCACTTTATCCCTGGCAATCTGCTGTGGCCTCTTGGTGACCAGCAAGGAAGTCTGGTGACATCCTTTTGGAGCTCTCTTCTAACTTGCTACAATAGAGAAGCCAGAACAATGATGTAATTTTTTAACTATGAGAATTGTAACTGTGTGAATTTTGCTCTACATCTCTCTCCAACCCATACATTCTGATGTGTGTTTTTTAATTGCATATTGTTTTTCTACATACAAACATTCATAGTATGTAGCTTTCTGTCTTTATATAATGTGTATCATCCTCAAGTGTAACCCACTATTATCTCTGGCCTGCTTAGAATATGTATGGTGGTTATAGAAGAGAATTGGAATGCATTTCTAATAACAAAGTGTTATAGCCAATCTGGGTAAAACCAAACCAAACCCATTGCCATCAAGTTGAATCAGACTCATAGCTACCCTATAGGACAGAGTAGAACTGCCCCATAGGGTTTCCAAGGAGTGGATGGTGGATTTGAACTGCAGACTTTTTGGTTAGCAGCCAGTTCTTAACCACTGCACCACGAGGGCTGCGTCTTCCTAAAGTTTATTTAAATTATAATAAATTCAGTTCAGTGGACTTTCATGAGGGACCACTACCTGGATGGTGAGACTTCGTCTCACATACTTTGGACAAGTTATTAGGAGGGACCACTCCCTGGAGAAGGACATAAAGTAGAGGGTCAGTGAAAAAGAGGAAGACCCTCAAAGAGATGGATTGACACAGTGGCTGCAACAATGGGCTCAAACACAGCAATGATTGTGAGGATGGCATAGGACCAGGCAGTGTTTTGTTCTGTTGTACATGGGGTTGCTATGAGTCGGCAGACATGGTGTTTTTAGGAGCTACAATAAACATGAAGCCCCCATCCAGTAACGTATTTATTGCTAATATGAGTAAATTTCATAGAAAGTTAAAGACAAATTCCAAGTTTTACATATGCTAATTAAAAACCCCAACCTTTAAAATCATTATTAACTTTTGGTGTGTTCTCTAAGAAGGGCTATCAAGTGAAACCTTTTTAATCTATACTTTTATTAAAAATAAGAACATTAATCTAAAGTATGTATCTTTTAAAATTGGCTTTATGTTTATAAATTGAAATTGCTACCAATTACCCTCTGTATTAAATATGTCCATTAAGATATTCTTGATGTGACAGCCATAAAAAGTGTGATTATGCTAAAACGCTGAGTTTTTAGTAATTTTTCTTCTTCCAATTCCCTCAGTTTTGAGGTGAAGAAGTCGTAGCATAAGGGAGTTTAGACAACTTGTTTAAGATCACATTAGTAACCATAAACTAGACCAGCAAAAAAAAAAAAACAAAAAAACTCACAAGAAACAACAACAAAAACTCCAAAAACACCCACAAATCCAACTGAAGTATAAGTGGTTGGGACTTTCTATTTTAGATTTTCAAATTATGGGTAGAAAGAAGGAGTAAGGGAGAAGGAAAAATCATCCTGAATACAACTTCGGAAAGTAAATTCAGTTCTTTGGTTCCCTCTTTCATGCTTCTTCTCATCTACAAAACAGGGGTTTGGGACAGAGGATCTCTGGTAGCTCAACCTTCTACCTGTTGGACGTGGAAGCCAAAAACCAAGCCAGTTGTCGTTGAGACAGTGCCAACTCATGGTGACCCCATGTGTGCAGAGTAGAATTGTACTCCACAAGGTTTTCAAGGTTGTGACCTTTCAGAAGCAGATTGCTAGGACTTTTCTCCAAGGCACTTCTAGGTGGGTTTGAACAACCAACCTTTTGGTTAGTAGTTGAGCACCTAACAGTTTGCACCATCCAGGGACTCCCTGTTGTACCCAAAAGACTGGGTAGTAATAGGTCTACTGCTGGACACCATATTGTACAACTGGAATCTTCCAGAATCAGGGCTACCTGTTGAGTTTGACAATAAGCCTTTTTTTGTTCTTGTCAATTCCTTTTCACACACTTGACCTTTTAGTTTTAAGACACTGAAAAGCTATGTTGAAATTTTGTGATGAATAAGTAGTGTTTCTAAGTCTCAATTCTGATGTCATTCCTAGTTTAACTTTATTTTTGTCAGCATGACACTCCTGTTTCCAGAAGGAATACGATTCATAAAGTTACTTAGGCTATTGGTAAATTAGAGAATTTCCAGAGAGTGTTTCAATAAGGTTCAAGTGGATAAAACAGTCTTTGTGTTTTCCAAACATTGACCTTCTCACCACATCCTCTCACATTATAGTACCTCTAGAAAAAAAGAAAATGTTATCTCATAAGCCTTTTTCTATCCTTTCCTCCTGTCATAAGGGAAGGACCCTGGAATTTAGTCATCACAAAGAATTCAGGGTGGACAAGTGGTAAGGGCAGATTTGATTGAGTGATTAATTTGGTTCGTTACAAGTTACCTTAGCTCACTAATCTGTGTGGGTAGCAGGTGCAGTGGCTCTCAAATAGGTTTCGTTCAGTGGAGGAAACTTCAAGTAGAATGTAGTCTTACAAAATAAAAAGCAGGAAAAACCCTAATTCTGTTGAAATCTATTGTAAAGCTATCAGCCTGGTTTAGCTAAAATTTATCATGCAGTAAAACATTAATGCAAGAATGAGCCTCAGAAAAGAGAAACTTTTGTCAATGTCATTAGAGTTTTATGTGCTAAATTTTGGAAAGAGTATTTGTAATCATTAACAGAAAAAAGAAAATAAGATTCTTAGTGCTTACTATGGGTACTGATGATCTGCATACATGATTCCTTTCAATCTTCAAAACCAATTTGTGAGTTAGACACTGTTATTCTGGTTTACACTCGGTGAAAGTGAGGCATCATGATAAGCTTGTTAATAATCCCTATGCTTTATGGCTGTCCCATTGCCTGCTCCTTATTGAGATGTGGCATGCGACCTTCACTTTTTGATACACGCTACAGTGCCTGCCTCTCATACTGGGCAATGGATAACGTCAGGAGGTGGCTCTGCTCTCATTCAAAATGGAGTAATCACAGAGAATATTCCTGGTTTAATTTTACTTGGATTTTTTTTTTGTAAGTATTTTATTAAAGCAAGGTACTTGTTATGAACTAGGACGCAATATTATTACATACATTTTGAAGCAAAATAACAGACACTGCATAGAAATTTCTTGGAGTGAGTGTGTCTCATACTCTGTCCCTAATTTTCCTAGAATTGCTTCTGAGTGTAGGGGGGAAAAACCAGAAAAGTTTCAAATACATTACTTAACCTGGGGAAGGATTAAAAGTTGATAGGGCTGTCTCGTTGATGGATGAAAAGTAAAGCTTATTTCAAGAAAATATTCTGTTCCAACTGAACAATGAAGCCGGAGCAGTTTACTTTAAAGCACATGAAATAAAATCAACAAGTGTTTTCCCAGGCACTTTATCCTCATATATTATGTGACTGAAATCAGTTCCTGAAAAGAAATGTTCCTTAGCACTCACAGTAAATGAGTGGTTATTGATTAAATAAAACTAAATTTAAATATATTCGTATATTATGATTTATACTTCGCTCCAACCCTCTAAAATTTGAAGGGTTAATAAACCACTCAACTTTTTTTTTATTAAATATTTTACCAGGAAACATTACAGAATCATTGTTTGAGAGTCTTTGAGAAGCTGAAATTATCCATTATGTAATTGGGTGTTTAAAGTATTATTCAAAGATGCATCGGCACCCAGCTAACTAATTTGATGTTGCTGTGAAATGCTTATATCTAGGGTGGTCTAAGTACATGAACTTCAGTTGGGAAGCATGCTAAAAACCCAGATTCTTAGACCCTTCCACTGGTAATTTCTGAGGCCTTTGGTTAACTGTGGAGACCAGGAATCTGCATTTTAAAGCAATAGTCCATGTGACTGTGCTACTGGTAGTCTAAGAATTACACTCTGAAAAACAATGAAGATATTTTCTGCTTATGACTGATGACATTCCTGTGACTTATTTTCTTCAAATGATTTCTACTGCTTCTCATTTTTAACAGTTAAGGAGAGTTGAATAAGAGGTTTTTAAATTAAAACCTGACTATGTGATTGCCCAATCATAAATGAGATATAAAAAGATGATCATACTTGTAATACCAACCACAAACATGGTTAGATTTGTAGATAGATATCCTAATACATAGCTTAATACATCTTTTCATATAGCAGTCTTCAGTATGTCCCATTGTATGAGCAATATTAATATGACTGTCAAATTAATCTTTTTTTTTCTTCTGAAATCTAGAGAAGAGAGTTTTGTGGTCCTTTATAAAAGAACTATAATTTTAAAATAGTTATAATAGAATGTGAGAAAAGAGGTGCTCTAGAGCAGGATTGACAAAGTTTTTCTGTAAAGGGCAGATAGTAAATATTTTAGGCTTTGCGGGCCAAGTAAGATCTCTGTCTCATAGTTGTCATTGTCATTTTTTTTAACAATACCTTAAAAATGTAAAAATATACTTAGCTCAGGGCCATGCGAATCTGGCGGGCGCAGTACTTCTCAAACACTAACGTGCGTATGTATATCTCCAGAATCTTCTTAAAATGCTGATTCTGATTTCATAGGTCTAGGGTGGGGCCTGGGATCCTGTATTTCTAACATGCCTTCACATGATGTCTAGGCTGCTAGTCTGATACGACACTTTTATTATCAAAGCTTGGGAGCCTAAGTTTTTTCCAGGCACTTTCCGTATGATGAACAGCCCCCTCTACTGTTTGGTTCTGAATTCCCTGAGTTACAATTTGATTTTTTGACCAAATAATGAAGTTGCATTGGTCCGTTAATGTAGAATACCCAGTAGTTTAGAGATCCTTTATAATTTTAAAGCCCCAGAGCTCTTTGGAAATTTGATGAACGCTATGGGCCTCCACAGCTATCCCCTCCTGCCCAGACAAAGGATACTCATATTTTACAGGCATCTTCAAAGAATTTAGGGACATACCTGAAGCTTATCCATTGTCTCCATCTAATGACCCCCGCCATAGTCTTAATTTATGGAAGCTCAGAATTAATTCCTTTCCTATTAGTAACATCTTAAAATTTAGATTGTAGCTGTATGTTTTATTATATATATATATATATATACACACACACACACATATATATATACACACATATATATATACACATATATATACATACATATATATACACATACATATATATATGCTGCTAACCAAAAACTGGCAGTTCGAATCCACCAGCTGCTCCTTGGAAGCTGTATGGGGCAGTTCTGCTCTGTCCTATAGGGTCACTATGAGTCGGAATCAACTCGACAGTAATGGGTTTATATATATATATATATATAATACACGTATCTATATAATACATATATATTAATATATATATTAAAGGCTTTCAATTTTATTTTATGCGTTGATTAGCTATTGCTGACCTGATAATTGAATGTTATAACCTAAACTTATAATTGAAGAAAATAACCTAACTGTTGGCAGGGGTGAACACGAATTGTTACAATGTTCTGTTATAAAAGTTTTTAGTTTCCTTTTAGCTGTTAACTTTTTAAAACCATTTTATTGACTATAATTCATGTACCACACAATTCACATTTTAAAGTGTTCATTTAAATATTTTTGTTAATTTTCACATGGTTGTGTAACCACCACCACAATCACTTTTAAAATATTTTCATCACACATTAAAGAGACATACCCTCTTGTAGTCATTCCCCATTTTCCTCCAACTCCTTCCATTTCCCACCCGAGCCCTAGGCAACCACTAATCTTTCTGTCTCTATAGATTTGCCTGTTCTGGGTATTTCACAGAAATGGAATCATACACTTGTCCTCTTGTATCTGGATTATTTCACTTAGCTTGCTGTTCTCAATGTTCATTCATATTTACTACGTATCATACCTCATTCCTTTTTATTGCTGAATAATATTCCTTTGTGTGGATATACCACATTTCATTTATCCATTTATCAGTAATGGACATTTGGGTTGTTTCCACTTTTTTTTTTTGTCTATTACAAATAATACTGCTATGAACATTCATATAAAAGGTTGTGTGAGGTCATGTTTTCATTTCTCTTGGGCACACACCTATGAGTGGAATTACTGTAGCATATGGGTAACCCTGATCCCTGGGTGGCACAAACATTAAGCACTGGACTACTAGTCAAAGGGTTGGTGGTTCAAATCCATCCAGAGGCAACTTGGAAGACAGGCCTGACAATCTGCTTCTGAAAGGTCACAGCCTTGAAAACCCCTTGGAGCAGCTCTACTCTGCACATATGGGGGTCACCATGGGTTGGAATTGGCTGGATGGCAACTAGCAACCACAACAACATGGTAACTCTATGTTTGACCGTTAGAAGAATTGCCAGAGTATTTTCCAAAGTGGCTGCGCTATTTTACATTTCTACCAGCAATATATGAGGGCTCTAGTTTTTGCATATCCTGTGTGTGTGAAGTGGTACCAGGGCATTTCCCAAATGCAAATGGCTAATGCTGTTGAGCTCGTCTTTTCATGTGTGCATTATCCATTTGTATAACTTCTTTGGAACAGTATCTATTTAGATCCCTTGCTCATTTTTTAATTGAGTGATTTGTATTTTCACTCTTTAGTTGTAAGAGTTATTTATATACCTTAGGTATAAATCTCTTTCAGATACGTGACTTGTAAGTATTTCCTCAGATTCTGAGGTTTGTCATCTTGCTTTCTTGATAATGACCTTTGAAACACAAATGGTTTTAATTTTTGTAAAGTGCAGTATATCTGTTTTTTTCTTTTGTTGGTTGTGATTTTGGTGTCATATCTAAGAAAGCTAACTCAAGGTCATAAAGATTTATGCTTATAATTTTTTTCTAAGAGTTTTATACTTTCAGCTCTCACGTTTAGGTTGGATGTTTTCTTTTGAAGTTTTATAACATTGGGAATAAAGGTTCTAGAAGAATATTCTGATGTGACCACACTTGGATCAATATTTTACTTAATAATCTAGTTTGCATATATTGTAGTGATAAAAATCTTAATAGTTGATAGAGTCCATTTCTCAATTGTTATTTGGATAGACTGAATTCTAAAACTTATTGCTAAATAGTTTAGATATTTTACCTTTTTTTTTTTCTTAAAGTCTACTATTTTAGACTTTATTTAATAGGTATTAATCGATTACATATCATATTCAGGCTCTGTCTAGGCTCAGTGCCAAGTTAGGTAGGGAACTAATTGATATAATAAATAGCACCCAAGTGACCTGGACGATTGACTTGCTTACTTCTAATAATAGAACAACTTTGGCAGTAGGGAGAATATAGATCACTGCATATGGGGAATTAGAGAATGACAAAGAGAGTATCTAAACAAGCCGACTGTAGCCTGCCGCATACGTGTTACATGAAAAGTGACATATAACCCTTGGTGTCTTTTAGAATTAGATTCTATGGTGATATGTCCAGATGTTTACATTTGGGAGTATATTACAGATTTGCAGGCTGTGATTAACTCTTTGTATTTAAATTGAGATCTCTTTTGATTATTACTTTTTAAAAGAATTGTTACATTCTATATTCTGTGAATTCGTTATTTGCTTTAGGGATCCATGCTAACAATATATAATTTCCTCTATTATGGTGTTGCAGTTTGTGATTACCCATCCATTTTTAATTAATTTGGGATCCTTTTAGGTTTTCTTTTCTTGTTCTTTTTTAGTTTGGACTTTCTGTATACTGTAAATTCTCTTTTGCTTCAGGTATCTAATACTTATAATGTATAAGGTTTCTTTTTTTTTAATATGATGAATTAACAAATGGTAATCAGCGACCTTTAAAATGTGATTCTCTTCAGAACAGAAAAGATTTATTCACTACCAGATTAAATTCCATTTATTAAATTAAAATATGCATTTGAAATTAATAGTGAAAGTAAAATTGAATAACATTATGGGTAAATATTACTTTTGTTTATTGAGCAAAAAATGTGCTAATATTAGGTGATTGGTTTGCCAATTAAAAGAGCAAACTTTTCAAAAGCTCTTACCTCGATCATCGTTATGTCCCCAGACATGGTTATCCCTCTCTGCATCTGACTTATATTTGCAGATAGTAGTTTCCACAAATAATGGCCATTGAGCCTTATCAATTATAAATATTCAAAGCAAAACATTATGCAGTATTTCCATCTTCAAATACGAATGGGTCTTTTTCTTTCTATTTCTTAAACACCTCCATGGAACCATTTTCATTGCAGTCACAAGGAAGTCATTGGTATCGATCATGCTTCCTTATTATATGGTGGTATGCCAGATTCTGTCAAGTATTTATTTTATTATATGCCTTAGGTCTTCCTTTCTCTTTCTACCTACAGCATCATTTCCCAAAGTCAGATTATTTTTACTGCTCTTAGACTCAAGTAACCCACAACTGCCATTTCATCCCCATTATTATCAATCTTTTTCATTGCAGCGCATAAGCATTTTCTAAAACACACTTACCTCACTGGCCCCTCAAAAACTCTTAACCAAACAGGTAACATTCTTACTCCTTAGCATGCTATTCGAAGTCTTCTGCTCTGGCTCCAAGATTACCTTGTATCCTCACTTGCCACATCAGCATCCTCCCTCATTAGAAAATGTATTGCGTACCTGCTCTCATCTCTCTGTGCATTTGCTCATGGCATTCCTTCCATCTGAATGCTTTTCTTCTTCAGTTAACATATTTTTATTCTTTACAGCTCAATTTAAATGCCTTCTTTTCAGGGAGAGCCTTCTTATTATCCTCTACCTAGAGTTAAGCCGAAAGCCTGGTGGCGTAGTGGTTAAGTCCTACAGCTGTTAACCAAAAGGTTGATAGATCTCATCCACCAGGGGCTCCTTGGAAACTCCATGGGGCAGTTCTACTCTGCCCTATAGGGTCGCTATGAGTCGGAATCGACTCGATGGCAACAGTTTTGGTTTACAGTTTACCTGATTTTTTTTTTCTTTTTCTATAGTGCATTTCTTGGATCTCTTTGCAACACTTACTTTAACAGTGATTTATACTCGAGTTCCTTAGTCAGTCTCACCTGGGTTCAAATCCTGGCTCTACTGCTTACTTCATCTACATTCTTGGACAATTGATGTCATTTCCTAAGCTGTTTCTTCAGTTTAAAATTGATATAGTATTTGTACATAGTTTACAGGTTACTTTTGATGTTAAAAGTCTGATGTAACAGTGCTTGCACAGTAAATGGTAGCTTTGTGTGTATTCCTGTTACTTGTCTACTTGTCTCATTCCCCAAGTAGATAGTAAGCACTTTGAGGACAAGCAGTTAGTTTTATTCCTCTTTGTAGCCATGCCAACCATGTCAGTCCCCAGTGAAAATCTCAAATGCTGTTTTTTACTTTTACTTGTTGTGATTCCTGGGCCATGTTTAACCTAACTCATCAGAGTGAACATATTAATTTATTGCTATATTGTGTATATATTCCCCAAAGGAGTTAGGATGACTTATAAGATGCATAAAAAACAAGAGTGAAGCATAAATAAAATATAAGTAAGTGCATTTTGAATAATTGAAGAATTTAATTTCACCGTCATGAACCTAAGTGAAACAAAAACTATTGATAAGGAAGTGCTAAAGCTTGTCTTCATTCTCTCATGTGTTGTAGGATCTCGTCTTCGCCAGGAAGACTTTCCCCCACGAATTGTGGAGCACCCTTCAGATGTCATAGTCTCTAAGGGAGAGCCCACCACTTTGAACTGCAAGGCAGAGGGCCGGCCAACGCCCACCATTGAGTGGTACAAGGATGGTGAGCGGGTGGAGACTGATAAGGATGATCCCCGGTCCCACAGGATGCTTCTGCCCAGCGGATCCTTATTCTTCTTGCGCATTGTGCACGGGCGCAGAAGTAAACCTGATGAAGGAAGCTACGTTTGTGTTGCAAGGAACTATCTTGGTGAAGCAGTGAGTCGAAATGCATCTCTGGAAGTGGCATGTAAGTGAATATAGTGAACCTTATAAATGGCACACACATTTACTTTTATTAATTTTTTTTTTAGTAAGCACTGATTTTGTTCCTACAGCTGCTTGATACTTATAGAACAGAATAATCAACACATTCTGCATAATTTTATTTTCCCTTCTCCAAACACATCAAGTCAAAATAATGTCAAGCCAGGGCTGTTGCAATAAGTTTATTTATATTAAATCAATGTGTAGGTGATAAAGCTGCTGGTCATATTTAAAACTGGAATTGTTAACAGGAAATATAGTATTAAAGTTAGTTATGTTAAAAAGAAAAGTTTGTAGGTAACAGTATCAAAGATGAGGCATAAATCCAGTATTTTATTTATTAACATATAAATAGTTATATATATTCGTAAACCAAGGCATTAATGCTTTACGTCAATTTGGATATTGGTTCAGTAACTTCTTGGATCACTTTGCAAAACAAATTCAGACATACAGTAGATTTTTTTCTGGTTCGTAGGCGAAGATTTAAGGTTGTATTTTATATAGTTCTGTAAATTTTTGATGTTAAGCTATTTTGAGGATAGATTTTATCTAAAGTGGATTATCGATAAGATGTCGAAAACTGTGCCTAATAGAAGTTTGTAGCCCTCTACCTTCTAGTTGCATAAGTAGGTCTTCATAGATTAAGGGTACTGAGGAATTTGCAGAATGCAGGGTCCTTATTTATATAGCTGAAGGGTGGTGTTGCTAAATAATAGCTCATGTTCTCATGTCTTTATTTAGAGTTTATCCTTGTAATCTCATGCTACATGGTATCACAGTAGATACAAATAGTTGCAAAACTTGTGGATATGTGCATCTAAGATTCTCTAAAATATATCATTGTCTTTACACGTGAAAGCATCTTTTAGTAAACAAAATCCTACTATTTCTTATTTGGATATACCAATGAAAGCTTTTGCTTTCCAACCTCCAGTCTTCTGACTTATAGTTTTTACCAGGAACCTGGAAGCCAATGATACTTGAAATGTATCAATCAATAGAAGATGAGAAGAATGTTAAGACCCAAATTTGTTATGTGAAGTACTTTGAAAATGAGTATTACAATTTTAGCTAACAGTGCTTTTCTATACCCAATACCAGGTAATTTCATTTATATAAAATGATACTTCAAAAGTAGTTAAATTTAATAGTTTAATGAGCTCTGAAATATACACAGAAACCCTGAAGAATATAAGTATTCCTAAATGTTCCATTTTTATTTTGAAGTGTTCCAATTATCATGGGCTTCATTTTCTTTATCTATAAAATGGGATAATAAGGCCTGTCATGTTTAACATTAGGGGATCTGGTGGGAAAAAATTATCATTAGAATTTGGCATTGAAATAGTTCACTCTGTTTTAAAAGTTCCAGAAATAAGATGGTTTAGTGACCTAAATTTAGACAAGTTAATGGGGAATTCAAGATCAGATCCTGAATCTTCTGATTCTTAGTTCTAAGGAATTGTGACTTATTTTGAAAAGCATTCTAAGTGAAATTGGACTTGCTTTACATAAATTAAAATTAATACTTTTAGAATTTATTGTTTTATCTCCTCAATACCAAATATCTATTTTTTAAATCTTTAACTAAATTTACTTCTAAAGATTTTTTTTTTTCTGAATTGGCCAGTCACTTTACTGTTGTGCAGTTATAAACTTTTTTTCTCTCTGAATATTTGCTTTGTTACACTTGCTCTCAACACACATGCATCTTGTGCTTTTCTTTACTCTAAAAGGATTGCTCTCTTCCCTAATTGCATCATTAGTAATGAATCAAACTGTTTTAGGAGGAATATTTTAAATTGTCCTTTTTTTTTCATGCAATATGACAGTAGCATTTTTTTTCCTATAAATAAATGAGCTTTGAGAAATACTTGAATTACTTTTGACCTAGAGAGGAAAACAAGATGATTTCAAAATTGGATTTAGCTAGTGAATAAAATTCTTTCTTCTAATGCCATGTCACCAGTTCATGCCATTTGAGGAAATGTGAGATCAAATAATGTTCATTTATATTCTGCTCAACTCTTTCACATTTTCTCATAGTCTTTTTGCTTTGTGCATCACAAGACGTAATACAATGGAAATTTGAGGTCAAAACATTGTGATTTTTCAATACCTATTGGTCACCAGGGTGTATGGGTGTAAAATGATAGAGGAATAGCTGCAGATTATATAAATGTTTGGCCTTCAAATGTTAGGACACTCAACATAAAGGCTCAATCATTTCATCCATTAAAGGAAAGTGGACCCCTACTGAAAGACGACTTGTTGTACAGTAAGGAATAAGACACACTCCAGTCTATTCTCAAAGAGCTCACTATCTAGTTGGGATGATCAACCAAAAAAACAAACCTGTTGCCATTGAGTCGATTCCAACTCATAGTGACACTTAGGACAGAGTAGAACTGCCCTATAGAGTTTCCAAGCAGCTCCTGGTGGATTCGAAGTGCCGACCTTTTTGGTTAGCAGCTGTAGCACTTAACCACTATACTAGCAGGGTTTCCTAGTGAACATGTAAATAGGTAATTAATAATAAAAATGTAAATATATAATTAAATAATAAAGGGTATATGATAGAGGCATATAAAATATACTATGGTAACCCAAAGGGGAGAGTATTTCATTTTTTTCCAAGCAGATGGTTTTAAAAGGGTTCTAGGAGGATATATCATTTGATCTCTACTTGAAAGACAGGTAAGAATGCATCAGGTGGAAACTGAAGTGAAAGGTCATCCAGGTAGAGAGAATGGAAACCGAAATGAACACTGTATTTGGGGACGTGCAGGTAGCTTGATGCGGCATTGCCCCAGGGTAATGAAGGTAGGAAGAATAAATCAGAGAATTAGGCATGTGCCAAATCATAATATCTAGATTGTTGTTGTTGTTAGATAAAGGAAATTCTTTGAAAGAAAATTGAAGATTGAGTTAAAGGGATGACAACTGAAGTGAGAGAAGAGTTAAAGCTATCAAATACTTCAGAAATGAGATAGTGGTAGATTTTAAACTATAGACGTCGCTGTGAAGATTGAAAGGAGAAATGCTTTGAAACGTATTTGGGAATTATAACTCACATCACGTTATGGTCAATTTGATATGGAGAATGAGGAAGAGGGTGGTGGGGAATTAGGGAGATTCCCAGATTCATTTTTAGCTGAGTGACTGGAATGTAGTGCTGCCATCCATAGGGATGGGAAATACCAGAGAAGTCACCGTAGCGGGAACAGGGGAACGTGTCAACTTTGACTGTATTGTTGACACACCACTGAGATATTTGGGTAAAAATATCTGACTTTCACTTAAAAAAAAAGAGCTTCTGGAACTGAGAAGAGAGGACTTTCCCAGATAGAGGTTGAAACCACGAGAATAGATAGAAATTGATGTGATTGTCCAACCAGGCTCTGTGCAAGGAACGGTTAATAAGGGCTGAAGGCCATTCCCCCTCTTAGAACACTAATATTTAAGAGTGGGCAAGGGAAAGAAGTACCAGTGCAGGAGACTCAGAAGAGGTATCAGAGTGCTAGAGTAGTGCTAGTGATGAGAAAGATAAGGTAATAGTTTTAAGAGAAGAAAAAAGAGTAGGCAGTACAAATGCCACATAGTGGTCAAATAAGAAGTGTCTGTGGTCTCTCATGAGGAGAAAAGATCACAGCAGCTGAAGAATGAGTATGTGGTGGAATGGAAAATGACGACTATTCTTTCAGGAATTCAGCTCTGAATGGGAAATGAGGGAATAGAGTTGGATTTCTTAACTTCTGCGCTATAGCCGTTTGGGGCTGAATGATTACTTACTGTGGGGGCTGTGCTGTGCGTTTTAGGATGTTCAGCAGTATCCCTGGTCTCTGCCCACTAGATGCCAGTAGGAAATCCCCATAGTCCCCAGATGGACAACCAAAAATGTCTCTGGATTTTGCCAAATGTTCTTTGGGGCTAAAATCAGTTGAAAACCAATAATGTAGGTTTACCTAGGTGGTTAAGGGTGTATAGATAAGTAGCAAGCAAATTTGTCACAAATTTGATTGTGAAATTAGTTTTGATTGAAATTATGGAAAAATGTGCATCTCTTTGCTTCACCTTGGTTTCATTTTTAATTTCAAAATTCTTAGTTTCTAGTATGCAATGTTCAGTTTTTAAATAACAATCTCTTAACTGGCTCTATGGAAGTCAGCCTGCTCTTTAATGTACATATTTGAGTTTTTTTGTTGTAATAAATATTTCAGCTTTATGTAACTGAACAACATGGTGGAAGGAAAAAAAATATTCAGGACCAGTCATTGTAATAGAGAGTTGAATCACCTCATATTTGTCTTACCTTTTTTTTTTTCTTGGTTTGGAAAAAATAGTAATCCAGAGTGTGTTTTTGAAATCACTAGATCTCAGAAAAGGCCTTTAGAGAACTGCAGGGCCACTAGCAGAGCTTCGCACTGAAGAAGTTAATGTGCAGTTTTCCAAGGGGACAACCAGGAGAACAGAGGCGGTCGCTGGTGTGGAGAGGGTTTCAGTGTGTCAGGAGCAGAAGGAGCACCCGGGGTCCTCACCCAGATTGCGGCTGCTTGGGATGCTGCCTACGTCAGCGGCAACCCCTAGAGATAGCAGCTGTAGCCCCAGGTGGTAAATATATGACAGCAGCTTGATCTATTGACCAGGGTAAGAGGGGGCTCTGGCCTAAATGAAAATTCATGAAAAATTGATGAAGTCCCCAGATTATTTTTTCCGTTTCCTTTTCTCAGCACTATGCCAGTGCAGAGAGGGGAGATTAAATGAGGTGTTGAATGCTTTAGTGGCAAGGAGGTTGTAGTTCAAAGGTCAGGGGTCATGTAGAAACCGATCTTTTTTTTTTTTGCCTTTCTTACTCTCAAGCAAAACACAAGAACTTTTAAGATTAGCAGGGATTTACCTTTCCTTTGATTAAAATAAAATAAAATAAAATGGCTAAATGTTCAAAAGTTGGCTTTTGATGCAACTACAAAAGAAAGAACAGATCTGATTCATAATTCAGTTGGGGAACTAGAAATAGATTGAATTCCATGACTGCAGGGTGATTTCTTTTCTTTTTTTTTGTCCATGTTTCAAGACTTATGCTGCAAGAAAGTCATTTAGAGAAGGCAAAGGTCTTGCATTATTTATAGGTCACAGATTGCTAGAATAGCAAAGCTGTGGAACACTCTACAAACATAATGATCTTGTTTGCTTTAAATCCCAAACTAAATTGATGTTTTATCTGTACGAGTAAGAGAGGTTACAGAAGTAGACTGACTTGAGTAAGCGAGGTCACAGGTGGCATTAACAATGAACACGAGATAAATTGTTTTCTTGATATTTCCAAGTTAAATATATATGTAATGTTTTTACTTATTTTATTTTGGCTGTGGATGAATCTCATCTCACCAAAATATGTTTTTATCCTATAAAGGCACAAGATAAAATAAAGTGCAAAAAGACTAAGCCATGGATAACTTTCTTTAGTGAAAAAAATGATTTATTGAGTTACAATTCATATACCATGCACCCGTCTAAAGTGTACAATTCAGTGTTTTTTAGTATATTCACAATGTTGTACAACCATCACCACTATGTGATTTTAGAATATTTTCCTCCTTCCTAAAGAAAACCGTGTATCCACTAGTATTCAAGCCTATCCCCCACCCCTAAACAAACATTAATCTATTTTCTGTCTCTGTAAGTTTGTCTGTTCTGGACATTTCATATAAATAGAATCATACAATATGTGGACTTCCATGACTGGATTCCATTCACTCGGTATAATGTTTTCAGTAGTCAGCCTTGTTGTAGCACGTATCAGTACTTCGTTCTTTTTTCATTGCTGAATAGTATTCCACTGTATGGCTGTGCTGCATTTTATTTATCCATTCATCAGCTAGTGGACATTTGGGTTGTATCCACTTATTGGCTATTAAGAATAATGCTGCTATGAACATTCATGTACAAATTTTGTATGGACATAGATTTTCATTTCTCTTGGGTATACACCTAGGAATGATATTTCTGGATTGTATAGTCACTCTTTGTTTAACTTTTTGAGGAACATGTATGTAAATTTTAATTGTAGATAAAACAGTATTTATCAGTGCCACTGAATTAACTGTATCCGGTCCTCTCAGTACAAAGCATAGTCAGTAAACCTTGCTAGCATTTGATAAGTATTACTGAATTTCTGTAATGTTAGGCTTCCTGTGTCATGTCTGTATATATGAAGTTAAATTCAGCTAATTAAGAAAAATAAAAATTAACAGTATGGGAAAATTGAATGGCCACAAAGTTTCTATTTTTTTTTTTTTCCTGGCCCCTTCATTGAATTCAAATAGATATAAAGTGATGGAATAAATCCTGATTCTTCCCCTTTAGGGGTTTCTATAAGACCCTGTTGATTTTGGCCCCAGTTAAGTTGGATAATCTTGTTACTTAAGTCTTCATTTCATTTTTGGTCATGTTTGCATTTGTCCTGAAAGTGGGTGATTTGATGGCTTCTTGGGAACTGGTTGGAAGAATAACTGACATTACGTTTCCCATTTTCTGGTTACTTTCCTTCCAAATCTCTGAAAGTCTTTTCTTTTACTTGAAAGATTTGGCATAAATAATGAGTGATTGGAACAGAAGTTGGTTAAGTAAGTAAGAGTGGGAGAACAGAGAACTGCCATCATTCCTCCATCCAAACAAAATCAAATCAGTTGGCTTTAAGTCAGTTCTGACTTATGGCGACCCCATGTGTGTCAAAGTAGAACTGTCATCCACAGGGTTTTTAATGACTGATTTTTCAGAAGTATGCCATAAGATCTTTCTTCCGAGGTACCTTTGGGTGGACTTGAACCTCTAACCTTTCGTTTAGCAGCCAAGTGAGTTAACTGTTTGCCCCACCCAAGGAGCTTCAGTTCTCCATGTCTTTCTTAAAAGACGAATAAATATACAAACAAACCTAGCTTCTTAAATGTGAAAGAGTTGGGCTGGAATTGATACTTAGAAATTTTGACCAAAAAAGAACAGAGGCGCACCTAGTGTTTTCATGATTTCTTCTATTTGTGTTTCTACAAATTTTAGGAGACAGTTAAAGAGATTTTTTTGGGAGGGGCAGAGGGAAGAGTGAGCAGACAACTGAAAAATATAGCTCAAGGTACTTAGACCATAAATCTGACAACATAAATAGCATTTACTAGGAGTGAGAGATTGTGTTAAGCAGAAAGTAAAAGGATGAGAAGCAAATATTGTTTGCACTCAGCAAATTTGGTACAGTACTGCCCTCCATCCACAATGTCGGTCCAAGGCTGTTTTAAAAGAAATCTGTAAAATCAATGGAAAGTGTTATAAACCATGAATGTATAAGCACTAAAAAGTCGATCTGAAACATCTCTAACTAGAAACAGGAAACAAAGTAGCAGGCACAGTGACATAAGGGAACAGACAACCTCATAAGGTATGTGTACGTGGGTGCATGTGCACATACATTAGGTTTACTGTGTCATTTGGGTTTTATTGTGTACATAGCTTTTAATTTTGTGATACTACATAAAATACTTTCAACTTTCAGATAAAGGTCTTTCTTTCCTTTGATTTTCACATCGAAGGTGAAAAATTGCTATGCCTGGGGAACACGTTTGCACTTATGATCTATTTAAATATGTGCAAAGTTTTTTTTTGTATCAGGTTTCTGTTGATTGAATTGACTGTATTCAGTCCCTACTCAGTACACATCTCAAGTTCCCATTAACTCACAATTAATCTGAATTAACATATGTAGGGAAAGCACATAAGTGAAGTGAAATCTTGATGTCCTCTGCTTTTCAAAAGATTATTTCCATAAACTGTATTGCCCAAGCTTCGCAATCACATCAGTCCTAATGGACGAATAACAGGGAAGATACTCACAGTGATACTCAAGTGTAACAAGACAAACATGTTGATATCTGCTCTGGTTTTCAACCCAGAAGCATTTTTAGATAAAGCTAAGGAAAAAAAAAAAGATATTTAGGGTTTTGGAAGTCTGTGCATCTATAAACTTTGAATTGATTAGATATGAACTGGTGTGAAAATACAAGCTGATTTTACTACAGATGTGTCTAGGATGACACTGTAGCAAATGTATTTCTGTGCTGCAACTTCCATGCTTTTCTCCTAAGATTTCTGGTTTAGCAGAATGACAAGTCTCCAATTTTCTCTCCTTAGATCGAATTTACTTCTGATAATTATAATACACACTTTTCCATTCTGAAGCCCCACAAGATTTCTGTGATTATATGAAGGAGTTTGCACTTCTTTTGAGCACAAGTCTGTGTATATGGGTAAGCTCTTTACCAGAGTGTAAAAAATAAAGGTAGTGTATGAACTGTTGTTATAATCTTGAAAAAATCTTTTCTGTACAGAAGTTTGTAATAGTCTCTGGTTTAACTGTTAAAGGATAAGATGTAAGTATAGTATTAACATATTCTCTGCAATCTATACCATGGTGATTGGTTTTTACTCTTAGGAGGTTTTCAAAAGCAAAAGCAGTATTTCCAATCACCCATTTCTTAAGTAGGACATGTTCATACGTTTTTGTTAATAGGGTACTAGCAATATTCTATGAGCAATGCTAGGCCTCAGCTTGGTGTGGCTTTTGTAAACTGTCTGAAATTCCCACTCCCTTGGGGCTGCTCAGACATCAATAATTTAGTCTCTCTGTCTCTGGTGGGGAGTCAAGCAAGGGTAGTAAGAGAGACAGGGGCTTTAATGACGTGACAGACAGATATATAGGCCCAAACCCTGGCAAATCCCAACAGGTGATGTTGTTTTTTCCCTTTTGTTTTCTTCTTCTTTATTTTTTTTTTTCTGGAAAGTCTTCCACCCAAGATATTTCCTGATCGTTTATTCATTGGTTAGTCTCAACTGGTCCTCAAAAGAACAGCAAGCAAGGATGTACGGCTGGGTTACAGGTGGCAAGAAAACTCTGGTTGCCTGTTGTTATAGGCCCTTGACCAGCATCACATGGGGGACATGGGATTTGAGCTTAAATTAAATCCATAAAAAGAAGTGACTGTCATTTATCACCTACACTTTCATCTAAGACCCAGGCCGTTTTCCTAGTTATAAAAGTAGAGTGAAAGGACCCTTCTTAATATTTATAAAGATAATTTTTTTTTTAATGTGGTAATCTGACCCCTACTTGTTTTCCCCACTTATTCACATTGAACGAGAACATTTGATGTTTTTTTCTTAAATTCATTTAAAGGTCTTTACTGGGTTTCCACGCTCTTAGGAGTAAAAAGTGGTTTCAGAGGTCCATGCCCCCAGATGGTGCCTGTGTTGGGAGGAGCCTGCATAGCCTCATCAAGTGGCGGCTAACATCCCACTGTTGTGTAGAGTAAGGGCCTTCAGAAAGGACATGGCACAGGAGTTGGGGGAAGATGTAGCCACAATATGCTTATGGATGAATATGAATGAAAGGTGGCCTTATAAAATGAAAAAAACTCAGCTGCCATTAAAAAAAAAAAAAAAAAAAACCCCATTGCTTTTGAGTCGATTCCGACTCATCGCGACACTATAGGACAGAATAGAACTGCCCCATGTGGTTTCCAAGGAGCGACTGGTGGATTTGAACTGCTGACCTTTTGGTTAGCAGCTGTAGCTCTTAACCATCGAGTAGATTTTGATTCATGGCGACTTCCTGTGTGTCTTGGTAGAACTGTGCTCCACATAAAAGCAAAGGCCTGAGGCTCTGCTTGGCCTTTTTTGGGGGGAAGGGGAGGTGAGTATATTAGTTTAATCAGAGAATGCATGTAGGGGAATGGAGGGAGATAATTTAAAGAGGGAGGTAGAGTTGTTTGTTGTTATTGTTAGGTACCTTCCAGTCACCTTCTACATATAGAGACCTTATATATAATAGAACAAAAACATTGCCCAGTCCTGTAAACTCAAACCAAACCTAACCCGTTGCTGTTGAGTCGATTCCGACTCATAGCTACACTATAGGACAGAGTAGAACTGCCCCGTAGGGTTTCCAAGGAGCGGCTGGTTAGTGAACTGCCAACCTTTGGTTGCAGCTGAGCTGTTAACCACAGCGCCACCAGTCCTGTACCATCCTCAAAATCCTTGCTGTGTTTGAGCCCATTGCTGTGTTAGAGCCCATTATTGCAGCCACTGTGTCAATCCATCTCATTGAGGGTCTCTGTCTTTTTCTGACCCTCTACTTTACCAACCATGATGTGCTTCTCCCGCAATTGGTCCCTCCTGGTGACTAATCCAAAGTAAGCAAGATGAAGTCTCATCATCCTCACTTCTAAGGAGCATTCTGGCTGTACTTCCTCCAAAACTAATTTGTTTCTTCTTCTGGAAGTCCATGGTATATTCAGTATTCTTTGCCAACACCACAATTTGAATGCATCAGTTCTTCTGTCTTCCTTTTTTATTGTCCAGCTTTCGCATGAATATGAGGAGAATGAAAATACCATGGCTTGGGTCAGGTGCACCTTGGTCCTCAAAGTGACATCCTTTTTAACACTTTAAAGAGGACTTTCGCAGCAGATTTGCCCAATGCAATATGTCATATGTCATTTGATTTCTTAACTGCTGCTTCCAAGAGCATTGATTGTTGATCCAAGTAAAATGAAATCCTTGACAGCTTCAATATCTCCATCATTTATCATGGTGTTGTTTATGGGCTCAGTTGTGAGAGTGTTTGTTTTCTTCACGTTCAGGTGTAATCCATACTGAAGGCTGTAGTTTTTTATCTTCATCCCTATGTGTTTCAAGTCATCTTCATTTTTGGCAAGCAAAATTGTGTCATCTGCAGATCACAGGTTGTTAACGAGTCTTAGAGTAGACATTGGTGATGATTAAACTGACAAAGAGGAATTCCTGGGTGACATGGATGGTTAAGTGCTCAACCACTAGCAGAAATGTTGATGGTTTCAACTCACCCAGAGGTGCCTTGGAAGACGAGCCTGGCTATCTATGTCCCAAATATCACAGCCTTGAAAACCCTATGAAACAGTTCTATTCCACACATGTGGGGTTGCCATAAGTTGGAATTGACTCAATGGCAACTAACAACAAAACAGACTAAAAAGGTTTCTCTTTATCCTAGAAGACCGTTTATAGCGTTTTGATTTGGGAGCAAGGTAAGAAGTACCAGTACCAGTTGCCATTGAGTCAAATCTGAATTACAATGACTCTGTTTATGTTAGATTAGAACTATGCTCCATAAGGTTTTCTTTTCTGTTTTTCCTTTTCAATAATATTTTATTGTGCTTTTAGTTTATTAGATTTTCATTTGACAATTTCTATATAAATTGTTCAGTGATATTAGTTATATTTTTCACATTATGTCAATATTCTCTTTAATTGTTTTCTGGTTGTTACATTTCCAGTACTTTAGCTTCCCTGCCTTGTTATCTTTTCATCTTTGCTTTGGACCTTGCATGTATTTTTTTTTAGTAGAGCACCGTATTTATGGGCAATATCTTTTATTTTGTGTGCCACTCTGTTATTTCTCTAAAAGGTGATCTTAGGGGATAGTTTTGGTTCAGGCTTTAAAGAATATCTCAGGGTGATAGACTCAGGGAGTCCTCTGGTCTCATCTGGTCCAGTAAGTCTAAAACGTTTAAGAATTTGCATTCTGTTCCACATTTTTCTCCCTTCTGTTAGGGTCCATCTGTTGTGGCCCTGATCAGAACTGTTGATTGTGGTAGCTGGGCATCATCAAGTTCTTTTGGTCTCAGAGTAGATGAGGCTGTGGCTCATGTAGGCTGTTAGCCCTGTAGACTAGTTTCTTCTCTGATACTTTGGTTTCCTTCTTATTCTTTTGCTCCTGATGAGAACAATAGTTGTCTCTTAGGTGGCTGCTCGCAAGCTTTTAAGACCCCAAATGCTACTCACCTCACTAGGATGCAGAACATAAACTTTGTGAACTACATTATGCCAACTGACTGAACTATCCCATGAGACTAAGGTCCCAAGCTTTCAAACCTAGAAAACCAATCTCACAAAGTGGTTATTTCTGAGAATTCATAAGGTTTTCAATGGCTGATTTTTTTGTAAATATATTGCCATGCCTTTCTTCCAAGGAGCTTCTGGGTGGACTTGAACCTCCAGCCTTTCAGTTAGCCACTGAACACAGTAACCATTTGCTCCACTCAGGACTCCAGTGTATGAAAGGAGATATGCTGAACACAGTGTGTGGTGGATTGTAGCATAGAAGAGTGTGGAGATAAGAGACTACCTATGAAGTAAGTTAAGATATGGTATGATGTAGGTTGACATAACTTGGTATCAGGAAATGAGAGAATGACATTTTAAAAGAGTGTAAGTAGGAATGAAAAAAAGGAGTTTGTGATTTAAGGGAAGATGCAAATTTTGTTTGTAATATATTTGTACAACATCTGCTATCTGCTGTGTACTCAATTAGGCATTGAGGATACACATACTCAGTATAGAACAAATAATGATTCATGCCCTCAAAGAAGATGTAGTATGATGGTAAAGAATGTGGTAAGTGCAAAAGCAAGGACCAGTTGACATACTGGGGGAATACAGAGGTAGGAGCTGCTGATTCTGACCAGAGAATTGAGGAACAGATGAGATTAAATTTCTCCAGGCAGAAATTGAGTAATAATAATCCCTGGTGCTTACCAAGTGCCAGGTTTTATTCCAAGCTTTTCACATTTATAGTTTATTCTGTTCTTAAAAATAACCTTAAGATTTGGGTACTATCCTTTTTTCTCTGTGTTATGTATCTGAAGCACAAACACTTACCTTGCCATTGATTAAGACAGGAAGAACCATGACTGGAACTCAGGCAGCCTAGCTCTAGAGCCTGCCTTCTTAACCACTGTGCTAAGCATCCTCATTGTTAAATTTAAACCAGCAACACAGAGATCATTTGCATTAATGATTTAGAAGAAATCAGTACTGTTCGTTTGAGGTGTTTACCTAGAAAAAATTACTCAGTTCTGCAAAAATAATGTATTGGTTATAGAAATTTTAAGTATACAATGATTGTGTACTTTATGTATAGTTAAGGACATTGGTTTTATCTAGGATCTACTATTTGCCAGCGGTGTGACTTTGAGCAAGTTACTTAATTCCTCTGAGGTTTAATCTCTCTCTCTATATAAAATGGGGAGCCCTGGTTGCACAGTGGTTAAAGCGCTCAGCTGCTAACCAGAAGTTAGCAGTTTGAGTCCATCAGGTGCTCTGTGGGAGAAAGATGTAGCAGTCTGCTTCCGTAAAGATTATGTCTTTGGAAATCCCATAGGGCAGTCCTACTCTGTCCTATAGGGTTGCTGTGAGTTGGAATAGACTCGATGGCAATAGATTTTATATATATGTATGTATATATACATAATGCTGCTGCTGAACCAGATGAAGTCTAAGGTTTGCTGCTAAAATCCTTTGATTCATGGGGTATTAAAGGAAAGAAAGAATAGAAAGAGAAATCATTTTTATTTTTTTGTTTGGTTATATATTGACATTTGAGAGCTCATTAGTTGATTCAAGTAATTTGATTTTCTCTGTAAGTTCCTAGTTGTCAAATATCAGTATCAGAAAAATCCATCACTTTCAGTTCTTATTGACATGTTTGCAGGCCAAAGCAGCTTGGAGATTAAGAATTCAATTCATAAGATGAGTCATCTGTCATTTCACATCTAAAGATAACTGGACTAAGTTTTATAGAAAAAGTGATATAATAGCAATGATACTTTTATAATGCTTTCTAGACTTCTTTGAGAGTTATCAGTGTATTTACATGCATTATCTCATTGCTGTATGTATTTGTAGACATCTGATAATTTTAATAGTTTCCCTTTAAGCTCAGTACATAGAGTATTATTAAAATCGCTCCAATTGACTTTCAAATTGCTATATTTATTTCTTTAAATTTAAAAATTAATCAAACAAGGAAGGATAGTCTTTCAACAAATGGTGCTGGAGCAACTGGATATCCATAGGCAAAAAATGAACCTTGACTTAAACCCTCACACATTATACAAAAATTAATTAAAAATAAATCCAATTAGAAAATAGGCACAAGATATAAAGAGACGTTTCACCAAAAGGGATCTATTGATGGAAATATGAAAACATGTCCAAAATCACTTGCCATTAAAAAAAAAGTGAATTAAGAGTATTATGAGCTATCACTACACATATATTAGAACAGTTAAAGTAAAAAATAGTAGCAATACAAAATACTGGTAAGGATGCAGAGAATCTGGATCTCTCAAACTTTGCTAGTGAGAATGTAAAATGGTGCAGTTACATGTACTTAAATCATGTATTTGCACTCCTGGGCAGGTATCCCAGAGAATTGAAAACTTACATGTGTATAAAACCTGTACGCATTTATCGTTAGCAATTTTATTTGTAATAGCTAAAAAATGAAAACCACTAAAATATCCCTCAACAGATGAATAGTTAAGCTGTGGTACATCCATACCAGGAAATAATACTCAGCAATGAAAAAGAATGACTTATTAATAATACATGCAATATTTTGGATGGATCTCAAGGGCATTATGCAGAGTGAAAAAAGCCTTTTCCAAAGGTTACATATTGGATGATTCCATTTACATAACATTCTCTAAATGACAAAATTATAGAGATGGAACATTGACTAGTGGTTGCCAGGGGTTAGAAATGGTGTGGAGCAAGGATGGGTGTGCCAGTTAAGAGATAGCAAGAGGAAGATCTTTGTAGTGATGGAATACTTCTGTATCTTGATTGCAGTTGTAGTTATACGAATCTGCACCTGTGATAAAATGACATAGAACTATATACACCTTATATCGATGTCAAATTCCTGGTTTTGATATTGTACTACAATTATGTAATATGTAACCATTGGGAAAACTTGGTAGAGTGCCTGAGACCTCTCTGTACTATCTTTGTGACTTCCTGTAAATCTGTAATTATTTCAATACAAGAAGTTAAAAAAAGAAAATTAGCTGTCAAACTCTCTTAAGTAAACCTTAAATATATAAATAAAAAAGATTATTTTTAGAAATGAAAGAATTTATATTATAATTTGAACATCTCAGTGTCTTATTTAAACATTAATGAATTACATTTTTATTTAGTGTTCATGATCTGTTTAAAATTCACTTATTCGGATTCACAAATACACTGTTAGAAATTCACAAATTTCAACTTGGGATGCATGCTGCATTAGTTCTGTGGATTTATCTTTGTATTTTTAAATGTTTACTCATCATTGTTTTTGAAGTTTAATAATATATTTTTTAAGGGACAGAGCTTAAGTTATTGAGGGGAGTTTTCATTTATGGGAGTAAAGTAAGAGTGCCTAATACATGCATGATTTATTGAATAGAGTCAATTTATATAGCTGCCAAACAGTCTCTTACTCTAAACTGCATTAATAGTTCAGATTTAGATTTAGAAATATAATTCAACTTTTTTTTTTGCTGCTGAAGTTATGCATGTAATAGTGTTAATAGTTCTGAATATCAATTTAAATTCATCATTGAAACTGTAATGCTACTAGAGGAAAAGATCAGTTTAAGACTGTCACAAGTAGGAAAAGCTGACAGAATTGGATTATTCCTAGGAGCAATGAAGACAATGAGATTTGGTAGTTCTTGCCAAGCACATAAAAAACTATCATGCCGAAAAGAGAATAGATTTGTTCCTTGTGACCTTAATCCGTAAAAAATCTTGGTGCCCTTGAGTTGATTCCAACTCATAGCAACCCTATAGAACAGAGTAGAACTGCTCCATAGAGTTTCCAAGGAGCGGCTGGTAGATTTGAAGCACCAACCTTTTGGTTAGCAGCCAAGCTCTTAACCATTCTGCCACCAGGGCTCACCTTAGAGGAAAGGAAAGGGTCAGTGGATGGAAGTTGGAGGATTTTGCCTTAGCTTATCAGATAGTGATTGTGGTGTATCTGTTTTTTTTCCTGGAATCATAAAGAATCATTGGCCAACCAAAGACAATATGATGTTGTTGGTTGGAAAAGAACCTAAGAAGTTATGTTCAACTACAGGCTTTGGTGTAGCTTTGCCTTATGCTTTCCCGCAAAGGAAAAATCAATCTCCATGATAATGAAACAAGATAACAAGACTTAGTGCTGGTGCCCTCTTTCGTTGCAAAATAATTCCCATTATTTTTCTATTCACAGGAATAGCATAAACTAGAAATAATTTCCTTAAATTTAGTATTAGCATGCTTCATGAAAAGTCCTTGGGAATATCCCATTTGTACATACGTCTTATACATCTTATTTTGAAATCCTTTGAGATTATAAGCAATTAAAGTAATTGCATTTTGTAGGCCAACCCTTCATATAATTCCCCCAGACCCACATGTCCAGATTCAAGTGCAGCTTGATAGAAAGGCTGATTTATTTTTGTTGTTTTCTTCCTGGATCTGCTTTAAATATTCTTAAAAGAGGGAGGAAATGCTGGGTTTAATATTCATATAGGATTTTTTTTTTTTAAACTCAGGTTCTCTCAATGCCTATTGTTAAACAGGACTGCCTATAAAGGGGTCAATTTGCAAAGTCCTTCGTAAGTACTTATTTGGTTCTTTGGGATTGATGGATAACCTGATAAGAGTCTAATCTTCAAATGTGTACGCCATTAATAGAGATGTTAGAATCTCAGTTTGCTTTATCTTTTCCTTTTCTGTCACATCATAAGGAAAAGCTTTACTAATGAAGTACCCAAAGGTAAAAAAAAAAAAACAAAAAAACAACCCATTGCTGTCGAGTCAATTCTGAATCATAATAACCCATTATATGCTAGATCTCTCTTTATATCAGATGACATGCAAATGAACTGTTCTATTTCTGTGGAGAAAGAGAGACAAGAAGTGGTCTAGTTAATCATACTTGAGGGCTGCCATAGATGTCTTCTGGGAAATATTATCATTATTCATTCTTATTTAAGGGGTCCTTACCCTGTGCATAAGAAAATCTCCCATTTATTCCATTTGGGCTCAATGTTAATTACAGGGGGATTAATGGAAGCTGTCTCATAAGAAATGAATGTAGGATTAAATCAGAAAAAAAAAAAAAAGCAACCTTTAATAGGGTGAATCAGGTCATCATAAAATTGTTCCATGTAGGAGCTGGCAGGTTGGAGGTATTTTGGAGGTCATTAGTCCCCTTGTTGCCATCCACGTGTAGAAACTGAGGCCCAGAGACTGAAGTCACTTAACCAAAGCCACCAGCTCATGTAAGCAGAGTTGAGATGACAAATTAGGTAACTAATTTCATCAGACAGCATTATAGGGAAAATATAATTCTGAGGGATTTAAGACACCAGCTTCTGGCCCTTTTCTAATACTAACTAGTTCTATGATTTTTAGCAAACCTTCAACCTCTCTGGGTCTGTTTCCTTGCGGGTATTGGATTAGATCATTTGTTCTCTAGAGGAGGGATCATTGAACTCAGCTGATATACAGGGTCATTTGCAGATTACTGGACTAAGTTC
Source organism: Trichechus manatus latirostris (assembly GCF_000243295.1). Lineage (NCBI taxonomy): Eukaryota > Metazoa > Chordata > Mammalia > Sirenia > Trichechidae > Trichechus > Trichechus manatus. Next base: position 14,745,642 of record NW_004443948.1, on the reverse strand, counting down.
ATTGGGAAAAAAAAAAAAATTCCAACATGTCATTCACATTTTGCTTCCAGAACTTGATATGCATCAACCTTGGATATCAAGTAAATTTTATGTCAGTCTGTTTAATTGGCCTTTTCTCCAGTCTGTGAAAAGACTTTTTCCTTATACTAGATAATATCTTATGTGTGTATGTGTGTGTGTTAGCATTTCTTCATGCAAATTCTAGCTGACAACAAGTAATTGATAATATTGCTGGTAAAATGAGGCTTTTCCTTAATCTTACATGTCTTCTGAGAAATTAACTGATCATGTTTCCATGTATACACAGTCCTTCTTCACCTTGTAACCATGTAATTAAGTCATTTTTCTTCTTCAGTCAGGTATTAGGTCTAAGGTGATTGGTTTTCTTGAAAAATTATGTATATCCTGGACCAGTATTTCTGTTCTCTTGGCATTTAAAGGGTATGTATATATTCTAGTATGTAAATTGAATCCTGTTTTGTTTCTCTAAAAAAGAAAAGTGAAGAAATATACCAAGCAAAGAAGTTAATTTTTCACTTATGTATCTGGTTTCCATTTTAGTATGTGAAATATTTTATTTGGTAAAATTTGTTTTTTCTATTTTCTAAAATTTTTAAACTTAATTTCATAATTATACATATAAGCAGGCGTATATTAGACCAATATTACATTTCTTCTTTCTTTGGGACCATGTTATCTAAACTATTGTGTGTGTGTGTTTTGTTTTGTTTTACTATATTTTGTCTTTTTTTTTTTTCTGGTTATGTGTAATATATTCCTATTTTGGCGATGTTGAAAACTACAGAAAAGTAAGAAGAAATATTACCACCAGAAATAAATAGTCATTGTTTACACTGTGTTTTTATTTCCAGAGAATTTCAATTTCAATTTTTTAAATTTGATTTTCAGCAGTATGATTTTAATAATAGACAATCTGTGAAACGGATTCAATTTTGTTCCTTATAATAATAGATAAAAATACCACAAATATAACTAAGTACTGTATAATTTGGTCAAACTGGATAACCTCTAACATAATTTTAAGTTTTTATTTCTTCAGGGAACATTTAGAAATCTCAAATAATGGCTTGACATGTACTCAGAAAATAGAAAATAATCTAAATAGTAAATGTGATTAATAAGTCCTTAAAAAATTCTAACATTGTGGTTTCTTGGAGATTTTTATGTAACAGTCTTAGTGCCAGATATGTTTTCACATTCTCTAAAGTCAGTTAAAACAATTTTTCTACCACAAAAAAAGGTTGCCTTTCAGCTTTCTAATTGTGATGTCTTTATGAACACTGGCCCTTCCCTCACCTTTATAACCCAACTAACAAATACATTATGCCTCAAATTCTACATGGTAAAAATCAGCTGAGTAATTGTTAATTTGTATATTAAATAGAGTTTTATGGCCCTGTAAGCATACTTAACTCTTTCTTGTGGGAGTTTAGAGGGAGTTTATTCTTCATTTCTTAGAAACTGTTTATTTCAATGAATAGACATATTTGGAAAAGAAAAGCAAATTTAGAATTAAGTTTCATATTTATATGTCTTGTCAATTCTGAGAAGAAAAAAATCCAACTCTTCCTCCTTTACCTATACCAGACTCCTCCCTTGGAGTGACCTTTGGAGTAAATGGTGTCTTGAGTGATGTAGTTAATGAGATCTAGTGACATCATGACCCTGACCCCCTCATGGCCCTGGCTTCTCTCATCCATCTTCTTACCCCTCCAGGCTGTGTGTCAATGTGTAGAATCAGGCTTAAACAAGTGTGAATAAACAAGTTCAAGAGTTTTCTGTCATGGCTGCCAACACACAGCACTGGTGAGGTAAGACATAGAGAACTTAATACAGAGACTGCTCTTTGTGTACCTCCATGAATCCTTTGGAGAAATCACTACTGCTTGCGGTCAGTACAGTGCATCTAATCTCTTCAATTTGCTCCATTCCTGGACAGTGATGGCAGGTGGCATTTATAATCACATAGCTGTTGGCACATTCAATGCAAGGATGACTGATCTGTCACTTACCCAACATCACGCATTACTAAAGCTTTTATCTCATTAAGTATGATTAATGTTTGTATGACATGGGCTTACCTGTTCATACTCAACAATCTGGAATCTCTTAGCTAACTTCAACTGTGAAAGATATTTCTCTTTCCAGAAGAGAACTTCATCTTAAAGACTTATTTGCAAATCAGCATCTCCACATGGCCTAGTAACCATACGATGCCACTCTTCCAGTGGTTCTTTCCCAATCTTTGACCATTATTCATTGTGTTTCCTTTCATTGAACTTCGGAATATCTTCATATATAACTGCAGTGTAATTGAAACAGATGAACAGTTTGGCTCACGTAGAAAAAAATAGAAGGAATACAATAGAATTTTAAGAAAGCATCTGTCTGTAATTTCTTAGCCTAAAAGTTGCTTTCCTAATATGACTTCCACTTAAGTTTATTTTTGCAAAGTGAAATGCAAATATATAGAGGTAAGGAATGCAGTTACTGGCTTGCTTTTTGCTGTGGTTCTTGCTTTATCTATTGTACGTTTGACAAATTCTTCCCCTTAGCCCAAGGCACCATTTGATGAGTTGACCAGTCAGTGATTAAACATATTTATTTAGTTCAGTGGGTCAGAGCTATTGCAACAGATAGAAAATTACTGATGGATTATCAATTTCAGCACCTCTGACATCTGGCCTCAATGTAGTCCATCATTTGAGAACTCATAGCACATTTTCTCGGACAGTAACATGCTCAGCTACCTGTGTGATCATGGAGCTGGATGTTGGAAATATTTTGTTCAGGATTAATAAGACAGAAGGTGCAGAAATTTGAAGAGTTCTGTACCTGTTCTTGAAAATCCAAATGCAACCAATACTTTATTCTGTTAAGACTGGAATAAGAACTGACTTTAGGTGTGCTTTGCCGATTTTTGGTGATGTTTATATAATTTCTTTTTTTAAATTTTTTCCCATACAAAATTTATACATACATTGTTATGTGACTCTAATTGCTCTCCCCATACTGTGACAGCACACTCCTCCTTTCCACCCCTGATTCTCCATGTCCATTCAACCAGCTCCTAACCATCTCTGCCTTCCCATCTCACCTCCGAACAGAAGCTGCCCCTTTAGTCTCTTGTATCTACATGAGCTAAGTGGCACACTCCTCACGAGTATCATTTTATGTCCCACAGTCCAGTCTAATCCCTGTCTGAAGAGTTGGCCTCAGAAATTGTTTTAGCTCTGGGCTGATAGAGAATCCGGGGGCCATGCTTTCTGGGGTTCCTCCAGTTTCAGTCTGACCATTAAGTCTGGTCTTCTTACTAGAATTTGAGTTCTGCACTCCACCTTTCTCCAGCTCCATCTGGGACTCTCCGTTTTGTTCCCTGTCAGGGCGGTCATTGGTGGTGGCCAGGCACCATCTAGTTCTGGTCTCAGGCTGATGAAGTCTCTGGTTTATGCGGCCCTTTCTGCCTCTTGGGCTACTGCTTTCCTTGCGTCTTTGATGTTCTTCATTCTCCTTTACTCCAGGTGGTTGGGACCAATTGATGCATCTAAGACGGCCACTTGCAAGGTTTTAAGACCCCAGATGTCACTCATCAAAGTAGAATGCAGAACATTTTCTTAATAAGCTTTATTATGCCAGTTGACCTAGATGTCCCCTGAAAACATGGTCCCCAGACCCCTGTCCCTGCTACTGTGTCCCTCAAAGTGTTTGACTGTATTCAGGAAACTTCTTAGCTTTGGTTTAGTTCAGTTGTGCTGACTTCCCCTGTAGTGTGTGCTGTCCTTCCCTTCACCTAAGACAATTCTTATGTATTTTCTAGTTAGTAAATAACCCTCACCCTCCTTCCCCACCCTCATAACTATCAAAGAATGTTTTCTTCTGTATTTAAAACTTTTCTTGAGTTCTTATAATAGTGGTCTTATACAATATTTGTCCTTCTGTGACTAAGTTCACTCAGCATAATGACCTCCAGCCTCCTCCATGTTATAAGATTTTTCACGGCTTCATCGTTGTTCTTTATCGTTGTGTA
>NW_004443948.1:14739232-14740700 GCF_000243295.1 Trichechus manatus latirostris | reverse complement strand
ATCTCATTAAAAAATGCCATTGGAATTTGGATCAGGATTGCATTGTATCTGTAGATCACTTTGGGTAGAATTGACATTTTCACAAGGTATGTTTTTCCACTTGTGCAGGTCTCTTAGTTTCTTGCAGTAGTGTCTTGTAGTTTTCATTGTATAGGTCTTGTACGTCTCTGTTTTGATCTATTCCTAAGTATTTTATCTTCTTGGGGGCTATTGTAAATGGTATTGATTTGGTGATTTCCTCTTCAAGGTTCTCTTTGTTGGTGTAAAGGAATCCAACTGATTTTTGTATGTTTAGCTTGTATCCTGAAACTTTTCTGAAATCTTCTGTTAGTTCCAGTAGTTTTCTTGTGGATTCTTTGGGGTTTTCTATGTATAAGATCATATCATCTGCAAATAGAGATACTTTGACTTCTTCCCTCCCAGTTGGGATGCACTTTCTTTCTTTTTGAAGCCTAATTGCTCTGGCTAGGACCTCCAGCACAATGTTGAATAAGAATGGTGATAAAGGGCATCCTTGTCTGATGCCCGTTCTCAAGGGAAATGCTTTCAAAGTGTTTCCTTTTAGAATGATGTTGGCTGTTGGCTTTGTATAAATGCCCTTAATTATATTGAGGAATTTCGCTTCTATTCCTATTTTGTTGAGAGTTTTTATCATGAATGGGTGTTGGACTTTGTCAAGTGCCTTTTCTGCACCGATTGATAAGATCATGTGGTTCTTGTCGTTTTATTTATGATGGATTACACTGGTTATTTTTCTAATGTTGAAACATCCCTGCATACCTGGTATAAATCCCACTTGATCATGGTGAATTTTTTTTTTTTTTGATATGTTGATGAATTCTACTGGCTAGAATTTTGTTGAGGATTTTTGTGTCAGTGTTCATGAGGGATATTGGTCTGTAATTTTCTTTTTTTTGTGGTATCTTTACCTGGTTTTGGTATCAGGGTTATGCTGGCTTCATAGAATGCGTTCAGGAGTATTCCATCATTTTCTATGCTCTGAAATACCTTTAGTAGTAGTGAGGTTAACTCTTCTCTGAAAGTTTGGTAGAATTCTCTAGTGAAGCCATCCTGGCCAGGGCTTTTTTTGGTTGGGAGTTTTTTAATCACCTTTTCAATCTCTTCTTTTGTTATGGGTTTATTTAGTTGTTCTGTCTCTGTTTGTGTTACTTTAGGCAGGTAGTAAGTTTCTAAATATTTGTCCATTTCCTCTAGGTTTTCAAATTTGTTAGAGTACAGTTTTTCATAGTATTCTGTTATAATTCTTTTAATTTCAGTTGCATCTATTGTGATATCACCCATCTCATTTCTTCTACAGGTTATCTGCTTCCTCTCCTGGTTTTCTTTTGTCAGTTTGGCCAGTGGTTTATCAATTTTGTCGATCTTTTCAAAGAACCAGCTTTTGGTCTTGTTAACTCTTTCAGTTGTTTTTCTATTGTCTATTTCATTTAATTCTGCTCTAATTCTT
>NW_004443948.1:14685980-14738204 GCF_000243295.1 Trichechus manatus latirostris | reverse complement strand
TATTTTTCTAAGTTTATACCAGTCTTTTATTTCTTTATATCGCCTTGACTTCCTCTCCACATGAAAAATCTATGTCTACATTTCTGAAGTCCCTCTTTTTTGTTTTAATGTTGTCATCTTTTACATACTGACATCTATTTCCCTATTTTCAGTGTTTTGCTTTGATTAGCTTTTGTGACTTCCCTATCTGGGTTGATATCTAGTTGCTCTGTCCTGTGTTCTAGTTTTGGGTTGTTATCTGATGTTACTGATTTTCTAACCGGAGGACTCCCCTTAGTGTATCTTGTAATTTTGGTTTGGTTTTTGGAAATTCCCTAAACTTCTGTTTATCTGGATATGCCCTAATTTCACCGTCATATTTGAGAGACAGTTTTGCTGGATATATAATTCTTGGCTGGCAGTTTCTTTCCTTCAAGGCTTTATATGTCATCCTATTGCCTTCTTGCCTGCGTGGTTTCTGCTAAGTAGTCCGAGCTTATTCTTATTGACTCTCCTTTGTAGATGACTTTTTGTTTATCCCTAGCTGCTCTTAAAATTCTCTCTTTATCTTTGGTTTTGGCAAGTTTGATTATAATATGTCTTGGTGACTTTCTTTTGGTATCTACCTTATGTGGTGTTCAATGAGCATCTTGGATAGATATCTTGTCATCTTTTATGGTATCATGGAAGTCTTCTGCCAAGAAATATTTAACAATTCTCTCTGTATTTTCTGCTATCTCCCCCTCTTCTGGTACTCCAATCACTCATAGGTTATTCCTCTTGATAGAGTTCTGCATAATTCTTAGGGTTTCTTCATTTTTTTTACTCCTTTTTTCTGATTTTTCCTCAAATAAGTTGGCGTCAAGTGCTTTGTTTTCAGTCTCACTAATTCTGACTTCCATTGCCTCAGTTCTTCTCCTATGACTCTCTATTGAGTTGTCTAATCCTGAAATTTTATTGTTAATCTTCTGAATTTCTGATTACTGTCTCTCTTTGGATTCTTGCAGCCTGTTAAATTTGTCATTATGCTCTTCTCTAATCTTTTTAATTTCCTTTATTGCCTATTCTACATTTTGCTTAATTGCCTTCCTAATTTCTTAAAGAGTTCTGCATATTAATCTTTTGTATTCTGCCTCCAGTAATTCCAAGAAATTTTGCTCCTCTGGAAAATTTCTAGATTCTTTATTTTGGGAGCTTGCTGAAGCCATCATGGATTACCTCTTTATGTGATTTGATACTGACTCTTGTCTTCGAGCTATCAGTAAGTTAGTATATTTATTTATTTTTTGTTTGCTTACTGTGTCCTAGCTTCTTATTTTGTTTTGATATGCCCAAATAGGCTGCTTGTATGAGCTAGTTTGATTATTGGTACCTTTGAAGCTCCAGTGTCCTGTCACCAGGTGATTAGATCTTTTACTAGGTATGTGAGCTCAAGAGTCCATCCACTCTTCCTGTATGGATTCAGCTCAGGTGCCCAGGTAGATAGACACCAAGTTTGTGGTGTAGGCTCTTGCATACAGTTCTAGACAGGCATGGGTGATTGGTATAGGCACAGGCATCTGGCTGCAGCAGGGGGACACACTCTGAGCAAGGCAGGAGGTTGATGGCCACCCCCGAGTGTCTAGAAGGAAGGTGTGTCCCTGTTCCCTAGAGCACATAGGTGGGTGGGTTTTGCAGCTGGACTATGAACACCTAATGCTGTTGGCTGTAAGGACTGGGGGGCACCTCTTATTCATGGACCCCTATCACAGGTGGCTAGGTGACGTGGGTGGAGCCACCAGTCCTCAGACCCCTGATGTGGGTATGTGAAGACCCTGCTTAATGGGCCGAGCAGTGTCAAATGTCAATAACCTGCCACTTGACAGCTGAAACAGTTGAAGTTAGAGTCCCCGTATATACCCTGTTGTGCTGTGGTAATGAGGGCCTACGCTGCTGAGATGGGTCTATGCAAGTCTATGCAGGGGGAAAGGCACTCGAAGTATGTGGATCCCTTTTGCCTGTGCCTAGGAAAGGAGCTGTGCCTACCCTGGCTTCCTGGCTTAAGGGAGCCAGCAGTTTATTTTTTTCCCTGTTTCTTGATTTGTTCACTCTCCAAGGCAGGGAGAATGGCTCCGGGCCTGTAACGGATCCTACTTCCAGCCCATGGGACTCGGTAATTGCTGAAGCCACTCCGGGACCCAGTGCAGAGCAGGCAGCGGGGAGGTAAATGAGAGAGAGGTTTTTCCCTAAGGGGGGTGTTTTTGATCCACGTGGTAAACTGTACGCAGGTACTTATCTTTCACTGATGAGGGCTGCTTCTCACTGGTTCTGGGTGGCCATGTAGACTCTCTGGTGCTAGATCTCTCCCAGTGCAGAAAACGCACCTCCTGAGCACTGCTACTTGCCTGCCTCACCACTCACCCACGAGCTGCTTCGGCCTGAAGGGCTCAGGCTCTTGTCAGGTCTGGTCTGGCAACTCCTTGCTGCTGCTGAACCATCTCTCCCTCCCCCTGCCACTCAGTCTGGTTCCTCAACTCTGCCTTTGATGTTCAGGGCTCCCAGGTTGCCGTATATAATGGAATCACTTGTTTTTTCGGGTTTTGGTGTAAGAGGGTCCACTGGAAGTATCTGACTACTCCTCCATCTTGGCCCTTCCTCCTATATAATTTCTTTAACACGTGCATTTTCGAATTGATGAAATAATTATTTGGAGATACTTTGGAAGTGATATTACATGTAAAAAAGATTATTCAAATACCGTATTTTAAATTTTTTAGTGAATTTAAATAGTGGTCCTAAATTTTTGGTTTACTGAAGTGATGAATTACAAAAATTAAACCCTAGTTCAAGTAACTACTATTCTCATTCTTTTAAATTGTAAACAAGATGTCAAATAGGATTCGTGAAAACCTTTTTTGCTGTTTATTGTTTTTGCTGAGTGGCTCTTTGATCCAAGATAATTGTAATAATAAGGAACTAGAGCCTTGTAGCTAATGCAAATCTAACACAGAAATATATTCTTCCCCTTTGCTCATCTGACTAAAATTTATTCCAGTACAATTTACTTCATACACATATTTCAAAATTTCACATAAAATTTAAGAGTAATCTTGTGATTCGTTTTTCAAACCAATATGATTCAGGTTAGCAGTTTGTTTTAAGGTTTGTTCACATACTTTAAAATCTGATCACTCTTGTTGAGAAATGAATAGATTGTGACAGATAATAAGCTTTAACTTTCATTTTGGCTTTATTCTCATTTGTAACTCTTTCATGTGATTATGCCTTATCTTTATATTCCATGCGCTGAATGCTGTATTTTATGAGGAGCCTACATTTAATATTTATCTGCACTGTCATAAAAATGTTCATAAAGCTGAAAATGATTCTAAATCTTCAAAGTGCTTATTTTCACACATTCTCTTGATTCTCTAAATTCACAGAAAATTAAAAATGTCATGTTTTTCACAAAATAAAAGTTGAACTCTTTGACCTTACGGTTTACATTTATTAACTCATTTGCATCATAGGTATGTTTGTCATAAAAATAACAGACCCTTTGGAATGTCCAGCTGTTTACGATGTGATATAACTTGGCATTATTACAGATCACCTTAGATCATTATTCATTGCCAAAGACCCTCTGATTTGTCTTAAAATTAAGTTAGATTTCTTCTATGATTCCCTGGAAACCTTCAGTAGTTAACTAGAGCATTTAATCAACCCATCTCTCCTTAGGCAACTCTCTGAGTTGGCTTAGAAAATTCTTGGAAGAATTCTATTTGCAGGATCCTCTCTGGGATCTAGATGTGAGGTTTGGATTAACTGTCATGGATATTCAGAAAGGATACACAATTTAAAACCAAGTTAAGATTAGGATTCCTGAGTTTGATTTGGAAAATACTTTTATGCGTGCACAGGGAAGTTACCATATTTTCCTTAAAAACCAAACCCCTTAAATATCAGAATATTAAAACATAACCTCTAAATTTAACCTTATATATTCTATCATTTACCTTAAGTCCTTAAATATGGTGCCCATCACTTAATGTTTTTTTCAGATACATTACAGTATGCTTTTAAAATTGAGCATATCTACAATGTGTACAGTATTTTGATTGAACCTGCGATTGGTATCATATTTTGATTGATTGTTAAATGCCTAAGTTTTCCTTCCCCTTTTGTTCTACCATACCCACTTCTCATTGAAATAATATGTATTTTTTTCATTTGCAGTTTCTGGCACATAAGCTGTATATAAGTTGCCAGGAGCAGATCAATAGATATTTCCATAAAAAAAAAACAAGAGCACAACAACAGAAAAATGATACACATTATTTTGGAATAAAGGTCACATGGATAAATCCATTAGCATAAAACTTGTGGCTCCATTAAAATGAATCAGCTTAGATGAAAATGTTGATTAATATGAGTTGACGTGTGTCAAAGTTTCTTTGGATTAAGGAGTACTAGTATGTTAGGTTGTCAAGTGTTATCGCACAGAAAGGGACATTATCATCTGTTACCTCACAAATAAGACTGAGAAATTAAAGTAATGCAAGTGAAAGTGCCTTGTAAACTATAAAGAGCTCTAACTGTGAGTTTCTTGGGACAGAGATAGAAAGGGAGAGAGAATACACAGCAATCCATTCTTAGAGGCTTCTGTGTTGACAGTCTAAGAATTATGGTTTTGCAGAATCCATACTGACATGTAATGATTTTTCATGCAAGGACCTTAACATTGACCACTTTCATGTACTAAGACGTAGTATAGGAGGATGTTCAGAACCACAGTGTTAAAATGCTGCCTTCTACATTGTCCTTGTGAGCATTTGAATCAGTAATTTTGAATAACTTCCATGCTGGACTATTTTTTTGTAAATCCTATTAAACATCAATGATATTTTTTTCACTTCTTTTATATTAGTGGATTTGTGCTTTGCATCGTGAGCCACCTTGATTTCTGTATTCAAATTCTATTTTCTTTTTTTTTTTTTTTGGTTTTTTAATGAACAATATGGTAACAGAGTGGGTGAAATAATGATTATTTTAACTTGTAACATGCCTTGGCATTTATTCCAATGTGTCCAGTATGTATGTTTCTTCCAAAAAAGAGTAGGATCTTTTGGAAAGATATGAGAGAGAACTAAGTCAATGATACTGACATAGCAATCGAGTGATTATACTTTTGTAACCTAAAAGGATTTAGACACTGGGGAGATTTAGCAAACTTTAAAGCTTCTAAAATGTGTGCTGAAGGGACTCAAATTAAATCACATTATGGTCCTGATCAGGACTGATTTATATTATAATTACCTCTAAAAAAAAAGTCATGATATATGTAAATTAGTAGTTGTAGATTTGTAGTAAAATTTTTGATGCTGAGGAACTGTACAAATATGGATAGAAAGTTTGCCTGTATTCTGTGAATTTAAGATTAGCCTGGCACAATTATGGTAATTCTAACAGTTTCAAAGATAGTCAATGACATAGCTGGAATTGACTTTGAAGAAAAGCATTTTTGTCAGCTAAGTATATTGCCTTACCTGTGTTCAAAATATTATATGTTTCAGCTAAGTTTGAATGTAGGATTAAAAAAGCACAAAGAAAAAAACAATTGAGCCATTTTGGTACTGGGTTAAATAGGCACTTTAAATTTGTAAATTGATTGTACCTGTAGCCAGTTGGCACACTCATTAGACTTAGGAAGCCCAAGGAATTTCTTATAAATCAGTTTTGGACAAATTAATAGTAGGAAGCAATGCAGATGTTCAGTATTATTATACTATATTGAATATATGCTGAGATTTTGATATTTTTGATCTGTCAGCATAATATATTTGACCAATGTCCGTTTCATTGTCTGTGCACGTAAGTCTTTCACAAGTTCAAATTGTGAAATTTGAATATACTGAGTATAATTTTCCAGTTAATTCACTTAAACCAGATTTCTTTGGTTTGTTTTGTATAAGACATCATCTTTTGCTAGAAAGCTGTCTTAAAAGTATTATTTTATATAATGTATTAGTAGAAATTTATTGGAAAATTAAGATCTCACCAGAGTGCTATTTCTCAGTATTAACTCTCCTTATGTCATAGAATCTTGAATATACACTGGTATTCCATAGTGGAAAATTCAGCTTTTCCCTCACTTAACTTGATCACTCATTATGCTCCAGAAACTTTATATACACCATTTTATATTATCTTCACCACAAGCCACTGATGTTTAAGATATTATTTTCTTTTCTTTATGAGGAAGTTAAACACCAAATTGGATTTAAAAACAAAACAAAACAAAAATCCTGCCCAGAGCCATACAACTAGTCAAAGGGGATTTTTGAATTCAGGTTTGTCAAACCAACATTATGGGTTCTTTTCCACTTAAAACTATGTCTAGAGCATTTGATCTAAGGAAGAATTTTTATGATTGATCTCTCTATGAATATGAAGTGCAACAAGAAATTCTGATTGTGTGAGAGTTCAGAATCTTGGTTAATGAAGGTGTAACTCATCTTACGTGTAGATGAAGCAACTATTCACAAACATTGAAGGATGTGTGTGTGTTCATATGTGTGAAGAGAGAACGAGAGGACATTAAACATTAATTTGCTCCACAGCTATGCAAATGTGAACTGTTTGCTTTGTGGCCACACATATTTTGTTTGTTTATTTTTAAATCTTAGACTAGTGTTCTTTAAGACATAAGGCTGAATATACAGATTTGGTGGTCATCCATATAGATGTGGAAATGAGTAAACTTTGCCAGGGCAAAGACTTGAGGTTAAATTTTTAACCCTTACTACCCCTTTCATTTTCTGTAGTCCATAATATTTAATAAGTAAAGCTATCATTAGCTTTCATATCTAAAGAATATGTAGAAATCCACAGAGTTAGCTAATTTATAATCATATTATTGCTACACCAGTTGTTAACTCAGTGAATGGCCACTGAAACAGATGAGTCAAAGTACATCTCTTTTACAGTAATGACAACATAAAAAATGGACGTGTGATACCTCACCCAGGGCTTCCTTCTCAGATCTATTCCACATGTGGTAGTGTGGTAATATTGCAAGCACTGAAGTAGTAAAACAGTTTTGTCTTGTGTTCTTTCATTCTGACAGGCCAATGACATAATGTCGACAAGCCATGTCTGATAGATTCAAAATTAAAAGTGAATGCTCTGAGTTTTCTTTTCCTAGCTCATGCCTAATGGCCTTTGATCTGATGTACTATTTTACTACTTCCAATATACAGTAAGTCTGGGAACCACATGTGAAGGTCTTTCTTCAGACTGAAAAGAATTGTTTGAAACAAAACCATATTACTTTGTTATTAAAAGAGAAGAATGGAGAGGAATCACTTATGGAAAAATAGGGCTAGTTCAGGATCTGACTCTAAAACGCAATTTGCGAATGAAAATATTACCCTTAATAGTTTCATGATAAAGTTAACCAGCTGGCTTTCCTAAACATGCACGAGGAGTAGCATTTAGAAAAATAAAGGTAGAAGTTTCAGATGCTCTGTGAATTGATCTTTAGTGCTGCACCATATTATACAGTGCAGTAAGGAAGATGATAAACTGTTTACATATCTCCCAGACAAGTTTTCTATTCTGCGTTTCTGCTGAACCAAAAGATTTGTTTTTTTGACTATATAATTCAAAATGATATATTAGATTATTTCTTTTACAAAGACATGTGAAATAAACTTAGACAATCCAGAAAATAATTGAGGTTGATTATTAGGACACTTTGCAGTATTTAGTTGGTTCATTTATTTAACCAATGAAGTACTTACTAGGGTTTATTGTGAATTTAGCCTGCTTCTGTGCATATTAAGGTATGGTTCTGGCTTTCTGACTGCTCGCATACTAATCTGAAATATCAGACATGAATATGAAACTGTTCACAATTCTAGGCAGTGCATGAGAAAGTGATAAACTTAATTTATACTGTGGGACAGTGGCTTTTATATATCTATGTATAAACACACACGCCTGTGTGTGCATATATATAAATAGAACATTTGGGAAAATGCTTTCTTACAACAAAATCTTATGGAAATCCCAGTTTCCAGATGAGATAAAATCAGACATTATCTGTTTCTTCCTTTCTTGAACCCTCAGGGACTCTGTATACCTCATTTGAAAACCATATTTATAGGATATCATTGAGGCGTGAGCTAAATGTGGGCTGTGGGCTAGAGAAGTTGGTAAAGCCTTGTTGGGGAGATGTTATTTGACCTGCACTATATTTGAAAAATTGGAAGAGAGGATAATAGGGCATATCAGGAGGGAAGAACATGGTGAAGGCAGAGGCTTTAAGCAGAAATGAGCCATGTCTTTTGAAGGACTATGAGAAGATCAGTCTGGTTGGAGTAGAGTTTATAATGTAGAGTTATGAGGGGACTAGGTCAGGTGGAGCCAAGTAAACAAGATGCACGAATTCCAGGCTGAGATATTTTGGAGAGTATCTAGGAAGCAATATAAATCTGTTTAGGGACTTTTGAAACTGGATATAACACAAAGAAATCAATGTTATATCATGTACCATTTGGTGGACTTGTGGAAGTGGGTTACCTATGAAAAACAAAAGCAAGATACGAGAAGATAATGGGGGTGTCGGATGGATTCTTGTGGTAATTTTTGGTAAAGAGAGCCCTGATTTCAGGAATAGTAGTGCATTTACTTTAATTTTTGTGCAATATATTGGTCATAAAGGAGCCCTGATTGTGCTGTGGTTAAGTGCTCAGCTACTAACCGAAGGTTGGCAATTTGAACCCACCAGCCACTCTGTGGGAGAAAGATGTGGCAGTCTGCTTGCGTAGAGATTTACAGCTTTGGGAAACCTATGAGGCAGTTCTACTCTTTACTATAGGGTTGCTATGAGTCAGAATTGACTTGACGGCAGTGGGTTTGGTGGGGTATATTAGTCATAAATTGAACATACACCTCAGTGTACCTATGGTTTAAGCACCTATTTTTTGTCCACTTTAAAATACCCAATTGGTTTATCCATTACAATTTTCTACAGGTTCCAGTGACTTAATTTCTTCCCTCCCTCCCTGCTTACAGCCACATTCTGTTCCTCCTTTCTTCCTCTTTCTTTCTATCTTTATTCTCCTCCTCTCTCCTGTTTCTTTTTTCCCTTGCTTTCCTTTTTTCTTTCCTTATTTCTGTATCTCATTCTGCTGTACATATTACTGGCCTTTTAATTATTATAACATTAAACTCTACTATAATAAGATTATATCCTCATGATACAGCAGCGTATGGTTGAAAATGGGAGAATCTCGGCAATTATTCAGTTATCTAGTTTAAATAATAACTGGTGCCTGCTTTTACTCATTTTCCAGGTAGTGGTTAAAGGCAACCATTATTTGCTATGAAACCTGGAACTATAATGAAATTTAAGCCACACTTAGTGTACAGACCATATTAACTATAACAGCTCTGGTCTGTCTGTACCATGTTAAAGTTACGGTCACATGAGTATTGCTGGATGCCTACCTCTCATAGTGCTGTTGAAGGAAAATTCAGGTGACTGTATTGAAGGGACAGATTTGCTTTTGCAGCCTAGCAGCACTAAGCTTTCATTATTTCCCAGGATTTGTTAATATTAATTCTGCTGAATTTGAATTTCTATCCTTCAGCGTCAGGCATTCACTACTCTCTGTTCTTAGTAAAATAAGAAAAGATTGAGAACTGAAAGAAGACAGATACTAAGCTGCACATCAAGGCTTGTGTCAGTAGCTGGTTAAAGGTGTGATGTGAATGAATCCAGAGTTTTCATCACAAGGAAGTATGGAAAAAGTATGCTTTGGATGTAGAAAATGTTTTTTCATTGTAATTATGATGTTTATTTTGAATATGGGTATTTCCAGTTATTTAGTACATAATATTTTTGCTACTGCCCTTTTTATAATCAAAACACATCATTTTGTGAAGTTTTCCTGATGTAAAAATTGATAAATAGCTGATTTTACAGAGGTCAGTTGTTAATCAGAGTGTAATAATTGATGTCATAGAAGAAAATATACAGAGTTGTCATAAAAATATGCCTACATTTAGTTCATTTCTACTTCCGAAGTACTATTAGTTGTCACACTTATGTAATTAAAGGAAAACATGTTAACAAAGTCTGCAGCCTACAAACTGAAAAGAAGTTGTTATTATTTATTCAGCTCCCAGCAATTGCACACGTTTGACCCTAAATGACAAAGTAAATGAAAGCCCTTTTTCAAAGTAATACAATCAGTTCAAAAAATATTGTGCTAATAAAGTTATACATTCTAATTGAAAGATTGATGGCAATCCATTTAGTTGTTACTAGGTTATTTGTGACAGACAGACGCAGAGTAACCTCATTACAGTCAGAATTGTGATGACTTGTAGCTGAAGAGAGGAATAAAGCTTTAAACCATTGTCACAGTCCATTTCCAAAATGTATTCAGAAGATGATTTAAAAGAAAATATATGACCATTAAATATTAAGTTTGAATTGGTTACCTAGCAGTGTTATTATAGAGGCAATGAAATGATCATCTCTTTGATCCCTAATTGGCCTGCTTAAAATTCTCAAATGGGATTTACAGATTCGAATTTATATAAGAGCAATGTGGTAGCATACATTGGATTGGAAAGATTATCCCTTGTGGTTTGGTATTTTCAGTTCATATTTTTAGTTGTTTTCTTCTTGATCATTAAGTCTGTATCAGTGTGTTTTAGACATTTCTGTCCTCAGTCACCATTTGATGATAAATTATTCAGAGCTTTTCATTTGTATGTTCACTAGTGGTTTAATGTCAGGCTTTCAACACAAGTACTCAAGGGAAACCTATCAGCATTTTAAAGTTATGTGGTTGAGAGAAAGAAGGAATATGGATGCACAATATTTTTTTTTTTTTATTGTGAGAGAAGATGTTGAAGTCTTTGTGGAATATATTTCATGTATATTTGATTTTGAAACTTAGTTTCCTTTGTTAGTGAATGATAAGGTAGAAATGTTGACCTAAAGAAAGCTCTTTATTCTACTTCTCAATCTTCCTACTGAAATTTTTGCATGTGTTTCTAAAATTTCTTACATTCAGAAGCATCCTCACAGACATGCTTTTTATTTCAGATGCAATAATCCACTGCTCGGTCTCCCACATAAAGCCCACTTCTATATCATCATTTCTCTTTTGTGGTATAATCTCATTCACAGTTGTCCTTACTTCTGTCATATCTCAGAATTTGCACTCCCTCTTACTCCCCTGCATCCTGAACTTTTTCTTGTGCTCCTTGTAGTCACTGCCATGTCAATCCTTGCAGCTTACTACAAATTCTAAAATTCTGTGATATTGGCACATATTCTTTATGAGAAGACTGTATTCCAAAACTGGGTTAGAGTGGGCTTCAATTTTTTTATATCATGCAATTAAGACAAGATTTTCATTGTGTAAGGAAGTCAGTTAAATATTTGTTGTTATCTCTTATCAGTTAAGAAATTTAAGATGGTAGTCTATCTAAAATAGTGTCTCTATGTAAAGCTGACATTTTTTTCTGCCCTAGTAGATGAATTAAAAGGAAGTTTAAGATGGTCATCAGTTAAGGCAAAAGCTTTGAGTTTCCAAGAAAGTGGATAAAAAAAAAATTCAATAGTAAAATTCTAACCAACAGAACACCAGTTAGTAGAAGAGGTTATGTCCTGAGGTGAGAGGCCACAGGTTTATATGGGGACAGAGAACCCTTTTACCAGTCCTAGTTATGGACAATTACCATTGATCACTTACTAGCCATGTGACCTCAAGTAAAATGATTTAACTTCTCAGTCTTAGATTTTTCACCTATTAAGTTGGATAATGATTTTATAATTACACATGACTGGATAATTTATCAGTTGTTAACACTGGGAATGTTTTTAAAAATTATACATATATTGCATTTATTTAAGCCAGTGGTTATATAGAATGCCTGCTGTGTCAAGTTCTGTTCCAGGTGTTAGGCATATGTTAGCAGAAAAAAAAAAAAAAAAAAAAACAGAAAAAAAAAGCTCTGGCCTCATGGAATTTATATTCTCGGTGCAGAAACTTGAAAAATGTATAAATGTAAATATAATAAAATTATTCATAATTCCATTGTTAACATTTTGGAAATGTCTAGACTTTTACAAGTTTATGTGTATGTGTTTTGCCTTTTTTTCCCAGATTACTGTGTGTCTTAGTTATCTAGTGCTGCTATAACAGAAATACCACAAGTGGATGGCTTTAACAAAAAGAAATTTATTCTCTCACAGTCTAGTAGGCTATAAGTCCAAATTCAGGGTGATAGCTCCAGGGGAAGTCTTTCTCTCTGTCGGCTCTGGGGGAAGGTCTTTGTCATCAATCTTCCCCTGGTCTAGGAGCTTTTCAGTGTAGGGAGCCCAGGTCCAAAGGATGCACTCCACTCCTGGCGCTTCTTGCTTTTTGATATAAGGTCCCTATGTCTCTCAGCTTGCTTCTCTCTTTTATATCTCAAAAGATACTGGCTTAAGACACAACCTAATCTTGTAGATTGAGTCCTGACTCATTAACATAACTGCCACTAATCCTACCTCATTAACATCCTAGAGGTAGGATTTAAAACACATAAAATCACATCGGATGACAGAATGGTAGACAATCACACAGTGCTGGGAATCATGGACTAGCCAAGCTGATACACATTTTTTGCGGACATAATTCAATCCCTAACACCATGGTAGCCTTTTTGATTATTAGTATTTTATAAATATTTTCCTTTATCATATTCTTCTTCACCACGGTGTTCACTGGTAAACGTTTCATTACATGTTCTATGCTAATTTCCTTAATAATTCTTTCTGATTGCTATTTAAGTTTTTCAGTATCACATATGAGTATATGAACTATGAAGAACATACTGTGGTAAAAATCCTTGTGCACATCCCTGCTTATTTCTTTCAAATTCATACAAGTAGAATTGCTGAGTTAACAAAAAATAGATATTTAGAAGACTTCTGTAAATTTTTCAGAAAGGCTGTTTAATTTAAACCCCCACTGACAATACAAAATTAGACCTGGTGTATACATGCCCTTTCTTTATGGCATTTTCATTTGCCAATGTGATAGGTGAAAATATTATCTCATAATAAATTTACATTGTATTTCCAGTGAGGGAATATCTTCTGTTATGTATTGGCTGATTTTGTCTCCTTTTGTTAATTGCCTGTTCATGTTACTGAAATGTTTTTCTATTGTAGTAATATTTTTTATTGACACTGAAACCAAAACCCGTTGCTATCAAGTTGATTCGGACTCATAGCAACCCTATAGGACAGAGTAGAACTGTCCCATTGGGTTTCCAAGGAGAGGCTGGTGGATTCCAGTTGCTGACCCTTTGGTTAGCAGCAGTAGCTCTTAACCACTGTGCCATCAGGGCTCCAGTGACATTTAAGAGCTTGTTATATGCAAATACATTGGCTGCTTTTCATGCACTGTGTGTGCACACATGCTCATATGTGTAAAAGTTTTCCTTTTTTGTATAAGAAAAAACCAACACAATGATCTCCATGGCTTCCTAGTGATTTACTTCAAAATTGATACATACTCGATTTCCCATGACCCTTTCAAAAATTATTCTGTTATACTGACAATACTATGAATTTTGCTTATGTGTAAAGCTCAATTTATGTGAGCTAGTTTGGGAAGCACATTTTTTTTTAATTTGGTTTTTTTTTTTTTCTTTAGCTATTATTAGACAGAATACAAGAGACTCATTGCTTTCTCTTGTGTTACATATTATTGGAAATGTTTTGGGCACTGCTAGCTAAAAGAGAAAATGGCATGAATGGGGATGAAATGTCCAGATCCAATGCATTCTTTACACAGATGTCATTTCTATGTCTACAATTCTATCGGCTTAAGGGAACCCTGGATTCTCCTTAGAACTACACTGGATCTTTGATTGGGAGCTGTCCCCTCCCTCGCACACAACTTCCTCTCTAATATAGGCTGAAATATCTTAGTTTTTGTTTGTTTGTTTTTCTTAATATTTTGGAGGAGGTGGCCAAAGACTAAATATAAGCATGCTCTGTTAGCCTTCTTTTTCCTGTCGTTGCTGTCTTCTAATTGCATTTAATAATTTTAGGTGAGTCTTGTTTTCTCTAGTGCACCATATGGATTTACTCAAGATTCGACTACTAGCCACTCTGTGGGAGAAAGATGTGGCAGTATGATTCCGTAAAGATTACAGCAGCCTTGGAAATCCTATGGGGCAGTTCTACCCTGTCCTGTAGGGTTGCTATAAGTCGGACTCAACTCAACAGCAGTGGGTTTGGTTTGGTGATTTTGGAGAAAGCTTTGCTCACGTACTGTATATTACTTAGCTGGACCTTGCCACCATGTATGTTTAAGAAAACTACATTAGTGACTAAAGACTGCTGAACAAAAACCTCAGTAATCAAAAGTTTGGTGCTTTATGAGCTATGAAAACTGCCAGTAACATAAGAGGGGATATAATATACAACTTTCAGGATCCATAAGTATGAAAATTCAATTGTTGATAAACTCTAAGCTTAATGAGGGTAGGACCTTTGTATTTCATTTATAAACATTTTTACTGTGCTAGCAAATTTACTAGCATAATAGTAAATTCTTGATAAAATGTGATGATTGAATATAATATAATTTTATGGAGAAAATAGTATAGTTACCAAGATGTTTATTATAATTTACCTGTGAAGCCAGGTAATAGAAGAATTCTTTAGTTCTTAAGATAACAATATTTGGTAAATGAAGTATTATGTTAATTGGAAAATAATTACTACCACTTTCTTGTAAAGTATTTATTTTTATGTTTTTGTGTATAGTTGTGTTTTAAAAAAGAATATAATATTCTAAAACCTGGTCATTAAATGTAGGGAAAGCACTTACATTATTATTCAGTGAATTCCTTTGAAATCAGTTATTTCAAATGAGTTAATAAACCAAAAACCAAACCTGTTGCTGTCGAGTTGATTCCGACTCATAGTAACCCTATGGGACAGGGTAAAACTGCCCCATACTGTTTCCAAGGAGCACTTGGTGGAATCGAACTGCTGACCTCTTGGTTAGCAGGTGTAGCTCTTAACCACTATGCCACCAGGGTTTCCAAAATGGGTTACTAGGAATGCATATTTTCCTTTACAGTAGTACCTGGTGTATTTCTATGGCTCACTCATAAAATTATGAGAATTAAGATAAGCATATTATAATCTTTACCTACAAAATACATATGATTTATTATAGGGTTGTGATTTTTATCCAGTGTCCTAGGATTGGATGATGGTATTTTAATAATACTGTATTACTGTATGTCAGAAGATACATTGTAGTTTTAATTTCTCTGAGCCAGGAGACAGAGTACTATGAATTTTGGTGATTATTGACTGATAATAAAACGATCCTACATAGCACTCAGTGCTAAATGTTTCCCCATTCCCTCTGATTAATATGGTCTTTTTGGTGTAATGTGTCGATTTTATCTGATTCAAATTTGTCATCAAACCAGCTATAGCAGTTTTAGCTAGTGGAAAGGGCTATTTTGACTGGCTATCATTATCTTCACTATAAAATTGTTTACACTACAGGGAAAATCTTTAGTCAAAAGTCACTGTTTATTACTGCTTGGTCAGCCAAAATACCTTTATAATAATTAGATGAAATGAATGAACTCTGTATCTGTAGAATTTGAAAGTTTTAAATATTTCTAGTGGCTAATGGACGTTTCCAACCAGTAACTTAATCTCTTTTGACCACTGACTTCTTAGTATAGCAGTCTTTATTTTCTGGAGAATGAGAATGCCTTCAATAATTGGAAGCATTAGAAAAATGAAGATTATTAACAAAAGTGGAAATTGTAGAAAGTGCAGATAATTCATGTAAGCTATGTTTGATATGTTTACAGTATAATTGAGTTTAATTCAACAAATATCTTTTGAACATCTTCTATGTGTTAGGCAGTGCGCTAGGTTAAGGGGTTACTAAAATGAATGTACGCCAAGAGACACAGGAGTGGAGAAGAGAGATTTATTAATCAGTTCTAGAGCACAATGTATTAAATAACCAAAAATGGGAGCATATGAATAACTTTTAACTTCCTATTTCCTTTAACCCTGCAATATATCATTGCACTTATTTAGTCATATGGTAATATGCATAACTGGAACGTTATGTGGCAATTATGGTTTCTAAGTTTAATTTCAATTTTTTCTGGGTCAGTGAGACTAAAAAGTCATTACAATGAGAGTTGAAAGGTAAACAAAGATTATGGAGTAAGGCCTTTCTACCTCGTGTCAGGTAAACTAGAGAGGGGGAAATTGATAATATGTGTGTGATTTTTCAGGGTAACAAAAGATTAAGGAACCCAGACTGCCATATTTCTAAGAATGGCATCATTCTTTTGTTAAAACCGTTGTGCTAATAATGAGATTTTACTCATAGGGAAATCAGATAACTACTTTAAGAACTTTTGAAACCATCAAAAGAAATCTTGGAATTATATTTATCAAATATTTGAAATCTCTGTATAAAACAGAAAACATGATTACAAAAGGAGTCATGTGCATCTAATGGATTGTGTGTTTGGAAAAAGACAAAAAAGAACAGTTTTATGCTGTGTTCTAAAAGGCATTCTGCCCTGGCATTTCTTTAGTTTTTATGTTTGCTGCTAACAGAAACTCACCCAATAATTTTACGTGAAAATACTGTTACTAAGGAAAATTGGACCTAGTTGGTTAATGCATTTGGACAGTTTCTAAAGTACAATTATACTTTAAAAAGACAGTAACTTTTATTAATATGCCATATTAGGCTGGAATAGGTATTTCGTCATTTTCTCAATTCCTAGTTTTATTCAGTGGGAAGTCCTCTGATGGTCCTCATGTGTTTTTGAAATCTACAACCAGAACAATTCAGGAAATCAAAAGTGAAAACAACTGAAGTTTACATTATTTTCTTTCCCAAAAGATGCATCAGGGACACCGGAAAGCAGGGAAAAGTTGGTTTGTGTGAGAAAAAGCTTTGAAGTCATTTCCAGGGAAGCTTTTCTACCTTTGCCCATGATTTGTGATATTTAAAAAAATATTGCATGTTTGACTTTTTATTTTTCTACTACTGATTTTAGTCAAAGCATTCTTTGAAGATTAAAAATAAATTATACACGACTTTTAACCTTGTGATCTGTTACTGTCAGATGGTATAATACGGGCCTGGCTTTCCAGGTGTCTGGGACTACAGTATCAAAAACAGGAGAAACTGAAGGACAAAGGTTAAAGTATGATGAGATCTTTCAAGAAGGTTCCAGTGTTGGCATGGGCATATATTATATCTACGCCCTTTCAATTATAAACCAACAGCTCTGCACTGGGGATATTGTGAAATGTTCACATCTCTACCTGTCAACACTTCTGAAACCTTTTCATCACCTTATTTCTCAGTCTCTTCTTGATCAAAGCATGACCTGCTTACTAAGGCTTTCATAAGATAATAATTTAATAACAAACCTCGAGCCAGAAGACAAAGGAAAAGACCATGTAGGAGGCTACTGCTAATTTCCCTCCCAACATAATCAAATCAGTACAGCTATCCAGCCAGGACTCATAACCCTTAATAAGTCACTCTACTCGATTAAGAGAAATTGATTTTTCTCT
Organism: Trichechus manatus latirostris; assembly: GCF_000243295.1. Classification (NCBI taxonomy): domain Eukaryota; kingdom Metazoa; phylum Chordata; class Mammalia; order Sirenia; family Trichechidae; genus Trichechus; species Trichechus manatus. The sequence continues at coordinate 14,720,575 of NW_004443948.1, read as the reverse complement.
ACCGTGGATCATAATGATTATGATAAATATGGTATCTGCCATTCACTATGCTCCCCCCCCCCAGCTGCCAGTGTCCATTTGTTTGCAGGGCGGCAGGTAAATGAGCTAGAGAGATGATGCGGTGTCATTAACTGCAGTTGGTATCAGCGTTTTGACAGCTGTGGAATTGAGTGGTTCCATAGATCAGCTTCGAAGCGAGTTGTAAGAGCCTTGCACAGCAATTACACATTCTTGACAATACTACCAGCAGCCTTTAACATGCAGAACTCCTGGGCCATAATTTTTAATAGGAAATTGAGAACTAAATACAATTGGTGGGGAAAACTGGAGTTTAAGCTCTAGTTTTCAAATGCAAAACGTTATGTGGGGGCCAAACAGCAAAACGCTGTGTTACCAAGATCCTAACTTGATCCTAATGTCCTTTGAAGTGTCTTATGTAGACCTCTGGGATCAAATCTAGATTTCGAGATGTTTATGGTCAATATCTTAAAATAATAACATTGTAGAAACTTTTACCTCTTCTACCCTTGTGGTCTTTCTTCTCACTCACATGAAGAATTTTGAAGAGGTTAGTTTTATTCTGAGTTGTTCTCTACTCTAGTCAGTAGCTCTTGATATTTGTTTTAACATCCACTGGAAGGAAAAAAAGGAAAGGAAAATATTCTGTCAGAGCAGACTTATCATAATTGCTGACAGTTTTCTTACAAGCTTTTTACACAACATGTTGAATATTTGTTTCTATAGTTAAAAATACATTAAGTTCTTAATTTGGTGTCTTAAAAAGATTGTACATAACAGAGACAGTAGTAGGAACCAAGATGTAATTCCTTTTAAAACTTCCCCATTTTTCAATATTTTGGCTTTGGGACTTTGAATACACTGTCAGCTGCCAGCAGATATCCCCTATTTCTGTGTTCTACAAGGAGGCAGTAAAATAATTACAGGAGACACTAAAAATAGCTTTCAGAATTCTCTGCATAAAAATAATAGATTTATTTATTTAGATTAAAATTTTACTTTGAACTGAGTAAGAATCAGAATTTTTTTTTAAAAGTATCGTCATCATTTAATACCAATGTATTAGGTGACACTAACTTGTTGCTTTTAGAGTTCCATTTGAGCATATATTCTACTTTCATTAAGATCATTAAGAAGAATTAGTCTTTTTAATTTATATTTTGACATATTTCTCCTACTTTATGAGTAAGAAATTACAAGAGAGTATGCTTTTTTCTAGCTTTGAAGATGCACTGGCAAGTTTCTTTATACTTGCTATCATTACTAAAGAGTGTACTATTCTTTAAAGTAATTTTAGATTTAGGTTACTTCTTAACATTTCCTAAGAAAAGAAAGCCATCATGGTAAAATTTAATTGTAAGGGTGTATATATATATAATCTTAGCAGATTTAATTTTGCTTTTATTTGTATTTAATTTTTATGACTTGAGAAATAAAAACAAGAAAAAAATTATGGTAAGATAAAAGTTGTTAAAACTCTGGCTTACCCCCACCAGTTTTGAGAGAAATTCTCCTCCTTTTATCCAGGGAATTCTAATTGTACAGTCCAGTGAGCACAAACAAGTCTGTGCTTGAGAGAAACTCTCCAAATGGCTGCCTGACCATGAGTTGATTGTCCAGTGAGGAAATGTGGGGGAGGAGATATACTTTGTTCAGTTCTGCTTGTCAAAGCTGGAAACTTTTATAAATGAATGAAATACAGGTCAATATGTTCATTATCATCTCCTTTGTATAGCTAGGCTATCCCTGTGTCTGCGGTTCTGGACCTTTGCAGAGAAGCTCTCTGGTGAAGCTCTGCTAAGCAAAAGTAATTACATCTAAGAAAAATTTTTAGCATCTGCAACACCCCAGACACCATGGAAAACTCTTGGGACGCTATGATGGCTAAGACATCCGTTTGAATCTGACAGAGTATCACAAAATTTCCTTTTCATCATCTAAAAATCTTCTCTTGCAATTCACAATTTCTTAATTTTTATAATGAAGTAGAATATTTGCAGGCATTGTTCAGTATGCATAGCAATACAATAAGCTAATCTAGCTTCTTTACTTGTTTTCATTTGCTTTTCACTTGTTGCGCTGAAATACATCATAATCTGTTGAGCTACCAAAATCTCTATTCATTGTTATTTTATTTTGTAAAAATACGGTTAATTGCTCAGACCATCGATGATAGTTCAATGTATCATGGTTTCTATTGCATATTTTTAATTCACCAAACTACTGAAATCTAGTTTATGGATTTTCTTCATAAGAATAGTTTAGATACCGTTTCAAGATGATAAGAGAATGGTGAACGTAGAAATTCTCTTTCTTTCTTTAATTTGGCCCGTGGATTTTATTTATTCATTTAAAAAAAATTTTAGTTTGTTGTTGTTGTTGAGCATACACACAACAAAACATACACCAATTCAACCATTTCTCCATGTAGAATTCAGTGATATTGGTTACATTTTATGAGTTGTGCTACCTTTCTCACTCCGCTTGTCTGAATTGTTCTTTCCCCACTAACATAAACTCACTGGCCCCTAAGTTTCCTATCTAATTTTTCGAGTTGCTAATGTCACTTTGATCCCATATAAAAAACCAGACCCGTTGCCGTCGAGTTGATTCCAACACAAGATGGTTCTTAAAAGAGCATAATGCTTATGGAAGACATTTTTTGCTAGTTAAGCTAAAGTATTGTTTGGTTTTAAGAAGACTTCAGGGGATATTTTTGGTTTAAGTTCTAAAGATTATCTCAGGGCAATAGTTTCAGGGAAATTCTTTTAGAATAAAAAATGCAACTGTCCCCTTCGCGTATCCGTTTAGAATATTCAGACACATATATTCATATGAGAGACACTGTATGGGCTATTCTTAGACAAGAGAGAGACTAATCATTCTGTGAAGAAATAGATCAAAGGACCAGCATGTGGAGCTAGTTTTAAAAACTTTTTGCTTACCTACCTTTTGTTTAAAGTTCCTTTTTAGTTCTAAGTCAACAGTATGATTACTAACAGATTAAAAGGCTTGGAGTGATTGTTCTCTGTGTTCTGTTTTATGCCATAATTTAAAGTGGCCAGAAGCAAGTAAGCAGAATGTGGAAGAAATAGGAACAACTGCAGAGCTTACAGAGGCTTAGGCCAATTGCAGGGCTTCCACATTTAGGGAGGAGAAAAATACGCTGGAACGCAAGATTGGGAGTGTCTGACTATGAAACAGGAAAAACTAATCTGGCTCTGTGTGGAAGAGAATAAGGGATTCTATGGTAGAACATGAATCAGCAACTCAGCTGTGTTTAAAAATGTTCAGATATGGGAATTTATGATAATATTATATTCTGTTATAGATAAAAAGGTCAGATATAGTCTGAGCAGTTCTGATCTCTGAGTCTGTAGGAGTATGTGCTTCGGTAGAGATTAGACAAAAAGAACAATAGAGAAAAATGTTAAAATGCTACAATACAAATCTTAGTGATGGTTGATCTGATCATTCTTAAGGATATGAAGTGGAGAACAAGCCACTTCCGTCTTCTCCTGACCAAAAAAAACAAAAATGAACAGCAATAAAAAGTCGTGAAATTTTCTAGTTAGATGCAAATACTTTCATTATGTTAGAAACATGGTATTGGTCAGGGAGATCTTCTGAATATTGTACTAGAATTAAAAAAAAAACAAAACTCCTTCCATGAATTATATTTTATTAATATACTGCATTCACATTTAAAAATCATTGAATGTTAGATCCAGTAATGGATTGTACTTGAAACAGTTCTTCAAATCAATTACTTAGCTAGGATATATTGATATGAAACAGCCTTTTAGCCACATATACCAACATTTCAAGAGCTTAAAAATGTAAATATGACCTACTTCCTAAAGTTTCTCTTTCAATTCCTGCATCTCTTGAGTTATTTGGAAGTATGATATAAATACAGATATGAAACCAGTTCAATAACTTAATAGTTCCATGCTGTAAAGACTCACATCCTCACAGCAAACAGTTCTTCAGAGTCCATTGGTATTATCATTTCACACTTTCCAGTACAGCCTTTGTGTTCCAGTAGGCCGTGTCTTCTACACTCAGACTCTGAAAAGGCCTTGTGTCCCACATTCTCTGAATTTGGATGGCAGCAGCAGTAGCAGCTGCTTCTCTGCTCACTTTCTTCCCCTTATTTTGATAATTATGAGCAAAGGTCAATCACTTTCCCATCAAGGCAAATCCTGACAACCACACATGTCAGAGCCTAACTTATAGATGACATGCTTGTCAACATCAAAAAACCGGGAGTGTATCTTTACTTCCTTGTGACCAGCCGAAAGTCAAAACCCTACTGAAAATCAAAAGCAGGAGGGGATGAGGGAAGGGTGGCTGCTTGTCCTGCCTTTGTCAACTGCAGATACATAGTTCTAGCAAGATTTTTCTCGTTTTAAGCTCCACAATGGACAATTACATTCCGCTTGTTAAACATGGACTATGAGCATTCTGACTGAATGCAAATGCTTCTGCTAACAGCATGACCTTGTACTGCCTTAGACTGAGATGCTTTGGTGATTTTTTTTTTTTTTTTTTTGGTGGCATTTTTTTTCTGAAGTCAGCTTATGTTTTAGATGAAGATGAAATATTTTGATGTAAATGTTTTAAGCCAGGGGCAAGAGAGGGGGGCAAATAACACTCTTTTTATAATAATTAAATTTTGATGAACTAGAGGCCTGGCTAGGACCACTATAGGGATAAAGACACACAGCTCAGTTCACTAAACACTGACGGGGTAAGGAGAGAGATATTTCCTTTATATTATGAAATTTTTTATTAAATTTGTACAGCCCAGATTCTATCAGATATTGATTTACATTATACAAAGCCTCCTGATCCCCCTGGAATTGGCATTTATAGAAATAACCACTACTGAGTTGTCTGGTAACTGGACCCTGAAAACACAGAGCAAATCCCAAACTCATCAGCGATAGTGATGTCAGGCTTCAGTGGACTTTGGGTGTTCGAATTCCTGCACTGCTGTCAACACGCTGACCACTCACACTTCCAAGAGTCCCAGCACTTTGACATAAGACAATATGGTGGGAGGTGAAAATTTAATGTCAGGGTGCCAGTTTAGTACCACGATGTGCCTTCCGTTATACAATCAAACACTGTTCTTAAAATCTTGGGGATAATTTTATTATAAAGACCTTAAGTGCTTTCTGTTTGAAGGAAACATATAGTAACTTGTCCTCCTCCTCTTCATCAAAGGTAATAAATCCTTCCATACAGTAACTCATTACCTCCTCACTTCTCACTTGTTTAAGTGAAACGTTTTATTTACTGCATTCCTTGAATGTCAGCTGGTGAGATACATACAGGTATGCTGTGAAAAATTGATAACGGGATGTGCGTACACTCAAAGGGATGAAAGAAAACATAACTTTCCAAGAAAGTTATGACCCACTGTAGTAATTTAGGATTAACAAGAAAGTGTGTTAAGTATTTTCTGAGATAACACAAACCTAACCTGATTTTACAGCAGGAAGTATTTATCCAAAATTCTTAAGAATTAAAGTTTGTAGAAATGTAATGTGTGGTGGGTATATAATTCTGGATTCCAGCTAAGTAGCAATTTCTCTTTCCTTTAAATACTAAGGTGAAATATATAAGCCCCTTATATTAGGTGTAGGTGTTTTATCATCAGTCAAGTCTTTAGATGTATCTGTCTTCAGACGGGATGATCTGCTTTTGCTGACGCTCTTGAAGACCCTTGCATTTTTTGGTCTTGCATTCTTCTCCATCACTCTGCTCCCTGCATTCCAGTTGTTCACCTTCCATGATGCCACAAGAATGGAGTCAAAGACTGGCAAATACACAGGTGTTTTGTCACTTTTTTTGTGTGTGCCCCCACCACTGGTTACTCATTATGGTAATGGCACCTTGGGATGTGCAGTTTCTGGATTTATGACCCATTCTCGATAAGCATGAATCTGGACTGCGTGTGCATCTTTGATAAGGTTCTAATTGGATAGCGGTGACCTTTCTGAATGTAATTCAGGGAGGAAGATTAAAAAGCAGTCCAGGAAGTGACAGGTTTGGGACAATAACATATGAATTCGGCTCTACTGGCAGGCGAGAGATGTAAGCCGTGATAGATTAGAGGCAGACCAAACAGGCTTGCCGAATGATTTTTCATTTCTGCTACATCCTTGGGTAAAAATCTATTGCATGAATTGTGCTAACACTACCATTTTCCCCCACCTCTGTGTTAGATGACTTGTTTACTGATTACACAAGCTGGTAAATTACTCACTCCATTAATGTAGGTTCACAAGTGACTGAAGATAGTATAGTCAATTAAAAGTATGGACGCCAGTTAGCACATATGTGTTCTACTGTTTCTTCTATAAAATTGGACAGCTTGGTGAGTGCTTGAAAGAGAGCTACCAAAACTCAGAAGAACTTCTCTCTCCTTCCCTTCTTCTCTCATATCTGTATGTAAAGCCCTTTAGAAGTATCCACGTGTGTATACACACCCAGATCTTGAAAACACCTTTGTCCAATTTTAAAGGTTTAAAAATGATTTCTAAAAGATAATCAATTTAGTAAGGAGAAACAATATTCTTATGTATTTGATAAAGTCAAAATTTTTTAAAATTTATTTTTCATTGTGGTAAATATATATATGTAACAAAACATTGGCCAATTCAACTATAGTCTTAAATTTTACTGTACCTTTAAGTTTGAATACATAGGAGAAATATATATGTATATACAGTATATTTAATTATGTATTTAAAAGATAAGAAACACATACACTTACGTGCACACACACACACACACACACACACACACACACACTGTTTCAGAGAAAGAAAGGGTAAGATTTTTTTCCCTCAAAATGACAGGTCTGAGGAGTGCCAGCGTCGGACCAGTTAATTTTAAGACTGTTACTATAATAGACATGCTAGTAAAATGAAATTAACTTTTTAAAAAGGAGAAATTGTAAATGGCTAAAAAGCAGTACTGTCAGAAGATTTTGTAAAATCTGGCTTCTTGGCTATTTGGAGACTATTGTTTATACACATGGAATACAAAATAGGCTGTCTAAGGAGCCGGCAAGTCAGTCCTTGGGCTTCCCTCCAAGGATTGATCCAGGGAAGAGTTCTGCCCTCGCTCCTTTCCTCCTCACTTCCTCGCAGCGGATGAGTTCAAGAAGCACATGGACCTGCTGATTGGGCTTTTGCCTTTAAAGGAAGCCCTCTGGAGACTGCCACGGGAGGAAGGGAGGCAGCTACCTTTTCCTGAGGGGCTGCCATGGGTCAGGCACCATGTTAACCATTAAAACAACAACAACAACAAAAAAAAAACCATTGCTGCCCAGTCGATTCCGACGTGTGTTCCAGCCTTACCATAACTCAGGGCGGTTGCAGTACCGGCCCCGTTTTTACACATGCGAAGTCCGATTTCTCTGCGCTAAGCACAGGACACGGGCCGGCAGTTACTCCTAGGTGTTTGTTGTCTACATAAATGGAAAACAATATCAGTGAAGCCAAGGAAATAAGGCAACACAACCAAGGTTCCACAAATTGAAATCCAGCAAAACTAGATCTTAATCCGAGCCTATGTGTATCTTAACACAAATAAGCAACAAGCAAGCAAACAAAGGCAAACTTCCAGCAATATTCCTTTATGACAATTGGGTAATTCACCTACCAGACACCATTTTAAAAATAACGGCTTTATTGAGATAAAATTCACATGCCTTCAATTCACGCATTTAAATGTCAGGAACCACTTTATATTTTATGTCTGTTATAAAATCGGTCCAACACATTGCCTCTTCTCTCTGCTGAGTTTTACACTCATGAACTGAAGATTTTGTCTTTAACCTAAGGAAAAAAAAAAAGTGAAGAATATTTTCCCTACTTGAATCCAATAGTACACATTTTGCTAAATTAGTGGATACCTAAATATTGGAATTTTTCCAGAATTTCTCTGACATTCATCATTCCTTGACCATTTTTTTTTTCATAGTCACCATTCTGGTGCTTTCCTATGGCAGACATTTGGACTGTCCCTAGAAGCGATTAGTCTATATTCTTTCTATGTTCCTTGCTACTTCAGTCTACCCTGTAAATATACTAAGAGTTTAATCATTATAAAAAATTTACTTTCTTCATGACCCTTCCCTGCTTTTAAAGCACCTTATCTGTCAGATTAAGTTAAAAAGAAAGACCAATCACCAACCATCAATGATTTATTGTCAATGCCCTACAAAGGCTGATCCCACCTTATTTATGCAATCTTACCTTCTATAATCTGTCTTGGAAGAAGTACAGCCAGAATGTTCCTTAGAAGCAAAGATGACGAGACTCCGTCTCGTGTACTTTGGACATGTCATTAGGAAGGACCAGTCCCTGGAGAAGGACATTGTGCTTGATAAAGTGGAGGGTCAGCAAAATAGAGGAAGACCCTCAACAAGATGGAGTGACACAGTGGCTGCAACAATGGGCTCAAACATAGCATGGGAACTGGCAGTGTTTTGTTCTGTTGTACGTAGGGTCACTATGAATTGGAACAGACTCAACGGCACCTAAGAACAACAACCACCACCTTCTATAATACCTATAAGAAAACATCTTCTCTACATAGACCAAACATCTTAATCTCTCACTTGTGTTAGTGTTTATTTCTGACTTTGTGGCTTCACTTACTTGTTTATCCTGTTCATTCTTCTCTCTCTCTCTGTTAAATGTGACCCAAGATGGACATCATCTAGTAGGTCTTTTATCAAATCTTATTCTCCCACAAATCCAGCTCATATTGACCCTTTCCTCCCTTGAAATGCTATTGAATTTATAGTTTGTTCCATATAATTTAACTCTTGATAATGAGTGGTTCCATATATTTTTCTAATGGGCATTGTACATATGGACATCTTGATCCAGTGAAATTTTAAAAGTTTCTTAAGAACATGTTACATGCATTATTCCTCCATGGCAACTTTCTTCCTTCTTCCAAGTATATTCTGCTTAAAATAATACATTTTTATTTGTTTAGAATGTATATAAGTATGCATGTTCATATACACATCACCGTATTGGAAAAGAAAAAAAAGATATAAAATAATTTATTTAAACAATTTCATAATGAAATATTAAATCAAATACAGTAAATTCATATTTGAGTGTACTCTGCAGATGAGAAATATAAGGCATATACTACTGGGATTCTAACATGAAGTTGTATCACTAATTTTTAGGTAGTTTAAAAGGTAACTGGAGGGAGGATGTGCAAGTTCATAGAATTTTCATTAATTCAAGATGCATGCTTTTGTGATAAATTTAGGTATAATTTGGCTGGGAGCCTGTGAAGTGATTATTTATTAATGTCTTGCTCAATTAAACATGGTAAAAATAGGTGGTGGCTACTTCTCTGATCATTTATTTTATATTATTTTAATCTCTAAAAAAAAAAACGGATCCTGATGGGAAGCTGACATTGGCTGTGGTACATTTATCTTTTGCTATTTGCTTTTAAATATTAATATTGTATATAATGAAAGTACTTGAATTCAAAATGAATAGAGGGAGTTCATTGGCTTCAATAGTTTAGGGACCAGAGTGTCTACCTCAGGTATATGAAGACAGTGTACCTTAGCTTGGTATACATGGGGTACATGAAAAATATGGAGACTGGATCTCTGTAGGAGCTAAGCAAGTCAAAGACATTCTAAGTAAAAGTAGTTCATGATCTCTTATAAGTATTAAAATAAAATAATAAGACTGATTCTAGGGAGCTATGTTTAAAAATCTAACATTTTGGCTATAATAATTATGGTTACAAAAAAAATGTATGTTTATATTTCCCAGGATATTATTGAATTCTTGTAGCTAAATTTTCTGAAAGGGAAGCATTGTGTTTTAGGTCATATACTTTTTTTTTTTTTTTTGCTTTTTGTTTTGTTTTTTATATGGCAAAGGATCACAAGCTCCAAATTCTTTATACAATTAAGAAGGCAACACTATTAAAAATTCTAATAAAATGTTGCTTAAACATTTGTTACATATACATTTACCACAGTAAAAATGTTGATTAAACATTTATGTTTCACAATATTCCCATGTACTCTAAAAACAGACAAAATATAGACATGTGATGGACCCATTTAAATTAAATATAATAAGGTGGAACTTCTCCTTGATTTAAGGATGCCGTCATTTTTCTGCCTCCATCAGCCATTAACTGAATGAGATCGTTGGTGCAGAGACTTGAAATGAATGTGGCAGAAACTTCTGTTAGTTTAACTGTTGATAGAAAAGAGGAGTTCTTTTCTACAACAATAAACAGTGCAATAAAATCCTTATTTTGTAATTAATAGTCTGTCATTGTTGAAAATAATTAAAAAATCTAATAGGGTGCATGTGAATCTATGTGTTTGTGTGTTCAGTTTGACATCATTGTTGTTTGTTCATAGAAAACCCTGAAGAAAAAGGACAGTAGCTTGAGACTTTGTGTCTTGAGTTTCTGAGGTAATGCTTCTAGGTACCGATCTGCTGAAGGTAGTTATTAGAAAGCAGTTACTGCTTCTGCCAAAGTCATCTAAAAAATTCATTCCTGCTACTTATAGGGTAGAGGACATGAGCTCTTCTACAAGCTACAAACTCCCAGCCTGCTGCCTTGTCAGAAAGCCAGAGAAATCAAAGAGCCACCTACTGACCCTCCCTATTGTCTGGGCTTGTCGTCTGCTGTCAGTAGTGTGCCACAATCAGTGAGATACACATGTACCTCCTGCCTGCTCCGGTTTGGCAGCCCCCTGATCCCTGCACCTGTTTGCTTATACATGAGCTGTGCATGTTTGAATTTAAATAGACGCAGGGGGATGGCGCAAGGGGGGAAGGGCGACGCCTCTGTCAGAAGCGTTTCATTGCTGGGTTTAGAGGAGCCAAAACTAGCTTGTGAGGAAATGGGGAGGCATGATCATACAGTATTGGTTAATAAAATATGATTTTTTTTCCTATGGGAATATATTTTTCTTCCTTTTAGAATTGAATAAAGAAGGGGATTAGTTAAAAAAAATGATTCATCCTTGTCTAGATTATCTTTTCTATCAATAAGTGATGTCTTCAATCATATAGGTAATTACAAATAAGATAGATTGAGTTACTGAGGGTATTTTTCTAAAGTTGCCTTTTCCAAAAAACACAAAGTTATGCCATTTCGTAAAGTAATTAATATTAAATACCATTTGTCAAGTATGTGAAATAGAGGCATGCACACAGGTGGAATACAGCAGTTATTTGGTAAATATATTTATGGTAGACTCGTGTCTAGGGTATATGCAATATGTGTTTATTTATATTAGGGAATTATTTACCCAGTATAATACTATAGGCTTTCTTTTTCAGTTTGCTTGCCAAGTCATGATTTCTTTACTGTATTATTTTGTTCCAGAGATTTATTTTAACTTGTGTTTATTAGCTGTGGCATTGTACATCCAGTGTTCTAGGTTTTGAAACAGAAGGACTGAGACTGGTTGCTGCCTCTGGTACTTATTTGTTCTATGACCATGTCATCTTCCTGAGGCTCAGTCTGTTCATCTGTAAAAAGGGAGTATTGATGCTCTTCTCAGAGGGTTATGGTGGAAATTTAATAATGTCATAGTTATCAGTGTTTTCTCAGACTTTAAAGTCTTATATAGATATTAGGTGTTGATACTCTTAATTTTGATGTTTTATAAGCTTAGCCATCATCTCCATAATGTTAATTACTCTAAGTTTCATTACTAAATAAACATTCTTTATAAGAATAAAGTGCTTTCAAAAACAAATTTATCAGCATAATGCTAACAGCTTCATAGAACACATTTTTGTATGATGAAATGCTTTCCTGATGGGCTTTACTATCATATATAATTTACAAAATAGTTCTAGAGTATCAAAATGGAATTTCTAATATATTTTTGCTCAGTATAACACTTCACTCTAATTTTATTGTGCCAGGAATGAGTGCAAGATCTTCAGACTGATACATTCTTTTTTCTTTGGTTTTTCAACATTTAGTCTGCCAAAACAGCAACTGAAGAACTCAGAGAGAGGATCTAGTATTTATATATACATCCCCTCCCTAACACACACACACACATACACACATCCCTGAAAGTTATGAAACATGTTGAATCTGGAGATACTTTGAAAGACTTAAAGCTGTCACCATCTTGATACCTCATGCGGTGTGAGCAAATGAGCAGCCTTGAACTTTGCTCACAGAGTCCCAAGGTCTGGGCAGAAGGCAGTGCATCTGCAGGTCCTTGCATGACTAATTTCCTGTCAGCAACTGATTTTATTATCATTTAAATAAGAATTTATAATAATAGCAGTAAACTTGCCAGATGGCTGAATTGGTAAATTTTCAAGGATATAGGCTTAAAACAGTTCTAATGCTTTCTCCCACTCCTTACCCCATTGTGATCAACTCTTTTGGTTACCACTTTTGATTTAGCCTCTTTCATCTTTCCTATTGATTAAAAGGATTTTAATAACACAATACAGCATTGCGTGTTTTAGCAGAGGGCATATGATTCATGCTAGTTGTTTACGTTGGAAGACAGGGGAAACCCAATTATGACTAGGCATTTCCCAGTGTCTTTTGATAATTTCTGCCTGAAAAATGCTTGTGTCTATCTCTACTCACCCAACATTTTCAGAAAAGAAAAATTACTTGAACTTCTTTTTCTTATTCCTTGTATAAATTTTACATAATATATACAAGGAACTACTGTGCATTCATTTCTCATGTTATCTATTAATAAAGCTCAACATTTTTATTGCAGCAAGAAGTAAGGATAGTCTTAAGCACGAGGTATTAATAATCTTGCAGCTTTCACGATTTTTCCTAAAGAGTACAAATGCAAAAAGTAATTCACATCAGATGAGACTGTACAAATGCTAAGTACCATTATGTGAAACAAATTTCATTAAATATGATACAAAATATTGACTCTATTTCATAAAATAGTTATTATTAAGAACAAAATAAGTTTAATACATAATTTGAAATGAATAAATTAGCTTAAAGTGTACAATTTCCTCAGTTCTATTAAATAATAAAGCATATACCGAATCCTCTCCTATCATTTTAAATTGAATGCTCGAGAAAGTTTTGTGTTGGAGTTACAGCTACACAACAGTGATTCTACTGATTTCTTTTGACTTCAGGTACTAAGAGTACTACTGATCAGCGTTCATTAATTTAAAACTTGGCGTCACAGTGAATTTGCAAACATTTGTACGTAGATAAACCAAAAAAACCCAAACCCGTTGCCGTCAAGTGGATTAGGACTTATAACAACCCTATAGGACAGAGTATGTAGATAGTAGCATTTAATGTAGACTAGCGACGTTGTTTTAGGGAATTAGCATTCATGTATGCCCCTACTAAGCCTTCCTAGCAGGTATCTCTATGCCAGACAACTCCACCTGTAACCTGTAAGACAATACATTTATCAGAAGCCCAGTACTTGTCATTAGAAAGAAAGAAAACCTGGTGCTGTAGAGTCAATTCCGACTTATATAGCGGCCCTACAGGACAGACTAGAACTGCCACCACAGTTTCCAAGGAGTGGCTGTGAATTCGAACTGCCGACCTTTTGGTTAGCAGGTGAGCTCTTACCCACTGCGCCACCAGGGCTCCAGTATTTGTCATACCTGTTGCCGTCGAGTTGATTCCGACTCATAGTGACCCTTTAGGACAGAGTAGAACTGCCCCATAGGGTTTCCAATGAGCAGCTGGTGGATTCCAACTGCCAACCTTTTGGTTAGCAGCCGTAGCAGTTAACCATTATGTCATATATATTCCCTGAGGTCAGCAGTCACTTATAGAAGATTTAAATACTTCTGTTGGCATTAGTCAGCATCAAACATCCCTCTCATCCAATCACAGCTTGCACCTCCTCACCTACCAATATCAGTGTTGACTGCTTACAAAGCAAACCATTGAAAAACAGCTTTAAGGAGAATAGATTATGGACTTGGTTCCATTCAGTCTTGTCCCAGACGGAATCTATATTAAATATTTTGGTAACTAGCCGTTACTCTTGTTTTGCTTTTTCCCTCTGCTATTTTGATTCTACTGTCAATTACTGCTCTGGTTCTCATTTTCTTTTTCTCTAAATTCTGCATATTTACTTCTTAACTGAGTACTATTTAGGTGGGGTTATAGCTAATTTGTGAAATAACAGGGACATTGCTGAAAAAAACCCAAGCCAAAGAAAATACTTCCTCAGGAAAATGTCACATTTGGATGATTATTTTTTTTTCTTGGCTCCTAATTTTTTCCTCTTGAGTGGATATATAATTATATCATTGCTTCAGTAATGTGAAACAAAAATTAGATGTAGAGGAAAAACTCTAAATAGGGAAGTAAAATGCTCTTTTAAAATGAAGAATTTAACTAAACCACTCTAGAATCCCCTGCTGGGCTCAGGCGAGCTGAAATTAATTCAAGACGGCAGATAAAATTTTTAACCAGGCCGAGTGGAGATGACGGATGTGACAGCTCTCAGTTAAAATGTCTTTTAGTGGCAAATGCATACGTATTAGTCAAGAGATGTGACATAACTGTCCTGGGTGAGAGAAAATGAACCAATGACCATTTGCATTGAGAACAAAAGAAAAATCCCTTATAGTAAAATGTAAAGAGGGATAGATGACTAATTTGAGGTTTCCCATTTAGTCATTCATGCTTGAGGTCATCTCTTATAATCTTTTTACCTTTCAAAAAAAGCTTCTTAAATTAGGAGAAATATTTTATCTCCATATCAGAAAAAAGACGATTGTTGAATAAAATGTTTATGTCCTGGAGACTCAGGTAACACTTTTCTTGTTTTGTTTAATTTTTTTTTCTTTCTGCAAAGAACAACAGAAATGTGTCTGTCTGTAGAAATACTTCAAGGCTGAGCTGAATATATCTTATAAATTGTAAATCTAGATTTAGCTACACAAATGAAATCATGAAATGAGACATTTTTATTTTCATTTTTATAAGGATACTGGATCCCTACTCTTTTACTTCCCAAGGATAAACCAGTTTGGTTGTTTATTATGAAGCCCTGAAAACAAAACAAAAATGGATGTGATTTTATGGCAGAATGTTGTAGGGAGAAAAATTATTTGGAAACTACGGTTGGCAGGAGTTTACCATGTGAAAGTCAAGTTTAATTAACTTTAGGAGCAGATGCTTTCAAGACATGGCGGTTACCAGTTAGAGCTGCAAGTATAATTAAGTTTTTAATAGTACACAGTTTATTTTTCCAATTAAAATCCAATTGCATTATCATAATTTTGTTATTAGAAGATGTGACATTCTATGCTTTAAAAGAGACACTCAAGTATGAGCCCAGAATGTATCTTCTTTTTATCAAAAGGAAAGAATTGACATAGATGTATTTTAGTCTCAAGGCAAAAATATATAATTTCCAGTTTAGAACTTGTTATTTCCTTTATAATCCATTATTCTCAAAAAGGAATCATATAGAAGAACATAAATATTTGTTACGACATTTTATTGACCAAAGTAAAATTATATATACAAATATTCAGTGAGGCTGGATGGGCTGAGAAAATGTCCACAGAAATAAAGTGATAATTTATCTATAGCTTTAGGGATAAATAATAATTCCCTGCACAAACAAGATTGGTCTTATTACCATGAGATAAAAAGAAATAATAAGGATAAAGACGCGAAGAGCAATGTTTTGGTACGATGGCAGTTGGGATGTCACGTTGTTGGAGTGTGGCTGTGGTGCATAATACTTGAGAGTTCGCATGGAACCAGGTGGTGATGTCAGGCTGAAGAGTTGAAATTAGTCCTAGAAGGCTCCTATAATTTTGAAGCCATTAAAACCCTTCATCAAGTGAAAAGTTAAGATGAATCACAATATATGAGAAACAATGAAGGTAGTATTTATTAGTATTAACATTTTATTTAAACAAAAACTTAAATATGTACTACCATAAATAACATTAGTAAGAGCAAGATGTCTGTTCAGAGGAATGAAAATTTTGAATCAAGTTTATAATTAAGAGTTACTCATCTTGGCTCACTACCAAGAAAATCTAGAATCACAGTGAAGTAGTCACCAATGGTAGTACCTCATGTTTCAGTCTCAAGATAATCTTAAATTAAATTGAAACAAACTCCTAAAACAATAGTAGTAGGAAATGTTTGTTCAAAGTGAAATTACTAATAATATCTATCGACTGCTCTATTTTCTCAAATTCACTTAAAATTGCTTGTCTATTTACCATGAAGAAAATGTTCCATGAAGATGTCTCTGCAACTTTACACATCTGTAATAAATAAGAAAATACATTTTAAAAAACCTCAAAAGAACAGCAGCTTTCTAAATGGAAGACATTTGTATAAGACGTTCAAATGTGCACAGAAATTATAAGAAAAGTTTTATTCCAAGGTTATCTAAAATATAATTAATCTGGTAGCATTTATGGAAACAGGTTGACAGTTGTTTGTAGAACGCTGCCTGAGGAAATTCTGTAGAAAGAATTCCACTGAATAAAGTTTGAAAACCACACTAGGTTTGTCAGAAAGGAGTGACCCAGTCAATAGTGTGTTTTAGCAGCTCAATTGAAGGTATGATGGAGGCATTAAAAGGAGGCAAGACCAGAGTCAGGGTAAAGGTCATTCAAAAAGAGGGAAATAGTGAAGGGAGTTAATGGTGAAGAGATGTCTTAAGCCAGGAAGTTGATCATGACCTTACCATGGAGATGAGTGTGATGGAGACATTAAAAGGAGGAAGATCGGTGGTCCACAGCAGAGCTGAGGCCATGGGGGATGAGATGGAGAGTAAGGAACAAATAGGAGGCAACATAAGAGATTTGCTGCCTATCACTATGAACAGGTGAATCAGGAGAAATGAGAAGAAACTCAAGGTTTTTAAAAATGAAGAGAGAGATTCCTACATGTTCATCTCATTCCCTCCAGTCACCAATAGAGGATATATCTCTCATCCTTCTGTCCCTTCTTCTTCTTCCTGGGATGTAATCCCTTTCTACCTTCTTGTGAATCTTAAATCTCAGTTCTCTCCCTTGTTTAGTCAGTCTCTTCCACTCAACTGGATCTTTTTCGTTTGTATCTAAACTTGCAAGTCTTATGAGTTTTGCAGTAAAACAAGCGACATAATACATGAACCATGTGTTTCCTTAACCCATCACCTTATTTTTCTCCTCTGCTTCATGGCCAGACTTAACAAAGTGGTGGTCTACCCTCATTCCTTACTCTACATTCTCCACTCAGCTCACTTGGATCGATGGTTACACTCAGCATCTCTCTGAAACCACCAATGACCTAGGTACCCTGAGGCCACTGATCAATTTCCTGGCTTCAGTGTTCCAGAAGCCATCTCATAACCATTTAAGTCCCTTAACTACTTCCCTCTTTTAGAATGATCTTTACCCGTGGCTTGCTTGACACCAGACTCTTAAATTTTTCTCTTACATTTCTGGTCTTGCCTTCTCTTTCTCCTTTCAAGGATTGCTCTTGTATACCAGTTTATTAAAAGTTTGAGTTCTTGAAGGCTATATCCTAAGACCTCTTCACAAACTATATACACTTCCTAAACAATTTCATCTATACACGTGACTTTAGTTATAAACTCTGTGGCAGTTAGTTACAGATTTATGTCTCTGAGGCAGACTTTTCTTCTAAGCTAATGTTGTTTAGTTGCAGTGCAGTTGACCTCCGACTCAGGTGACGCCATATACAATGGAACGAAACATTGCCCGATCCTGTGCCATCCCCATGATTGTTTGTGAATCGGACCGTTGTGATCCTTAAGGTTTTTAATATCTAATTTTCAGAAGTAGATTGCCAGGTCTTTCTTCCTTCTCCGTCTTAGTCTGGAAGCTCTGCTGAAACCTATTCAGTATCATAGCAACAAGCAGGTCTCCAAAGACAGATGAGTGGTAGCTGCACTGGAGGACTGTTGGCTGAGAATTAAGCCTGGGTCTCTTGAATGGACAGTGACAATTCTGCCACTGAACACAAATAGCTACTAAGGTAGAGATCCATATTTCAACTGTGTATTTGACACCTCTTCTTAAATGTGTCAGAAACATTCAAAATCTTACTGATGATGTCTTCCAACATTCCAAAGTGACTCTTCACATGCCGCTAACCCAGAAGATGGCATTTATTTAGTTATGCATCCTTAACTCTTCACTCTTAATTCCCGTATCTAATCCAGGAACAAGTCCTATTAATTTTACCTATTAAAAATCTCTCTTATCACCCTACTTCTTTGATTTTTGCCAAACGATCATCATACCTCACCTGGACTACTACAATTTCTTCCTAACTTATGTCTTCCTTTGTTACATTCTCCATGATCTATCTAAATGCAAATCTGGTCAAGTAATTTTCTTGCTCTAATACCTTCAGTGGCTTCTCATTGCTTAAAAGTCCTTACATTGACTGATTCCTACCTTTTTTCTCCTGATTACATTTTATCTCACCTTTTGCTCTCTGTGGTCCAGCCTCACATTTTGAGTCCTTTAAAATTATCATATTTCCTTCTGCCCCAGGGCTTTTGCACATGCTGTGTGTTCTGCCTGTAATGTTTTTCAGTTTCAATCACCCATAATTAACTCCTAGCCATCTCTCAGATATCTACTCAGTGTCATACCAGAGAAGCCTGCACTGACCATGTGCCTTCTGCATCTCTAATCTAAATTAAGTCTCTTGTTTTACCTGCTCAAAGCAGCAAACAGCTTCCCCGCATTATCATTTCTCACCATGGCAAGTTTTCATATATCACCATTATTAGTTGTTTCATGTCTGCCCTGCTCATTAGCATACCTTTTCCAGGTATATCAGATAAGAGAGCTTCTGCCAACGTATTATATAACTGCAATTAGAAGGGTCATTTATTTTTTCATGCAAATCGTTTAGTGGATATACCTTAAATCAGTAATCTAAGATGCACGTGAACTTGCAAATTATTATTTTCAGGTTTGCATTGAAAGTTAACTTCCATGCTGACTTTAGCCGTATATTTAGCTTTATATTTATGTAGCTATATTTAGTATCACTTAGGCCACTGAGTACCTTTCAAAATTGTCTGTGGTATTAGAGAAAATGAAAAAACAAAACAAACAAAACAAAAAAATGAGAGGTGAATTAAAGTCCTTATTCAGTTACCTTAACAAAGTTATCACATAATCACTGCCAGGATGACTGCTTTGCAAAACTTTTCTTTCTGATTTCTGCTGTGATTTTTACCTAGAGAGCTCTCTGTCAGCATAAATCATTTTGACAAACTACAACTTTGATCTGTTGCTCAGGTTGTCTTTGACTTAATTTCCAATATCAGCTAAGTACATTTATTTTATACTGATTTACTAATAAAAGCACCCACTGTACCTTTAGATCAGAGAGACTCATTTAATTTACTTTCCATGCCCAGCTCAGCACAAACAATAGTATTTTCTTCTATGACTTCATTAAAATTTGCATTTGCAAACGACATATTTTGAAAAAACTGAAGAAATTCAGCAATACCAAGTGTACCTTTCCACAGGGTGTATATGTAAATTTTACTCTCCCATTTGGAGTTGTGTATTTTAGATTTTTTTTTCAATCCAGTGCTTCTGCTGTATTGTAGATGCACACTGTTTGCTACTATAACTTCGAGATAACTCTCAGCTATACCGTATTATTGGAGGCAGAGATTTTTAACAATTTCCTTCTGCTCTTCTGTGTTAGATACACCACTAGGATCACTATACAACAACATTTTTGGAATATTTCTGTTATTCATTCTCTGTATTTATTCACCAGAGTACATTTGTGCTACAAGTATAGACTACTTGCTTACAGTTGACAATTCAAGTGTCTTGATACTGATAATGTCTTGTCATTTACACTCCAGCAAAGTTTGCTGGTGATATTGAGAAAGCGCTCTAGGTTCATTCTAACAGGAATATAATGTAAACCATATGAATAGTTTCCAGTTATCTTATAGTCATATTAACCCATTGCCGTCGAGTTGATTCCGACTCACAGCGACCCTGTAGGACAGAGTAGAACTGCCCCATAGAGTTTCCAAGGAGCATGTAGTGGATTTGAATTGCTGATCTTTTGGTTAGCAGCTGCAGCTCTTAACCATTATGCTACCAGGGTTTCCACAGTCATATTAAAAAGGCAAAAATAAAAAGGTGAAATTAATTTTAATATTATATATAATAGAGTCTATCCAAAATTTTGTATGAATGTGTGTCTAGGGCTGCTGTATCAGAGATACACCAAAAGTAGGTGACTTTAAAGAACAGAAATTTATTTTCTCAAAGTTCAGGAGACTAGAAATATGAATTCAGCACGTGTCACTAGCAGAAGGTTCTTTCTTTGTCAGTTTCAGCTTCTAGTAGCCAGCAATCCTTGGAGTTCCTGGTCTTGTAGATTCATCTGCCTCCATCATCATCAGATAACATCTATCTCCCCCCATAGGTGGTGTTTCCTTGTCTTTATGTCCACGCTGCTCCTTATAACTCAGAAGTGATTGGGCTTAGGACACACCCTGCACTGGGAAGATCTCATTAATGTAACAAAACCTGATTTGCAGACAGGGTTACATCCACAGGTATAAGGGTTCAAATTTCAACACATACTTTGGGAGAACACAACTCAATTCATAGAATTATGTGATCGATATAAAATATTAATGATTCTTTGAAATCCAGTGCATATTTTATACATTCAACCACATATTAATTTGGTCTCCTACATTTCTAGTGCCCAGTAGCCATATGTAGCCAGTGATCCCTGTATTGGACAGTGCTGCTGGAGAACCTTGCAACTCCAAGTGTGTCCTGTGGACCAGCTGTATCAGCATCACCTGTGAGCTTATTAGAGATGCAGAATCTCAGGCCCTACCCTAGACCCACTGAATCAGAATCTTCATTTAAACAAAATCCCCAGATGCTTGTATGCAAATTAAATATTGAAAAACACTGTTCTAGAACTTCTGTGTGACACCTCTAGTTTCCCAAACATGAAGAAAGTTGGTATTAATATTACTCTCTGTACCATGGACTTACTATTTTTTATAACAGCTTTATTGACAGATATAATTCACATACCATAAAATTCATCCTTTGAAAGCGTACAATTCAGTGGTTTTTAGTGAGTTCACAAAGTTGTGCAACCATTAAGCACTATCTAATTTTAGAACATTTTCCTCATACCAGAAAAAAAACCTTACCAATTAGCAGTCACTCCCTGTGAAATGGCATGGTATCAGACCTCATCTAACTTCAGGGGGAGAGATGAGAATCAGCATCAGCTCAAAGCTGATTACTGTGAGGTGGAAGTCAGACATTCCTCCACTCTCCAACCTTTTCACCAATTCTGATGAGCCGTTCCTCCTATGACACTCTCTGCTTCTCTGCTGGGTTCCATAATTCTTTTCAGTAGCCACACAGAACTCACAGACCATACTCACGATTATGGGGTTTATTTGGGAAGTAACAGGTTACAAGTCAGGATCAGAAGCAACTTGAAAGTAACAGGAGCAACTCAGGATACAGTTTTTTGATTAAGACAGCTTCTTCTGGAGTTTCCTGAATACAGCCAAACACTTTTAGGGACAGAGTAGCAGGGGCGGGGGTCTGGGGACCATGGTTTTGCAGGACATCTAGGTCAATTGGCATAACAAAGTTTATTAAGAAAATGTTCTGCATCCCACTTCGGTGAGTGGCGTCTGGGGTCTTAAAAGATAGCAAGCGGCCTTGAAGATGCATCAATTGGTCCCAACCTACCTGGAGCAAAGGAAAATGAAGAACACTAAAGACACAAGGAAAGTATTAGCCCAAAAGACAGAAAAGGCCACATAAACCAGAGACTCCATCAACCTGAGACCAGAAGAAGAACCATATGATGCTGGGCTACCACCAATGACCGCCCTGACAAGGAACACAACAGAGAGTCCCTGATGGTGCAGGATAAAAGTAGGGTGCAGAACTCAAATTCTAGGAAAAAGACCAGACTTAGTGGTTTAACTGAGACTAGAGGGATCCAGGAAAACTTGGCTCCCGGACTCTTTGTTAGCCCAAAATTAAAACCATTCCTGAGGCCAACACTTCAGGCAAAGATTAGACTGGACTACGGGACTTAAAATGATACTCGTGAAGGGTGTGCTTCTTAGCTCAAGTAGATACATGAGACTAAATGGGCAGCTTCTGTCCAGAGGCGAGATGAGAAGGCAGAGAGGATCAGGAGCTGGTTGAATGGACATGGGAAGTCCGGGATGGAAAGGAGGAGTGTGTGTCATGGTATAGGGAGAGCAACTAGGGTCAATAATAATGTGTATATAAATTTTTGTATGAGAGACTAACTTGAATTGTAAACTTTCACTTAAAACACAATTAAAAAAAAAAAAAAGAAAAGGACAGCTTCTTCTGGGCTGTGCCCTCAGGCAGGCCTTTGCCAAGGGCACTACTTGGGCCTGGCCTCGGCTCTTCTTGGGAAGGTTTTACAGCTCTTTAGTTCCCTGATAAGTGCCTGGGGGCATCCCACTCAGCCAGGAAGACTTCTGCCTGAAGACACTCAGCTCTCTTGCTCTGTGGGTCAGTGAACCCACTATAACTGTTTGCCAGTCCTGTGCCATCTCATGCTACTGCAGTCTCCAGTGTTACAGCTGTCTCCTGGGTCTAGGAGGTTCTCAGCACAGGGTCCCTGAGTCCATAGGACATGTTCTGCTCCCAGTTCTTCTTGATGGTAGTGAGGTCCCCCTTCAACCTGTTGAATTGGTTCTTTTTAAGCCTAACAGGATGGCAAATCTGATCAGTCCACTTGGTGGGCCACAGGTACCTTATTTGCATTCCCCCACTTAATCATTTTGTGGGAGTTACAAGACCATGGACACTAAGGCCATATAAAGAGAAACCCATTGTCCTGCACTCCTCATTCTTTCCCCCGGATCCTGGCAACAACTAATCTACTTCTATCTCAATTGATTTTCCTATTCTGGATCTTTCATTTAAATGTTATCATACAATACGGGTCTTTTGTGTATGACTTCTTTCATTTAACCTAACGCTTTTAAGGTTCATCCGTGTTGTTGTACGTATTAGTACTCCATTTATTTTTTATGGCCAAATAATATTCCATTGTATGGATATACCACATTTGTTTATCCATTCATCAGTTGACGGATATTTGAGTTGTTTCTACTTTTTGCTATTATAAATAATGCTGCTATGAACATATATGTACAAGTTTTTTTTTTTTGGACATATATTTTCAGTTCTGTTGGGTATATTCCTAGGAATAGAATTTTTGACTCAACAGCAATGGGTTTGGTTTTTTGGTTTATGGTAACTTTATGTTTAACTTTTTGAGGAACTTCCAGACTGTTTTCTGAAGAGGCTGCACAATTTTATAGTCTCACCAGCAATATATAAGGGTTCCAATTTCTCCACATTTTTGCCAGCCCGTACTGTTATTCCTTTCTTTTTCCTTTAAATTATACCATTCTGGTGTGTGGTAAGGGATATCTCTTTTGGTTTTCATTTGCATTCCCTAATGACTAGTGATGTTTTCTCATATGTATATGGACCATTCGTGTATCCTTTTTGGCAAAGTTATTCACATCATTTGTCCATTTTTAATTTTTTTTCTTATCTCTTTATTGCTGAGTTGTAAGAGTCCTTTATATTCTGGATACAAGTCCCTTATCAGATATACAATTTGCAAATATTGTCTTCCACCCTGTGTATTTTTTTTTTTAAAGAAATCCTTTGAAGCAAAAAAGCTTTTAATTTTGATATCCAAATTTATTTTTTTTTTACTGATTTATTCACTAATGCTCTTGGTGTCATAGCTAACAAACCATTGCTAAATCTAAGATCAAGAATGTTCTTATCTTATTTTATAAACTTTGTTTCACAAGATCTCCTTTTTTTCGTGTTTATTTTTGAGTAACTTGTTGTTGTTCGGTGCCCTTGAGTTGGTTCCAACTCATAGTGACCCTGTGTACAACAGAACAAAACACTGCCTGGTCCTGTGCCATCCTCACAATCATTGTTATGCTTGAGCCATTGTTGCAGCTACTATGTCACTCCCATCTTGTTGAAGGTCTTCCTCTTTTTGACTGACCTTCTACTTTACCAAGCATAATGTCCTTTTCCAGGGACCGGTCCCTCCTAATAACATGTCCAAAGTATGTGAGATGAAGTCTCACCATCCTTGCTTCTGAGGAGCATTCTGGATGTACTTCTTCTAAGACAGATTTGTTCATTCTTCTGGCAGTACGTAGTATATTCAATATTCTTCACCAGCACCACAATTCAAAAGCATCAATTCTTCTTCGGTCTTCCTTATTCATTGTCCAGCTTTCACATGCATATGAGGCGATTGAACACACCATGGCTTGAGTCAGGTGCACCTTAGTCTTTAAAGTACATCTTTGCTTTTCAAGACTTTAAAGAGATCTTTTGCAGCAGATTTGCCCAAAGCAATGCATCCTTTGATTTCTTGATTGCTGCTTCCTTGGGCATTGATTGTGGATCCAAGTAAAATGAAATCCTTTACAACTTCAACATTTTCTCCGTTTATCATGACGTTGCCTGTTGGTCCAGTTATGAGAATTTCTGTTTTCTTTATGTTGAAGTGTAATTCATACTGAAGGCTGTGGTCTTTGATCTTCACCAGTAACTAAATCCCCTAATATTTCTGATGTCATTGCAGCCTCTGTAGGGGAGAAAAATGTGCTAATAACTTAAAAAGCAGAGAAAACAAAGTGGCTTGGAATTTGAGATTTCTTAGCCCCTACAGGGAGCCTTGGTGGCGTAATGTTTAAGAGCTTGGCTGCTAACCAAAAAGTCAGCAGTTCAAATCCACCAGCTGCTCCTTGGAAACCCTCTGGGGCAGTTCTACTGTGTCCTATAGGGTCGCTGTGAGTTGGAATTGACTGGACGGCAACGGTTTGTTTTTTGAGCCCCTACATGGTCTAATCTTAACTTTAACTTTTATTGCACTCTTAACTTAGATTTTTATTAGAGTAATGTCAGTTAAAAAAGCATTTTTTTAAATTAATAATGTATCTTAGATATCTTAAATTCAATAACATAAATATGATATACATGTCATAAATAACTTAAAAAACTCTATTATTTCCCTTATCCAAACCTAGCTCTCATCCACTATGTGCTAATAAAGGGACCATTGATAAAGTAGCAGCAGTAAATACTCCTAAAATGAAGACTGACCACATAGGACTCTGCTCAGGTAGGCATTATGAGGGCTCCAAGGTAATGGTAGATGATCTAAAGGAAATTTTAGAAACATATTATTTTTTAAAATTGTAACCTTAGTAAATTGTCTAATACTTTACCTTCTTTCTTCCCTAGCACTTGGTCCTTGAGAGTGGTATAAACCCATTGTCATCGAGTCGATTCTGATTCATAGCAACCCTATAGGAGAGAGTAGAACTGCCCATAGGGTTTCCAAGTCTGTAAATTCTTTTTCCCCCAAGTCTGTAAATCTTTACGGAAGCTGACTGCCACATCTTTCTTCTGCTGACCAGCTGGTGGGTTCGAACTGCTGACCTCTCGGTTAGCAGCCGAGGGCTTAGCCATTGTGTCATGAGACTAGCTAGTCTTCATTGTACAATAGGTTAATGGCAGTATACATAAAATGGCCTTGAAAATTTGTTTATTATTTAATATAGCATTTATCCACCACCTATCTGTCAGTTTGTTGTACTGTGATGGCTTATGTGATGCTGTGATGCTGAAAGCTATGCCACCTGTATCTCAGCTACTAGTAGGGTCACCCACAGGGGACAGGTTTCAGCAGAACTTTCCAGACTAAGACAGATTAGGAAAAAAGCATAGCTTTTTCATTTGATTTATAATTTATTTATATGAATTTGGTAGTTTCAAATTGCCAGTATACCAATTTTTGAACTGCCTTTAGGTATTAGGATGCAAAGTCAGCACCAATCCATCTCCTCTGAACTTTTATAGAACCATAAATTGACTAAATATTGGCAATACATTATATAACTTTAATTGTGACTAAAGAAAGGGAGAGGATTAGAGTTGACTCTAATAAAATTAGGGGAAGAAATTCTGTTAAGTTCAGCTGGTTTCTATTAAGATAGTAGCTCTAATTAACTCAAGTTACAAAATTCAGCAAACTGTAGTTGATTACATTACTACACTTAATTGTCTTCCAATAAATATAAGTCATGTGAGTGTACAATAGATTACCAAATATAAAATAAAATTGTACACATGCTCTAAATAATTTCTTTGTACATAAAAGAAATCAAACATGGGAGAAGTAATCTAACAAGAAAAAAAAAAAACATGTATACAATTGAAACTAGAACGCTAGGAGTTAACAGGGAATATTTTGGAAGGCATAGTCCACACATTCTAGGTATGCTCTTACTTAACCCAGAGTTTGCCAATACACATCTTAAGTCCAGAAAGATCAGAAGAAAGATAAAAATCCTTTTATGCTCTTAAAAATTTTCAAACTCCTAAAAGAGATTTTGTTTATATAGATTATGTATATCAATGTTTACCATTTTAAAAATTAAAACTGAGAAATTTTGGAAATATATATTAATTCATTTTAAAATAACAGTAAGCCCACTCCATGTTAATATAAATAACAGCTTTTTTCTTTTATTTATTTTTTATTGTACTTCAGGTGAAGGCTTATAGAACAAATAGTTTCTCATGAAACAGAAGTACACATGTTGTTTTATAACATTGGTTAACATTCCCACAACATATCAACCCTCTAACTTCTCAACCTTTTTTTTTTTTGGTGAAAATACACATAGCCAAAGATACACCATTTCAAAAATTTCTACATGCACGGTTCAGTGACATTGACTACGCTCTTTGAATTGTGCTGTTAAATAACAGTTTTTAAGAGAAAAAACTTTATTTCCCAAATACTTATTGAGAAAAGTGGCATTATTTTACATATTTGTACATCTCTTTAAATGTCAGTAATAATGGAGGACACTGGATTCTCATGTCTGCTATGCATTCAATCTGTTATAATATTAGATGTCATGTAGCTGCTGGAAAACTTAAGTGTACATTGTATGAGAGTGAAAAAGACAAACGTCTTGGTATTATTGTGAAAGCAGTTTTGACTCAAAGACTTCCTAACAGGGTCTTGGGTTCCCTGGACCGTACTTTGAGAACCCTGCCTTAAATAATTATCCAATTGTTCTCACAGGCAAACTAAGTTTAGGATTGGCAAAGGGTGGGTAATCAATCAATCAACTGTACATTTTGGATTGAAAATGACCTTTTAAAATGGTTGATATAAAAAGACAACCTGGAATTATGATTAATTACAACCACCAGCCACATTATAATAAATATCCTTCCTATTAAAACTATAAAGTTTTAATCCAGTCTGTAGGAAAAACAAAAACAAATCAAAAACAATTTAGTTAAACCTCTATGTCACTTGAGCACATAACTCTGATGCTCAGTTCACATGATAAAAACACATAAGGCAACATTGCCCAACCTTTGGCATGTTTCTCGCTTGTTGTAGATGGTCCACTGAGGACTTGAAATTGCCTTAGTGATTACAAAAAGTGACACTTGAATTTTTTCACATTGAATATAGTTGCCCAACCGCAAAATGTTTGTGCCATAGCAAAATAAAGCAAGCCTTTTAGCATGTCTGGTTCTCTTCAATAACTTTCATTTATTTTTAGTTATTGGAAAAAAAAATGGCTTAATAGGTTTAAAAAAAAAACTCTAAATGAGAAAAGAGACTCTAATAGTACAACATAAAGGATTAAGAACCATAGTTAGGAGTATAAATTAGGGTGGGAATGAGTTTGATGGTGTTAGCTTCACATATTTTCTTGAACATTTAGAAACACATTTGTGTTAATAATATTCCAAGCCAAATTAAAGTAGCACAGAATCCAATTTAGAACTAGCCACAGATACAATTTAGGTTATAAAAACTTGCTTACCTGCAGGTATTCATTGATATAAAATATATTCATCTGATATAACTTTAAGTGTCTGAAGAAGTGTTGTTTTGCACTTGATCAAGAGCTGATCAGAGATGGGATGGATGGACCAATCAATTGTCTTATTTCAGGAAATTAATGGTGTATGCCTTAGTCAAAGCTAGTAAAAATGATCCAACATCATATGGAACTTAAAAAGATACAAATATTCCAGCGTGCCTAACCGATCAGAATCAGGTGCACATGTAGGAGAGAATATATATGTATGGCCTGTTATGTCTCTGGCATTCTTGAGGAAACCACTTTTATTTAATTTTTAGAGCTATTAGAGGTATGATTGCCTATTCATTGAAAGATGCTTTGTTATGTTCTTACTCATATTCTCTCACCCACCACTTGCTGTCTACTGAATAGGCTTTAATTTTTTTTAATTATAATTTAATTGGTTACCTCAGGATTGACGCTCTGTATTTCCTTCTGGCTGACTCAGCTCCCTAGTCTCTGCCCCCCAAAGAAACATTTTGTTGTGTCTCCTGAAACCACAACTCAAAATCCAGCAAAGACACTCGACTTCATCTCTGAGGGCTCCCATTTTCTCCTTGCCTTACCTGAAATTTGGCTCTCTCTTAATTACCCAATTTTTTAACAGTTTCTCAAGTTGAGGCTGTTTTCATGTGCTCTGTGTTTTTCTAGTCAGGAATTAGGTTTAGTTTCCTCATTGCTCCCTTTTGCTACTTAAGCTTTTTACTTATTCTTTTTTTTTTTTTTTAGTGAAAACATAAGTGAAACCTATTCCTTTATGTCCCTTACCACCTCTCTCTTCCCTTGTTCCTTTCATATTTTATTCTCTTGTTTACTGCCCTCATTCAATAAAGTTTCTCCTATTACAAACATTAAAAAAAGAAAAAATACAACTCTGGTTTGCCTGCAAATTTCTTGCCTTCTCTGTACAGCCAAAATACTTAAAGAGTTGCTAATACTTGTTTTTATTTTTTTCCATTATCACAACTGTCTCGACCTACTCCAATCTAGATTCAGGTCTAATTATTCTACCAACACAGCTGCTTAGAAAGTCACTAGTCATGTCCATGTTGCAAAACACTTTGAGTGTTTTCTCCAGTGTTTGATTTCTGAGAAGTATTAGACACTGGTAACTGTTCTTCCTTAAAAACACTTGCTTTCTCTGCCTTCCATGTCCTAGCACTCTCGTTTTTTCTTACATCCCTGACTTCTCTTCCTTCCTTTATTTTACAGCTCAATTTAATCTGCATGGATTTAAAATTTCAGATCCCTCTTCTCTTCTAGCTCTGGGAGTTCTCATCTGCATTCACCATGTTTATTACGTATCTATCTAGATCACTTGTGAATGTCTATCTCCAGTCCAGACCTCCTTTCTGAGCTCTACTCATTATATAACAAGTTGTCTACTTGAATCTCCTCTTCCTTGACTCTAATGTTCTTCAATGCAACATGTCCAACTCAACTGGACTCTTTCGCCCACAGAGCACCATTCTCCTTCTCCTTCCATATCTGAGACATTAGCATCACCTGTTAATGCTGCTTTCTAAATATATCTCCAAATGATCCTCTCATTCCCTCTCCACCTGTATCACCTTAATATGTTGTCATTGGTGGTGGTTGTCTTTTATTTGGTTCTGATTCATGATGATCTTATGTATAAGAGAATGAAATATTGCGGGTCTTTTGACATCTTCATGATCCTTGGTACGTGTGAATCCATTGTTGTGACTGTTGTTCCAGTCTATCTCATTGAGAGTTTCTCTAATTTTCATTGGCCCTCTAACATTACCAAACAAGGTGACCTTTTCTGGTGATTGGTTTTCCTGCTGACGTGTCCAAAGGAATCGAGTCGAAGCCTAACCATCCTCACTGCCAAGGAATATTCTGATCGTATTTCTTCTAAGACAGATTTGGGTGTTCTTCTGACAGCCCACAGTATATTCAGTATTCTTTGCCAAAACCACAGTCTGAATGCATTAATTTCTTTTCTGTTTTGCTTTTTCACTATCCAAGTTTTGCATGCATATAAGGCAATTGAAAAGACCATGGCTTGGATCAGTTACATCTTAGTCATGAAAGTGACATCTTTGCTTTTAAAACTTTAAAAAGGTCTTTTGCAACTTGTTTGCTCAATTCTATTATCACTTCTCACCTGGACTACTGCAGTAGCCTTCTAAATGACAAAATTGCATTCATTGTACACTCTGTTCATTCTATTCTCCATATTTTAGCCAGAGGCATTTTAAAGTGCCAATTTCACCGTGTCACACCCTTATCTAATGCTGTTGAATGCTTTCTATTGCCGTTAAGATCAAGGCAGGAATTCTACAAGTTTCATGTACTATTCCACTTTGCTAAAACACTTCAGTAGTCATAATAGCAAGTGAAGCACCCTCTCCCCAATATCATTTTTAACACAATTTTAGTCTCAGTAATATTTTTTAACATCAGACATATAATAAAAGGAGTCATGTCTTTGAAAACATAGAAAATAAACAATATGGAGTGAGGATCTCTAAGTTATTTTTGGTAGTTTTCACTTATAGCACTGGCATAAATTACGTGTCCTTCTGGATTGGTTGGGAAGGTGTTAGATAAACTCCACTTGGGAAGGAGTGGAAGAAGGGTTCTTGTAAGCCAGAAGAAGTGTTAGAAATGCAGTCAAGTCTGATTTTACTTGAGATCACTGTAAATGATGTAAGATTGTATATCTTTGCATATAAATTATTTTGCAGTATTTTTCCACAATCAAATTAATGTAATGCACACCAGGCACAACCAAGTATCAGCTGGTTGTGCCTGGTGGAGTTGTTAGTGTACCTGTGACATTGGAATACCCATTGTTCTTTAAACCAATTGTCACACATATTTGTTGCAGGTTATTGTGAGAAATTATATCCCACTTTTTTCCAAAGATTTCAATAGTGTTTGTGAAATAAATTCTTAACATTATTAAGCTTTTGCAATTTTCTAGGTATTTTAGTTTTTAGTACCTCATTTTATCTTCACAAATTTGTGCTAGTGGTTAGTACTCCTTTCTAAAGGTGCCTTAGACCTCAGGGAGATTAAGCTAGCTAAAACCAAAAGAACAAACCGGATGCCTTCAAGTCAATTCCGACTCACAGCAACCCTATAGGACAGAGTAGAACTGTCCCGTTGAGTTTCCAAGGAGTGGCTGGTGGATTCCAACTGCTGACCTTTTGGTTAGTAGCCTGAGCTTTTAACCACTGCACCACCAACTAAAACACCAAACTAAACCCATTGCTGTTGAGTCGATTCTGATTCATAGCAACCCTATGGGACAGAGTAGAACTGTCCCATTGAGTTTCCAAGGAGCAGCTGGTGGATTTGAACTGCCTACCTTTTGGTTAGCAAATGAGCTCTTGACAACTATGCCACCAGGGCTCCATACCAACTAGTGATTGGAAAATCTAGGAGTTGAATACAGTTTTTCTGTCTTTCATTTCTATAGCCTTTCTTCTATATGAGTGATTCTCAAAGTGTGGTCCCCAGACCAGCAACATCAACATCGCTTGGGAACTTGTTAGAAATGAAAATTCTTGGGCCCCACCTCAGATCTACTTAATCAGAAACTCTATGGTGAGGCTCAGCAATAAGTGTTTTAATAAGTTCTCCAGATTTTGCATACTAAATATTGAGAAGCACATCACTATGCCACTTTTAATCCATAGGCATGACAAACAGCTGATATCTTTCTTATCATTATTCTTTGATTAACTAATTTTGGAGCACTAAAGCAGAATCAGGAAATAATTCCATGTTTTATTCCTACCTATTGTAGTTTTTACTAATAAAAAGATAACAGATTCAACAATTAACATTCCCAGTTATATTTAGGATAGCATATAATTACAAGGTTCAGATGTCTAAAATCTAATTGAATGCTCTCATTTACCTATATTTAACTTTATTGTGCTATGCTAAAAGGTTTATTTTATTTCAGTATGGCAACGTAATGATTCTCCAATCCTCAGATTGAGTTTCCAAGGGAAGAAACTTATAACAAGTTTGTACTTGGAATTCTGCTTTCTGTGTGGGAGCAGAACAGTTCTTTACATACCTGCTGTACTCCCACTGAACGGGGTCAGGTAACCCAGGAGGCTTTTGGAGTCCATGCTGTTAGCAGTTAGTAACATGTGAAGAAGCCGTGCATACCTTGGTTTTTGGCATGCTCATCATGAATTGATTTTCCCGCTGAGGCAATGTTGTTCACAGTCATTAAGGACATACAAGGAAAATTGTCGCTACCCTAGCATGTGGGTTGAAAGGAGCTACTATTTATGAGGAAATACATTCCATGTTCTAAATACAATTCTAAATGAGTTTTGGGATGCAGTTTGGTTTTATATGAGATTTTGTCAGTATTTGATTTTAGGGGAAAAACATTGCTATTTAGATATTAAATTTCAGCAAATGCACATTTACTAAAATTCTCACGGGAGCTGTGAAAGACAGGCAGCAACCATCTACACAGGCGGTCCTAAAGTATAGCCCTAGTTGCTCCTGCTTTTAGTCTAGGACTTTATAAGTCAGTTGTTTGATATGAAAAAGAGAAGGCAAATATGAATTACAACTGAAGATTTCCATATGAAATTTATCCCATTCAAGTCCCTGAATATAGTCACTGAAAGTGTGCTCCAACACCATCCCCCTGCAGGCTGCCCCAGAGGTGGAAAAGGTTAACTGTGATATCTTTGAAGGAGATTTAAGTTGGCACGGTGCAATGTGTGAGTTGGACACATGCCAGGATGCGGTTAAACTCCTGCTCTAACATTGGAGAGAGCTCAGTGGATAACTAGTCACTTTCTCAGTGACTATATTGGTCAATACAGCCTTCATGGGAATGGCCCCTGCTCTTGATGTTTGAAGACTATTACTTGCCCTTAAGTAGCTAGGATTTACAGAGCTACCTACTTAGGCATTAACATAGTTCAGCTTGTGGAAAGCAGACTGCTCACCATATGAGGTAAGTTAATATATGTAGTTGGGGATACTGCAGGAGGCACTTGAATTCTTTGGAGGAAAAGTGGTTTATAATTGAATACATTAATAATGAATATCATTACTAGTTTACTCATGACATAAAGAGTAGGGTCAAGGAATACAATGCGTCTCAACTTCTTACAATTCAAGAGTTGTTTTTCCTTTTTTGCATCTTCCATAATAAAATAAGCAGGTATTAGCTTATAACTAAAAGTATGTGCTAAGAGACTGCCCTGAAGAGTTTGTCTTCTGACGCTGAATTGCCCCAGGATTGGTGGCAGCTTAATAAAATATGTGAATGTTGAGTGTGGAGCTGCTAAGCTATGTATTCCACTTCTGATACTGCAATGCATGAACTGCTTCTGTTTGATGAATCACTGAAGAGAATGGGAACTGACAAACAACTCTTCTTTAGTGGCTGGTCACACTGACAGCACCAATAGAAAAACACATCATGGGTTCTAAAATGCCACATTTTCACCATTTACACTGAATAAGACATGAAGTTCTTTAAGGAAAGCAGTAGTACGTTATCATTAACGGCCAGCTGACAGAGAAGCGAGTGTGCTCTGAGCTCTCTCCAGTCATCATTCTTAATTTCCTCTCTCTGGTAGATGGAGGCCCACCCACACAGGCTCTAAGCAAGGCAGGGACTGTTGCCCCTTTTACAATCTCATTGATAGATTGGTTTCATCAACACCCACACTAGCTCCTGCCAATCGGGAGAGGCTGCTGTTCTCATTAGGGTCCTGTAATGTCTGCGGCTAACGTTGTTCTCATGCAAATAGAATGACACAGATGATAAGTACCATGGAAATTCAATTTCCCCCGACCATCATTACCCTTTTTCTTTTAGTTATTCCCACTTCAATCTACAGGAGGTAATGCATGCAATCTGCTGGTACTTTTGCAAGATGATTGCTATGTTTTAATAATGAATTTCCCAGCTACTGCACTGGGGGGTGTTTTAGCACATTCCCTGGTTTTCTTAAAGCAAGCTACCCAGCAAACCTTGCACAGTTCTTCCACACTGGGTTTTCACTATGGTGGATGACTGGTTAGTAGAACTTATATCCAATACTTTTTCTTGTTAGTCGCCAATGGCACTTGTGAAGTAGAGCAGGTGACTTGTTCAATGCTGCCTGGAAAATGAAGATAAAATATATCTACTTGTTCAAACTGAAGGATAAAAACTCCTATCAAAGGATGCATAGTAAATTTTTATGTAGTACATTAGTAAACTTGGATAATTTAATAAGAATATGAAATTCAGGGCAGTTAAGATAAAGATATTGAAATTATAAAAGTATACGGGTTTAATAAATCATTTTTTAGAACTATGGAGAATTTTACTTAGACTTAGGTGAAAACTGAAAGAATTGATGAGGCACACTTCTTTAGTTACTGAAATATACTCATTTAATACTATATCCCCAAAAGTTGAGGGTGTTAAAATGTAACAATCTTTGTTGGTTACCAGGGATGGGAGAGGTGGGGGAGAAATACTAAATAGGCAATAGATAAGTGGTATCTTGGGTGAAGGGTGAGA
>NW_004443948.1:14615485-14685087 GCF_000243295.1 Trichechus manatus latirostris | reverse complement strand
AAAAAAAAAAAAAAAAAAAAAAGTTGAGGGAGTTGATACAGTGAAAAAACAAAAGAAATACAATTATTTCATTGCTTAATTATTTCATTTTATAAAGTGATTTATGCAGTATAGTTCAGTAATTATGGTGAAGCTATTTAGAATATGTGTGGAGCATACCATGCAGTTTAGATGTGAACTGTTGCCAGCATGTGGTACAGGAAATTATAGTTGAACTACTGTTTTAGTACTCTTACTTCAAGTTAGATATTAAGCATATAATTACTACATTTTTGGCATGTAATTACGTAGGAGTTGAAGTTCATATTGACCAGGAGAAATGCTGATACTGTAATTTTAAATTAAAAAGGAAAACTTGAATGTGAAATTGTATGTTGATTTTGAATTGATTGTGTTGTAAGTTTGCTCTTCTGAAAAATAATTTATAACTATAATAACTTTCCCAATTTCCTATGAAATTAGAATATGTAAAGTGTTATTAGAGCATCTTTTATGACTGAATTGTTAACTGGCTGCACAGATAGGTAAAAGGACTAGTTCAGTAGTTTGGAAGAAGCTGCTAATTACAACCCTCCTTCTCCATAAGCTTCATGGCCTGCACTTCTCAGAAAGATACAATGGAGCATGACTGCCTAGGGCCTCTGGGTCCCAAGGGTTTTTAGTTGTTTGTTTAGGTGTTGAGAAAAACACATTATGACTGTAATAATAATTATGTATTTGGAATTGGGTTTTTGCATCTGCAACACAAAGTCCATCTTGCATAATGCATCCTCAGCACCATTTTTATGATGCCCCATTTGCATATAGAGCAGTCTGGGACTACTCAAATATAGGCTTCATTTGATTATGGATGCCACCAAAGTTAATTTAATATAATATTAAATGTTCCCAGTGAATACTCTTCAAGCAATATTTCTACTCTTCATTAAAGCCAAATGCACGCACACTCCCTTTAGTTGATATTCAAACTAAGATAAAAGATTTAAAGTTATTTTCATTTTAGAGTCATCTATTATCTTCATATAATTTTTCATAGCGTGATGAAAGTAAAGTAGCTGAACTTTTCTTGTTTAGGTAGCGATTTAACAGCCATTTGTTATTATTTTCTGAAATATAACCCAAAGACATTCTATTTTTGGCTCTTCCTTTTACAAAATCAGATTTAAAAATACAAATTCAATTTAAAAATCAATAAGTAAGCTGTTATTCCCTTCCATGTATTTTCTGAAAATAGATTTTCTTCTCTTTGTCTTTCTTATGCAAATGGCAGTCATTCTTCTTTGTACCTCTTTCCTCTTTCTCCCCTGCTGCCATGTTCCTCGCTGAAACATGTAGTTTCCTTTCTGCACAGGAATTTTCCATATAATTTTTCAATTAGTGATTTCATATAATGTCATGGTCTGAAAATAATACAGGAACAGAACTTCTCTATTGCAAATTCAATTTTATCAATAATGCATTTAAAAATAATCTCTTTCAAGAGAAGACATAGATATAATTCATCTCTTCTCAGATTCAATCTGTAAAAACTTGAGACCAAAACTTACCAAATTTAACTTGAGAGATTTGAAATCCTTTTTAACCCCTAGCTCATCACTATTACAAAAACAGGACACATTGTAGAAAAGCATGCCCTATGAAACATGATGGCTAAAAAAAAAAATTTAATACAACTTAGAAATTAATATCATGTTTTCACCAATAACAGCACGATATATATTTGTATTATATTTTTTATTTTTACAGTTTAACTTTTGAAATTATGGGATACTTAGATATATAATGCTGATTCAAAGTTGGATATTAAAGTGTTTGGCTGAAAATACTCACCTTATACATTTTGATATCCTCCATACAAAGAATGAGTTTAAAAGTATAGAGAAAAAGCTACCATTGTTTCCTGCATTTAATTAAAATAACTTTCAAGTAGATAAACCACAGTGTTTCCATAGGACAAGATCCAAGAAGTACTGTTTGATAGATGCCAAGTTTAGTGTCTTAATGAGTTCTTAAAATGTTGCTAATGGAAATAGTACACACCTGCCTCTCTGTCACTCTATCCCTGATTAAAAGTGATATGGCATAGAACAGTAAAAAAAAATCTCCCTTGCATTATATCTGCAGGTTGCCTTAAAGGCTGTCGCTGGATCCCAAGTGGAAACCAGCATACTGGGATGAGAATTCCACCTGATACCAACCATTCTATGGGTGTTATGTCATTTAACCTTATCCAGTCATAGACAGGAGACAGGTACATGGTCTTGGCAATAGTGAAAGCCATTTTAATTATTCACAGACAACAGACAGCATACAACAGGAAAAGTCCCATGACGAGCTGTGCCCCCTTGCTCAAAAGCTGTTTGGATGAGCATGACTTTTCCACACACACCCCATTTTGTGCTGTGGGTGAGGGACTTAAAAAAGAGGACTTACCTTATGCTGGGCCCCCTGGCCAGGTAGGCTTAAGTAGATGGGCTGAAACTTTTGCTATGCATACTTCTTATTAACACCATAGCTGAGGAAAAGAGAAAAATCCCTGCCTCAGCCATTTTTATACCCCCAGGCCAATGTGGCCTGTCATACACCCACCTAACCACCTGAGGAGGGGTGGCCAGGCATTTTGGTGCCTAGCCCGGAATTGTCTCTCTTTCACCCTGCTGACACTTAGACAAACCATTATGTTTGGGAGAGCGGATGCCGTAGTTTGTTTCTGAAGTCCAGAGATGCTAGTGCAGAGGAATGGGGAAGACATGGCTACCAGGCCTGTCTGAGGACTGCCTCCTCACATCCCTCCTGTATGAGTGAAATGACTTATCCTTTAGACACAGTATGCGTTTTCTTTTTTCTTTAATAAGCCTGCAAAGGGCTTAAAGCATGAAGGCCAGAGGATGGTGGTGGGGAGAGGTGGCACTAGAAGCAGGAGACATGCTCAGAATCCAGGAATTTAGGACTTAGGAGTAATACTTCAGTAGTTTTTGAAGTAAAGTTGGTGTTACAAAATTTGTTTTATTTGAATCCGAGACAAATATTTTTTATGTTTCCTGATGTCAGCGATGTCCAGTAGTTTTTAAATTTTATTGTGGTAAAATATATATAACAAAATTTACCATTTTAACCATTTTTAACTGTGTAATTCAGTGACATTAATTACATTCACTGTATTCTGCAACCATTACTACAATCCATTTCCATTTTTTTTAAAATCACCCCAAACAGAAACTCAGTATCCCTTAAGCAGTAACTCTTCATTTCCCAATGCTCCCAACTCCTGTAACCACTAATAAACTTGGGCTCTTTCCATTTGCCTATTCTAGTTATTTCATATAAATGGAATCATACAGTATTTGTCCTTTTGTGTCTCACTTACTTCACTTAGCACAAAGTTTTCAAGGTTATCCAAGTCATAGCACTTATCAGAACTTCATTTCCCTTTATGGCTGAATACTATTTATTGTATATCTACACCACATTTTGTGTATCCATTCATTTGTTGATGGATGTCCATTAACTTTTAAAATGTATACAATTAAGATATTCTTCTTGGCATCTAAACACTCTGCAGGAGTAAAGAACCCATGCGTAGATCTTATAGTTATTTTAGAGTAAACATAAATTGTCCACAAATATTATATGAGTGAGACTTATAGGCTTGTAAGGCAGTGGCCTAGCAGAGTCTGACAGTATTCCTGCTAATCATTGAACTGTTAACAGAGATTCCAATAATCCAATGACATACATTGTATTCCTGGCCTTTCATTTCACAATGCTGTATATTGAAAAAATCTTTAATCACAGAGGTCTGCTGTAACTGCTGGCATCTTTTTAGGGTCCTCTTGCTATTCTCTTTCATAGCACCCTGTCATTTCACATTACATGTATTTATCAAATTTAAAATCATATCTGTGGCTTCATTTGTTTAATGTCTGCTTTCCCAACTTGACTGACAGCTCTGTTTTGATCAGCAACTTATAGCTAGTATTTAGATATGCTCTGGGACACATAATAAGAGCTCAAGTAAAGTATGTGGAATATATGTGGTTTATAATAGTTTAACTAAATATCTTATTTCTTTTTTTTATGTTCATCTATGTTTTAAACTTATTCTGACATAGCAAAAAATGTTTTGTTTCAAAGGATGGATGGATAGATAGACATGCACACAGATAAATATAGATATATTCATACACACACATACTTCTTTTCTTAAGATGTAATATATAGTGAAACCCATGAGGGCCAGAACTCAATGAGGCTGTCTTGTTTTCCAGGTCTTGCAAATTTTCTGCCTTTGACAGATTGCAATCTTACCGCTTTTTTATCACTGGATTTAACGGAAAATATTTGAGTTTTCTTTCTCTGACAGGTTTCTGCCTTACACAGCTTTCGGCTTTTGCAGGTTTTACTAAATTTGAATTGGCTAGATAGTTCATCAACCCCTAACTGCACAGATAGAGAGCCTGGTGAAGAGGAGCCACTCAAATAGTGAAATATATGTACATACATGAGATGGCCTATGGATGTTAGTATTCCAGTTTTGCTCTCGTAATATGTTGTTGTTGTTGTTACGTGCCATCGAGTCAATTCCGACTCATAGCGACCCTACAGGACAGAGTAGAGCTGCCTCATAGGGTTTCCAAGGAGTGGCTGGTGGATTCAAACTGCTGACCTTTTGATTAGCAGCCAAGCTCTTAACCACTGCACTACCAAGGCAGCAATGGGTAAAGGGTACATGACATTTCTTATAATTACATTATTTCTTACCTGATTTATTTCATTACATTATTTGAATCTATAATTATCTCAAAATAAAAAGTTTAAATAAAAATGTGATATTTGTATAAAAACAGTCGGATGTAGAAAATGAAAACAAAATAAAACTTTTTATTATTATCTTGGCAATTGAAGACATTCTGTATACATAATTTGTATATTTAAAGACTTGGGACAGTATTGAAGAAATTAGAAAAAAAAATTCAGTGCTGATCTGTTGACACATTCGTGAGTTTTCCACTGCCTGACTCTTATATTTTTGTAAATTTAATAAATGTATAATATATATACAAAAAAGAAAAAAATATATTTAAGTATCCACCTTGATGAACTTTTACAAACTGAACACAATTGTGTCACCAGCACCCCTAAAGATCCCTCATGCCCCCTCGCAATCTCTACCTCCCAAGTGAAATTCTGTCCTGATTTCCAACTCCATAGATACATTTTTATTTTATCCCCAATTCTCTATTTCGAAAAATTTTACTCTGCAGAAAAGTTGGAAGAATAGTGTGTAAATAAGCATTACCTTTCCCCTAAGTGAAACATTGGCTAATATTTTGCCAGAGTCTTTCTCATTTTTCATATACATATACACATACCATTTGAAAGTTTCTTGAAGGCGATAGTTCACCGATAAGTACTTTAGCATGTATCTCCTGAGAACAAGACCATTCTTCTGTATAATCACAATAGAGTTTCACCCTTGGCAAATCTAATGTTGATACAATACTATTACATTTTTAAAATTCCATGTTCAAATACTACCATTTGTTCCAGTTGTCTCCATTATAAAACTTTGACACAAGATCCAATTCAGGATTGTCATGGATTGAATTGTGTCCCTCCAAAATATCTGTCAAATTGGCTGGGCCATGATTCCCAGTGTTATATGATTGTCCACCATATTGTTATCTGATATAATTTTCCTTTGTGTTGTAAATCCTGTTTCTATGATGTTAATGAGGTAGGATTAGTGGCAGTTAAGTTAATGGGGCAGGACTCAATTTACAAGATTATACTGCATTTTAAGCCAATCTCTTTTGAGATACAAAAGAGAGAACTGAGCAGAGAGGAGAGGGACCTCATGCCACCAAGAAAGAAGCACCAAGAGTGGAGTGTCCTTTGGACCTGAGGTCCCTGTGCTGAGAAGCTCCTCAGCTGGGGAAGATTAATGACAAGGACCTTCCTCCAGAGCTAAAAGAGAGAGAGAGAGAGAGAGAGAGCGACTTCCCCTGGAGCTGGCACCCTGAAGTCATGGAGTTGGCACCCTGAAGTCAGACTTCAATCTGCTAGACTGTGAGAGAATAAATTTCTCTTCATTAAAGCCATCCACTTGTGATATTTCTGTTATAGCAGCACTAGATGACTAAGACAAGGCTCATGCATTGTATTTAATTTCTACGTACCTTTAGTTTCTCTTTTTTAAAAATTTTTAACATCTTTCCAGCTTTTTTGGTCTTTTATAACACTGAAGTTCAGGTCAGTTTTTTCGAAAGATGCTTCATGTATCTTTATGTTTCAGAGTAAGTTACAAATTTGGACTCTCATTACTATTTATGACATATTGCTTTACTCTTTCTATAGCATAGTTCATCTGGCACATTAAACAGAAAAACCTGTTGTGGTTGAGTCAATTCCAACTCATAGAAACCCTGTATGACAAAGTAGAACTGTCCCATAGGATTTCCAAAGAGCAGCTGGTGGCTTCGAACTGCTGACCTTTTGATTAGCAGCCAAATGCTTAACCACTGTGCCACCAGCACGCCACTTGGTGCTAAATAGATGACCTGGTGATAGGTTTATTGCGCTTCCAATTAGAAAAACTTTGTCACAGCTCTGTTAGAAACTGTGTGAATTTCGGCAAGTCTTTTTGCCTCTTTACACCTTAATTTCCTCATCTTTGAAATGAATTGATTGGATTCCCTTTCATTGCTAAAATTGTATTGTATTTATTTAAATATTATATTTGACCATATTACTGTATTTGAATTTTCTATTTGGAATAGAAAAATAAAATTATATCAATACTTCATCATCTACTTCTTTGGGTAGAGTAGCAATTAATCTTAGAAAGACAATTTTATGCATGTTATGTATGCCTACCAAGGAATTACAGAAACTTCTGGATGGAAATAAAACTATATAAATTCTACACAACTGGGCTAATGTAAACTTCCAAACTGTTAAGTAATATTTTGAAGAACTGACTGGCCTCACCTTCACGTACTCTGTTGTATCTCTCACAGCCGGCTTGGGAACTTTTCTTTTTTTTTGGAATTCCAAGGATTGAAGGGACTACTGGAGTAACAATTACTCCTGTGTCCATATTATATTGCTATATATTTCATTCCATCAATATATAAATGTTTCTTTATATTCTTCAAAAGTTACTAAATTTCCTGCTAAATGTTTAAACCTTAGGAAAGTATGATAGTGTTAAATGAAATTTAAAATACACTTTCTCTGGAGTACTTTAGTATTGTTGTGTTGTTGTTTTGTGCCATTGAGTCGATTCTGACTCATAGAGACTCTATGTGACTGAGTAGAACTGCCACATAGGGTTTCCTAGGGTGTAATCTTATGGGAGAAGATTGCCAGATTTTTTCTCCCGCTTAGTGGCTGGTAGGTTTGAACTGCCCATGTTTCTGATAGCAGCCGAGCATTTGTATTGTGCCAACAAGATTCCTTTTAGAATCATTACAAGGATGTATATATATATATATATATAATATAATATGTATGCTGTATTAGCCCTTGGATCCTCTCACTTACTAATTTTGTCATATTTTTATAGAAGTTCTTGTCACTTCCATCAGAGTTATTGGAATATGGACTCTTATCTCTAATTGTCACCAAGAGGGGTGACAAGATATTTCCCTGCTACATTAACTTTATTGTTTCCTGGGAAACATTAACAGGACAAAAATCTGAGCTTGTAAATGGGAGGCTTGTCTTCATTTTGATCAGAGACATGATGTTTGTAATTCCAGTGAGAAAAGTTAATGAACTTAGCGCACAGCCTTGAAAAAAAGTATGTTGTAGTGTGCCAATTTGGTTATCATAAGGTCGATTCCAAACATCCCCATTAAGGTACTGATTGTGTCCATTTAGTAAAGCTGAGGGCACAGTGAACTCGCCATTGGCTTGGCATTCTATCATTAGACCTGCACCTCCGCAGCAATAAACCTTCCAAGTATTTTGCTTAACGTTCTTCCTGTCCACAAATACATGATAGTGGGAGTCAATGGCAGAATAACTGTGTAATCAGTATGCTTCTTAACCTTGATGTTAGTCTGGGTTTTATGAAATCTTATTATGAAGAAACCCATCATGGCTATGTATAAGTTAACAGGAATGGCACTATGCAGTCCATTTTTTTTATGGAGTTATCTGGTTTCCCTTGTTGAAAATCTGTTCATTCATCGATTACGTTTGTCAGTTTGCAGCCATTAAAAACTAGCAGGAAGAATAGGAAATATCAGTTCTGATTTGAAATCTCGATCGTTCTTTTTCTCACTCCCTTCATTCTGGAGTCCCAGATAGTGGAGCTATTGGACTTGGACTCACCCTTACCCTTGCTCCCACAGCTCTGTGTTTATATTACATTATATTGTAGTTAAGTTTTAATTGCTTGTCCTCATTAGAATATTATATCTTTTAGGAAGTTCTATTTCAATTTTAATATTTTGCCTTAGCACCTAGCAAGTTCATGACTTATAATAGAGAATTAAAAGAATGAAAAAAGTTTTCTCAACAAGGAAATGTTTTAATCATAGAATCAACTAATCAGTTTAATACTGCCATCACAGAGGGGTTCCCTTTGATTACTGTCGCACGTAATCCTGCCTGTGACATCCTGAAGAACTCTAGAGACCACCTCAGGCAAGGACTGAGTGTGGTGCTGGAGAGGGCATAATCAGGAGCCTTTACTTTCTCTCATCTTTGGACATACTTTCTCCCAGATTGATGTAACTATGTTTCTGCTCGAATGTTATTTTGTCTCTAAGTGCCAACAGGAGATGGAGAGCATCAGTGATTCCATTTCCAATGTTCAAAGGAGAGAACTAAATGAGCACAGAAAAAGGATTTTTCCCTTCTTCTTTTTATAAATTCTCGATTGTGCCAAAACCAAGCCAAAGCCACGGCCATCAAAATTGATTCTGACTTCTAGTTACCCTGTATGACAGAGTAGAACTGCCACTCGG
This sequence comes from Trichechus manatus latirostris, assembly GCF_000243295.1. Taxonomy (NCBI): domain Eukaryota; kingdom Metazoa; phylum Chordata; class Mammalia; order Sirenia; family Trichechidae; genus Trichechus; species Trichechus manatus. The sequence goes on along the minus strand of NW_004443948.1, from coordinate 14,676,109 downwards.
GGTTTCCAAGGCTGTTATCTTTACGGAAGCAGACTGCCACATTCTTCTCCCTGGGATCAGCTGGTGGGTTCTTACCACACCTTTCGTCTAGCAGCTGAGTGCCTAACCAGTGTGCAACCAGGTCTCCTTGATTGTACCTACACATACTCAAATGGGAAATATTCAGATTCTAGGTTCTAAAAAAATTGTGAACAAATAAAATATGTGTCTGTGTTCTTTTATTTTCTGAATGAGCTTATAAACAAGTTATCAGGCTATGTCAAAGGTAAAGTGGTTAGTTAACAAAAGGTTACTTTTTTTTTTAATGTTCATAATGGAATATTTTGGATACCGATAACTAAAATAGCCATCTCTTTTTTGTCTTCAGATTTGTTAAGCATTAATAAGCTTTTATCACTATCTATCAAACAGAGGCTCTGAATTAAAAATACATAGAAAGAGATCATAAGAATCCAGACATGCTAGAGTGGTTTATAAATCACCCTTTACTAGGTAATAGAATTGAATTTAAACTCCCTGAAAGATTGTTTCCATTTTTGCTAATAAACTTTTTATATGCTAAATAGGATTCAAGTATATATGGAGTTGGAATTTTGTTTCTGAAAATTACTTTGCTGCCTGTGAATCAAGCCTTCTTTACTTACCTGTACTATTTCATTGAAAACTTTTCTTTGTAACTAAGACCAAGTGTTTAAACTATAAAACTGCTTTAGTAATAACTCCCTTGATGTTTTGATGTTAACTTTCTTTTTTTTTTTTTTTTTTATATTCTGAAGAGAAAGGTCACTCTAAGAAGGTAGTTCATGAGTTAGAAGTGTTCCAAAAGGTTGAGGATTACAATGGCAACATACACACTTCCCCACAAAGGGGATGAGAGTGCAGCGTGCACCTTCCCACTGTGGTCCAGCCGAGGTCTCTGGGGCGTAGCGTGAGATCTGACAGGGATGGGCTTCCCTTGACTGTTCCTTTCTTTGTACCTAACTCGGGTCTGTAAATAGAGTAGCACATCACGCTCGGAGACTGACACCAGGGAAGCTTCATAAATCAGCAAGTGAGTGTTCAGGCATGATCCTTTAGCCACTGCTTTTCCTCCAGAGCTGACACCTGTCACGTTTGAAAGAGTGTACATTCTCTGTCACTGTAGCTGAATCCTGTCTTTTCTTTATCCACTGTCATATTCTGCTTCGGTGGTGTTATATGATGGTGTTGTATCAGTGGTTGCCCATATATTATGAAATCACTGCCATTATGGCCTATGTAGTTTTATATTTATACCTAAAAACTTTGAACTTCCATATAGTCGTTGGGTACAGAACTAAGACAATAATCCAAAATATGTTTCATTTTCAGAGGAACATAAGCATATAAATGTATAAATACAGAGTTTATTATATATAATTTTTAATCACTGATCATGTGTTTAGTGTGCTTACATTATAACTAATACTTTAGTGCATTTTAAATGATAAGGATCCTTAAAAACCTGAGTTAAGGAGAAAAAAAGGCTTTCAACATCTTCATGCTGCAATAAATTCCATTAAAACAGTAACCCCAAGTTATTTGCCACTATTAAAAAATACATATTTTCTGAAAAGCCATGCCTAAATAAATTGCATTATTTTCTGGCTTTATTTTGTCCTAATTAGAGTGAATGTTTAAATGACACCGTGCAATCTCTTAGCTTTCAGAGAAGGGTTATAGAAAAGCTTTGTTAAAATTTGGCAAGTCACAAATCTGCTTAAGTAGAAATTCGGTATCTCTTCAATGTTTGCATATAAATGACATTAAAAATAAAATAATCAACACCTCTTGGAGGTTTCTGTACTCCCCAAGTGATATTTTTAAATCTTATTTTGAAGTCTATTGAAGCAAATCAGGACCACTAGGTGTTTGTAATTGGGGGGGTATTATGTGCAGAAAGACAAGCAGAGGGTGCTTAAAAGGGATAGAAAAAGTCAGTTGACTATTGATTGGATGGGGGTGGGATAAACGTGTGGCTTCTGCCCTTAATGGAAGCTGATTGTTCAGGGATGTGCCGGTGAGACTGGTCGATTCGTGAGCTGTTGTTTACTGGGAAGGACAATATCAATTTTACAGAGGGATGATTGGTGGGATGTCAAGGCTGTCACCCTCTTCTCCTCCTCACTGACAGACAGCCCAGTGACAATTACCAGTGATGGGACATTGCCCCCATTGGCATATACACTAGAGGATATAACTGGCAAAAAAAAAAAAAAAAAAAAGAAGAAAATACTGCTGAAAAAAAAAAGATATAATCAGCAGTTGTCAGGACTGGTTACATATATGCTGTCTGAATAACGGCCACAACACTGCCTTTACTGTTGATGTCACATGGAGCCGGCTTCATCCTGCTGGGAAAATTCATCTTGGAATATTTTGGAGAGAAGTGGCATTAGTTGTTGGCATGATATCTATTTGAGAGTTAGTATCAGAACAAAAATATTTATTTTCTAATTAAAGTAGTCAGCGAATTCGAATGAGCTTGAAAGTATATATACTTTATTCTTTACAGAATGATTACATGTGTGGTATGTTTCCTCATGAGTTAAGATAACTTTTTTGACTTTCCTCTGGGGTGCATGTTTTTAGCAAAAGTCCAAACACAAAACTTAATGAATTGTATTGAATAGTTACCAGAATGTGAGACTAAATTCCATCATTTTGGCTGAAAAGCATCATTTTAATTGGAGCGTATGTTTTAATCAGGGTGGTAGTACACGAGCATATATACCAGATTTTATGTAAAGATTCGTTTGTCAATCTTGTGTTTTCCATTTGTTGCTGTTGCATTATTTGGTAATTTCAACTAAATGTAAAGGAAAGAACAGCATTTCCAATGTCTCCCTTAAGTTACAGAGAAACGAATCCCTAAACTGGTCAGATCACCCTTAGAATTGTCAAGTAGCTGTATTTCTTTCTCACTATGAGACTATTCTTTGTGTTAATCATACATGCAATTTATTTAATTCATGAAATTCAGTCTAATCAATTCTCAGATTTAGTATATTCTGCTGGCAATACGTGTTTTGAAAAATTCAGTGAGTATAGTTTTACATAGTCAAACTGATATAAATCTGTTCTGAAGGTATTAGGACCCCTCCTCAAATTTTCTTAAATTGAAAGTGTCTGTGCATACACAGAAAAAAAAAAAAAACAAACAAAAAGATTTTGGCAGCTTCGTAATGAAAAGCATAGACTGAGAATGCTTTCTAGGTTTACACTCAATCACCTGATGAGAATTGCTTTCTACAGAATTGGTCGCTGTAGACAAGAAAATAACTAGATAAAAGATGTCTGTTGTCCCCATCTGTATAACAATCATCATTTATATCAGATGTATTTCTTGTTTGTAGGTAATATTTTATTAAATACCATTTACATGATTTAAAAAGTAATATGTATTTATCACAGAATTTGGAAAACTTTAGGAACGGTAAATGATGAAATAAAATCACACATTAGAGGAAATCACCATTTAGAGGAAAACATGGCTAACATTTTTGTACTTGCCCAATTTGGCTTTTGTTTGAAGATTTTGAGAGTTTGTATGAAGTGTGTTCGTTTAAGTGTTTTCAGTGATCCTGTTTTTCAGCATAGTAAGTATAGAAACATGCCTATAATTTTGTTGATGCCGTTTTATTTTAAATAACTGGGTTACAGTACTTCCAAATGATTACATATGGTGGTTATTTCTGATCGGGCTTGTAAGATGCCATACAAAAGTTATCATTAATTTCCTCCCATAAACCACGAGCTAATTGATTTTCCATTGCACTCATTAAAAATAGATACTTAGCTTTTCAGAAGATTGTCTCAGAAACCCAAAGCAGAGCCCATGTCCCCTGGGATACCATCAACTGACCATTCCATCAGGCCTAGAATAGTGGCCCTCCTACTTGTCAGAACTGAAGTATTTATCCCATTTCCCAGCAGATAAACATTTGCAAGGCAAATAATAAATTAGCCATTAATCAGAAGAATGTTTGCATCTGATGAACTCTGAATGGAGTGGAGATGTCAGACAGATAGACAAGGGAAAATCAACAAGGCAGAATCAATCACAAGGAAGAACCATCCATAATTTAGAAAGCCTTGGCCTGTACTTTTTAAAGACTTTGGAAGTTAAGAACATTATGTAAAGAAACAAAAGCTATTTAGAAAATGTTGTGGGTAGATTTTAAGAATAGACAATATATTATCAATTTTTATGTATTTAAGCTTCCAATCTAATGATGTGCAATTTAAAAGTTTGATTTGAAAGAAAGATTGTTATTTATTTTAAAGTTTTACGTATTTTTTTTTAAATTCTAGAAGTCTCATATTTCATGAAAAGTTCTGACACTGTTATTCTTTTTTAAGATTAACAATTTGACAAATATTTTGTTATAAATATAATTGACCTTGATATTTTAGGCTTTTTTCCTCCGTAATTGTGCTTGCCTCTTCACATGTGTGATACAAACACTTTCAGGTTTAAAGTCTGAGACCCATGTGTTGAATTTTGCTGGGCCACTTTCTAATCGTGTGACCTTGGATAAGTTATTTAACTTTTTATTACCCTTAATTTCCTCATTTGTAAAATAGCGGTAATAATGCCCATCCCAAAGAGTTTTCGTAAGCAATGAAATGATGAAACAAATACATATATAAGACACCTAAAACGGCCGGGACTGTTAACTTTTTTAACTAGAAAGCATATGTATGTTATATAAATTTATTCTAAAGCATTATTCATATTTAGAAGTTTCAAAAATAATTTTGTAATCAGTTATCAGTGTGTATCTTGTTTCTGAAGATAGTGTATCTAAAGGGATTAAAAGGCCCAGTGGTTATAAAGAGGTAATATTATCTCCCCTAAATCTCTGGAAATTAGAACTACAACCTTTGTTTTCTTAGAATTGACTGTCAGGGAAAATGGCTCTTGACTCCAAACACCTACCATCTGGCATTCTCTGTCTTCTTCTTGTGATATACAATGCCTTGAGCATCCTAAAAGTTAAATGTGTCATATATCCTGGACCACATTTGTTATTCATTTATTTACCCAAAAGTATAAGAAAGAACAAAAGTAAGTGGAATAACCATAATACTCACCTCTATTTTCCTAACTCTTCATTTCTCACTCATTCAGTTCTCTTCCCATGGGTAAAATTCTATCCCCAAGCTAGGTTTCTTAGACTAGGTAGTTTATAAAGTAACGGCACCTTTTAACCAAGACATTAACAGGTCTGTGGGTATCTCATCGTTACAGCTTTGCTTGACTAAGAAAATCCTTCTAATCATGAGTATAGATGAATAGTTGCGGTGTTGATTAGTATTGGCTCAAGTGTAGAGAACAATTAAAGTGTTTTTGAAATTTTAGAATATATAAATTACCCTTACAAAGGAAAAAGAGCTTTCTTTATATAATTCAGAAACTGTTAAATTAACCGCCATTAATAGATTTAATCTGAAAAAACTTTCAAGGCAACACATTCCTGATGGGCCTTCAGAGTTACTTGCTAGTTTTCGTTTTTTAATTCTTTCCTGATTGATTTCCCCTCTCCCCCCACCGCCTCGTTTGTTTCTCACTCTTAGCAAATAACTTTAACATGAATTTTATGAAAAAAAAAGATGAAGTTATTGTATGTGAATTATTTCCGTGTCCTTCTTGTTTACCCCAATATTTCTGCAATCTTCGTCTGCCCTTTTCTTTTTTGTTTCTGCGTGATACTCATATCTAAGACTAACCTACCTGTTTTAATTTACTCTCAGTCTATATTTATCAAATATCCACATTGATAGACTCACTTTTTATTAACTCTCTCATAAAATACTGAGCTCTCCTCCATCCCAAGCACATGATAATATATATAATTAGAAAAATTCTATACGATTTCATAAAGAGAAGACATTATATTTAGTTTTTGGAATCAAACAAGATTCATAAAGACAGTGACATTTGAAGCTATGCTTAAGTACTAATATTTTAAAGATTGTCATAACATAAATACTGCTTCCTGTCATAAAATATTTTTATAGTTCATTTTTAATTACTAAGATTTACACTGAGTCACATAATTTCCTAACTGAATATACAATTTATACATTTTACCCAACAATCCTATTATCATTACTATTCCCATTCTACACATATGGAAACTGAATCAAAGAGAGATTAAATAATTTGCCTGAGGTTATCTATCTAGTAGTAAGAATTAGAGCCATCATGTGTACTTACTTAGAGTAGGTGCCTGACCTATAGACTTAGAGGCTGTGTGCCTGATCACTATACTTACTGGTTTTCTACATGATGCTTGAACATATTATTAACCATAAAGATGTTAGCTCTATAAGCCTTCCAATTCCATTTTCAGAATCGTTTGATTCTTTGTAGAGCATCTAAAAGGAAATAGCAAGAAGTAGGGACAGAAAAGTAGTTGAGACTTATTGTAGAGGTTCTTAACTCTTACATTGAAGAGTTCTGACTTAATTTAATTGGTGTAAAATGAAGAGTCACCAAAAGTTTGAATATAAAGTGAAAGTGTATGAGCTACACTTTAGCAAATGTAAGATAGGTTGAAGCAAGAAACATTAATAAAATGGGGAAACATTTGTAAGGTATTGCAGCACTGTAAGTGAGAAACCATGAAGGCTAAACCAGGAAGTTGACTATAGAATGGGAAGGAGACAAATTTGTGAGTGGATTAAGTAGAAATTATAAGTTATGGCAAGTTAGAATAGCCATGAACTTCTGAATCAAAGGACAGGTGGAATCAGGTGACTCTTAAGATTTTAAATCTATGACTGAGAAGATAACAGGAGCCATTAATGGAAACTGGAAAATTGGAACAATTTTATTTGACAAATATCTGACTTGGTATATGTTGAGCTTGCTATATTAGTGAAAAATTCAGATAAAAGTCTGGAAATGTCATTCTAGAGTTAGGGAGAAAAGTCAGAGGCAAAAATATAATTTTGAGAACTATCTAGTTAGAGGGAAGTTGAAACCACTGGAGTAGATGACATCATTAAAATATAGGGTACAAAAAAAAAAGAGAGAGAAGGCTGAGTCCCTGGGTGGTGTAAGCAGTTAACACACTTGACTGCTGACAAAAAAGTTGCATGTTTGAGTTCACACAGAGGCACCTCAGAAGAAAGACCTGGTGAGCTACATCTAGAAATATCAGCCACTGAAAACCCTGTGGAGCGCAGTTCTAGTCTGACACACATGGGGTCTCCATGAGTCTCAGCCAACTTCATGCTCCATGGCAACTGGTTTTTTTCCTTTGGGCCTTCTTTTAAGGAGCAGGAGCACGAGAAGGAATTGGGAAGGAGAGCTCCAAGAGGTCAAATGAGAACTAAAATAGTAGAGGATTATAAACATCAAAAGAGAAGAGAGTTCCAAGAAGCAAACAGTGGTCAAATTCCATACACCTTAGAGAGAACTAAGAAAAGGATATTTACTTCATCCAAAGTCTCTAAGGAAAGTTTCTTCTTTTGGTGATCACTACTGAGGACCTTAAACAATGGTAGACAACAGTGACCACTGAAATATGAATGAGTCAGTAAAAATGCCCAGAAAAACAAATATGAATTTCTTGTGGACAGATTGCTATTTGAGTACTTTCACCATTTGTGTGGAAGAAATAATGCTTTTAGCCTATTTGTTGATAAACAAACAACCTCTGAAGTAAATTTTAGGGCTCAAACAGAGGTTCTGATTAGGTGTCCAGCACATCTTTAAAATTATAATGGAAGTCAATAGGTAAATATGACTAGTTGTGCAATATTTACCTAATACACAGCCTTCCAGAAGCTTATATCACTTGTAAAGTGAGACCATAGTATGCTTTGCCATTAAATAAGGGTTTTGCCATTTTTTCCATTTTGTTAATTTATTCTTTTTTATTTCCACTGCCAACAAACTTGTGGATCTTGCCAGATTCATACATGTTTATGCTTTAAAAAAATAATATTTCAGATTAATGAAAATAAGTAGTTTCATATTTTTAAGGACTAAACTCTGTTATATTAAAACTATATTCACTCAGATCTGCTCCCTAGGTTAAAATGGATTTTAGTCCAGATCCGTGTGGCTTATCTTATTTTGGTCAAATGTTGTTTAATTTTATTATGTAAAGCCTCCAATTTGGACCAGTTCAGGAAGCAAAAATACAAATTTGACATACTTCATATAGAAATAAAAACAAAGTGTTGGACTCTTTATTTACAAAACATACCTTTAAACTTTTAAAAATATAATCCATTAATAATTTGTTTTGTGAATTCATTAAGTTTTTGGTAAAAAAATACAGAAAATATGCAGACAGATGTAAAATGGGATGTTCATTGTAGCCACTGTTTATTTGTAAACCTCCACTTCATTTTGTGCTGACTTTGGATACATCTCATTTATTATATTAAAAAAAAAAATATAGCCAGACTAGCTTCAGTTTTGTATTTTAACAAAATTTTAAGTTCAGAACCTCTGGATATGTTTTTCTCAGCTACATAGATAAGTAGGAACCATGCTTTGTATTCTACCATTTGATTGTAACAGGACCTATCTGCTTTAACACCAAACAATATTTTATAGTTCCCTATTATCTAATTGAGTCCCTGGGTCTCACAAAGAGTTAATGCACTTGGTGTTAACTGAAAGGTTGGAAGTTCGAGCGCACCCAGTAGCACCTTGAAAGACAAGCCTGGTGATACACTTCTGAAAGAAAAAAAAAAAAAATCAGCCATTGAAAACCCTGTGGACACAGTTCTATTCTAACACACATGGGATCACCATAATTTGGAATCAACTCAACAGCAACTGGTTTGGGTACCGGTATTATCTAATTGTTGGTAGTCATTTTGAGTTTAGCTTTCAGTTTTTCTGCTAAATCAGATATGTTGAAAACTAGATTTTTAACTAGTAGAAAAGGAAGAGAGAAATGTCACTCACACTGTAAGATTATGGATCTTTTTTTCCCAATGGATCAAAAAAGATGTTTGTGTATACCATTCATAAAGATGTGTACATATACACACATATTAAAATAATGTTGTGCTTACCATCCCATAATTCTGCAAGTCTTTTGATGTTTTCTAATTCATTCATTCAGGCAATAATTATTGAGTTTCTACTGTGTGACCAAAACTGTTCTAGGCTTGGGCACAGAGATAAACACAGAAGAGACAAAGACCTGTTCTTACAGAACTTGCATGTTAAAGAAGTAGAGAGAAGATAAACTGATAAACAACATAAAATTTAATGTCAGGCGGAGAGTAACAACAGCATGAAAGAAGATAAGGGGGTAAACGCTCTTGGGGTTGGAGTGCCATATAAGGTAAACAGCAGTGGGAGGAGTTGGCAAGCCATGTGGACATCTGCTGCATATTATTTCAAAAAGTTACAATCTGTATTTATCTTTCCCCTCCATTGACATTTACCCTGTAGGGCCATAGTTCTCAACATATGGATTAGGATGCAATGAAAGAATATCCCAAAACCCTGCCATGCAGAACTATATGTTGATGTCTAGTTGGTTGTCCTTATTCTTAGAAGGAAAAGTACACATCCAATCAGCTGTGTGTTGCTATATGTAAGGTAAAGTATGTAGAGACAACATCCTCAAAAGAAACAGCTAAAATTAAAAAAATAAAAATAATCTAAGGCACTAATAACAGCATACGGAGCCCTGGTGGTGCAACGGTTAAGTGCTCTCCTGCTAACCAAAAGGTTGTTGGTTCCAATCCACCTAGCGGCTCCATGGGAGAAAAGACCTGGCAATCTGCTCCTGTAAAGATTACAGCCTATAAAACCCTATAGGGCAGCTCTACTCTGTCACATGTGGTCGCTATGAGTTGGAATCAACACGAAGGCACCTAACAACAACAATAACAGCATTTCAAATAAATGTCATTTCAAGACTTGGAAATAATTTTATGCCTTCCTCAATATTTGTACAATTATATATTGCCATGTATATATGAAAATCTCCAAATTACCTAGGCTTTTCCTGGCTAAGGGTTGTATTTAAATATTACCTCAGCTAGGTTTTTTTCTTTAATACTTTGCGGAAATATCTTGAAAATAAGCAGGCTACTCACAGTAGGAGAAAATTGAATTTTTTTTCAGAGTGTCAGCTTTGAGTTTAAGTTGGAACAGAGGTACTTATCTTGTTCTCTCTATTTCTGCCACCATGAGGATGCAAGACATGCTGAATACCAATACAAACACAGCTATCTTAGTTATCTGCCAGTTGTTCCAAAATAATTCATTGCAATGTTGTTAATGTATCTTCGGTACATATTATCGTATCAAAATACATGGCTACTTATTTTTTGTGTTCCTTTTATTTCTAAATTGATTATTCTCATCTTTACTAGCTACAGAATATTCCTTAGAGACACTAAAAATCAAAGGCTATTCTTAAAAAAATTTATCTTTTGCATAATGAAATTTGAAAGAGTTTTGATATTAGTAACTGCTTTTATGTGTAGTTAGTCAGTGTCCTTTCTACTGTCACCAATAGACTTCAAAACTGGTCACATGCTTATAAGATAATAACTCTTCACTTCTCAGGAGATTTAATCACTACAGGCTAGTTGATTTGATAAATCTGCAGATAAAACAAGTTAAATTAGATAGAAGACTTGATACGTATCTTCTTTTTGTTTTTTTTTTCTGCATTGCCATTCTACAAAGTGCAAACATTTCTTTCACAGTGTATGGATATGTACAAATATGTGTGTGTGTGTGTGTGTGTGTGTGTGTATTTAGTAAGATTTGTGTTTTGGAAACAAAAACAATATGGCAGATAAATAAGAGCGTGAGTAAATATTTTACGTGAACATATTAGAACCATGGGAAATATATCATCAAAAAAGCAGTCACTTTGGTTCATTTCTATTGGTATCCATAAACCAGTCCTTTTTTTCTTTTTAAACATTGTATACAAATGTAAAGTGTTAATCTCTCATAAACTTTTAGTTGCTTTGCATAAAAACATAAAAAAAGTAACAAACACAACAGAAAGAAAAAGATAGTTATTAAAGAATAATATGTAACTACAGGAAGAGATCTTAAACAACTGCTAGAGTTGAGTTAAATTGTCTCTTCAAAGTTGCAGTCATAGGTGTACTCTGTTAAGGAGATAGTTTCTTTAACAGGAGCCTATTTGTAATTAGGTAGGGAAAACAGACAGCAGCAGTGAGTTAGTGGCTCCCATGGAATGACAGGTATTGACTGAACATGGGCTGCGCTTGAGATGTCAAGGGAAGTCGATAAAAGCATCAGGGCTTGTTTGGAGCAACACTGCCAGCAATGCTTTAATATGCCGCCTGGAAAAGAGCCACAGACATTCTTACCTGGTGTTTCGCATTGAGGGGATCTAACACATTTAATCTTCTATTTACCACTAAAAACACTTGTATGTGATATATGACTCCACAAAGAGGAAGTAAAACGGGAGCATATTTTGTATGAACTCCATGGATTGGCCCAAGTCTAGAAAAATAAACCTTATTTGAATCATTGAACCACATGTGGAAAGAAAAACTTCAACAAATAAAAGAATCAAATTAGAAGAAAATTGTTATATGCCTTTTGGGGAAAGATAAGGAGTAGAAATGGTTTGTGTATCTTCAGGAGTCATTTATATATTACCTTCCTATAAACCATCTTGTTTGAGTGAAAGTAAATGGATTTAAAAGGAAATGCTATGAAGTTCATAAACACATTAAAAAAAAAAAAGAAGAAAAACAAACTCAGTGACTCTATAGGCTAGAGTATCACTGCCTCATAGGGTTTCTAAGGAGCAGCTGGTGGACTTGAACTGCCAGCATTTTGGTTAGCAGTCAAGCTCTTAACCACTATGCCACCAGGGCTCCATAAACACATTAAGGATGTATAATCTATATATAGTTTAAAGATCCCATTTCACGGTTACTTTTAAAAGAATTTTTTTTTTTTATCTTAAACACTTCCCAGATATTTTTGAAACTTGTTACATAAAAGGATGTAATCGCGTAGAAGTTCCATGATAAAATCTTGATGTATACTTTTATATATGTTATATATTTTGACCCATAATATCCACCCATAAAAATCCACAAAAGCACCAAGGTTTTAATACTGACCAGTAGGCACTCAAGTGAAGTGACTATTGAAAAATAGTTACTTCTGGTCCAGATTCGACTGCACTGTTTAATTTGCTGCCAGAACTCAAGAAACGCCATTATAAAATTTACACATACTTATGACTACCAATTCAATTAATCTCCTAAATGTAACCTTCAGTGTCTAATTAAATAAGGGTTGCATTTAAAAATATTAGATTATTTAAATCTCGTTTGGTTGCCAGTGTTTAATGTTTCCCACCTGTTGTAACAGAGAAACTGGCAGAGATAAACTGAAATGCTTTTTGGTTGTGCCAGGAAGTTTCAATGGCTTAGGCTTTATAGTGAATCCGCACTAAACTCCTGCTAGGCTCCATTAGATGACCACTGAGATTATCTGACATGCTGTGGAGATAATGACTGTAGAAGGGATGAGGTAGCACCCGAGCTTCTGGACACTGATAGGGGGGATCTTTCCTTATTTCCGTATATGTTCCAAAGCTGTCTGTTGGTTTGGGGAATGGACTTGCCTGTGATTGAGACTGTGAGTTGGAATTTTTTTAAGGTTGAAACTTGTTCTGCGCGTTAATCGTTTTATCTCAGTATTTAATTCTAAGCAGGTGAAATGAAAAATGATATCTAGAGATAAATGTAATATTTATCTAATACTGCTTCCCTAATATTTCTAAATTCTCCTCTCCCCCTTCTAAAGTCTTTGAAGAAATGAAGGGGGGAAAGAAATATGATGCAACCAAATAATTTAGAACATAAAATATTTCAGTCAAAAATGCATTGCTGAGTATGATAAATAATGGAAAAAAATGCACAAATATGCTTGCTGTTTTTGTCTTTCAGAAGGTAGGGATAAAGTTTGGTCTCATTATTTTATTATATATAAATTGTCAAATAGTTAATTATACTGAAAACATTTAAAAATTCAAAGTCATATATTAATTAATTACTCTATTTTTGTGACAAGCCCAATTAAATTGATTAAAATGAAGCATCATTGTAGTAGTAACAACTATTAACATCTCTCTTAGGGCAATGGTTTATTTTTAGTTAAGATGACTTGAGCCCTCGTGTATACTGAGAAAAATCAGTATACTTTTAGCTGTATGCATATTTCTGTTTTGAAAATGTCACTTCCAGATGGCTTGTAGATAGTTTGGGCCTAGAGATTTATTTTCTTCCTTTGAAAATACTTAAATTCGGTTTGTCAGTTATTGTAATCATCATTAACAAGACTAACCGAGATTAAACAACTGTCTGTGGAGAAATTTCCAACAGCTGGTACCTAATATGGGGCCTAATCATGTTGCTATCTTACATAATAATAATATTTTATATTTATGTAGATAGGGAAAGTCCAATAATTCAGATTTCATTCATTCATGTATTTGAAACCAGACCAATGGGTCCACGCCCAGGGTGCAAGAAGCCAAACTCTCAGCTGCCGGTTTTGAGAGGAATAGTTTATTTTGCAGGCTAGCAAGTGGAAACTCAGAGATATTGACCTCAGATTGAGTCCTCGATTTGAGCGAGCAATCACATTTTACACTTATTCATATAGGGCTGGAGGAAGGCAGTGGGCAGAATCTGGAAGTTTTAACTATTCATAGTTTCTGTTGATTATTTATTACAAGGCAGGGCTAAGATTTGGCCTGGAAGTGGCCAAGGGACTCTTCACTTTTGAAATGGGCTCAGCTACTGCTGATGACATATATCCGGGAGTTCTGGTTCCTTGACATGAGCCTTTGCGTTCCTTGACCTGAGTTCTCTTTTGTTACTGAGTGTGTGTGGTGGCCCGGGGTCATTTGTTGGTCATCTTTGTTCTTCGCTTGCTGACTACTCTGGGCTGGTTAGATCTGGACTTGTCCGGGGCCCTTCAGAGGGCCTGCAAAACAACTTAGGGGAAGTGAGTGAGGTGGTGAGGGAGGTGGCTAGACGTGGTCTGATAACCAATGGAGTGCTAATTAATTAGGCATCTTCAGCCTCTAGGGTCCCCTAACATATTCATTCATTCAGCAAACACTGTTTGAAGACTCAAAGAGTGAAGGCCTTATGCTTGGGGCTGGGAAAAAGATATACACAGTCCCAGTCTTAAAGGAGTCCCTAGTCTAGGGCTGGAGAAAGACATGTAAAGAAACGCTTGTAATATGATAGAGTACACAGTGATCAGCACAGTAATACAGATATGTACAAACTAGAACAATAATTCTGAGGGAAAGAGTGATTCATTCTGTCTGAGGTGGGATAAAGGAGGGATTGAATTCAAGGCCATTCTTTCGAATAATACATGGGGGAACAATAGTCCATCCTCCTAAATTGAGTAGTTTAGCCAAAGAGAACTGCCAAGCTATTGATCAGCTGAGGAGAGGACAGAACTTAGACCCAGCAGGCCTAAATGAATAGTGACTGACAGAAGCACGCCTCAATGCAATCAGTAGCTTTATCCCTGGAGTTTCAGTGAATCAGTGCCCCACATGATCTCTCCATAAAGATGAGGTGGTCCCACGGCTGAAGGAACTTTTTAAAAAAGTATTAGTAAAGAGCGTCCAGCAGTAGACATAACTAGGCTATAAATTAAATTAAATATTTACTTGTGAGCTTATCCAAGGCCTGACACCAATTCTGTGTTTAAATGAAGATGTATCTTAAGCATTTTGAATGTTCTGGAAGGTATTCTTCCTTATGTTAGTGGGTAGAAGGAATAGACAAAATTAACCTTAAAAAACAAACAAACAAAAAAACTTTCCTTGAACTTGCTCCCTCCCCATGTAATTATAATGTACCTAATCAGATTCCAGTCCCTCCCTCCCCATGTAATTATAATGTACCTAATCAGATTCCAGTCTATCTCTACAGTTTTGTAATCTGTATTTCACCAATGCCAACATAAGTTTTATTGTTACTTACTCATTCAGGTTTCTCAAAAACAAGAACAAGAACACAACAAAAAACAAAACAACAGAACAGAAAGCAACCAACAAGACAAAAAATGTTTGTTTTAACTTCCAAAACTGGAAAGTTCTCCTCTTTATCTGCTCCTCTATAAACTTCAGCGATCCCAGGAAGCCTAGATTTCCTTCTTTTCCAGCATTGCCATAGGGATTACTTCCTCAACTGGACACATAGCCAGGTAGTATACAGTGATGAAAGCTATTGTGGAATTTGCCAGTTCAATTACATTGACATTTCGTGTAGACTAGAGCCTCTTTTGATCACCTATAGAATATGGTGCAGATTGCTCTGCACATAGTTTTTGTTGTGTGCAGGCAAGTCAATTTTGACTCACCGAACCCCATAAGACAGAGTAGAACTCTCTCATAGGGTGTCCGAGGCTGTAATCTTTATGAGAGCAGATTGCCAGGTCTTTTCTCCAGCAGAGCGGCTGGGAGATTCTAACTTCGGATCTTTCTATTATCATCTGAGCGCTTAACCATTGTGCCACCTGGGCTCCTTCTTCACATAGTAAGCACTCAAGAAATCACTGTTGAATTGATTAACTTTCTTATCTTATTTTCAAGCGATATGCCACTACTCATAAAAATTTCTTCTGTTATCATTGTGGATTTGCCCTATGCTGTTTATCACGTTAGCACAAAGTGTCAATTTTTCTGCTGCCTTTATTCACCATGTATTTTACATTAGGTTGCATCTGAGGTTTGGTATCTATTCCCTTCTGACCCTGGACATCATTAGATCCTGCTAAACACCAACTGAAACTCCAGGATAAAAATATTTATAGAGATGTACACGGAATGATTAGGAGCATGTTTATAAGATTTGTGTAATGAATGAAGGCTCTGGAGATTTCCTTACTGCTGGACAACATAGACCTGAACCTCCAGAGTGGGTTTACACTAATTATAAAGTATGTGTGTGTTTTCCCTATAAATCTTGCATCAGCTTTATTTTTAATTTCAGAAATTCATGAGATATTTGAGCTTTTAAGTGGAAATGCAAAACAAGAAATAGTTATTTAATTAACAAAAACATTATGAAACATCCTTTATGCACAAGGCACTATGAGAGATAGGAAGATGAATTAGATGTAGATTTGGCATTTGTGATCTTACATTCTAATAAAGGGGATATTATGTGAAGATAAGGAACTATGATGAAGCCAAAACCTGTTGCTGTTGAGTCGATTCCAATTCATAGCAACACTATAGGGCAGAGTAGAACTGCCCCATAGGGTATCCAAGGAGTGGCTTGTGGATTTGAACTGCTCACCTTTTGGTTAGCAGCCATAGCTCTTAACCACTGCAACAGAGTGGGAAGATATGTCCTCTAGAAGCAATGGAGATAGAGTGTTAAGAGTTCAAAAGATCACTTGGCTGTGGGGACCAAATAGTGATTCATAGAAAGTTGGAGTACAATTGTAGCTTGCTTAAAAGAAGGGTAGATTTTGGTTTTGCACATCAGGGAGATGGGAAGAAGAGGGCATTTCAAGCTGGTGGGACAATGTGAGTGAAAGTACAGATGTGAAAATACATGTAAATCCATTTATCTGGAATGAAATAAAATATTGAAATAACAGAAAGTTAAGTTTGCTTCACATTAAGTAAATCTTCAGTATTAGCATAAAAAATTTATTTCTAAGAAATGATACATACCTAATGTTTCTGGGTATGGGTTACATATGACATTGTTTCTTTTTTTTCCTTCTTTCAAATAATATTTTATATTGTTTAGGAGCTGTGGTGGCGCAGTGGTTAAGAGCTTGGCTGCTAACCAAAAGGTTGGCAGTTCGAATCCACCAGCCGCTCCTTAGAAACCCTGTGGGACAGTTCTACTCTGTTCTATAATGTTGTTATGAGTCAGAACCTACTCAATGGCAATGAGTTTGATTTGGTTAGCTTATATTGTTTAAGGTGAAAGTTTACATAGAAAATTAGGTTCCCATTTAAGAATTTCTACACAAATTATTCAGTGATGTTGGCTACATTTTCCACAATGTGTTATCATTCTCACTCATTCCTTTCTAGTTGTACCATTTCCAGTACTCTAGTTTCCCTGCCCGCCTTATCTTCTCATCTTAGCTTTAGAGTAATTTTTGACCATTTGGTCTCCTAAACATGACTTTTTTTTAAAAGGAGCTCATTACTCACAGGATTTTTCTTATTTTATGAGCCAATCTGTTATTTAGCTAAAAGGTGATCTCAAGGGATAATTCCATTTTAAGGTTTAAAGTGTATTTCAGGGCAATAGTCTGAGGGAGTCCACTAGTCTCAATTGATCTAGTAAGTCTGGGCATTTTAATAATTTGAGTTCTGTTTCACATTTTTCTCATGTTCTGTCTGGATCCATCTCTTGTGGCCATGATCAGAAAGGTCAGTAGCAGTAGCTGGGAACCATCTAGTTCTTCTGGTCTCTGGTAAATGAGGCCGTGGTTCATGTAGATTATTAGTCCTGTAGACTACTTTCTTCTCTGAGTCTTTTTTTTTTTTTTTTTATGGTCTTTCTCTTTTGTTCCAAATGAGTAGAGGCCAATAGTTGTATGCATGAAGTTCTTCTTCTTCTTCTTTTTTTTGTTTTGTTTTTAATACAGTGAATGGGAAAAAAAAAAAGCTTTGAGGATATTACTCATCCACAATTGGGCAAATAAGACTGAGATGATCATTTTTACATCCTCAGATTATAGTGTAGTACCTGGCACTTAGTAGCTTAAGGAACTTGCTGATGAATTAATTGTAATCACAGCTTCAAGTAGTTAAATAGTGTATAGTGGCTGGAGGAAATATTTGAAAATAGACTTTGCAAAACTTGACAAGTGTTTGTGGGGTTTCAGGGCTGCCGTAGGTATAGTATTGGCAAATATGATTTGAAGGCTTGAAGACTGGATGAATGGAAGAGTGATGGTTCCACCGAAAATAATGAGGGCAGGAGTAAGCTTATGTGAAAAATAATGTGTTCATTTGGAGACCTACCACTGGAAATGTATCTTAGCCATCTTAGATAAGATGGAAGAGTTATCCCTTTAGAATTGTGTTAAGGACAGATTAATAAAGGAGAGGTTATAGGGGAAATAGAGGATGCAAAAGAAAAGCTTTTAATCGAGTGAATAGTTTTGAAGTAGAGAAGAAATGGAAACAGAAGAAAAGGAACTATAGAAGAAAACAAAAAAAGTAGTCAAACCAGTAAAAGGAAAACCAAAGTTTGAGTATCATAGAGATGAAAAAGGTTAGATGTGGCAAATGATACTTAATGCTATAGATAGATAGAGAGCCGTTGTCGTTCAACTCCAACTCATGGTGGTGACCTTCTGTACAACAGAACTAAATGTTGCCTGATCCTACGTCATCCTCACGATCATTGATAAGTTCAAGTGGATCATTTTGTCTGTCATGCCAATCCATTTCACCCAAGGTCTCCCTCACCCTCACTGGCCCTCTGTTTCACCAAACGTAATATCATCCACCAGCAATTGATCCCTCCTGATGACATATCCAAAACAAGCAAGGTGGACAATGTTCTGTTGTGATCCATAAGGTTTTCATTGTTTAATTTGTGGAAGTAGCTCTCCAGGCCTTTGTTCCTACTCTGCCTAGTCTTCCTAGTCTGAAACCTGTCTACCACAGGTGACCCTGCTAGTGTTTGAAATACTGGTGGCAAAGCTTCCAGCATCAAAGCAACATACAAACCACCACATTGTGACAAACAGACCAACAGGTGGTGGACTTAATGCCTTGGGGAGATTGGAATGCAGTCGGGGGGAAGAAGGCCAGAAGTTTTTGAAGACTAAAGTTGATAGTGTGAAGGATCAGGAGGATGAGAGCTTTAGGACTGAAGAACCTAAGATGTAGGGGGCAGTATAGGACTTTTACTAAAAAAAAAAAAAAATACAAGCTCCCCCTTCACTTTCTTTTCTTGTATTGAGAGAATTGCTTTTAGTGGTTATCTCTTTTAAATCATATAACTGTTTGTGCCGAGTTCAGATTCTAACCCTGATCCATCTGGTTTCAAAACCTGTGGCCTTTTTAATGCTTTCCTTGTTGATTCATTAAAGACATTGAACTTAAAAATATAAAATAAAATTGCTGTGACTTTCTTTTGATTGGGCAATATTATTTGTAGAATGAACTGGCCCATGGAATTCTTGCATGTGTATAATATGAACCAGATCAGCATCAGCTGATTGTAAACTTGCATTCTTTCTTAGAATTTGAGAGTCAGGAAGTAAAAACTATACATTTTCTGTCAATAAGATCATTGTCAAAAATGTAATTACAGCTATTGTTTCTCCTACAAAATTCTCAGAGAAGTAAGGGAAAATGACAACAACAATAAGACTGATTCCTCATTGTACAAACAAAAAAACAGCAACTAGGATTAAAAACGCCATCTATATTAAACTATTTCTTCTGTGGAGTAGCTAGGTTAGAAGGAGAATCTAACATTCTGATGATCGTATTCAGCTAGCAGTAATTTGTCTATCTAACTTAATCTGAAACTTTGTCCATTCAGCAAAGTGCAAACTAATCCTTTCAGTTTAAAATGGAATATGCATGAGGTTTCTTTTTCTTTTTTTTGTCTTTTTGTTGCTGTTTTTTTGAACCTCTCTTAGGCTTCTGAAAGTTCTGGTTGGTACACAAAAAACCCATTTATTCAACATCCAGATTGCCCTACAAACTATGAATGCTCTCTAATATAAATATACTTAACATTAGCAGTATCCAGTTCAAAATAATTAGTAATAGTCACTATATTTATGCTGAGGTTTTTTTTTGTTTGTTTGTTTTTTTGTAATCTTTATAGTTATTTTGGTCTTGTTTCGACAGGCAAATGAATATAATGATTTGTTGCACTTATAAAGTTCTTCATACCCACAGCCAAGGAGTCTGCGAATCCGCACATTCACAGTCTCATAATCAATTCTTTGTATTAGTATACTTTTCTCTTTAAAAGAGAATCTCATTAACTCTATTTATTTTTTAATTTAGACTTTTTTATAGTAAATTATAAAGAACAAATTCTGTAATTATTCTAAGTCCCCAAATCTCAAGTTGTTACAACTATAAAAAATAAGCAGTAAATTTCTTTGAGCTCAGTTATATGAGAGGACACCCAGCTGAAGCTTATGAATTTAGCAGTTACTTCATCTGCTGTCAGGCAGTAAAGAACTCTTTTAATCTAAAAATACATACATACATAAAGCTTATCACATTTAAAATAAATTTATAAATTGATAATTGGTATGTATGTGTGTTCTTTCAGTATAGATTTTTGAAATAAATATTATAGAATGACTTGACTTCTTCATTTTAAAACCCAGTAAGAGGTAATGAGGGGCTCTGGTGATATAGTGGTTAAGTGCTCGGCTGCTAACCAAAAGATTGGTGTTTTGGAACCTACCAGATGCTCTGTGGAAGAAAGATGTGGCAGTCTGCTTCTGTAAAGATTTACAGCCTTGGAAACAATATGAGACAATTCTACTCTGTCCTGTAGGGTTGCTGTGAGTCAGAATCAACTCAACGGCAATAGGTTTTAAGGGGTAAAGCTAGTAAGTAATAAAAATGTTAAATATAAGTGTCCTGATCCAGCTATAGGCATGCTGACTGTATCATACGTATGCTGTAAATACAATGACTTTTAACTTCTATATCTCCGTGAAATATTGGGATAATATTTTCGAATGGAATGAATAACGGAGGATAGTTTTTTTAATGTTAAGTGTGAGAAGTTTGGGTCTATTATATCTTGCTTGCATATCAATCTTTTGCCATTGTATGGATTCTTCCTTTGAATTGTCATTGTTACCAAAGAAGAAACACACAAAAAGAGATTTGAACTGAAGTCGGCTTATTCACTTATATATGATTTATTTTGAAGGGCAAAAGCTAACAGAATGGGCTAACAATCATATGGGGAAATTAGTGTCTATGATGTTTTTTTCCAACTAAAGGATTAAATAATATGAAAGGGAAGCACTAATATTTGTCAAAACAGAACTACCTTAACCCAAGAGGATTATTAAAGTCTAGATGCGTTTTATATGCAAAATGACCTGTCAGGATTATGGAAAAAATTCTGACACCTGCCTCCTCATCAGTGCCCTAGACACGAAGGTGAAGAAATGCATTTCTGAGCTTGTGATTGCTTTGCTTACTGGGTTTGTCTGGGAATACATATGCTTTTACATGGCGTTTTCAGACTCATCTGAGTCTTTGACTGCAGAAAAAAGTCAGTTGAAGACAAAAAAGTACTACTATAAATGTATAATGTATACTGCTAAAAAAAAAAAAGCACTCTTTTCAGGATAAGACTGACAATAAGTATTTTATTGTGATAAGAATGCATTTTTATTATGTATCTTCATAGCCTAGCATTTTTCTGTTTACATTTTATATTGGATGAAAAATTTAAAGGAAATATTAGTTCTGAAATTACAAAAAGTCTATCACAGAATTATTTGATTAATGTATTTTTAGACCTACACTCTTAGAGCCAAATAACAAACTGGAAGAAAAGGATCCTTTTGGTATATTTTTAAACAATGCATGACGGGAAATGATAACATTTCTGGGTCAAGACAAATATTTAAAACCTGAAGCAAGATTATTTGGGTAATCGCGTGTGTGTGTTTGTGTGTGTGCACACGGGTGTGTTTGTGAGTGTGGGCTTGGCTTTCTGGTTCCAAATACGGAATTTTTCTTACATTAAGTACATTTTTAAGTAAAATTACTGAATCACTTTTTAAATTTTACTTAGATTATTCTAGATGTCTTAGATCTTCTTACAGATTCTCACATTTATTTGACCTCATACTGAAATGCCTGAGACTTTCATTATCCCAATGTGACAATTTTGTAAATATTTATTCTATTTGTTTGAGTTTGATATTGTGAACTGGTATAACTAGATATAATAAGGTTAAAATCTGGAACATTTCGAAGATTATATGGAAACTGAAGAAGTTACAGGTTGCTGAAACAAGAACACTGAAGACAAGATGTGTAACATACCCTCTAAGAAGTGACCATGGACAAATGATAAACGATATTTACCTCGTATGTCATGATAACTGTTTTTTAAAGACGATATCTGTGCCCTTTTTTTAACAGGGCTGTGGGAAAATGCATCGCTTACAAGCACTCAATCATCGTGACGTAAAGAAATAGCAAACCTTGAACATTTCAAAACAGTGCCTTTTCAATCAATTTTTTTCTTGAATACAGAGTTTATTTCAACATTGTGTCTCCAAAATAAGTAGCCTTTAAATATGATGTTTTTTTTTTTTATGGTGAGATGTCATAAGACAAGTAAACGGGTATATGAATATACATAATACATTATGATACATAAAATACATTTTAGAGGCAAAAGCAATTAAACAATATTAGTAGCAGTGTCTTAAGTGGAATATAAAGACATTTATATAAAGACAATAGTTATTTGAATTTTGTGATAACAAAATTGGCTTGGATTACTGGTGTTAACCACTCTTGTTCATATTCTTTCTCGAGTATATACTTTATTTATCCATGAAAAAGAGAGAATAGTTTGGGTTGATTTAGCATTAATTTGAAACATACCTTTCCTGTACTCATGAAACATTTATCTGTGGAAAATTTGTGACCCTTTTTTCTGAAGAGTGTATGAAATTTTCTAAACGAAATCTATTAAACACTGATTATATTCCAAATATTCATGATACCCTACACAGAAATTACAACTGGACAATTAATTTAAACTTGTTGGCAAATTCCAGCATAGTAGGAAGAATTGTTTCTTTGTAGTCATTTGCAACTTTTTCAGAGTGGCGTTCTCTATGCGTAAAATCACAAGCATGAATTCTGACTTCTACTCTTAACTGCTCCACCAAATGCTTCTCAGAATAAAAAATCTTGTCTCTGAGAGCTCTATAAACAAATCCTGACCTGAATGCCTCTGTTAGCATTCCTCCCAATTTATCAGATAAAAATGAACTCTGTTTACTTTTCAGACAAAGCCTCTATAATTTCTTTTTTAGAGAAAACAGTGAAATGCAGCATTATACTGTGTGAAACACACACAGGTTCTGGACAGCAGTATCTGGCAGGCAAAGGTTATATTGTGGCTGAACATACTTTGGACTTGAATCTTGGTTAAAGCCATTCAAAAGAACATGTATTAAAAAATTTTGTTCATAGTGTTCTATACCAGATTTTTATTCAATGGTTAGACATTTGGAACCTAAGAAATGTGAGATTTGTACGCAAAACATATTTATACTGACGGAACTTTGACATCTGATATAGTTCACAAGTCTGTGTTTTACAGATAATTTACAATGGTATCCGTGGTAGTTCATCTTATAGATGAGGTGCCTTTCTGGAAGAAATATACACAGGAATCCAGGAAAAATAAATATTTGAGTATCAGGGATACATTTTGTATAGAGACGCCTGGAAAAAAAATATTTCAGACATTGTAATCCGATAAATAAATAAATAAATAAATAAGTAAAGAAAATGAAAACAAAGACATAGAACTACTTCAGGAAGATAAAAAATAAGTTGACAATCTTCCCTTTTATATATACACTCGTACGAGACGCTAAAGAAGTAAAGTGTACTTGTGTGAGATATTTGTCTAAGTACTTACGTTCAACTAGTGGTAATAGAAGTGCTATAACACTATCATGTATTAATGACTTACTGGGTGATAGGCATTGTGTTAAGATCATTGGATGTATTATTTCATTTAATCTTGAAATAAGCCTAATACACAAACCCAAACCCAACCCCTTGCCATCGAGTTGATTCCGACTCCTAGCGACCCTAAAGGACAGAGTGGAACTGCCCCATAGGATTTCCAGGGAGCAGCTAGTGATTCGAACTGCAGACCTTTTTGGTTAGCAGCCGAGCTCTTAACCACTGCACCACCAGGGCTCCATAAGCCTAATAGGTATTGTAAATTTATTGTGAGAACAAGTTATTGCGAGCACCTTAATTTTTCGACCTGTGGTGCCACTGGCTAGTCCAGTTGAGAGCCATAAATTGAGCAGAGAGTCTGAATTGTTCAGGGACTCAGTGATAGGGCTAAATACTCATGAGGGATTTCGCTAGATCATTCAACTCTTTAAGATTGTGACCTAAGACAGATAGGAACCATGATCTATAGGGATAAGAGGCTAATGCATTAAACTTGTGTACCATCTTGCTTTTGGTATTTACCATTTGCCCTTGCTTTCCTTTTTACCTAATAAAATTCAGGGCAATAGGAATTTTTTTTTAAAACACAAATATTGTTGAAAGCTTAATCTAATTAGGCAGAGACTAAAATTTATGATCCGGTTGTTAATTAGACTTAAAGAACAAAGCTAATGCTGTTCCTTTTAGTGAGAAAGGCCTCTGAGGACCAGAGAACTGACCAATATTGGTTCTCCTGCTGGGAAAACACCATGCATAAACAAGTCCCCAGGGCTTCATTACCCAGCCTTTTAGACAAACACAAAATGCATCTTAGTTTATTTGAAAATCCTTACAATGATGCTTTATTGTATATCTATAAATTTTTCATGTTGACATGCGAAAGACTTATAAAAGTATACTGGCAAAAATGATAAACATTATAAATAGCACTTTTCCGTTTAATGTAAGATGATTGGAGATATTACACAGCGTGGTCATAAAATGAATATTGTTCTGTTTGGGGAAGCAGTTGTGGGAATGAGTGGTAATATCTAAACAGTCTGGTAAACTGTGCATTGTAAAAAAAAGTAATTTAACACTGTATAGAAAAAGTTGAGTATGCAATTTGTGATGCTTAGAAGAAAGATGTATCATTTGAGTGTGTCATTTTTTTCATATTTGAAAATACAGTTCAAAAATAAAATTTAAATGTCAACGCACCTTCCTGTTTCTTACTCTTTTAAAAATAATGGTCTGTTAACGTTAAAATATGTTTTAATACACTGGCCATGCTTTTTTTAAAATTTAAAGTGTATTTTCCTAAGAATTGAAAATAGAATGCCTCCAATCCATAAAGCCAGTGGGTTCCCCCTACCAAAGTTTCTCTACTTTGCCAGGTTTTTTTATACACATTTATTCGGACCAATTTTTATAGAATAAATATACCTTTAAATTTTGACTGGAGCTATTCAGGTTTGGTAACCAGTGGAATGTTAGAATTTCAAGTTTATTTGTCAATTAACTGGAATCATTGCTTAGATTGTCTTACCTAATAATTTTTCTACTGATTGTATAAATAGCAAATGTGATAATCTAAACTCAGTTTCTGATTGTTGTTGTTAGGTGCCATCCAGTCGTTTCCAACTCACAGCGACCCTATGTACAACAGAACAAAACACCACCTGGTCCTGCACCATCCTCACAATTGTTGTTATGCTTGAGCCCATTGTTGCAGCCACTGTGTTAATCCATCTCATTGAGGGTCTTCCTCTTTTTTGCTGACCCCCTACTTTACCAAGCATGATGTCTGTCTCCCTGGGCTCGTCCCTCCTGATAACATGTCCAAAATACATGAGATGAAGTCTCACCACCTTCACTTCTAAGGTGCATTCTGGCTTAATTTTTTCAAGACAGATTTGTTTGTTCTTCTGACAGTCTATGGTATATTCAATATTCTTCGCCAACACCATGATTCAAAGGCATCAGTTCTTCTTGATCTTCCTTATTCATCGTCCAGCTTTCGCGTGCATTTGAGGCAATTGAAAATATCATGGCTGGGGTCAGGGGCACCTTAGTTCCCAAAGTGACATCTTTGCTTTTTAAAGCTTTAAAGAAGTCTTGCAGCAGATTTGCTCAATGCAAGTTTCTGATTAAATATGAAGAAGTCTATTTCTTCTATGTGAAAGAGCAAATTTCCATTTTAATATGTCCTCTGGTTTACAAACATTAGAACATGTTTCCACAATGTGTTCACAGAAGCACCTAGTCTGTGAGTCACACGGCAACATTAAAGGATAAACATCCTTTGAATATAGAACCCAGCATGTGATAGTTTGAGTTGGTTGTTTTCTGTGTAGAAGGGTAATCAAAGAGAGAATGTGGCTTTCAGAGCAACACTGATGATGCTACTTACTCCTTGGCTTCAGAGAAGAAGCCAGGTCCCAGGGCAGAGTCCTACCTAGTTCTCCAAGAAAAGAGCACAAGAAGGATTCTTCTTGGTATGAGGACTTACCACCATGACCAAGACAGACATTTTGGTGAATGTTAAGACCTTTGAAATCTGCATGTATTTAAGTGAACCAAGTTACTTTATAGACAAAATGGCCTTCATTTTTGCTGATCGGGCCATGACCTTGGAGTAGCAGAAGGTGAAGACCAGTCATGACCTAATCAACAAAGGGAAATAAAATTATATCATCACCCGGTGCTAGTCATTTTCATGGCTAAGAATTCATTTTTTTTTTTTTTTGAAGGATTTCTCATTTTAACTAATGCAACACTTCATACATTTCTTAAAATTTATAGAAAGGTATAGAATTGGAAAAATTCAAGTATAAAGTGAAGCATACCTTTCTTTTTTTTAAAGTATGGCTTCACTAGGAATTATTTATTTAACCAATCTTATGTACCTTTTTTTTTTTTAATGCAGAAATCAGGAATCTGTATGTTCAGATATTACATTAGTTTTATATAGTTTTGTTATCGCCGAATGGCTGTCAGCATCAAAGGCAAATAAAAACCAAAAGCAAAGACTGATTTGTGTTATGTGAGATAACAGCTTAAGACAAACATCAATGGTCAGGGAATACTGATTCAAAGATTTTGTTTTTATAACTTTACATCCAACTCTGAAAACAATTCCTAAATGTTATAGATAGGTCTTGTAGTTAAACTGATCAGTGCCATCTTAATCCGATAGATCAATATGCAGCCTTCCTCCAAAATCTCTGGGGCACTCTTTAAGAAGTTGACTATAAAATATGAAGTAAGCATTTATGAAGCATTTAAGCTCTCTTCTTGTCAATGACTCCATTCAGTGCTAATATCTAATTGTCCTGTGTTCCTGGACCTACTGCTCTTCATGTAAGTTCTCTTGTCCCAAACTTAATATGATTACTTTAGCAACTCTTTTCTAAAGGTCTTCTTAGATCTCTCTCTCATATTCTCTGATGATTCCAGACTCTGTGCTCCTTTGTATACTAAAATCTTCTGTTTGGATGCAATAATTTTATATTTAAGGTTTCTTTTACTCTACAGCAAATTGAGTTAATTCATTCAACACAACAAGTATTTACTGAGAAATCATTATTTGCCAAGCTTCTGTATGTTGATTGGGTAAATCATGTTCACAAATCTTTTACTAATCTAGACAAAAGAAAAAAAAAATTTTCTGGAATCATCATTAGATTAACTGAAATTAGCTCATACTCTTTTTGAGTTGTTGTGTTCTTTACCACTTCCCATAAAATGATGAATTGTTGTCCCTCCTGCCAACGTAGACAGGCATTTTTCATAGAAATCATTATAATTTCTCAGAAATGGAACACCTGATGGCTCTTGGAAGAAGTAACATTGGAATATAGGGTCAATGTTATCAGGATTTTCCTGGTTAGAAATGACATTACAATTAAAGTGGATTTTCTATTGAGTGTTTTTCTCTCGTTGTCTTTCCCTCCCTAGATTTCTATCCATGAGGGAGACATGTTGTTTTTTCCTTTTAGCGCCTAACCACTCTTTAAATAAGTATTTTTTAGATTTCATTATATTCAAATGAACAGAGTACTGTACAAACTAGATGTGGCATTTCCTTTTCTCCAATTAACATTTTTCAGACTAGCAGTTTGTCACTTCAGTGTTTTATATTCAGCTTATTTACAAAACACAGAACAACTTCTTATTTTATTTTCCATATGTTCATTACTTTAATTTGTTGAAATGGAGAAGTACAAGAAGTTGACCAAAATATAAAGTAAGCATTTATGTATGAATATAGAAAGGAGTATGCCTTTAAGTCCAATTGTATTAAAAAAAAAGTATTCATCAGAAAACAAGATTTTTTTTAAGCTGTTAAGCAGAACAAATGGAAAAAAGTTTATTTAAAGGACAGTTTTTAAAGTTACTGCCAGATGGTATTTTTCTGTCTCCTAAGTAAAAATAAATGCACTGATGATCAACTTAAAAATACAGAAACAAAACAAAACAAGCAAAAATAGCCTGACAATAAAATCAAGGAAAATCAAGCAGAAATGTAATAAAAGATAATTTTAAAGATTACATCTACTTTATTTTGACAAGCAGTTAAAATTTATAGAAATATTTTAGTTAATAGCAATCTGCCATACTTCTTTATTAATGAAATAGTCTAGATTTGTTTTATAGGAAAAAAATGTTAGACTGAAATATAAGCAGTTTTAAACTTCCAGGTACAGTTTTTAATAATTGCATGTATTTGTCTATAGGGTCACTATGAGTTGGAATTAATGGCAATGGGTTTTATTTTTGTCTTGCAAAATTTTATTAAAAAACACACTTGTTACAGAAGTATTAAAATGTGTAGAACCTAAATCTGTCAAGTTAACTGCCTTTCATTTTTCTCTCCCCACCTACCAGGCCTCATTAAATTAGTCTGAAAAAAACACTATCTCTTTAAGGCTGAGAAAGTATTGTGCTGATGAGCCAGGGGCCGCCCACCAATTGGCAGACCCATTGGGTGATAAATGTCCAAGGACGTCCAGGCCGACGACACATTTTTCATCATTAATCCAACCCATTGTAACCAGGGCCACTCATATTGATTCGAACTAGGGGGAATCATCTGCTGTTAAGAGGGTGATGACTCACTAAAAATGAAGCCCTGAAACTAATCAAATATATTTAGAGCCTTCCCTGGCAACTTGCTGGGAGAGCAGCAGTAGTGAGCAAATAGGTTTGCAATACACAGGTAGCAAGGCCCTTTTAAGGAAATGGTCTGCTTTGTATGGGAATGTGAGAAATCAAAAGCCTGTGTGATTTTAGCTATTATAAATTATAGTATGAATGTTGGTTTGGATTAATTTCATACTACCAGTGCTTGAATGTTTCATTAAAAACATAATTTGGAAATATTATGCTAGATCTGTATAATCTAGGCACTCCGTTACAAAGATCAGAATTTAATACTTTTAAATACTCTTTAGGATTGCTAAATATTTTGTGTGTTTTTCTGAGTTTGTAATAGACTGTTAGAGAAGAATGCCCAATGTTTATTTTACTGAATTAGCAAAATTTGGTGGGAAAGGGGGATATTTCTTTTTCCCCTTGCAGAATTCAACAAACTTAGTCAAATTTAGATCTCTTATGTTTTTATCATTTTATTTTGCCTAATAAATTAATTTTAGGTATATTTTGTCAGAATATACTTACATACATTATGGTAGTTCAAGGGTATATATGCATATTAACCAGACATTTTATTATTTGTATATGAATATATATTCATTTTAGGTAAATGTTTTATTATTTTAATTTATATGTATTTATTTTAAAATGGCTCAAGTACAGTCATAGTTAGAGAACCGAAGGTAATGGTTAAACAAACTTATGCGCTCCAGCAAACAAGGAAACATGTTTTTATTTTCAACTTGCACCTGATTAAGTAGAAAATGAATTTAAATGTTTAGATTTATTCATTGGAAGTTTTGTTTACTTCTATTTTGAGTGTAATAACTACATACAATAGAATTAAAAAAAGGAAAGGCAAAATTGGGGAATAATTTGCCTTAAATAACGAAGAAATGGGACCTAATGAAAATCTTTGAGATCAAGAAGAAAGTAGGGAAGGAAAAGAGAAAACAAAATGAATAAAGCAACACCTTTAATTGTTCCAGTACCTCCAATTGTTCTTATGCATGGAACCATTGGCCATCTTCTCCTAAAATATTTTACGGTATCATGAAAAAATATTTTATGGTATCATATAATAACTATTTCTGCTGGATAGGATTATTCCCACATGATTTCTCAGGAGGAAGGTCATCGATCTACTTTTGAAATATTATTTCCTCCAAATTCCAATGCTGAAATTTCACACCTTTCACATTTGCAAGTTTTAATGAGGACTGCATATTATAGTTGTCAAATGCCGGTAGTGTTGGCTGAATTTATATGGAAAGCTTTCTTACTGAGCAACAGATGACCTTGTTTTATCTACCTTGTGATGAATATTCAGTCTGAGTTCATTTTAACTGGGTCTGTGTGACACAGTGCCAATAAGTAATCCATTATTAAGCATCATGTAGAAGCAGGAGACTGATTAAATAATTATTTCTTTCAAAGTGACGTTTGATTGTGTGTACATGGAAACGGGGTCTGTTTAGGGCTATTTAGGAGTCCCTGGGTGGTGCAAATGGTTTATATGCTCTGCTGCTAACCAAAAAGTTGGAGTTCCAGTCTACTAAGAGGCTTCTTGGAAGAAAAGCCTGGTGCTCTACCTCAGCAGAATTAGCCACTGAAAACCACATGCAGCAGAATCCTACTGTGACACATGTGGGGTTGCCACGAGTTGGAATAAGCTCAATGGCGACTGGTTTGGGCGCCAGTGAAGCCAAGTGGGGGTAGTCAGAAGATGTCTGACTTGGGGAGTTGATGTGAACACCATTGACCTCTGTGTTTTTCCCTTTAGAAAAGGAGTGAGAGCAAATTGTTTGGAAACATCCAAATGCAAAAGAAATACAAGTAATTAATATAGCTTCCTATTGTAGGCAGAATAATGGCCCCCAGAGATATCTGCTTCCTGATTACCAGAACCGTGAATGTGTTACCATACATGGCAAAGGAGTTTACAGATGTGATTTAGTTAAGGATCTTGATGTGGAGAGAGAATAGTGGATTGTCCAGGTGGGTCCTTAGCAGTGGAGAACCTTTCTTGACTATACTCAGAGGGATATATTACTAGGGAAGAAGATCAGAGAGATGCAACATTCAGGGCTTTGAAGGTGGAGAAAGAGGGACATGAGCCAAGGAATGAGGGTGGCTTCAAAAAAATGGAAAAAGCAAGGTAGCATATTCTTCCATACAGTCTGCAGAACGTAATGCAGCCCTGCAGACATCTTGATTTTAACCCACTGAGACTCATATCAAACTTCTGAACCCCAGAACTGTAAGATAATAAATTTGTGTTGTTTCAAGACAATAAAAACCCAGAAAACCAAATCCATTGCCATTGAGTTGATTGCAACTCATAGCGATCCAGAGTAGAACTGCCCCATAGGGTTTCCAGGGAGCAGCTGGTGGGTTCGAACTGCTGACCTTTTGGTTAGCAGTCAAACTCTTAACCACTGCGCCACCAGGGCTCTTCAAGACAATAAGTATGTGGTAATTTGTTAGGAGGGATCCCTGAGTGGTGTAAACATTTAAGTGCTTGACTACTAGTTGGAAGGTTGGCAGTTCAAACCCACCCAGAGGCTCCTCAGAAGACAGGCCTGGTGATATGCTTCTGAAAGGTCACAGCCTTGAAAACGCTATGGAGCATTTCTATTCTGCACACATGGGGTCACCATGATTTGGAATTGACTCGAGGGTGAATAATAACAAATTTGTCAGGGAAACAATAAACAATACAATTCCTATCATATTTAAAATAAATTCTAAAGTTTATAATGGTTTTTGATGACCCCCTTGACCAGATACCTGACTTCTTCACAGACTTTATCTCCCACCATAGAGCCCTG
The DNA here is from genome assembly GCF_000243295.1 of Trichechus manatus latirostris. Taxonomy (NCBI): domain Eukaryota; kingdom Metazoa; phylum Chordata; class Mammalia; order Sirenia; family Trichechidae; genus Trichechus; species Trichechus manatus. The sequence continues at coordinate 14,644,386 of NW_004443948.1, read as the reverse complement.
GTGACACAGTGGGCAGTGGTTAACAGTGGCTGCTACCCAAAAGGTCAGTGGTTTGAATCCACCAGTTGCTCTTTGGAAATCCTGTGGGGCAGTTCTACCCAGTGCTATAGGGTTGCCAGGAGTTGGAATCGACTCAACAGCAATGGGCTTGTTTATGTTGCACCTCAGCCACTGCTCTGCAGTCTTCCTTGCCTTCTTGCTATTGGTGGAGTATGTCACCACCTTCCTGATTCAAGGCCTTTGCAGTCACTGCTTCTTCTGCCCAGAGTCCCCTGCCCCAGGTATCCCCAGTGCTCACTATTGTATTCATTCAGGTCTGTACTTAAAATCACCTCCTCCAAGTGGCCCTCCCTGGCCAGTAAGTGCATTATCTTACCTAAAGTAAGTTGGCCTTTTGTCTTTGGTTCCTGAGTGATAATTTTTGGAATGCCCTTGGTAATCAAAGTGTCTTTGTTATCTAAAACCCCAGGCAACACTTGAAAATTTGTGCAAATGCCTGGGAACTATACTGACCACAATTGGTCAGCTAATCTCAGGAAAGGCATAATTTAATCAACCATGCATATTCAGTCATATATAGTCAATGAGTCAGTCAGTAATGACTGCGCATCTAGAGAGTCTGAGTTTCATATTTAGGTTGAGTTAAACAATCAGAAGGCCTTAAAGTTGAATGTGCCTAATATGATCCTGCTGCTGGTCTTGGTACTTTTGATTCAATGGTAAACAAGGCAAATAATATCTACTTAGGGAGACATTAAACAAGCATCCACCTTCAAGAGAATAACAGGTTCAGATAAATTCTGGGAAGAAATTAACAGCATGCTATGGTAGAGGATGTGGGAGCAGTGGTGGTTCGGTGGTAGAAGTCCCGGTGAGAGACCTGTGTTCAATTCCCAGCCAGTGAACCTCATGTGCAGCCACCTGTCTGTCAGTGGAGACTTTAGCATTGTCCTGATGCTGAACAGGTTTCAGCAGAGCTTCCAGACTAAGATAGACTAGGAAGAAAAGTGTTGTGATCTACTTCTGAAAATCAGCCAACCAAAACCCTATGGTTCACAGCAGGACCAGGCTGTGTTTCCTTCCATTGTGCATGGGGCTGCCATGAGTCAGAGGCTGACTCGACAGCACCAAACAACAACAATGGAAAATAGCAGGGAAGGCCTTGTCAAGGTGGTCAGCTCTGAGGAGGGAACATTTAAACTGGAAATTGAGGATAAGAAGGAATTCAGCTCAGAAGGAGTCACAGAAAGACAGTTCTAAGCAGAGGGAATCGTCTTCTTAAAGGCCTAGAACTGAAAAGGGGGTTAGCAAATTTAAGGGACTGAAACAGGACCTGTGGCTGAAGAGTGGTAAACAAAGGGCTAGAGTTATCTAATGTGAGTATGGGAAGGTCATGAGCAGCCCTACTGAGCAGCCCTACTATGCAGGCTTTGAGGACCAAGATAAAGAGTTCAGATTGTATGTGTGACTTTCTTTCTTTCTTTGGTTAGCTCCCAAAATGTTTCTTAGCAATACTTTTTATTTTAACAAGCATTTTATAAAAATATACTCTATGTTAGGTCCGTGGGATTGAAAGATAAACTTTTAATGGTCCCTACTCTCAAAGAATCTAGACTCAAGGGAGACAGATGTGTAAACAGATAATTACAATACTGTGTGATACATATAAATGTCAATAGTAATGATTCCCAGAAGGATAATATTTGGTGATAGATAATGTGAAGCATTAGCTCCTATGGTGAAAAAATCTTGAATGACATCCATCCTGGGTTTTCATCTTCCGTGGTAGCACACACTCTTTGACTCTTCTTTAATGAAGTTGTCCCCCATCTTATTTTATTATGAGACTTGAATCATAAGGCTTTGCCATTCTATCTTGGAGACCTAGGTTAAAAAACTTGATGATCACTACTGTGGGAATCAGAGAGGTCAGATGAGCTTGCTGATTGTATGAGTGAGCACAGTCACCAGTCTCTAAATGGTGGTGTCCAGGGAGCAGATACATGGGTATTCATTAAAAAAAAAAAAAAAAAAAAATCACAAAGTTTAACCTGGGTGTTTTCATTGCAAGTTAAAATCAGTCAAAATGGTTGTTGACCTCTTGTTCTTTAGCTAATCACAATGGTCAGTCAGTGGTTCAGGCTATTCTGCTTCTAATGGTCCTAATCATTTTTTTACATCACAAGAAAATAGTGTACTTTTAAATATTTATGAACTGACATAAAAATATCCTCATTATATATATTGTTGAATATAAAAAGTAGATGGAAAAAGAACATGATCTCATTTATACAAAACAATTCAATGGAAAGGAGACTGAATTTTTAAAATAATATAATTTCTACTTTTTATGATACAGTAGTAATTCAATATATGCCAATAATTAGTGTGTGTGTGTAATCTATATAATTTATTATATGTAATTTAATCACTGTAAGCTAAGGGTATGAAATGAGAACTATTTCAAATATTCTAAACCTGGTAACTTTGGTAGCTGTCTCTGTTATTCGATATCAATTTCAGAGCCACGAAGAGCAACATAATGAGTGTAACTTAAAATTTTCTTTTGTCATATCACCCTCATTGGTCATGTAAAAGTTTTCAGAAATGGTGTTTATATTTTGCTTCTTAATAGATCATTTTGTCTTGAGTGAAATTGTAGCTTCTAGTCTATATGCAGACCAGATGTTGCTTCAGTTGAATGGTTTTATCACAAAAAGTGCAGTTCAACTCCATTCTTAGTCATCATTTGAATATGGAAAAGCAAAAAGAAGACAGTCACAATGAGTGTGTTCTTAAAATCATAAGTATCTGAAAGCCATTCAGTTTTATAAAAAGGTATATGGTGTGTTTGATACTAGTGACTGGAGGACAGGTATGCTTTAAGCACGTTGTCTCTGAGTAACATGCCAACTGGCAAGCAAGGGACACCCCAGACACCACATTGCAAACACTCCTCATGAAGGCCTCAGATTCCAGGCTATCAGGAATCGCACATTTGCAAGTCTTTCTTTGTCCTAATGAGTGTATATAATTTGATTGCAATTATTAAACATACTGAATTTTTTTCTCCTGTTCCTCCTAGTTATCATTTATCAAGCACCTACTAAGTGCCTGTCATTATCAGATGTGCTACATCACACTTAATTAATTTTTATGGCAACCTTGAAAGGTAGATAATATTACCCTTATTATGCAAAGTGTAGAAAACCATAGCTACAGAGATTTTAAGTAACTTGCACAAGGTCACGTAGATCATGAAACGGAATAACCTGGGAATTGAGGTCTTTCCAAATTCTCTCCTCTTTCTACAACACTGCATTCTCTCCCTGTGTTCTGTCAGGAGGTACCTCACCGTTTCACCATTAAGGAGTTTTTAAAATCTTCTATAATAATGTAAGGGGCCCATCCTTCCAAAAATCAGCGAACTCCATTGCGGTCATTTGTTTTTAACTTAGTCTAGGGGAACTTGGGAGGCCTGGTGGTGCAGTGATTAAGAGTTCAGGCTGCTAACCAAAAGACTGGCAGTTTGAATCCACTAGCGGCTCTTTGGAAATCCTATGGGGCAGTTTACTTTGTCCTATAGGATTGCTATGAGTCAGAATCGACTCACCGGCAGCTAACAACAGCAACATGGGAACTTGAGCATGTAATGACAATTACAGTTTAATTTTTCTTATAAGTTATATTTATGGTGTTGCTCTTTGTGGCTCTGAAATGGATTTAATAACAAGTCCCCTGAGCTTTGAATAGACCAAGAAATAAAAGTATTTTGGAAACTCAGGTGAGGATATCATTGCAATTTTTTCATCTTTAAATCCTACATAAAAATATTTTGGTTTGCCTTGTTTTACGTGTTTGTGGCATCAGAATATTTATTTCTGCATGTCTTGACCTGTATATTAATGAGGCATTCAATGAATATTCACTGCATGCATGGCCTAAATTTTATATAATAGCTGGTCTTGGTACTGAAGTCATCAGTATGATTTCCAGGAAAAAAAACTAGACCCATGTAGTAAAACCTGCAGTTAGCAATGGGGTATACCTGCCAGCAACCAAAATCCTAAGCACTGTTGATCTTTAGATTCTGCCTTGATCTTCAAGGACAAACAAATTCTGGGTGGCCTAATGGATTTTACTAACTTAAAAATTATACATCTTGATTACTCAGAAATCCCTAGGATTAAAACAGATTACATATCTAGGCTGTTTTGAACTAATTGAGGATTATGTATGATTCCCATTTAATCTGCATTTTTAATTAAAACAATAGTTTTAATTTCTGCATGCTCAGATACGTATGTACACATGTTGCACTCAAAAAAAGAGTCTAGACAAACATCAAAGATCAGAGGAACCAGCTGACTGTGAAATTCTGGTCACTGGGCTTTTTCTTTCAGATTTGACCCTATGTTGCAAATTGCCATAGACATGTTTTCTACAGTATACAAATTATTGTAATTTTCTCCACCTGATTACATGTCCATCTTGTAGAATAACAGAGAAATGCTGAATGGTTTAAAGAAAGACAAATCAGTGATATTTCAGGAGAGGTGATGGTAGTCACAACTACCAGTGTATTTAACGGGGTTGCGATGAGTCATAATTGACTTGACAGCACCTGACAACAACAGCACTGGTCTTATTAAAATTTAAGGAAATGATCAGGGTGGGGAGGTTTTTCTGAAATATAGTTATTCTTGGTCTTCTAGCTCCATCATTGCTTTAAAAGATATTCTTCAGAGGCAATTTGATTTTCCCTAGCATGAGTAGTAATTGAATCATTATGTAAGAAAGCCTTCAACTGATTGCTTGCTTTCTTCTTATTCCTTCCTTTTTTCTCCCTCCCTTCCTCGCTTCTTTCTTCCTTCTGTCCTCCCTCCCCCGCCTTTCTCCTTTCTTTCATCAAATATTTATTTTGGTGCCTACCAGATGCCTCCTTAGGTGATTGTATTAGCTCCATAAAATCAAATTACTTACCTTCTCAGAACTGTATGACTGAATTTAATGGAAAGACCTTGGAACAGGAAATACTCAGAAAGGATGGTTTCCAGCAGAGCTCTTGTACGGTTTTCCCAACAGAGACACCTTCATCCGCAGTGCCTTTTATTTTAGCATGGAGGAAAATGTTTTCTCAGTCACTCACAGCAATGCAGCTGGGTTGGTAGGCAGCAAAGAGTTTTGAATGACAAGTCATGCTGTAAAGTCAGTTGGGATTTGGAGGAAGGCACGTCTCCCTTTTTTGGCATTGCACACTGTGGTGGTGTATCCTCCTGTGCCCAGAAAATTGAATAAAGTGCGTAATTTGTTTCTCCAGTCCCAAATATGCTGAGAGGCAAACCATTGAACATAAAGGCACAACCGTAGATGCGTGAAGAGTTTATGCAATTTGCCGACTATTTTTGCTAGAAGGTCACCTCACCGACTTTTCTGCTTGTGTTGATTAACAGGATTAAGTAATCCTTGGTGCAAATGTGTCATGGGAATGATTGATCACACTCAATTCTGGGGGGTGGGGGGTGGTACAAACTGTTTGTGCCATTTTGAGAGTTTGCAAATAATCTTAAGAATCTAATTTTTCCTTGAAAGCTTATAATATAAAAATAAATCAGGTTTCACATCTCCTTGGGAGGGAAAAACAATGTAAGTAAGATTGATGTGTAACTAAGGCATCAGAAGCCGATCATGGTTGTAACATTTGAAAATGTCAAGTTCAGAGTGTTTGAATATACTTTCTCTGGAAAAGTTACTGAATCAAACTTGTCTGTCTTTGTTAAGAAGCCAAATGTCAATTTATTATTTACATATATTTCGTTTTTTTCCTCTCATACTGCTTTGGGTTTTTATTGAAAGAGGCTTCAAGCCTTCTTTTTATAGGCTGTTTTGGTGATGATTGTGTTGATAGTGGCAGCTGAAACTGACACTGTTGGAATTGATTTACCTCTATTCTCTCATTCAGACCTCATAGCAACTCTGTAAGATAGGAACTGTAATCATCCTTATTTTGTAGATAAGTGAATTTAAGTACATTAGTAATGTCTTCAAGGCCACACAGCTAGTGGATGAAGGAGTAAGGCTCAAGCAAGGATGCAAAACTGTCTCTGCTTGGAAAAAGCAACTTCAATGTGAGTAAGATGTCTCTTTTGGTCATTGTCTCTCTTAGAACAAAATACGACTTACAATTTCGCCTGGCTTTCTCCTCATTCAAAAAACGTGAATAGGAGGCACATCTACTTTATAACAGAAACTAAATAAGAACAATTCACTCTCTTCCTTATTTAAGTATGTTGGGAGTCTACTTTGAATCAGGTCTCCCAGCCAAACCCGGCCTAATTCTGCAGGAATCCAATGGAACAGCTAGACATGTAGGACCAGCAACCAAGTTCAGTGGTTACTCCATGGTTACCCATTAGTAGTAACTCTCCCCTCTACTTCACCTCCCTAGGTCATGGCTTTTAATAATGTTGGACAGAATCTTCCTATAGACATGCTGATTTTAACTTTGTGTTTGATGGGTGGGGTTAAAAAAAAAAACCTTTTTTTTTTAAAGCAGAAAAATACGTCTTCATATTATCTGAACTTTTACTCTTTTCAAATAAATATATCTCTTATAAACTGACAGTATACCTCAGAAGTAAGGAACAACTTTTTTCCCCAACAAACCTATGGAATAATTTTTAATGGGTATTTATGAAAATAAATTTGCAACTTCAAGTGTCACATTTTCTGTTATGAAATTTATTATTTAAAAATATATATCTGTTTGAATCTGTATTTGAACCTTTTTGTACTGCTAAACTTACGTTCAGTTCTAATGAAAATAACAATAATGTTCGTGATTTTTCTGGAATATGCAATTTTCTTTTTTCCATTTTGTCAGTTAATTGACTCTTCAATGGTCCACCTGATAGCACTTTTTAAAATTTAGCGTTTTCTCCCTCATTGTAAATGTGTAAATAAACAACTAAAAACAAAACCAAAAAAAAAAAAAAACCTTCAAGGCAGATTATCCACAGTGTCCTTCCTAAAGAAAACTAACTGAAAGGTTGAAGGTTTGAACCCTCCCAGAGACACCTCAAAAGAAAGGCCTGGTGAATAAAAAAAGAAAAAAAAAGAAAGGCCTGGTGATCTGCTTCTGAAAGGTCACATGGGGGGGTCTCCGTGAGTCAGAATTGCCTCAACACCAGCCAGTTAGGTAGAGAGTTTAGGAATGTGTCAAGATTTTATACCCGCAGCTCGGTTGCATGTAGTCTTAACCTGGATTAACAATGTGTGCTATTGAAAGAATTATTTTACTTTTCAATGTATAGGGCAAAAAAGAATTCTACTGATTTTATTTAAAGATGGGTTTTAAGGAATACCAGCCTCCCTTTGACTGAAAATAAGGCAAATGTTGAAGTAAATTATATAGAAAAGCATCTTGAGATGTGAAACAGTCATAAGATTGAGGCTGTGTAAAACAAGAGAATATATATATATTTTAATGTTGATTTTGTCTCCCTTTTAGAATAAGATAATTTTAGTGTTGTGCCTTCTTTACATTAAAAAGAAATTATTGTAAAAAATTACTGTCTTGTAAGAAAATATTTCTATAGTCCATTTAGCATTTTTAAATTTTTCATAAATGCATTGTCTTAGTTATCTAGTGCTACTATAACAGAAATACCACAGGTGGGTGGCTTTAACAAACAGAAATTTATTTCTCACAGTTTAGGAAGATAGAAATCTGAACTCAGGGCACGGGCTCTAGGAGAAGGCGTTGTCTGTTTGCTCTCCTGTTTCTTGGTTCCTTGGAGATCTCATATGGTGTGGCATCTGTCTTACCCATTTCTGCTTTCTTGCTTGCTTAAAAGAATATCTCAAAGATGATTGGTTTAAAACACAACCTACACTGATATGGGCTCTTAACAGAACAAAGAAAACCCATTCACAAGTGGGATTATAGCCACAGGTATAGGGTTTAGGATTTATAACACGTACTTTTTGGGAGACACATTTCAATCAATAACACGTTGCAATACTGTTGAATTGGTACATGATTTATACTATCTGCTGACTGGCCCCACATAAAAAGCAACACTTGCTTGGCTCTTGTTAGTTTAGTTTTTCTTCTTTCATCAATGGATTGGTGATTTGAAGTATTCTAACCTCTATACATGGTGGGTAGTTGTTGGTTCAGTGGGAGAATTCTCACCTTCCATGTGGGAGACCCTGTTCAATTCTGGGCCAATGCACCTCATGTGCAGCCAGCGCTCATTTGTCAGTGAAGGCTTGCTTGTTGCTGTATTGGTGAACAGGTTTCAGTGGAGTTTCCAGTATAAGTGAACTTGGAAGAAAGGTGTGGCGATCTAAGTCTGAAAATCAGCCTTTGAAAAAACCCTATGGATCACAAGCGTCCTATCCACAACTAACTATGGGGATCTGCAAGACTAGGCAGCACATTGATCCATTGTGCATGGGGTCACCATGAGTCAGGGGCCAACTTGACAGCAACTAACAACAACAATCTCTGTATAACAGATATTTTGTACCTGTGAACTATAAATACATAAAATAGTTTAAATAATTTTATTTAAATATGGACATTGTATCAGTTTATTTACTAACACAAATTTTTTTTTATTGTTGTAATTAAATGAAGTTTACACTTCAAGTTAGTCTCCTATACAAAAATTTTTTTACATACATTGTTATGAGATCTTAATTGCTCACCCCATTCTGCGACAGCACACTCCTCCTTTCTGCCCCTGATTCCCCATGACCATTCAACCAGCTCCTAACTCTCTCTGTCTTCCCATCTCACCTCTGGACAGAAGCTGCCCCTTTGGTCTCTTGTATCTACTTGACTAAGAGGCAAACTCTTCACTAGTATCTCTTTATGTCCCACAGTCCAGTCCAATCCCTGTCTGAAGAAGTGGCCTTGGAAATTGTTTTAGTTCTGGGCTGATAGAGAATCCAAGGGCCATGCTTTCTGGGGCACCTCCAGTCTCAGTCAGACCATTAAGTCTGGTCTTCTTACTAGAATTTGAGTTCTGCACCCCATCCCTCTACTGCTCCATCAGGGACCCTCTGTTGTAACACAAATTATTTTTATATTAAATACAAAACCAAGAACCAAACCAAACCCATTGCTGTTGAGTCAGTTCTGACTTATGGCGACTCTATCACTTCTGACTCATTACGACTCTATAGGACAGGGTAGTACTGCCCTATAGGGTTTTCAAGGAGCTGCTGGTGGATTCCCACTGCTGACCTTTTTGGTTAGCAGCTGAACTCTTAACCCCTTCACTACCAGGACTCCATAGTAAATACAAAGAAATACCATTATCTATGGGTGATTATTCTCACTTATCAAGTAATGCTTCTCTCATCCTCTTATCAGAGAGCTAAGATTTAGAAGGAGTTTTGAGATATGAAATGATTTAGTGAGAAAGTTATTCTCTATATCCATTTTAGTTAGCAAGGTGCTTTCTAAAATATAAACTTTATATGATATGTAAAATCCACTCAGTCACACTATTCATATTAAGAATCAATTTTAATACCAGTTTTGTATTAAATAAATCAGAATTATACTTTTGATACGAATTTTATGTGTAGATATTTAAATAAAACACTTGTCTATTAATTTATGGTTTTGCTAATGTTTCTCCGTTTTGCTCACATTTAATCAAAAGAACCGAACCCATTGCCATCGAGTTGATTCTGACTCATGATGACCCCATGTGTACAGAATAAAACTGCTCCAAAGTGTTTTCATGGCTTGATTTTTCAAAAACAGATCACCGGTCACCAGGCCTTTCTTCTGAGGCACCTCTGAGTGTATTCAAACTGCTAAACTTTCACTTAATCATTTGTGCACCCAGGGACTCCTCATCTTCACATTAGCCATCATTTTATCATTAAAACCTGCTTAGAAATGCATGTAATGGTGTATGATATCAACATGATTTTTAGATGAAGGAAATTTTTAAAAAATCACAGTTGCGATTTATATTGGACATTTGTGTGTGTTTTGCCTATACAAAATCTAATATTATTTTGAACTGCTTTGTGCAGCTCTCAAAATAGAATTAGATGTAAAGTTCCAGGGAACACAAATGGATAGTCATAGGCTTTTGGTGTGTAGCAGCTTTAAGAATATGCTCCGTTAATGTGAGGCAGTTGCAAATTCATTGGGTCTGTGTTTAAACCTTTAAGTACTTTGAGTGAAGTCTATTAATGATATGCCTTACATGCAGCTGACATTTTAAGGTCCTTCCTGCTTTTCAAAAAGAGTGGGCATTAAAGATGTCTTCTTACTCCTGAGAGCTGATTTCATACACAATAGGAGCTTATGATGGATTCTCTCCCACTGTGGGAATTGTCCATGAATATCTGAGGGTGCGAATTGGCTCAGATAAAGAATCTATCATGAGCTCTCTCCTGTACAAGTAAGACTTGTGCATTAGAAAAGGTGTGCTGAATACAGTTCCTAGTCTCTTCTGTGTTCTAACCATTTGGCGAGGTTGTACCTAGAGTGAACAAACCTATCAGGAAATGTGTCTATCCCATGAACTTGTCCACTCATTTACCTCTCTTAAAAAAAAAAAAAGTACTTCACTCAGAATGCAAAGCTGTGTAAGAAATCAAAAGCTGTAATTCTATTCTCTTAAGCTATAAAACTGTATTTTTCTTTACATAAAGTACCTGGCATTTAGAGGTGTTTTGCTTTCATATGATTGATCAAGCTCTAGGTTGATCCATACACTCCTAAATTGCTCTATCATAAATTCGTATTTTCTTTCATTTTAAAGAACATGGAGATTGAATTGAAACCAACAAATATAGTTCGATAAGCTGGCATAACAGTCAACCTGCTGATGGCTGATAATAAACAATGTTAGAGTCGTCAGTGTCGTTTCATTGACTCTTCACCTGTTAACACTTAGCTTCTGAAAATCTATTAGGCTGAACCTAATTAATAATAGTAGGCAGACATTATTATTATATGGCGATAAATGAGCAGTATGTTTCATATTTGTTTGAAGATGGGCTATAACTTATGACCCTGTGGCTTATGACCCAATAACTCACTGAGTTACGTGTGTCATCTTAAATTTAGGTTTTGTTTAATGAACCGTATTTTCATATCTCATGAGATATGGAGATATCTTGGATTTCTCTTGGTTTACTATCACAAATTAAAATTTCTTTACATAATGAAAAAGGTATTAGAAAATAAAATGTTGGCTAGAATACTTAGAGCTCTATTGTCACACAGATTTCATTCATTCGTTTTTCTGCATAACTGTTTATGGGAGACCAACTGTGAACAAGAGAGATATAGTCCTGCTGTCATGGGATTTATATTCTGGGGAATGAGGGGAATAACATAAACAATGAAACAAATAAATAAACAAGAATAAAACATTTGATAATGACAATTGTAGAGAATTCAAATCTGCTGCAATAGATGTTCATGGGTGGTCATTATAATACGGTTGTCAGGCAAGGTCTCTTTAAAGAGAAGGCATTAGCCTGAGAGAATCATAGATCTGTAGAGCAAGAACATTGTACTCTGGAAGATGAAGCTTCTACTAAGGCCCACATGTGTAGAAGAACTTGACAAGCTTGAGGAAAAGAAGGCCAAGGTCATAGTAGTTGAGTAGAATAGTGGCAGGAATAAGTTCAGAGAGAAAGGTATGGATGACACTGGGCTGTATAAGCCACAGTAAGGCACGTGGATTTCATTTTAAATGCAAGAAGACATTGGACTTCTTTAATTAGTGGAGTGATATTATTTCATGTATTTTTGATAGATCATTATGATTGATGTATTATCAACAATTCTACTCTAATATTGGTGAATTTCTTGATGATTTTAAGAAATGAATCTCACATCTGATATAAGAAATATGCATAGTTTTGTGAAATTAATAAGTATTAGCATACAGATATTCATCTATTATTTATTAACAATTTATTCCAAAAATAATTGGTAATGTTAGTCTCACGTGGCAAATATAAATAGTAATACAAAAATAGAACTCAGTATTTTTGTTTCATAATCTATAAATTTAAGGCCAGAGAATTTGTAGAAAAAATACTTAAATATTTATTAGCCTTGGACAGTGTTAAAAAACATTCTCTGTTGCTGATTATCAAAATTTTCTTATTTTAGTAGATTAGTATCACATATAAACATCTTAACTGAAAGCAAGATTGCATAAGAGTTATTTACTTTGACATTTTCATCTAATTTTCAGTAAACTTAAGAGGGGAAAAAAGATGAAAATAGCAATAAATAGGATTCATTAGTTATGCATTCCACTTTGTGAGATGAATACCGTTAAATAATCCATTTCTTTCCTGATTGGTCATTTAATGTTAGCACCTGTGGACTGATTATCACATGGGTATATATAATGTATTGACAACAACTGAGGCAAAGTAGTATAGTAATAAGAAAGCCGGTTTGAGATTTAGGAGGTCTCTTTCTGCATATTTAACTACAGAGTTGGGCAAACAACATAAAGTATATGCAGTCAATTTCTTAATGTATGTAACAAGAGGATTAGAGTAAGGCAGTAGATCCAAAATTCTGGTCCATGGACAAATGTCAAGCTGACTGCAGCAGAATAATTGAGGAGATTTTTAATACTACTAATTCCGATATTCCAAACTCTTAAATAGTTATTTATATATCCGGGGTAGGTGGTGTCCAGGAATAGGTATTTTTAACAAGCATCACAAGTGATTCTGATGTGTAGCCATGTGTTAGAACCATTGGACTATGTTGTTGTTAGTGGCCCTCTAGTTGACTCCAACTCATGGCGACCTTATGTACAATAGAAACGTTGCCCAGTCTTGCACCATCTTCATGATCGTTGGTATGTTTGAATCCCTTGTTGCAGCTATTGTGAGAATATCCAAATCAAGCCAAATCTGTTGCCGTCTAGTGGATTCTGACTCATAGCAACCCTATTGGACAGAGTAGAGCTGCCCCATAGAGTTTCCTAGGCTGGAATCTTTACAGAGGCAGACTGCCACATCTTTCTCCATGCCACATCTTTTTCTATGGAGTGGCTGGTAGGTTTGAACCCGCGACCTTTCAGTTAACAGCTGAGCACTTTAAACACTGCACCACCAGGGCTCCATTGTTAGAATTGTTGTTGTTGTGTGCCGTCAAGTCGATTCTGGAAAAGATTCTTTTTTGAAAACAAAAACACGTCTTTAAATTCTATGCTTCTCTAAGCGGTTTCCAAGAATCTTCACAATATAAATTGGATCACCTTTGGGGATTTGGTGCTCAGGCTCTTAAGACATTTTGTTTTGGAATGAGTACATGCTCCTTCTATAGTTCAGTAGCATTACTTGCAGATATTTTTACAAATATCACAAAACATCTGACCTTTTCCCCTTCAATTTAGCTTTCTAGGAAAGGCATAAAATTTGCATGTGCTTTATTTAGCCCAGTCATTTTCTTCTTGGAATTTATTGTGTTCAAAGATTTATATATAGGGACGTTCTTCACAGCATATTTTGTAATAGGATTTACTTTAAACCAAGATAAGGATATAAAAATAAGAGATTGGTTAAAGAAATTTTGGCATATCAATATAATATTATACTTAGGGATTAACGTGGAAAAATATCAATTATATGTTTTTTAGTAAAATAGCAAATTACAAAATGGAATTATCCTATGTTTGTAAAAACAAAACAAAACGAAAAAGACAAAAAAACTCACAAAAAACTTCTACTGCAAAACACCTCAATACTGAATTATGATTTCTATCTCTGAAGAAATAGAATTATTAAAGATTATTTTGTATTTGTTTTCGATAGACCTGTTTTTCTTTGAGATGTATATGTATTACTTTACTTATTTATTTTTAATCCATCATAGCAGGTATAAAATGGGGCAGCGGCGTGAAGACACTTTTTTGTTCTCAGCCTACAAATCTGAATATATATTTTGAGACACTGTAAAACTGATGCCAGAGCTACAAGGTATAGGAGATAATCTTGTCAAGGGAGAGTTGGGTTAGTAAACCTCACAGTCAGAAATCTATATGTGCATGCACCCCCTTGCCATTGAGTCAATTCCAACTCATAGGGACCCTATAGGACAGAGTAGAACTGCCCCATAGGATTTCCAAGGAGCAGCTGGTGGATTCCAACTGCCGACCTTTTGGTTAGCAGCCGAGCTCTTGACCACTGCGCCACCAGGGCTCCATATGTGCATGGAGCCTTCTATTTTTCTACTGTGACTTAATGATACTCATTCTTAATAATCAATATGGACCAGATTTACCCATGCATGACTGCATGGTGAAACTTTTTCATTCCTACTCATCTTTTGTCGATAATTCTTCTTTTTGCCCCAGTTTCATGATTTGACTTTAATGGAATTATACTTAAACAGCTCAAAATTAAATGCTTAATTATATTCAGCTTCAATTACAGTTATTAATTGATCCAAACTTATTAGCATGACACCTGAGGGTAACTAGTTACATAAACGTGGCAGGAGGAAATTGTTTGAGTGTTAACACTGACATGCTAGTAACCTAGATGAATTCCTTTTTATTAATTTGATTAAGTTTCACAGCTTTGGAGATTCCTATTGGAAACCCAGGATCTTAGCCAAAACCTTATTTTACAAACGAAGACAATAGCACTCAAAAAGGTAAATTAAATGTTACAGGCGGGAGTAGTTCCCCCTCCAAGTGAGTTTATATCTCATTTTTTTAAAAATTATCTATTGTCCTTTTTGGATACGTTACTGCTCTTGATTATCCATGCCAAAGATAATTTTGAAACTTAAGAAAGACATTTTGCAATAAAATATATAGATAGTTCCCACATCCCAAGAAAATTATGTGGTAGATTTAAAAGTACTAACATCTCTCAATCAAAGCTTTCTACGGTCAAATAGCCATGTATAATGTCTTCAATCCCCTTGCTCTGCTTGGCTTCCTACCTGACTGGCCATTAAAAAGTAAGTTCTCGAAAGCAGGTCCTTCAAGTCTAGTGTCTGTCTCTCTGTCTTTCTCTTTCTTTCACTCACTTCCTCTCCCTTTAGCATACCAAGCTCCATCTCACTAAATTTCTCCTTTCCCTGGAATTCTCTCCACCCCTAGTTTTTACTTGTCTAATTCATACTTATCTTTCAATGGAGCCCTGGTGGCACAGTGGTGAAGAGCTTGGCTGCTGACCAAAAGGTCAGCTGTTTGAATCCACCAGGTGCTCCTTGGAAACCTTATGGGCAGTTCTACTTTGTCCTATAGGGTCACTATGAGTTGGAATTGACTTGATGGCAGTGGGCTTGGGTTTTGTTCTTTTTTTGTTTTGTTCTCAGGTGAAATTCCACATACTCACAGAAGAAATTCTCCCTATTATCATAACACCCTATTCCATTCTTTTATAATCATTCTGCTATTCATAGTGAAGAATTCTTTTTGTTTTTGATTGATGTCTGACTTTCCCTCTAAATTGTAAGCTCTATGGAGTCAAGAATCATGGGTTTTTATTTAATACTCTACACCCAGAATCTAACACTGAACATGACACATTGATAATGTTTCTTTGAGTGTTCACTGAGTGAACAGAGTTCACGTCTTTCCAATATCTTGAATGTATTTTATCAACTTCTCTTTTGATACAGTGCTCATTATTACTCCTTTTCGTTTGTCTTACAGTTATTTTTTTTTTCCTTTTTGTTAAATCATTATAACCAGACCTATTTGCCTTTAAGTAAAATTTTGAGAAAAACCATTTTGGCTACTTAAGTATCCATGTAGTTGGGTGCTTCCTCTTTAAGATAATGGATTGGAATGAGAAATTAAGATCTGAATCACGATACTCCATTTACCTTTTATCATGAGGCCTTGAGGAAGTAATTTAACTCCTGTTAGCATGAGTTTAGTGATTTTTAAAATGGTTAAACAGAAGCACTTACCCTCATTAAATCACAGAGCTATTGTGAAAATCAAATGAGATGAAGTGGCCAAAAATGCTCTATAAGTGCTGAAGATGTTTACTAATCAAATTAAAAGTATAAAAACTAACTTTGAAAATATTTGTGAGAGATGCTAAACAGATGAAGGTTTGAATTACTTTGACACAAAATCTAATAGTAATACAGAATAATGAAATACCCAGTCAGAAGTATAGATGGCATAGGAAATGTTCTGAACAAGTCTTGGAAATATGCTCATATTTTTTCACATAAAATTGGTAACTTCTCCACACACCAAATAATTATATTTCAACCCCAACCAAGAATATAGACAAATTTTCTTGAAATGTTACTATAGTGTTCCATAATGCTGTAATTAATTAAAAAGTAATCATTTTAACTTTATATGTATTTTGATACTTTACATATATTAAAATGTCATTTATATGTGTCATTTGCCTACAAATATAAAATATCAGAATATTTGTCTCTACTATTTTATTGTAATCTTATTATATTTTTTTATAGAAATTATAAGTGGTTTTAAAAAAATAATTGAGGCATGATTCTGTCAAGATGATTAAATGGACACTTTCTCTAATGTTCCAGTTGAAACACAGAATCTTCCAGTGATGTACACTTAAAATCATGTAAGATCTGAATACTCTTTTCTAGGAGGTGTAACTAAGTTCACCTGACTAATGAAGAGAGATTAGTATCTCTTTTATCATTTAGACATTAATGAACTTTTTGTTTTACACGACAGAGTAATAATTAATTATTAATTATTAATTAATTAATTAATTAATTATTGTTTAACTTGTATCCTAAGTATTATTACATTATATAATAAGAGAATCATACATTTTATATTAAAAAAATAAACAGGTGTAGGTAGACTCATGGAAAATATAATCTGAATGATGACATTGAAGATAGCATTGAACATTAAATGCAATTTTCAGTGGCCTTTATGTAGAGATGACAAAGCTTCCCATGCACCTTGAGTTATGTGATCGACCTAAACATTTTTGGCAAGAAAAACATCAATTACATGAGCACTGCAGACCCAAATATGACTGGTGCACAGCTTTTCCTTCCACTGGCTCTAATGGCCCACACCTATAGGCACACATATCTTTGACTTGGCTCCTTCTGCCAGTGTTGTATGAGCTCTCCAGCGCTCTCCTGTTCAGCACTATCTGGCTCTGTCAATTAAAATCCCATCACTTGGACCAGTTTTAAGGTAGATTAAAAAAAAGAAAAAAAAAACCATTGCTGTCGAGTAGATTCCAACTCATAGCAACCCTATAGGACAGAGAAGAAATGCCCCATAGGGTTTCCGAGGAACACCTGGAGGATTCAAACTGCTGACCTTTTGGTTAGCAGCTGAGCTCTTAACCACTGTGCCACCAGGGCTCCTTAAGGTAGATAGAAGATGTTATTTACTCTTCTAAAGTGGTCTTTATAGAATTACATTGTATTATTTGGTAGTCTTTTGGTAAACAGCAGAAATCCAACCTCAACCAGTTTAAGCTGACAAAAAGGGGGCTTTTGTTATAAAGCTAGTAGGGTATGTCACTGTTCTCATGACAGGAACACAGCTGGTCCTAGCAGCAGGATTCAGACTCTTATCAAGTCTTTTTTTGTGGGTCACTTGTCTCTAG
This sequence comes from Trichechus manatus latirostris, assembly GCF_000243295.1. Classification (NCBI taxonomy): domain Eukaryota; kingdom Metazoa; phylum Chordata; class Mammalia; order Sirenia; family Trichechidae; genus Trichechus; species Trichechus manatus. The sequence continues at coordinate 14,626,770 of NW_004443948.1, read as the reverse complement.
CTACCAGTCTCTCGCTCTGTCTGTCTCACTCTCCCTCTGTCCATCCCTTCTTCTTTATCTGTCTTCCTATAATGCATGCAACAGTGTCTCCCAAATAAAAGGAACTCATTTCCAGTTTAGATAAAGTGCCCATCCATGCATCAATCCACTAGGATATATAAAAACACGGCCATTTCCGCAGGAACCATAGAATTGTTGTTGTTGTCAGCTGCCATTGAGTCAGCCACCGAATCATGCAGAACCTATGCACAGCGGGATCTGTTTTGATACATAGGGTTTTCATTGGCTGATTTTTAGAAGTAGATTACATGACCTTTCCTCCTAGTCTGTCTTAGTCTGGAAGCACCCCTGAAACCTGTTCAGAATCATAGCAACATACAAGCTTCCGCTGACAGATGGGTGGTGGCTGTGCATGAGCTGCATTGGTTAGGAATAGAACTCTGCTCTCCCTCATGGAAAATGCAAGTTCTACCACTGAACCACCATTGCTCCCTAACCATAGAACAGGAGTTGCTAAAAGAAGAGGATTCTTGTGAAGATAGACAATGGTTGTCCAAGCATGAGTGATAAATATTTGTTTAAAAAAATGGATATCATAGTGGAATATTAATACACTGCCCTGCTTTTACCATGCTGGCCAAAAACTATAAGTGGAAAAGAGAAGTTATTTTGATTAAAAAAAAAAGAGAAAGATACTAAGTCTCATTGTCAATATGAAGTATTAAGTATAGACAATGGTATCTGCTTAAGATCTTCTGATCTCAGTAATTTGGTCTGTGTATTTTCCCAGTGGGTTATACATTACCAATTGCTCAGTATCAGAAGAATTTAAACATCTCAGAGGAATTTCAAAGTGGAAAGCATTGAGTAATAAAGAGATAAAAAGATTTTTAAAGAAGATTTTTCAAAATGGAAACATTTATTCAATGTTCAAAAAGAATATAAGAACTTCTAAGAGTGAATTGGGTTGCATAGTAGATTCTATTTTCCCCTTCATATCTTATTTATTGATTTCCTCTCAAATTTTCTTTAAATCATTTGGAAACAACTTCTGTTTGAAAAATACATCTTTGTGTGCATGCGTTTACTGTAATACTTTTCTTTAAGCTTTTTAAGCATTTGTTTCCTACTTAATTTTTTTTTCTTTATTTTAAGCCGATGATGAGACAGCATGATGATATGTCCATTTCCTCCATGTGAAATGGACATTTGTTCTTTGGAAAAATGTGGTCTACTCCTAATTTCATTTTCATTTCCTAAATAAGAAGACCCATTAAAAAGCAGACATCTGGTGTAGAAAGCACTTAAAGCTGTAGCTCCCAAGGAATGCTTTCCTTCCTCTTTAAATATGTATGACCCGTTGTTTTGGTAATCCACTTCACCCTGTCAAAATAAAATCAAATAGAATGTATGTGTGACCTCTTCCCCTTCTAACCTGGGAAAATGATTTCCAAGCTTATTGAGGTGTACAATATACTGAAGCCTTCGCTTTCTGTTTTAATCCCTTCCAAAGACTTACGGAAACTGAAAGTTTAGGTGAATCTACTTTATGAACAGCTATGCTTTTTTACTTATAAAGGTGACTCTATGAGCTTGAAATAGTTTAACTATAAAGAATGAATTTAAAATTTCCAAGAATAGGCCTTGAAAAGAGTTTCAGAATATCCCTACCTTCATTCATATTTCATATGGGAAAGGGCTCAAGTTTTTTTTTTTGAAAGAGTGATCCTAACAGTTCTACGTGCAGAATAGTGATATTTCATGGATGTTGAGACTAAAGCAAGTTGTTGACTTGCTGTCCTAAGAGAAGGGAATAACTAAACCAGGCATTTGTGCTGACGTTTTCTCCCCCCAGATGATGTACATGCTTGCTATCAATTTCAGATCCACTTCACCAACATTAAGTTTTGCAGAATACTCGTCTTCCACACCCACCTACTCTATTCCATGACAAAATGGTTCAAATTCTACATATCCTGCCTTCTCCTACAGGTCCATGATGAAAATTGCATATTCTAGGCTTTATAAAAGCTTGTAGTAAAGATATCTGTGCTGCCTTGGCTCAACCCAAGTTGCCCAAGCATATTTAAAATTTAAATATTAAAAATATACATAATAATAGTCTCTTTGGGAACCTATAACGTAGTCTGTGTTTTTGTGCAGATCATATTTGAGGTCAACACACTTTTCAAGAAGGAGAGAAAAACCTCCTCTGTTCTCTTTCTACTTTTGTTTGTTTACTTCAGTGTAACCAAACTGTTCTGGTTAACTTGGCTTTTTATTTTGTTATTGTTCTATGAATAACTGGCTTTTCCATGACAGTTCATGTATATAATATTCATATGTGGCATCCTCCTTGATATTTGAATATTTTAAGAAGGGAAAGCATATACTTTTGCTCTTGGAATCTATGTACAAGTTATGTTCTTCTAAGTTTTGTGTAAATGAGACCTTTATGCTTTAAGATTTTCAACCAGTTGCCATTGAGCCAATGACTTGTCTGTCAGAGTAGAACTGTGCTCCATAGGGTTTTCAGTGGCTGATTTTTTTGGAGGTAGATATCCAGGCTTTTTTTTTTCCTAGGCACCTCTAGGTGGACTTGAACCTCTAACCTTTCTGTTAGCAGCCAAGTGCTTTAACTGTTTCCAACACCCAGAGACGCCAGTGCTTTAAGATACTCAGTGGTAATTTGAGTACATTTAACAAATGATCTTCAACAGTAACAGTGCTCTATTTGACTACTGATTGGAAATCATATTCTCTAACACTGTCTGTTAACGTGTTTGTAATCAATGTGATGCCTGTGAGAGACAGATTTTCACTGGTGGAAAAGAAAAGGAGTTTTGTCCCCTGACATGAATTTTGGTACTTATTTACCCTACACTCCCACTTGAAGGGCAGTAGAGGTGATTTTTTTGCAAACCACTAACGTTTGGGTGTCACAGAGCTGAAATATTGCTTAATTAAGTCAAGTACAGAATTTACAGAGTGCTTGGCAAAAACTACCAGGCTAATTTAAGATTACACAAAATGATATGTTTGGTTAAGAAATTCCCATTGCCTTAGAAGAATCCATGTAATAAAATATTTAATGTTCTTTGGATTTATGATCTTGTAATACTAATACTAAAAAATGCTATCACTGTGGATATCAGTGATCATTGTACCTACTGTATTACTAAGGTGAATCTACATTAATCCTAGAGCTTATCCTAAAATTTGCTTTGTTGTTTGATTGAATTTTGGAGGCAGTATTTTTGTTGTTGTTGTTGTATGTTTCATTTTGTTTATAAAATAATCTCCTCACCTGCAGTTATTTACTAGTGCTGTACAGCTTTCTCCTAAAATGATCACTTCTGGTCAGGGAAGGGGTAGGAGAATCCTGCTTGTTTGAAATTCTTTGCCATATGGATTATAGATAAGATACACTTTATGTTATTAGACATTTATTTCTCCCTAGGGAAGATTCCTGATAGTGGCCTACAAGATTGATGAATAGCATTTGACTGATCAAGTTTCCATTAAATATAAGAAAAAGTTTAAATATTAACTACAAATTTAATATAAATGGCAGCCAAATTTATCTTTATAGGCTTTTTTTAACTTTTCATTATGAAAATTTCAAACATATACAAAATTTTAGAAAATAACATAATGATCTGATATATATATCCATGTTATAGATTCAGCCATTCTGATATTTCACCACAATTGCTTCATCTACCCATCTTTTCCTTCATTCTGAAATATATTAAAAGACTTTCTTTCACTACTAGATTCTTCAGTAGGCATCTCACGAAATATATATGGACCTTTCCCTACAAAATTAGTAGAATTTATCACAGGCATTACTTTAAAGAGAAATATAAAATAATGGGGGCTGCTAGACCCATTATATCTTTCTACTGAAAACAAAGAATAGATTTTTTTCAAGGCTATTTTTTCCTATTTTGCTGTTATTGATGGATTTTATTCATTCGGTTTCGCATCATATGTAATGAGCAAAAAGCCCCTTTTTAATCTTTCTGGCATCGTTTGGATTCCTATGCTCAGAGGAAACTCATCTTCAACAAGACGCTTAAGCTGTGTGAAGTCTTGTTATTTTTTTTCTGCTTGTTCTTCAGAATGCAATTTCTTTAACACACTTGCAGCCATGCATTGCCAGGCAACCTTTTTATACATTCTATAATAAATTAAATAAAGCCCTGCCTGGGTCATTTTTGACTAGCTTGATTAAAAAAAAAAAAAGATTTACCAAAGAGATAGAGGGAAAAGACTATGTACTTCTAAATCAATTATGAGCACATTCACCATCAAGCAATTGTGTGTAATAGTGTATTAAAATGCACTTAATAGTGTAAAAACAATTGACTCTCTCATTGAAACTGAATTAACATTTGTAAGCATATAGTAGTGTGTGAAAGCTATAAACGTATAAATGAAATTCTTCATTTTCATCCAGAAATACAATTTCCATAGATGACTTCATGCTATGCATGAAGATGTTCGAGATGTTAGATTTAGAACAGTATTTCTTGTAAAGATTTCAGGGAGACATATTTTAATTAGGATGGTGTACTGTATCATGAGACTCAGTTAAGCATATCATATCATACCTCCCTATTGTCCATATCATCTGGAAAATTATTGAAAGGAAAATTGGAAGATGCAGTTCTGCTTACCTATTATTTGCAAGAAATAATACAACATGAACCCTGGTTTTATTCTGGGAATGTTATACCCATCAAGAACACTGAGGTATGTTTAAATTAAACAAATAAACTAAGGCTATCTTGATGGAATAAATTATTTTTGCTTAAACAAACAAACAAAATGGCAAGTAATCACTAATCTGGTAAAACAAGATGACCTGGTTGATTAGCATTGTATTTCTTTCTTTTTTTAAATTTTTTCCCCCAGTTTTACTTTTTTTTCTCAAATGACCATAAGAATAGTGTGTTGGATTTCATTTGATGACAGTTTATCTTACTCTCCACTCCACCTCCCCTTCCATTTCCATTCTCTCCTTTCCTTTTCTTTTCTTTGACCATACCTGCCCAGTCTCAAAATTTCTTGTACATTTTGGGGGCTGCACTAAAATATGCATAGGAGGAACAATGCAGAAGTCAGTTACGGGAAATCTGCCTACATACTTGCTATTTTTTACTTCTTTTATCATTTTGATTGACAAAGACAATACAGTTAAAAACAGTTCTGCCAACTGAGTTGATTTAAAATAATAATAAACCAACTTGAATTGGGATGTCAATGAACATGTAACTTTCTCCAGCAAATTCTTGACCTTTTATACAATGAAAAAGTTGCATCTTAAAAGCATACATAATTTTCCTTGTATGGCAGTGAAAAACGTAGGTTTTGGATTCCTTTTTTATGGTGGACAAAGGAAATCTTTCTTAAGAATTAAAGTATTTTAACTATCCAAAAATATAAACGTAAAAAAAACAAAGCAATAAAACAGGAAACATTGACTAAAAATGCCATTTTATGGTGGTCATAATGCTCTGTTAAAACAAAAATGTCATTTTACAACTATTCATTCTATTTGTAAGATTCAGACATATTATTAAACAACTTTGTCTATAGGACTTATACCTCTGATTCCACTTAGATTAGTCAAGAAGAATACTTCCAATAGGTGATTTGTCTGACATAAATGGTTTTGAGCAAGAGTTTTCAAAAGGTAACTATTGAAATGCTTTATTGTGAAACATTTTGACTCCAAAAATAGGATTCTGGTGAAATAATTAGAAATTTGATTTCTCTCAAGTGCTAGTGGAAAGACAGCACAACACATTCAATTTCTAAGGAAAGAACAGGTTAAGGATGACATAGAACAAAGAGTTGAATTTTTGTTAATATGATTCTCTTTCAGGATGGGACTCAGTAATTCACTGCCTGAGCCAATGTCTACATGTACAAGCTAGTTTGTATGTGATGGGCTTGACTGACAGGTTGGATCAAGTTGAGATGGGAATTGGAGTGGACTAAAGGGAGGAAACAGGTTATACTATCCACTCAAGTCAATCAAATAACCTAATTTTTCTTTCAACTGCCTTACACTGTCGTTGACTGTCAAGTCAGTCAAAATAGTGAAACTAGTTTTTGTATGTATGTGGAGATTTATTTTATGAGCTCTATTGCCTCATCCTTGGAAACACAGACATAACAAATGTTTCAGGCCATGTGTTGGAAGCTATATGTAAATGTTTTGGGGTGTGGATGTGAAGGAGAGAAACCAGACAGAAGTTAAATTTATCACTGTATTTTCCTGATATTTAAAACTATTATTTGACAGTAACTCAAATATTCAGTAAAACATACACTAAGATGCTTCTTCACAGAAGCATTTATTAATATTTTCTCAGTTTTGTTTGAGTCAAAAGAGCAATAATTTTAGAATTTTATTAGAGTGTGTATGAAATATCTAGGAGAACAGATACCGTGATTCGCACACACACACACGCTCACACACACACACAGACACACTGAACTGGGCCAATGAGAAGATGTAATTATTTCTGAGCTACAGAAGAGATTATTCTGTTGAAATGCTTAAGTTCAGCTTAAATTTATCAGTCTAAACAAAGTAGGTGATAGGACACAAATTTAAAAATAGTTGGGCTACTCATTTTTAGTTCTTGTGCAAATTACATATGTGGCTCTACATAAAATAGCAACGGGTTTGGTTTTAGGTTTATTTGGAGTTCCTGGGTGGTGTAAACAGTTAAGTGCTCAACTACTAGTCTAAAGGTTGGCAGTTCGAATGCATCCAGAGGTGCCTCCAAAGACAAGCCTGGCAATTTGCTTCTTCAAGGTCACACAGCCTTGAAAACCCTAAGAAACAGTTCTACTCTGCACACCTGGGGTCACCAAGAGTCGGAATCGACCCGACGGTAACTATCAACAGCAGGTTCATATGGCATGCCTTGGTTAATAAAATAGCTGTAAAACCATTAATCTCTGATAAACTGTTTTCACTTTTAGGAAAAGCTTTTAATTTCTAAGCCTATCCACCATGGTTTCTGTAACATATTACTCTCAAATGACAAATGATGTCATGGACACTCCTATATTTTTCTTTCGTGGGGCAAGAGATTCAATACTAATCTTCTATATTATCTAGCTGTGTATAATTTTGAGATTGTTTTATGTATACGACCTAATTTGCTCTTCAGAAACATGCTTAGAGATAAGCATTGTAAGCATTATTAACACTGTTGAACAGAGTAAGAAACTGAGGCTTAGAAGTGAAATGATTGGGCCAAGTTGGACAGTTGTTACCTGCCCATGGAGTTGGCCCCCAACTCATTTCACTCTCATGCCATGGAATGAAATGCCACCTCGTCCTGTGTCATCCCCATAATCAATTGTTGATGGGGCCATTGTGTCCACAGGGTTTTTTGGCTGATTTTCAGAAGCAGATCACATGACCTTTCTTCCTAGTCCGTCTGTGCTTGAACTCGTTCAGCATCATAGCAACACACAATCCTTCACTGACAGATGGGTGGTGTCTGTGTAAGAGTACGTTGGCTGGGAATCCAACATGGAATAGGAGAATTCTGCCATTGAACCACCAATTTCCCCACCAAATTGGACTAGCTGGTGAATAGAGAGGGGAGTCCAGTGCTTGCGGCCGTGAGCACACTGCCTTGCTCCCCTTGTTGTGTGCCGAAAGTTGATTCAGGCTCATAGCGACCCCGTGTGACTGACTAGAACTGCCGCATAGGGTTTTCTAGGCTGTGATCTTTACGGGAGCCCATCTCCAGGTCTTTTCTCCCTTGGAGTGGCTGGTGAGTTTGAACTGATGGACTTTCAGTTAGCAGCCTAGTGCTTAACCTTTGGGCCACCGGGGCTCCTTTACATGCCTCTAGTGTTATATAGGAAACCCTGGTGGTGTAGTGGTTAAGAGCTACGGTTGCTAACCAAAAGGTCAGAAGTTCAAATCCACCAGGCGTTCCTTGGAAACCCTATGGGGCAGTTCTACTCTGTCCTATAGGGTCACTATGAGTCGGAATCGACTCAACCGCAATGGTTTTTGGTTTAGTGTCGTATATGAGTTGGAATCCACTTGACGGCAAAGGGTTTGTTTTGTTTTTTAGTGTTGTACATTTCTTCTCCTTTTAGGTAATGGATATTCCAACCCAACATAGCAACCAGGTATCGAGGGTTGTTACTGTTACTGTTATTTTTTCTTACAATTTGTGTTGAGAATTCCCTCTAGAAGAAAGATCTTTTTTTTTTTTTTTTACTTGAGAGCTATTGTACAACAATAAAAATTGTTCACCTTTGCTGCCTCAGGCTTAATGGTGAATGTATGAAGTAGTTCTTACAGAAGTGAAATGAATGCTTTATCTGGTGAATAAAAAAGCATGATCATACTAAGTGATTTGCCTGAGGTGTTGGGCAGTATATCTTTTGGCTGCGTCAGAGAACTCTAGGATTGTCGCCCAAGTTTTCTATGCTGCACTGCTTTTTAAAATAGCATCAGTGACAACAATAATAACATAAACAGAAGTTACTCTACAAATGTACTATTGACTTATTTTTTTTTAGGGCAAAGGTGAATGCCATAGGGTCTTCCAGAGTCAACGGGGTACACAAAGTTAAAAGAATATTAATGCTAAAATTGGATATATGTAGCTGTGCCAAATGGATACCAATTTATTAGAGTGCATTAATTTTGGATTAGTGTATTTTATATTAGAATCCTTCAAGCAAATCTTAAAGTGTGTTTCTGAAAAGTGGTTTCTTTTTCAAACTCTCTGAAGGAGAAAAACTGGAAGGTTAGTTGCCACATAAAGTATAGAGAGACTACAGTTATTCTAAAGCACAGACCATTTTTCAAATCAAGAAAAACTTGACTAGTTACTAGTAAAGCATTTTGGAAACAAAAGTATTCTGGTTTGCCTGTAAATTTGACTTTTTTAAGTATAGAGCTGTTCTTCGATTACATTTTTGATGAAAATCATTAACTTAGGTGACCATTTAGGTTCTCCAGATTTTGATTTAATGGTTTATTTTAAGCATCTGTTCTTAAATAATATGCAATTTCATCATTAGTTAATAAAAGAGAGTAATTTATGTGATTGAACATGTGCTTGGAAAGTTTGGTAGAAAATATTGCTTTACTTTAAATTACAAGCTATTTCCTCAGTATTTAAGAATCATTCTGTTTGTTCAATAATATCAAATAATTTTTTGGTAGTAGGAATCTTAAGGCAAAATACAACACTTCTATTAAAAAAGAAAAGAAAACCAATTCAAAACCTCTGATGAGGTCATTTTATTCTTAATTGGGTGCTTCAATGCTATGGCACACTTTCCTGATTGAGCTGAAAACTTTACCTCCTATTTACTAAGAAAAGAGAGGTGGTCACATTAAAATCATTTAGCTTTTTTCACCTGTCAATTCTTAATATATTCTCCTAATTTTTTCCTCTTCCTTTATTTTCTCAAGGGTGAACTTGCTTTTGCTCCTAAGTCTAAATGCCTGAACTAATAATGTCTTTAGTCCCCATCCTGTCACCCTTCTCTGGGGTGTTATTATTTTTATTATTATTATTATTATTATTACAGGCAATTCTCGGGTTATGAACATCTGCTTTACGTAAAACCCATAGTTAGAAACCAACCCCCATAAAGCCTATTATCTTAAGATTTTGAGGTACATAAAATGGTTCATAATAACAAGCAAGAGCTACTTTGCAATGTGCATCAAAACATTATTATTACTGTATTGTTATAAGATGTTTTATGCATCTGGAGGTGTTTCTTTAATGTTTTTATGCATAGAAAGGTACACTATATACTATATACTAAGACAAACGTTTGACTAACTGACATCAGACCCAAGCAGTACCTAGCTATTCCGATTTGCATACAAATTCGACTTAAAGACAGATTTAGGAATGGAACTCGTTTGTAATTCAGGACTGCCTGTATTATTATGTTTTTAATATGATCCTCTCTCATATCTCTGTTTTCTCTCCACTGATTCCTTGCTCTCACTTAGCAGCTCTCTTCTATCAACAAACTCTGTGGAAATATATCACCCTAGTCTTCTCTTTAACCTCTTTCAATCTGGCCTCTATCTTCAAGGCTCTACTGAAACTCTTCTCTCCAAAGTCACTTAATTTTTTACCTAGTCCCTGGAACCTGCCCTTTTCTTTCTCTTCCCTCCACCACTGGCCAAGTGCAAGTCTCACAGAACTGTCAAGGTTTCATCACGTGGCATTCATAGCTTCTCACGTTTCTCTGTAATCTGCCTTCCCTGCCCAATCTCCGTATTTCTTTTTTTCAGCTATAATCTAGTCATACCTTGTTGTTGACTGTGGTCCAGTCAACTCTGACTCAGTAATGACCCCATTTGACAGAGTACAACTGCTGCATAGGGTTTTCTAAACTCTAATCTTTATGGAAGCAAATTGCCACATCTTTCTACCACAGAGCTACTGAGTGGGTTTGAACCTCCAACCTTTTGGTTAGCAGCCAAGTGCTTAACCATTGCACCACCAGGGCTCCTTAATCTAGTCACAGAGTCCCTATTTTTCCTTTAAATTTTTCCTGTACTTACCTGTCTCATTGCCTTTGTAGTCACTTTCTACTTTAAAAAATAAAATAAAATCTCCTTCAGCAATCAACCAGATTAATTCGGTCCTTGACTTTGGAAGCTTTTTTTTTTTTAATGAGAAAAATTCTTTTTTGACGATAACACGGCAGTGAGAGTCAGATTAGTACTTTGATTAGTTATGTTTGTCTATGACTTCCAGTAGATTTTAAACTCAAAGTGTTTTTTTTGTCCTGCCTATGATCTGCTTTCCCAGCTTCTAGTGCTATTCTGTCAAAAATGGCATTAAGTGCCCAAAAAGTTTGTTGAATTGAATTGGCTGATCATTTCTAAAAGTACTTCTGAGTTTATGCCATTCTCAGATTATATATTTTTTACCTTAATTTAAGCAATAGCTTTTTAAATTACCAGCAGCAATTGCATCTGACACATATTCGGCACCTTCTAAGCTCACATCATTTTGCATGTGGCTGGTGGTTGTAATATAAACAGGTAAACTCCATTATCTCTGTTTGTATTGAAAAACTAAAGGCAAAAGAAAATGTGTACAATAAGGTCATATAATAGTCACAGTCAACTTTGATCTCTGCACAGCTAAGCTGATTGATTGTGGCCTCATCAATTAATAAGTCTGAAAATTCCAAGTCACGTTTACGTGTATTACATTTGGAATGTGATTTCAATAAAGTGACTATAT
>NW_004443948.1:14607452-14615385 GCF_000243295.1 Trichechus manatus latirostris | reverse complement strand
ATATACTTCAGCAACTCTGTGGTTTAGAAGTAACATACCTGAAGTAGTTATGTCCTGGCAAAGGCAACGTGGACTACAAGAGTAGGCCCTGGTGTCAGGGGACAAAGACAACATCAGCTTCTTAGATTTTTCTGTGTTACAGAAGGAGAGAAACCCTGCCCATTATTATATGCAAAAGGACATTACCCAGTCCGTACAATACCCGTATCAGTGTCTAGAAGTCAATGGGGATTTAACTGTATTTCAAATTTTAATCTAATGCTACATAATGCTTTTATATCACTATCCCATGTTAACTACATATGCGTATCAGTATTTTAAATAATATTTAAGAATTAAAAACAAGTCTTAAACAAGTGTTTATATAGATTTTACACACAAAAAATTTTAAATTAGTTTTATATGTAAATAAGTATTTATATCATCTTTTAGAAAAGGAAATATGAGCAATTAATTCTTATCATTTAATTTACATATGTGTGTAAGTTCATATTTGCACAGTTTAAGAAAGTACACCTACTGCATTTGTGTGTTCATTTAAAATAAAAGAAACTGCAAGCTTGGGATTTATAAATATTCCTGAAGAAATTCCTCTTGTTTTATAGCCAAATTAGTTCTGAGTTTGACATTTGCTCCTTACAGACTAACTAGGGAGAGGACCATTAGCTTGTCTGGAGCTTTGGGACCTTGGGCTTTTGCCTTTGGAAATTAAATATTTAATATTGCTTTGTATGTACTGGCTTTGAACAGGATCCTTCCTTCATTCCAGGGTAATGTCAAAATTCATAGATGAGCAACAGCTCATATTGTCTATTGAAATCAAACCTGACTCCTCTCCCCTCCCTTCTCCCACTTCTGCCCTTGGGATTGTGACATCATTACCATCTCAAGAACCCCCAGGGTTGTTGTGCACGGTAAAATGAAGTGAGATTACCGTTGTAGGAGAGAGCAGTCAAATATTTGAGCACTAATCATGCCTGGATGTCTTTTATTACTTTTCAGGCAGTGAAATTCTTTTGGCTTCCACAATTACACCCAGTAATTTAACGTGAATGTGGAGAGAAAGGAATACAATTAGGTGAATCACAGAGACAATCTGGTTTTTAGAGCATCGTTTGAAATGAAAGATGCATATATTTAAAGGTTATCTGGCATATAAATGGGACATTTATCCCCCAAGGAGAGAAGGGAACTACTTAAAATAAATAAGACTTTTATTAATATTTTTCAATTACATGTTACAATCTCTTTATCCTTTTCCCTTTTGTAATTTTCATGTTGACCTGTGTAAGTGCTTTGTCCATGTAGCTTCTAGTCCTTCTGGGCAAGTCATCAGATGGGATGAGTTTATTGAAAAAGAAACAGAATTAAAAATTCAATGACAAAGGTTCAAGTAGTGTCTGTTTAGAGCTTATCTTCTAGGTGTCAGGGCTTTCGTGCTTATTAGTTGGGGACTTTTGGGATTGGTTCCTTGATGCTCTGGTGGGTGATGTCACCACCAAGAGAAGCAGTGGAGTTACTTAAATTCTGGGGGTTTCTGGTGATTGCATCATTTTTAAGCATTGCAGATATTCTTTTCCACTGTATTTCCAAAGCAATGCATTATTGTGATTGAAGTATTTGAATTAAAAGAGAGAGAATAGATCAATCAGATAAAATGGAAGGGGTTATTATTGTACCTTTTCCCCCAAAAAATGACTAATGGAAAAACCAGTGACTTTGTATCATATTTGGGTAGATTTTGTGCTCTATTATGATTAACAATATTTAAATAAGCTTCGTTAAACCTTACAATCTATTTGGGAGAAAAAATATCATACATAAAGTGATGTCTAATCATGAATGCAGAATATGCTAAATCTAATTCCAAAAAAAATTATAAAATCAGCAAAAATAGTTATATAACCTGAATAAAAGTTCTCATCTAGCTCTACACCATGAAAGAAAAAGATATTAGTGATGTGAGTACAATTTACTTAAATATGAAATATGAACTTGAATAAGTGACACTTTTATATATTCCTTTTTAATGCAATGCCAAAAATTATAATACTACCTGTAAGCAAATGAATCGATTCAATTATTAATGAAAAATTCTCTGTGATTTAAGAATATTTATTTAAAAATATTTCGATCATGCTTTCTGTTGAAGATAAAATGGGATTCAAAAGCATTCATTTGGATAATTAAACTTCTTTATGCTAGAATAATCTGGTATTAGCATTACATGCCTTTTGATACCTTTTGCCCCCCAAAATCAAGTCCACATCAGTATTACTTCTTTCCAGTTGGCCAATTTAATTGGGGATATTTAAGGCTTAAGAATTTCTTAATAGTTTCCTATTAAAATTGAAATGAGTTGGAATGAAAATACGTCAGTGAAGAACATTTGCTACGTTTCTAAATGTTTGTTTTTAATTATATCTTCAAGATACTTTCTATCCAATTTTTAAAGATATATTTCATTTAGTTAAGCTATTTTTATTACTTATATACAATCATTTTTCATTTTTTTCTAAAGATAATTTATATAGCTTTGGGCCTCTTAGGCAGACAGTCTGCCTTGACTGTCAGCAGGTACTTTCTTGCCAGTGTGTATTCAATACCCAGTGAGCACAATGCAGTGATGTCATAGTGACATAGATCTTTACACTGGAATGATCCACTTTTCTCATCTACCTGCAGATAGAGGAAGTGGGAGATAGCCTGAGAAGTTCCATGGTTTCCTTAGTGAAGCTAAAAATGTACAGCCATTTTATTAAAATTGTCTGTTTCTTTACTGACTTTAGGAAATGTTTATGTTTTTAATGAAGATGGGCTTTATTAATCTATTCATTCCAGATAAGAATAAATGAGAATCAAATGAAAATGTTTAGGAAAACTGTACAATTTAGCTTTACAATTCAGCCCAAGTCTTACATGAAGTGAAACAAACAAACACAACCACAAATGACCACCAAAGTCCAATAATTTTTAATTATAGCTACAAATGTATGCACGACTTTCCTTTGACTTTTTGTCTAGCGATTAGCTGCGGGGGGCGAGAGATCAGGGACGACTGGCAGTTATGGCAAATCAAATGAAAATCGTTCTCCAACTCCACTCAAGCATCTCTTGATAAACAGTTTTGATGAGTGAGTGAATAAGTGCTACTATTTTTAATACGAAATCTTTGTGCTTTGTACACATCTGTTCACTTGTGCATAGACTGACATTTTATAGACAGACACATTCATCAAACTTATCACTGACTGCAAAAGATAGCAATAGCGAAACCTTAACAAGCTGGATGAGGGGAATTAAATAGTTCTATGTAGTTATAAAAAGAGCCTTGGTGGCACAGTGGTTAAGTGCTAAGTTGCTAACCGAAGGGTTAGCGGTTCGAAGCCACCAGTCACTTTGCAGGAGAAGATATGGCAGTCTGCTTCTGTAAAGATTTACAGCCTTGGAAACCCTATGGGGCAATTCTACTCTGCCCGGTAGGGTCGCTATGAGTTGGAATTGACTCAGTGGCAATGGTTGGGTTATGTATTTGTAAGTCTAATTTTAAATATACAACCTCTTCTAGTTTGGTGAAAATAGAAACACTTGTGAGAATTACAAGTTTTGTTGGGTTTTCGTTTTTGTTTTTGAATGGTCACTGCATTAATTTCCTAGGGATGCAGTAGCAAAATACCACAAGCTGGATGGCTTGTAAGAACAGAAATGTATTTTTTCCCGGTTCTGGAGGATACCAGTCTGAATTCATGGCTTCAGGACCATGTTCTCCTTCTGCTCTAGGGGTAAGCTCTTTCTTTGAGTCTTGCAGCTTCTGGTGGCCCTAGGCATTTCTTGGCATTCCCTGGCATGGCCATTTTTCCCCTGTGTGTCTCTCTGTGTCTGTTGTCCTCTTTCATAAGGACAGCACTCAGATTGCATTAGGACCCACTCTTCTCCAGTATGACCTCATGTTAAGTGGTAATGTCTCCAGAGACACCATTTCCAAACCAGGTCATGTTCACAGGTACTGGGGGTTAGGATTTTCACATATCAGTACTTGTTGTTGTTAGAGGCCGTTGATTTCGACTCATAGTGACCCCATGTGACAGAATAGAACTGTCCCATATTGTTTTCCAGGTTTTAATCTTTACTGAAGCGGACCTCCAGGTGTTTCTCACAGAGAGCCACTGGATGGGTTTGAACGGCCAACCTTTCAGTCAGCAGCCTAGGGCTTAACTGTCGCACCACCAGGCGCCTTGTTCAATCCTTAGTAGTCATTAACGATCTGGAAACAAGAGTGGTGATGGTTGCACAACATGACGAACATAATTAATACCACTGAATTACACATTAATTCAAAAATATTGAAATGACAAATGTTTTGTTTTATTTGTATATATATATATACCAAAACTCATTGCCATCGAGTCAATTCCAACTCATACGACCCTATAGGACAGAGTAGAACTGCCGTATAGAATTTTCAAGGAGCTGCTGGTGGATTTGAGCTGCTAATCTTTTGGTTAGGAGCCAAACTATTAACCACCAGAGCTCCCTCTCTCTCTCTTTCTAGATATATATATATCACAATAAAAATTAAAAAAAAGTAGTCACTAATGGAAAAATGACCTCATCTTTCAATTTATAATTTTGACTCAAACCATGAAGTACACAAAACAAAAAGTCAAATAATTATAATAAGAAAACCAAATATTATTTTTATTTCATTGAAATGCAGTTTGTGCTACTTAATAATAGTATTATTTTTAATAAGATTTTACATGTTAGATGCCTTTCTGTAGTTCATATATCTGACAAGAATGATACTAATAAGTCAAAGCAATAAGTACTATCCATTTGACTTTCGTAAAAACAGAGGTAAACCATTACAAACGCCAATTGACACAGGAGAAAATTGGGGTGCAGACAAGTCAGGTGGTGGGCTCACACAGGAAATAAATAGTAGCTAAGCTAGTATAAAACCATCAGTCTTTTGGCTTCTAATTCAGGGCTTTTCCATAACTGCAGTATGATTAATCAATACCAGGAAGCAAACTACGTATTAAGAAGAGATCATCTATTCCTATCAGTCTTTCCTCTATGTGGTTGGAGTCTAAAATAACAAGTACAGAAGAAATCAAAAGTCAGAAGCTTTGGCTATGTTAGTGATTACTGAACAGTCTTGTCTTTATTATTATCAGGAGATTGACAACAAATACATTTACCAAGCCCAACTCTGTGAAATACTTCTTAGATAATTTTGCTAACGTGTGGAAAACAAGAAGCTCTTCTTTGAGCAACTCACTTTGTTTTTCTTGGAAATTTATGCTACTAAGAAAGCACTCAGCTACCTGCTGAAATATCTTGCCTTATGGATTGCATTTGGCAGGGACTGTTAGTGTTAAGGAGCCCTGGTGGCACAGTGGTTAAGAGCTCGGCCTCTAACCAAAAGGTCAGCAGTTCAAATCCACCAGCCACCCCTTGGAAATTCTGTGGGGCAGTACCACACTGCCCTATAGGGTTGCTATGAATTAGAATTGACTTGATAGCAAGGGGTGGGGATTAGTGTTAAACATTCACATATTTCAAGTAAGATTTGGTACATTTTTACTGTGTGAGGAGAAAAAAAAAATAATAGAGCCTAAGAATCTAAAAGTGTAAGCCCAAAGCAAAAGCATGGTGTTTGGCTGAAGAGATAGCAGAATCCTTCTCTGTTGAGTCCTTGATACTTAGTTTTCCAATAAAAGATTTGGCAACAAAAATTACTTTTTGTGAAATATTTCCTTTTTTTTTTTTCAGATAAATAAGAATCTTTTTTTTTATTGTTTAGGTGAAAGTTTACAGCTCAAGTTAGTTTCTCATACTACTTTAACATCTTCAACGCAAAAGAAAAGATAATGGCATAGCTAGTAAACCAATTTTAATTAAGTCTGAGTTACGGGAAGCTGTTTAGTGCAGAAAGCAAACATCCAGGTGATGCTGTTGTTATCCAAAATGTATTCACATTTGCAGAAAAATGAAATAATTCCTCTAGTGTGGGGGAATTTCCTTTGCATCCAGCTTTGCTGTAGATATGAGATCACAACAATAGTGACACAACTTGTTTACAAGAGGGTGGTATAAATAGCAAATGGACTTCCTTAAAACAGCTTCCTTGTTGAATTTCACCAAAAAAAGGAGAGTAAATGTAAAAGGAAGAACAGAAGGAGCTAATCTTTATGATGTAGAGTAAATCCAAGGCAGAAGAGAGAGTAGCTGATAGCGTCTTTATGTGTTTATTTTTTTATTAGCAGGTCTACTGCCTTTTTTCATATCTAATGAAGAAAATTTATATTGTACATGGTCTTCATATGGAAGATTATCCATGGCCTAGTGTAGTGTGACTTCAGAGTTCAGGGATGCCCT
The DNA here is from genome assembly GCF_000243295.1 of Trichechus manatus latirostris. Taxonomy (NCBI): domain Eukaryota; kingdom Metazoa; phylum Chordata; class Mammalia; order Sirenia; family Trichechidae; genus Trichechus; species Trichechus manatus. Next base: position 14,609,001 of record NW_004443948.1, on the reverse strand, counting down.
GGTTAGACATAATTTAAATGAGACAGAAGGAACATCAGCCTAGGAAAGGGAGAAAGAATGGGAGAGAGGGAGAGCGTGACAGAGGGGACCTAATATGTGCTCCAACCTGTTTTAGTTAACTTTCTCTTCTGATCTAGGGTGTTGGCACAGTGACTCTCTTTTTATAGTTGCAGCAAAGCCCCACCCATCTTTTGATCTTTTGTTAACCCTATTTCTTTTCCTAGAAATAATGACAGTTTCAGTAACTCCTTTCAGATTGAACTTGACCATATTGCAAAATATTAATTTGCTTCTTGCAAGAGGAACATAATTGATGAAGATAGAATCAGCTAAAATAAGCTAAGTTTTAGTCCTTTGAATCATCATTCGGATTATGATTGCTCATTGCACCCTGGCACTATGAACAAATTTGTCTTGAAAGAAGTACAGCCAGAATGCTCCTGATTATAAGCGAGGATGATAAAACATTTTATCAGGAGGGACCAGTCCATAGAGAAGGACATTACGCTTGGTAGGTAGAGGGTCAGCGAAAAAGAGGAAGACCCTCAACAAGATGGTTTGACACAGTGGCTGCAACAATGGGCTCAAACGTAGCAAGGATTGTGAAAATGGATCAGGACCAGCCGGAGTTTGGTTCTGCTGTACATTGGGTTGCTATGAGTCAGAAGCGACTCGACAGCACCTAACAAATTAATACCTGTATACTTACTATTTCTAGGATGTCGGAGGCCTTAGGAGAATAAGTCTGAATGCCCTGATCTGCAGGGGGAGGCCAGTGCTCCTGCTGGAGCTTCTTGGAGCTGGGCGTGGAGGGCGGTGCAATTCCCAATTGTTAGCCCAAGAGAACAAATCATTTGGTTAAGGTAGGGTGAATATTCTGGAAACAGTGTCATGACTTTGCTACTCCAAGTCTCTTCCAGGTTCCTTGGGAGATGTACTGGTGTTTTATGAAGCTGTAGAGTAATAGAAAGTTCATGTTACATAGGTTTTGTCATTAAAATATTTGAGCTTGAACCCCAGCACTATCACATACTGACTTTGTGGCCTTTCATAAGTTATTTAATCTCTCTCGATCTCAGTTTTCTGAGGCAAATAATACCAACTCCTTTATAGGAACATTTTAACTATTAAATAATGCATAAAAGCACTTTAGATATCATTAATCCCTAGGCAAATGGAAATTCCCATTGCTATTGGAATTGGGGTATAAAGGCTTCCACAGCATTCCACCCTCAAAGCCTGCTCTCTCCATTCCAACTCAAAGCTCATTGAAGACAAAGATCAGATTCTGGAATTCTTTTGTGTTTCTTATGGTACAGAATGTGCATATGTTGGGTCTTCAAAGTGTGCCTGTCTCTTGGTATCAAGTATGTCAACCTCAAGAAGCCATAGTAGTGAAACAATGAAGAAGCACTAGGGACGATATCATTTTAACATGTGTAATTGGCCATGTTTATTTTGTTTTAATATTTATTAAGCCCCTAACATGTACAAGGGGAGCAGTGGTTAAGAGCTCAGCTGCTAACCAAAAGGTCAGCAGTTCAAATCC
>NW_004443948.1:14568751-14607352 GCF_000243295.1 Trichechus manatus latirostris | reverse complement strand
GTGGTTAAGAGCTCAGCTGCTAACCAAAAGGTCAGCAGTTCAAATCCACCAGCCGCTCCTTGGAAACCCTATGGGGCAGTTCTACTCTGTTCTATCAGGTCACTATGAGTTGGAATCTACTAGATGGCAACAGGTTTTGGTTTGGTTTTTTAAAATATGTACACGAAGTCTCTAGGTGGTGCAAACAGTTAACTTGCTTAGCTGCAAACTTAAAGGTTGGAGGTTCCAGTGCACCCAGAGATGCCTCAGAAAAAAATCCTGGTGATCTACTTCCAGAAAATCAGCCATTGAAAACCCTGTCGAACACAGTACTACTCTGACACACATGGGGTCACCATGAGTCAGAATTAACTGATAGCAACTGGTAGTATGTACAAGCCTTCAAGCTAGATGCTGCAAGTTATGTTAGGCTAAATAAGGGTTCTCTCTTCAAAAAGCAACCTAGTACAGGAAACATGTTTCTAGTGGAGGAAATTAATTAAAATATAATTACAATATGAGACAGAATAAATGAATTAAGTGATAAAATGAGCAGGAAACGTAAGAGATCAGAATAAGGAGTGATTACTTAAGATAATGTGGGGAAAGTGGATAGATGTCAGGAGAAAGATGGTGAAAATCAAATGATTTGACCTAGGTTGGACTTTTTTATGTTTTGAGAGACAAAAAGACAGATAAGAAAATGTGTAGCACGCACAAAGGCAGGGATTCATAAATATCGCTAGATTTTTTGGAGGAAGTGTTAAGAAATGTTAGTAGCTGGGTGGGGGAGGCTAAAATACAGAGTGAGAAATCTTCCACAAACGTGTGTGTGTATATATATATGCATGTATATGTGTACACACACACACACACACATATATATATAATCCTTATTTCCAGGTATTGATGAAAGTGTTTTAGAAAATCCCAACTTAAGTCCTTGTGAACAAATGAATAGCTAATTTGTATTAAAAAAAGTTAATGCACTGATCTTTGGACTAATTCTACTTAGTTTACGCTAACAAATATGATACTTCCGTTTTGATTTAAAATGACGAGGATGATGGCTAAAAATAAAATGAACCAAGTTTTATGCATGTTGCATTTTAACAAGTTGGATGTCTCATTGGAATGCACTGCCTTCTTGCTCCACATTTATTTTTGGAATTTAATAAGGCACCTGTCATATCTGCCTCAAGGCTAAAAAACATCATGGGGGAAAAATCCAAAGTACTGTCATGTTTGAGTGACATGGAGCCAATTTTATTTTATTTCCCTTTCATGCGGGGTGGCTGAAATTAGCGGGCCTCACTTCTGAATAAGCCTCGCTCTGCCATCTGCTTAAAGGCCTTGTGCTGGTTAACTGGTAATGACATTGCCCAGTGACATTTGTCAGGTGGATTTGACTCAGAAAACCAGTAGAGGATTTTCATTAAAAAATTAATTCTGTGCATTTTACCGTAAAGCTCATTCTCATGATAGATTCTGGTACAGTGCCACATATCTCTAGAAGTGGGTCTCATTACCTGAGAAACTTGGGAAAGTAATAACTTCTTTATTTCTTCTTTGTGCTCCCAGAGCACATAATTAACATACTGACTCATTTAGCTCAACTCTCTATAGGACGAGTGCTGTGTGAATACAATGGAGACTTCACAGAAACTGTAGCAAACAAGTATGGTTTCTGAGTCTCATCCAGGTTTAGGGAAAGACTGCCATTTTCTGCTTCTTTTTTTAAAGCTAATGTGTAGTACAATGTGACTATTTTACATATGGTAGTATTTAAATGGAACCCTAATATTTTAAGGAGTTTTTGCTAAGACTGGTGGTAGATATCCCAGAATGATCTTGCTATTGCTAAGTTATTTATAAAATTGGAAACCATAGTTAGATCTTGCCCTATTCCTGAGTTATTTATAAAATTGGAGACTATGGTTAGCTGTAAGAGCTTTCTGAGGCATAAAAATAAATTGTGTAACATCCACTAAGTATGTATTATAGTAAGTTTGATAAGCACTGCAAATATTTTGCTAATTAAATCAGAATTAAGGTCTTTTTTTTAAGTAGTGACGATCTTGAAGTAAGTTATTTAAATATTATGAACTAAAAACTTGTAAACATAGTACTGTTTCGTTAGATAATATGTACTATGAGCAAGGTCAATAACGTATAGCTAGAAGGTTCTTCCTACCCCCGGCATTTTGGGATTTCCTGCCTCCTGGATAAATGGAAAAGGAATAGTGAAACTAAACTACTTTTTAATGAGCTTGTGCCTTAGGCGCAAAGAGAAAGCCATGAGTTTTGCCCTGAATCCCAGAAGACCCCTGAGGCCCTCCTGTGGAGGTAAAATTGAGAACTGAGTTTGGCTTTAAACTACTATTATACATCTATGAGCGTGGTGAGTGAGTAAAATAAATGTGGAACTATTGGGGAAAGTTAATCCTGAGATTGTGTGGCTACACCTACCCTAGCTCCAACTGTACGGTTTAGAGAAATCCTTGGTTGTTTGGAAGATGATTTAGTGGTAAGGCCAGGTCTAAACTCATAGGTGTTGAGCAATCATGTGACAAATAAATGTGAAATATGAGACAGCAAAATGAGCTGTGCCCCATGCCAAAGATGCTCTTTACTTTAGCGTTCTTAGTGAGCCATGAATCATTACAAGTCAGCTGTCTTCTGATGTGTTCGCACTCAATATTATATCTCCCCTTCTGATGGAACTCCAAGGCAATATTGTACAGATTCTGTAAAATGTTTTGAAAGCTATCAAACAAGCAGTTTAGCCATTTTTGTAGACAATGGATTTAATTTAAATAAATGACATTCTTGGAAAATGTACCTCTTTATTATAGCTGGACTTCGTCTTATTTTACACAAACTGTCTCTTGTGGGGGGCCACCATTTTTCTATCAAGGAAACAAGATTTATTGGTAGTTTGATTTAAATGTTTATTTGAATTCCCAAACACTTTATTACTTAACTGGTCATTGACAACTGGTGCTGACAGTGTAAGGGGATTGGGTGGACTATTGGGAAATAAATGAAAGATTTAAGACAAATTCCCCTGAAGAAAAAAAAAAGGGGAGGGGAAGAAGTTTTGGAAGTATTTCACTTTTAGTAAATTAATACATTTATTATTTTAGTGTTTATCTAGTAAAAGATGAATCATTCTAAACAAATTGGAGTCTTTAGTCCACGTTTCTAGTTAAGGATTTCATGCTTAGAACTGCTTTAGTTAAATATATTACTAATGGTTCTACTGTGGATTGTGTAATGCTATTCCCATGAGCTGCTGGGAATAGGTCCCAACACTAGTCCAATCTTTATTCTTGGCGGTGGCAAGAGTAGGTTGTCATGAAGCTAGGCTAGAAATCAGTAGACTCTGTTCATGTTTGAGGTGAGAGTACACTGTCTCTTTTTTATAAAATTTTAGCTTTAAGTTGTTGTGCAGGCTCATCTTTCTAAGCGCTTATCAGAATATACTCTACACAAAGGGGTTCAATAAGGTTTGTTGATAATAATATGAATAATTTCATATTCACATCCAAAATATGAGGCCAGTTACCAGACTTCACTTATTTTTTCATGCATGCATTGGCTGCCGTTTTCTACAATAGGAGTAATTATGCTACTTATAGAATATTTCCCCTCATACCAGGAATTCTGAGTAGTAGAACCATCTTCCTTGACAGAAAGGCACTATATTGCCAAATTTGCAAATGTTATGTGCTCAGTTCTGCCTTCTGGATTTCAATTTTCTTCGACTATTTCTCTTAGCATTTCAAAACATCAGACTGATCTGAATTTGAATTCCTACCTCTGCCACTTCCCAGCTCTTTGATGCTAAGCAAGTAAAATTATGTTAACTTAGTAACAACACTTCCATAAACTTTGGTGAAAACAATTACTCAATAAAATGAGCTTGGGAGAATCACTTGAATATAAGTAGTTCTGGAACTTGAGTTCCAAATTTATTCTCTTAAGTGTAAAGACTGTTTATTAGAATTTTGTTTTTAATTTGGGTTTTCATTTCCATGAGAACCAAAACAGAAAAATAAACAGCTTAGAGCTTTTACCTAATTACCTGGAAACCATCTTACAAAAAAATATTCTTCTATGATTTCTGTGTCTACTTTTGTGGAATTTTTTTTAACACAATTGCTTTGGTTCCGGTTAATATGTCTTTAAAGTCTGTGATCTAGAGAGTGACGTCATTAAAGATTCATACGTAAATGGAACTTTAATGAAAAGCAAAGACTATAAGGCTTCATGGGATATTGTAAGAACCAAGTTTTTTTTTTTTTTTTTAAGGAATTTTAATAGAAGAGGTTGGTTGGTCCTCAAATGGTATCTGATAGTATAGGTGCAGTACTTTCAAAAAGGCCTTGGCTGGAGCAGTCAGCCTTATCTTCATGTTGCAGATGGTATTTAGTGTCCATTGAATAATATCACCAATCACATTAAAATAAGATTGTTTATCTGAGTTACAGAGGTTGCATAGTTTAATTTTTATTTTATTTTTCATTTTTTTATAGTTACACAAGGACTCTAAACATATGAAATTTAAGCCTGATTTTATATTTGTGAATTTTCACTTATACTTGAGTAATATAAAACAAGTATCAATATTAGAGGACTGAGTGTTTCTTTTTAACATACTTCTTATTCGAATCCAGTTTGAGGATAGCTGTTATCTATTATTATGGCTGTTGTTATTATTATTATGCATAGTACCTTTAGCCATAACCACAGGAAACTAAAAGCTGGCTGTAGAGTAAGCAAGTGTTAGATTTAATGATTTATCCTGACTTTTTATAAGTAAATTTAACTTACCTACATTAAGGAAGCAACCCAAAGAAATTTTTTTTCTACATAAACACAGAAAAACAGTTAAATCATAGTGAACTAATGTGATACATACAACAAGTCAAATTATAGCCTTAAAATATTACTATTATAGAAAAAATAATGCTAGCCATTTCAAAAGCACTATGATTCATGGGTAACTTATTGATTTTTAGATCTAGAAAGGTCTGCAGCTGAATTCTGACTCAGTATTTATTGATTCACTTTGTAATGTTGGGCACATTATGTAACTTTGGTCATTTTAAGTTTTCTCATATGTAAAAAGAAGGCCTTAAAAGTCCCTTGGATGACCACGTTGAGGATTATGGCTGATAATTGTGAAAGATGCCTAGACTGGGTTGTCCTATATTTGGCCAACAAATATTCTTCGTCTTCCCATTCTGTCCCATCATTCTACAGGAGGAAATGCCTTCTACCTTTTGCTTTTAATATCTGAACTCCTTTACACTTCCTGCTGAGGGCAAGGCAGAGTTGGGAGCCCTATGGCTAACTGCAGTGGATCTCAGAGACAAATCATCTATAACCTTAGCAAACCAAATCGTTGCTGTTTAGTCAATTCCAACTCACAGAGACCCTATAGAGCAGAGTAGAACTACCCCACAGGGTTTTCAAGGCTGTAATCTTTGAATTATGGCATTGGCAAAGAATATTGAATATACTACGGACTTCCAAAAGAATAAAGAAATCTGTGTTGGAAGAAGTACAGCCAGAATGCTCCTTAGAAGAGAGGATGACAAGACTTGGTCTCAGATACTTTGGACATGTTATCAGGAAGGATCAGTCCCTGGAGAAGGACAATATGCTTGGTAAAGTAGAGGGTCAGTGAAAAAGAGGAAGATCCTCAATGAGATGGACTGACACAGTGGCTACAACGATGGGCTCAAGCATAACAATGATCATGAGGATGGCACAGGACTGGGCAGTGTTTCATTTTGTTTTATGTAGGGTCGCTATGAATCGGAACCAATTCAGTGGCACCTCACAACAACAGCAATCTTTATGGAGCCGTGGTGGTGCAGTGGTTAAGAGCTGGGCTGCTAACCAAAAGGTCGGCAGTTGGAATCCACCAGCCGCTACTTGGAAACCCTATGGGGCAGTTCTTCTCTGTCCTGTAGGGTAACTATGAGTCCGAACCGACTCAATAGCGACAGGTTTGTTTTTAAATCTTCATGGAAGCAGACTGCCGCATCTTTCTCCTGTGGCGTGCCTAGGGGGTTTGAACTGCCAAACTTTCAGTTGTCAGCTGAGCACTTAACCACTGCGCCACCAGGGCTTCTTATAACCTTAGCAGATGGTTGGTTTTACTTCTCAGGTTAAATCTTTTTTGAAAAATCTTTTCTTGAAAGTCATCAATCTAGTCAAAATATAGTCTTTGTGCACCGTTACTAAGCTGTGCACATAAAATAGCTGGTGAAGCAGACACATTAGGTCCTTTTGAATAAAAGATTGAAGAGTGAACTGACCAAAATAGGCACTTTTTCTGACATTGTAGTCTTCGCAGTTATTTTACTTACTTTGTGATACGCTTGGGTTTTGTCCTAATTATCACTGAACAGTGATGCTTTTCAGTTGTTGCTTTCTTTTCTAGGTGTGATTCAAAACAAGGAGAGACCACTCTTTCTTAAAACAGACAGACAGATAAACTGTCACTCAGTATGACTCAATGAATATGTGCATGGTTTATTCATAAATAACTTCATTCACTTTAATTACACTGGCTTGTTTTGAAAGAACACTTTATATCTTATTTTTAAACTACATTTAAACAGAAAGTTTTAGAAAATAAATTAACACAGTGGTTGCAACGATAGGCTCAAGCGTAACAACGATTGTGAGGATGACACAGGACTGGGCAGTGTTTTGTTCTGTTGTACATAGGGTTGCTATGAGTCGTAACTGACTTGCTGGCACCTACCAACCACCACCACCTATTGGGAAAGGGATCATTGTTAGACCAAACATTTGTTGTTGTTAGTTGCTGTTGAATTGATTCCAACTCATGGTGACCCCACATGTGCAGAGTACAACTGCTGGATTAGGATTTTCAAGGCTGTGACCTTTCAGAAGATCACCAGGCCTGTCTTCCGAGGCACCACTGTGTGGGCCCGAACCTCGAACCTTTCGTCTAGTAGTCGATCACTTAACCCCTTTGTGCGACCCAGTGACTCCTTCTACTTAATTTACATAGATGGTTTTATTAACCTTCAAATTCTGTTGTTTTGAAAATATATGGGTGTACTGAAGTTGGCATTACACATGTGTGTGGAGTGTTTTAAGATCCAAGTTAAAGAGAGGTAGTAAGTGTTAACAAACACATTCCTGAGAAGTAAGCACAGAATTGGAGTTCTCAGCTGGCAATCCTGTTTCTCTGCATGGCCAACAGATGCTTATATTTGATTTTGTAAAAAAAGTGGCTGCCTCTGAAGCACATGGTATGAGCACTAAAATTTTGGCTTTAATGGGAAAGTTAGAAAGATAATTTTGGTTCCTAGAAGGCTTTTTCTTTCTTTTTTTTATTATGCTTTAAGTGAAAGTTTACAATTCAAGTTAGTCTCTCATACAAAAATTTATACACACATTGTTATGTGACCCTAGTTGCTCTCCCTATACTGTGACAGCACACTCTTCCTTTCCACCCCAGATTTCTCATGTCCATTCAACCAGCTCCTGACCTTCTCTGCGTTTTCATCTCGCCTCTGGACAGGAGCTGCCCATTTAGCCTCATGTATTTACTTGAGCTAAGAAGTACACTCTTCACAAGTGTCATTTTTTGTCCCATAGTCCAGTCTAATCTTTGTCTGAAGAGATTTTAGTTTTGGGCTAACAGAAAGTCCAGAGGCCATGTCTTCTGGGGTTCCTCCAGTCTCAATCACACCATTAAGTCTGGTCTTTTTACTAGAATTTGAGTTCTGCACCCCACTTTTCTCCTTCTCCTTCAGGGACTCTCTTGTGTTCCCTGTCAGGGTGGTCATTGGTGGTAGCCCGGCACCATCTAGTTCTTCTGGTCTCAGGCTGATGGAATCTCTGGTTTATATGGCCCTTTCTGTCTCTTAGACTAATATTTTCCTTGCGTCTTTGTTGTTCTTTATTCTCCTTTGTTCCAGGTGGGTTGGGACCAATTGATGCGTCTTAGATGGCTGCTCACTAGCTTTTAAGACCCCAGACGCCACTCACCAAAGTGGGATGCAGAATATTTTCTTAATAAACTTTGTTATGCCAATTGACCTAGATGTCCCTAAAGGGATGTTATTTCTTTTCTTTTTTTTTTTTTTTTTAACTTTTCCCATACAAAAATTTATACATACATTGTTATGTGACTCTAATTGCTCTTCCCATACTGTGACAGCACACTCCTAGTCTCCACCCCTGATTCCCCATGTCCATTCAACCAGCTCCTAACCCTCTCTGCCTTCCCATCTCACCTCCGGACAGAAGCTGCCCATTTAGTCCCTTATATCTACTTGCTAAGAGGCACACTCCTCACGAGTATCATTTTATATCCCACAGTCCAGTCCAATCCCTGTCTGAAGAGTTGGTCTCAGAAATTGTTTTAGTTCTGGGCTGATAGAGAATCTGAGGGCCATGCTTTCCAGGGTTACTCCAGTCTCAGTCAGACCATTAAGTCTGGTTTTCTTACTAGAATTTGAGTTCTGCACTCCACCTTTCTCCTGCTCCATCAGGGACTCTCTGTTATGTTCCCTGTCAGGGTGGTCATTGGTGGTAGCCAGGCACCATCTAGTTCTTCTGGTCTCAGGCTGATGAAGTCTCTGATTTATGTGGCCCTTTCTGTCTCTTGGGCTACTACTTTCCTTGTGTCTTTGGTGTTCTCCTAGAAGGCTTTTTTAAGAGGTAAATTTAGAAATTGGCAGTAAAAGTTCTTACAACCAAACAAGTATTTCTACTAGCAGAGTCAGGTTATCTAAATGTACTTGTGTTGGGGGGGAGTGATATTTAAAATAAAATCGAGTGGAGTAGATGATTTCTTTAGAAGTTATTCTCATAAAGATCTATGTGGCATAAACTTCAGAGATAAGTTTAATAATTATTGAACAGCTTTATTCCAAAAATAATCTGTCTAAATTTGTCTTTTTAAAAAGTATTGAGAGATGTATATCTCAACCTGAAATGCAACAGAGTTTTCCCTGTGTTGGGAGAAATCCAAATCCAGTTGGGCAATGAATGAAAGGAGACCAGTGGGCCTGGAAGAGTGTAAAATGATGAAACTTATTATTTATTTATTTTTTTTCCAAGGAATTATGACAACCTGTGTCCTCAAAGGGGTAGTGGCATATTCTTCTATTCTAAGTATTTGAGTATTTCCAGAAGACTGTGGTTTCAAAGAGATAAATGTAGATTCTGAGCTCTAGGTCTAGACATGACAAACTAGAACAATGCATATAAGTTGATTTAAAAAAAAAACTAATCTATAATATTTGGAATATATTGTTTAAAATAATAAAGGAAAAGGATGCATGTTAGAAAATATTTAGTTGTTATTCTTTGCTTAATCACTCTTTTAAAGAAAAAAAAATTAGCTAAGTAGTAACTTTTGTATCTCTCCTGTGAGGTAATGATAATATTGTTTGTTTTTTTTTAAAGACAATTTCTGCTATTCTTGTGTTAGTGATTTCTATATTAAGTCAAAGTATTCCTATTTTAATTGGATCAATACAAAGCTTAATTTGTTTAATGTGGTAGATACTTTCCAGGAAGTAAATAGAGGACTAATTCTCAGAAGCCGATTTTGTAGCGTATTGAGTATTTAAAACATTTATATTTTTGCTTTTTGGGAGAGTAATGATTTTGGCCCCTTTCTGTATGCTGGGAACTTAAAATCTGAAAACAAAAATGCCCAAAATTCTTACTTATAGTTCCATAATGATATTGAAGTTGAGCACCTTCACAACTGTTAGAAGAGTAGAAAATCTTTGATTTTTCTTTTACGTATTGTTTTTATTCTTTTTAAAAAAGCTTTTATTTATTTTGTTGTTTTTGAGAATATACACAGCAAAACATACACCAATTGAACAATTTCTACATTACAATTCAGTGACATCGATTACATTATTTGAGTTGTGCAACCATTCTCACCCTCCCTTTCTGAATTGTTCCTTACCCATTAACATAAACTGCCCCCTAAAGTTTATCGTTTTTGTTCTTAATAATCCTTTTGTTGATTGCCAAAGTTGAGTGAGAAATCCAACCAGTTCTGGTATGGCATTTCTTAAAGTCCTCCTCTATTCTAGGCACTTACTTCACTTACTTTTATTTATCGTTATTTCCAGTATTGAACTAGCATTTGCATTTGACAGAAGAGGAAACCGAGGGTCAAAGAGGTTAAGTATCTTGCTCTAAGTTACTCGGCAAAAAAGTGGCAGAGAAAGAACAAGGTCCCAGCTCTTCTGACCCAAGGTCTAATGACCTTTCCATTAAACTTCAATTGACAATTTTGTGCATAATAGGGGAAGGCTGCTGTATCTTTTCATAGAGGGAAAAATATACTAAATGCAAATTTTAAACTCTACTATTAATGGGAAAACTAGAAGGGGTGACTTTTCACTAAGATTCCAGATATCTAAGGGAGTAGGACTTAGATTAACACTGTGGAGACTAGATTTTGCTTTGGTAAAATAAACAGAGAAATGTGACATTACCCAGTGAAATATGAATTTAGAGGAACTAGAATCTATTCGGAGGTTTTCAAGTCAAATTCAGTCACGTGAGTCTAAAGAATAGAGGAAGGCTTTCTGAAAGGCACTTGTAAGTTTAAAGGGTTGGCAAAGTGGACAATTTTATGAATTCATAAAACAAGTTTGTAAAGTGTTTCATGTTTTAACACTTCAGTGGTGAGTGGATTTAGTATAGACAATGAATATATTTAAACCTCATTCTTTGGAGTCCTAACCATGTGACCACAAATCTCTACTGCCACCTTGTGGTTGTATGTATATTTCAGAGACAGGCTCCCTGAGAAAATTTAATGTCTGAAGCGCTGACAAGCACAATAAAAGGTGTCCCTTGACAGCTAAACTCTCAATTTCTGAACTTAGGAACTAAACAGGTTTGGGGAACATAGTATCCCTCTTGTAGAGTTACTAGCCAAATTCCTATTATGGCAATTCAGGAAACTTTTAGATTTGGAGAGCAAGGCTATTTTACTGCCCTGGTGGCACAGTGGTTAAGAGCTCAGCCGCTAACCAAAAGGTTGGCAGTTCGAATCCACCAACCATTCCTTGGAAACCCTGTGGGATAGTTCTATTCTGTCCTATAGGGTTGCTATGAGTTGGAACCGATTCTACGGCAACTGGTTTGGTTTTTGCTTTTATCATAGGGTGAAAACCATGAGCAAGAGCAGGAACCAAGTTTCATTTCAGATTTTTTGTGTTCATGGTAGAGGAAGACATTCTATTTTTAAGCGGATCCTAAACGCCAGCACAATTTTCATCTGGAGAATACATTTTAATTTATTACGTATAAGACCGTGAAAAAAACAGATCTGTGAGAGGAAAGCCTGCTGGCATGTGTGAGAATGAAAGCGTTCCAGTTAGTTCTTTGTATTTCGCTGAAGTATTAAACCTGACGGATGGTCTTTCTGTCTGGAGGTTGAGTAGTTACTCCTGGCTGTAAATCAGCTTTGATGTTAGCCCTGAACATAAGTTTAAATTATCATATCAAAAAAGTCTTTGATTCCAAAATGATTAATCATTGAAGCTCTGTATGTGATAACTAAGGTGTCTACAAACTCGTTCACCAAATGAAGCCACCTAATTGTCATTGGTTGATGAAAGTTTTGTTTGCCAGTGGGCCTCCTATTTTGTTTCCACTAGCAGAAATGGCAAGTCTAAAATTATTTCTCTTTTTTTATCATCCTGGAAATATTTTTTAAATTAAATATTTAAGTGTTAATGAAGTTATCATTTGCTTTTTCTTTTTTATAACATTTAAGCATTTAAGAATGTTTGTAATATGTCTTTGGGCTAAAAGCAAGTCCTTACCAATTATAAGTTATGTAATTTGGGCGAACGTATTTAACCTCTCTTCTTGTGCGGGATGAGGTTAACATTGGCATTAAAAAGAATAAGCAGAGCATGAGGGATAAAATACTTAGGTTGCTCAATAAATGTGCATCTGTATATAAAAACAATGGACAAATCTCGATTTTATTCTTCAAAAAGATCTTGAAACATCTGATATCTTATTTTACTTAAAGACGGTGTGAGGCTTAAGCATTAGTACAGAAAACTATTGAGTTATTATGTTTGCGGAGAGTATTGATAGGGAAGGGGTAAAGAAGAAAAACCTTAGTCCCGAGAGAGCCATTCGCTGCAATGGGCAGATATGAAACCAAGGCTCTCAAGGACCACCAAAACAAACACACCCTGGCAGTGTCTGGGTAAGCCAGCCATCTTTGCCTCAATGATTTTCATTTGTACACTCAATGATTTATCAGACAATTTTTAGAGCCTTTTTGAAAATGGTCTCTGAATTATGCACTAATACAACATTGCTAATGAATGCCCTCATAGAATACAACCTCATTAGCTCTCACTTTGCTAATCCACAAATTCTATCCTTGCTGGACACCTGGTGGTCCCCCCTCCCCATGGCTCCATAGAGACGTAATTGCTAAGGAGTCGAGCGAGGTTTCATATTACCTAGACATGTGGCTTATGCAGACTCTTCCATGAGACTGTCTGTTGTCAATAATTAAGAGCTATCAAAACACTTGGCTAATTTACACTTCATAATCTGAAATGAGGGGCCCTGCAATCACCAGCTTCTGTTTTATTATTTAAATACACATAGTGCAAAAAGCAGACTGGGTCCTTGGCGAGCTATATCAGGGAAATGACTGGCTTTTCAGCAAACAGGATGTAGCCCAAAGGTCATGAGCAAGTACAGCACAAGGCAGAACAAACACAGCCCAGTGAATGGTCTTTATTGCTGAGAAGCTTCACAGAGCAGGTGGGATTTTAGAAGCTCTTTTGAACGCTGAGATGAGAGAACCTGGCAAGATTAATTGGCAAGCTGTTGTAGTCAAATGCAGAGACCATGAAAACGGACATGCATTCTGGGTTGAGATATCAACTAGGACAGTATTTCAATAATATGACATTGCTATATATTGACTGAAAAGAAAGTTTTAGTTTGTAGAAAATGGAAAATCTCAGTAGCCTGTATGTAAAGGGTATAAAATCTTGGGCTAAAAATGGTTGAACTTACGTTTTTCAAAAACATTAGCTTACTATAGGACTGGCTACTTAACCAATCTGATCATTTTTTCAGAATTCAGGGCTTTTATAATTCTTTAATTTCACTTTACAAGATGAGCGATCAGTGATGTAACTGAAGATGTTGTTACTATTTTTGGATCATATTGTGGATTAAGAATCAACTGTACATATTGAGGAAAAATAGTGTGTAATGAAAGAAACAATGCTGTAAAGGACTTTTGATAATATGTCAGGGTATGTTATTTGAATCTATCTAATAAATAAAACTGTTGTCTTATTGTAATATCATATAAGCGTTTTTTTAGCTAAAATGTCCTAAATGAAATGTAGGGTGAAAGAACTTACATTAAACTCTGTTATATGGTATATGACAGAGGACGTTGATTTTATAACCTCTTGATGGGACACATTTCTTTGCGAAGGAAAAATCCCGTGAGCCTTCACGTTGGAAATAGTGTCCCAGTGTATCACAGAGAGGCTTCTGTGCCATAGACAGAGTGCACAGAAGATTAGAAAGGTAGATGTATCTCAAATTCCCTTGTAGGAGTTTCAAGTGAAAGTGAAGGTGGAAACTGTAGGTCGATACTAAAGTTAGGAATAGGGATTACAGCTGCTTCAGGTATAACCAAAATAATTAGAGGATAAAGTAACTTTGGTGAGAGAGGAGAACATGGGTGCTATAGAAGTTTAAGTCCATGTTATAGTCTAACCTCACCATATGTTCTTCCCTCCATTCCCTTTAACTTTAAAAGTTGAGAGATAGACTCATTTTCCTCAGAGGAACAGATGATTTTAAAAGTCCAAGTAAGAGGTGGGAACAACAGATCAATGTTTAAGCAAAATGTGGTATATACATACAATGGATTATTATTTCGCCATAAAAAAGAAATGAAGTACTGATACATGCTACAAATGGACGCAACTTGAAAACATTATGCTAAATGAAAAGTCAGTTACTAAAAAAGTCAAGAAATACTATGCTAAGTGAAGAAAGTCAAAACAAATATTGCATAATCCCATTTATATGAAATATCTGGAACAGGCAAATGCATAGAGACGAAAGTTTACTAATGATTACCCAGGGCTGCGGGGAGGAGGGAATGGGAGTTATTGCTGAAGGGGTACTGTCTTAGTCATCTAGTGCTGCTATAACAGAAATACCACAAGTGGACGGCTTTAACCAAGAGAAGTTTATTTTCTCACAGTCTAGTAGGCTACAAGTCCAAATTCAGGGCATCAGCTCCAGGGGAAGGCTTTCTCTCTCTGTCGGTTCTGGAGGAAGGTGCTTGTTGTCATCAGTCTTCTTCCGGACTAGGAGCTTCTCTGTGCAGGAACCTTGGGTCCAAAGGACATGCTCTGCTTCTGGCACTGCTTTCTTGGTGGTATGAGGTCCCCAACTCTCTGCTTGCTTCCCTTTCCTTTTATCTCTTACAAAAGATAAAAGGTGGTGCAGGCCACACCTTAGGGAAACTCCCTTTACATTGGATCAGGGATGTGACCTCAGTAAGGGTTTTATACAATCCTAATCCCCTTTAACATAAAATTACAATCACAAAATGGAAGACAACCACACAATACTGGGAATCAAAGCCCAGCCAAATCAATAACACACATTTCTGGGGGGACGTAATTCCGTCCATGACAGGTACTGAGTTGCTGTTTGAGGTGATGTAAAACATTTGGAAATGGGTAGTGGTGATGGTGGTACAACATGATGAAAGCAATTAATGTCACTGAATTATACCCTTTAAAAATGGCAAGAAAGGCATTTTGTTAAATATATTTTATCATAAATAATAAAATTTAAAAAGGTCTAAATAAGGGTTTCAAGTATTTGAGTACTTTGTTGGATTGCTCCTGATCCCCTTTTCCAAAATCCCACCTGCGTGTCAAAGTCCAGCCCAAATGTCTCTTCAAATACCATCAGCTCTAAATAAGCTAAATACCTGTTCTCGACTTTCAAAGTATCATTCTTCGGAAATTTATCCGTTTCTATCTAAGTATTTATGTACCTATCAAATATGTCTAATGAAGTTGCCTTGAGGACAGTTTTTTTTTTTAATACGTAGACGCTTAGCAGGGCGTTTTCTTATGTACAAAGCCCTTCATGATTGGCCACTGCTCCCGACCTCATCTTTACTTCAATCCATATTGTCTTCCCACTTTACCTTATAGCTCTGCTAAATAACTGGCTGAACTCTGCATACTCAACCCCCTTTTCCTGGGTTATTCTTTCCCTGCCTGTTCCCCTTGGCTTCAACTAAAATGGCACCTCCCTTGGAAAGCCCTCCCTGATCCTCTCCACTTGTTCCTATTCAATTTAATGACCTTCTCTGTGCTCTCAGAACATCATCTTCTGCTGCTATAGTTAGCATTTATCACACACTCATTGTCTATTTGTTTGCCTTTCTCCTTGAACAAAAATCCTTCTCTCTTTGAGATGAGAATCTTGTAGCTGGAGCATGATCAACATTCACTAATATATTAAGGAATAAATATATGAATTAGCATTAGTAGAATGTAAGCACCATGAGTGTTGGGAATTTGTCTATTTTGTATATCCCTATATCTCTAGTGTTTGAAACAATGCCTGGCCCATAGTAAATCCTCAGTTAAACAGTTGTTGAATGAATAAATGAATGAATGAAAATATCCTGCATTTTAAAAGGGAAACAATTGATTACTAAGAGGTTGTATCAGAAATGAGAATTACAGCTGAACAGAAGTACTGAGAACTTAAACAATGACAAAAAGATAGGTGAGAACAAGTAGAGCTTAATATTTGGAAGTGAGTAAAATAAAGAGAGGAACAAAAGAAGGATGATTGAATACTAGCTGCTGTTCTTTGACAAGAAAAAAACAAAACCTTATTCTCTGAAAGTTTACCTTAGCATTTCAGCAGCTGACAATAATAAAAGGAGTAAGAGATATGAAAAATTACATGCCATTTCACAATCATTTCCACCCTCTTTCTGTTTGCTCCATTGTGATGGTTCAGATGGTGCCATTTGACCCTAACCTCTAGCTGTTTCAACCTCAGAACCAATATTTATTGCCACATATGGGCTATGCTTGGCAGCTTCAAAATCCAGATGCCAAGCTTTGGAATGTATTTTTATGGTGGCACCATCTGGGGCTCTGGCCAGCCTTCTTTATTGTCTCTTGATTGTTTACACTAATAGCTTTGCTGGGCTGTGGCACTACCTGTGGGACATGCTGAGGATCAGGCCGTTTATGAGATCCTCTTGTTGTTCCGGTTACAATTTCCCTTTCAATGGCTCTCACATGCTATCAACTTATTCCTTTTAATATATGTGCAATGTCCAAAGAAGTAATAAAACAGATGGTCATTGGGATGAAGAGAGAAAAGGGCTGTTTTCACAGCACTGGAGTAGGATGTCTTTCATGGACCTTTGGCAACCCATTTATGGATTTGGGGGAAAATATGAATTCTCTTCCAATTTACTGAATATATTATTTTGCACATTTACCTTTGAAATGGAAGACATGTCTTATTTTATCACTTCAACCAACTATTAAAATACCATATTGATCTCAAATTGAGGTGATAATACTCTACAGAACAGCTAAACAACATTTCAGTATTTGTGAAATTGAAAAAAATAGAAGATTATTTCTCAGCAATCGATAGACTGAATTATTTGAAAATTCACTTGCAAATTAGGATCAAGAAATGGACTCTTGATGATCCTACAATTCAAGGAATTTCTCAAAGGTGAATTAAATTGAAACATTGGTTTGAATTGTAATAAACGCATCATTTTGTGAACAGGACAGTACAAAGGAGGTTCTGCTCAAGCAGTAATTTAGTATGTTACATCCGGCAAGGAGAATTGGCTCTGGGAGTTTAAATGACTTATCCAAGACCGCACAGGCCATAGATCCGAAGTCAAAGTGAAGATGAGGTTTACATAATTTTTTGAAGTCTGTAGGACAGACAGGAGAGTCAATCCTGATAATCGAGTCCCTGAAATAATGAAATGACCTGATAATCATGCAATGTCCCCTTCACTTTCACTACTCTGACACTTGGGCTGCCCCAGTGGGAAACCTCACCTTTTGGTGAAGAGACAGAAGTGGTGACTTTAGGGGTAGGGATATGCAGCAGGGCTGCATCCAGATATGGAACATGAAAGAAACTGCATTTGTTTGAACTCTTTTAAACCTTTTCTTGCTACCTGTGATTTGTGGAAATTTCACAGAGAGGCTGCCAACCCAGAATTAGTGCTAAAATGAGACAGTCTCCGACTCAGAGTTCCTAATCTTGCCTGTCACGTATCTGAGAAGGCATATGAGGGTGAAGAGCGCTTATGGCAAAGCAATTTAGTGGGAGATCTGCCTCTGCTTTGTATGTCTACAACAGAAATGAGGTGCTTTACTTTAAATAAAGCCAGGTCGAGAGACAGAGATACTACTCACATGGGTGTCTGTACCAAACTGGCAAATGTGTGTTTGGGGAACGCACAGGAGGTTCACAGAAGAGCCTTACAAGTTATGTAGGCACTTAAGAAAACAGCCGCATTAGATCCAAGAGAAGGATGATATTCTCTCAAAAGACACTTTAAATAGGAACAAGTTGTTAAAGCTTCATCTGAAGACTGAGAATAGACCATTTTAAATGATGTTTAGCGTTGGAAAGAGCAAGACATATTGCTACACTGTGTTGTCAGTTCTCTAAGGAAATGGCACAAAAAGGAGCTTTTATTGTGCCTTAATCCTTTGTTCTGGAGAATTGGTGCTTTTATATACAAGGATATAGTTTAATCAAAAGCCACGACAATATTACTATTCATATATCAGCAGTGAAATGCTAAGATACATGTGCACATATGCTTACATATGTATGCATATGTGTGTGTGCATAATTTTTATCTTTTAATGGGTTCATTAACCTCAGTTGGAAGAAACTCTGGTTGCTCTATTGCCAAAGGAATAGATTTCAGATTTCATCTTTTGTGTGAATGGGATAGGAGAACAGTTTGTAGTACTTTGAAATATCCTTATGCTGATTGACACCTTCTCAGGCCCTTTGAAAAACAATGGCTTGGTATTGCCCACATAGTAATTTTAGCCACTTCAATATTGTACATTCTGTCCCTTGTTGGAAAATAAATGTTTCACAAAACTATTATGGTTGAACACAAATACGTCACCAACTCCATCATTTTACATTGTAC
The DNA here is from genome assembly GCF_000243295.1 of Trichechus manatus latirostris. Lineage (NCBI taxonomy): Eukaryota > Metazoa > Chordata > Mammalia > Sirenia > Trichechidae > Trichechus > Trichechus manatus. The sequence continues at coordinate 14,589,072 of NW_004443948.1, read as the reverse complement.
CTAGAGATCTTTGAGCAGCTTCAGCAGAAATTCTCAAGTACAGTAATAGGCTATATGTGGTAGATAATGTCCAGTAATTGAAAAAACACATCAGAGGATGCTGCTATTATGTCTTTGTTTTGAAATATATGTTTTGCAAATTGAAAAATGACAACATTGTAGTGCTTAAATTGCCAAAGCCCTACAAAGGGTGAAAGAAGTAGTGAGTTAAATGATCAATTGGAACCAGATTTTTATTGCACACAGTACTCACAAAAGGGTACTTGTGTTGATAGGTGTACTGGGAGTTGTGCATTCACAACAAGAGAGCGTTCTCTCCATAAAAGTATTTGGATGGACCCTGGCTACAGAGACGAAAGTAATATATTACCACTGCAAAAACCCCTGGGGGTGCTCCTAAAGGGGCCAGCTCCAGGCTGAACCTGGAAGTGGAGAACAAGTATACCCCTCTTGTACTTAAAACAAAAAACCACAAACACCAACAAAAATCTCCTTGGAAAAGTATTTCTAAAAATCTCCAATCTTCTCGACTTGGGAAGTCATGCATATGTTAGCCATTGCCGTTAGAGTTGGAAGGACATAAAATAAGCAAGTCTGACCCTCTTCCCTCTTCCCCAGCGGTTATAGTAAATCTTTGAGAGACATGATGGTGATGATGATAAAGATGGACGTAAAGATGAAGGTGATGGCTGATAGCCGGCTTTATCGAGTCCTCGTTATGAACCAAGCACTAATCTAAATATTTTCATTATTAGCTCATTTAATCCCTTTGATATCCCCCTTTTATATCTGAGAAAACCAAGACATAATGATTAAATAGATAGTCCAAAAGCACACAGTCACTAAATGGCAGATTCTGCATTCTGCCGCATAGTGCAATACCATGGATCTCAGAGGATCAGGTTGCAGAATGATGTGTAGTGTAGTCAGATCAGGTATAGAAATTTAACCTTCTGTATTATCGAGGTAGAGAAAAACACCCTTCTAAATACAGGCACAGCTCGAAGGAAGAAAGGTTAAATTTTAAGCCATTTACCTACAATTTCTTTTATGAGATTTTCTAGTTTCACATTCACTAACAACCAATGGAAAGAGTAGTCATGATTGTCTTTAAAATAATTTTTTTTTCACTAAAATTGTATAAGTAGTTATACAAACAGAGAACATTTATTTATCCATTGTTTCTTCGCATATAGACACTGGTCTAGGTCTAAACTGAAAGCTAAAAGACCAGAGACAGATCCTAATTTGCAGCTTTGTTAGTAAATATCTAATATAGACTAACATATTATCAGGAGGGACCAGTCCCTGAAGAAGGACATCATGCTTGGTAAAGTAGAGGGTCAGTGAAAAAGAGGAAGACCCTCAATGAAATGGATTGACACAGTGGCTGCAACAGTGGGCTCAAGCATAACGACTGTCAAGATGGTGCAGGACCTGGCAGTGTTTCATTCTATTGTACGTAGGGTCCCTGTGAGTTGGAATGGACTCGACAGCACCTAGCAACAACAACAATATGGACTTTCTGATTGTTAGTCGTTGGTCAAATCCATCCTCAGCTGCTTTTATTTCAAACCAAACTGACTTTGTATTTCATTTCATATGAACTTCCAAAGATTTTTTTTTTCCCTCTACTTGTGAAAATTTGGAGGAATGGTTATAATTTCCATCTGATTTATCCTTCTTTATTCAGATTTAGTCTGAGTTATGTTTTCTTCCATTTTCAGAAAGGCTTATGTTTACTAGGAAGTTTCCACAGTGCTGTTGTCACTGGTTCTCGTATCAGAAGAGGGCTATCTCTCAGTTTCTCAACTTGTTCTTTCTAGAGTATTCCAGGTGATTTTGATTTTGAGATTTGCCATGATCCTCCATCACCCTTCACAGTCTTCTGGAATCACACCTTCAAACTTTGGTTATTTTAATACATAAATCACACATTGAGTTAAATGAAGGTGTCTCTCTGTACCTGTTTAGGCACCTGTATCTGTTTCTGTGGTCTTTTCATTAGTCATTGTAGTACTTCCATCAAGTCAGGATAGAGAGACATCTTCCTGTTTAGCTGTTAAATAAATAGAGAGTATAGTTAATATATTATAACTTTTTTTTTCAATCAAATTGACATACAAGGCTGACCATTACTTCTAGTATACCACAGGGTAACAATCCCTTATTCCGGTTTCTTGAGAAGTACTTTGGGTAATTAGAAAAATGTCTAGATTGATGATTGCACATTTTAGTGCTTAAATACTGATTTTGGTCACTTAATCTGATGGAAACTGGAACAAGCCATCATTAAATACTAGTTGTAACTAAAAAACCACTTTCTTCTAATGTGCTCCTGAAGCTTCATCTATTTTATCTAATTCATCTTTACATCCCTATGACATAAAAGAAAGGCAAGCATCAAATTATCCCCATTTTCCAATTGAAGAATCTGAGAGAAGGAAAGTAGAATCACTTGCCTAAGGTTACACAGTATGTCAGAGGCAGGAGCAGGAGAAGATGCTACGTTTGCCCACTGCCAACCTACCCTTCTTTCCATTAGTTGCTTTCCTCTTTATTCCCCAAGGTATAGGCCATTAAGGAATTGATCTTGTGGGGAAAACACCTGTTTTAAAATTGACTGCCTTTTATATGTTTATGTGCTTTTATATAATTTTAATAAGTGTATTATTGCCTGCTTGTCTTTACGAGAAATGATACAAAAGTGAAAAAATACACTTACAGAAATGAAATGAAAATAATAAATAAAGCCCTTTTTCAGTTCCATTATTCTAAGTCATGCTTCTTGAGACTTCAGTCTCAATATGATGTTAATAGAACCATTAGATATGATTCATACCATACATAAGACACTTCTATTGACAATTCCATCTTGACCAGGGGTCAATGGATCCATTACAATGCAAATCTTAGTGTATACTTTCCATCTAAATCAAAAGAATTTGGTCTTGTGTCTACTCTAATATGTTTCATGAACTAGAGTCCAATCTCAGATGTGAAGTACACATCTGTGTTTCTCATACTAAATCACGACTGTGCCTATTTGCTCCTAATTTAAAAGGTTGTTAATTAAGTTTTACATCAATATACTACTTTGGGGTATTTAAAGAAATACATAGGGTTTATGGGAAGCCAAGTTTGTCCTGTTGATATATACTAAACTGTAAGAAATGTGGCTCCGTGGATGTGTGTCTCTTAATATTTTTGGTACATATAAAGTGATTCTGTATGCTTTGTAAGATATGCAGCATCAGGACATTTTTCAAAGGAATACACACAATCCAGGCTTATAAAGTATAAGAACAGATTTCTGAGGTTGCAACTAATTTTTTTCAGATAAGCTTAAGAATATCTGATTAGGCACAAGCAATTTTTTAAACTTCCATTTACCCTCATGCTATTTATTTCTAAGCTATGCTGTCTTTATCCCTGTCTTCTCCCCTCTAGTCCTGGGCATACTTCAGAATGCTTCTCTCCTCAGTGCTGCAGACAGCATGAGTTGAAACCTTCAGGGTTGTACTGGTCTCCAGTTAGCCCTCTTATTATTTGTCTTCCAGAAATAAACTGCTGATTCTCTCCACTTCCGCCCACACAAAAAGACCTGCTGCTTATGGTTGCTTCCTGCTGTTGATGTTAGTTGCCGTTGAGTAGGCTCAGAGGCAAGACAATCATATGTATAACAGAACGAAATGTTGCCTGGTCCTGTGCCATCTTCATGATGTCTGAGTCCATTGTTGTGGCTGTTGTGTCAATCCATCTGAGGTTAGAGTAGCTTAGGAGTGGTTGAACTAGATCACACATAAGGGTCTTCCCTTCTCTACGATTCCATGATTTTTCTACCCTACCATCAATCTGACAGTCCCCGCCACCCCCAATCCCCATCTTCCTTTCTGTTTCTTGGATGGTTGGGTTCAGTGCACTTTGGACCAGGTAGAGCTATGTATAAATCCTGGTTCAAGCTCTTCTGTGTGATCTTGAGCAAATCCCTTAATCTTGCTAATCCTCAATTCTGTCATCTGTAATATAGTGATAATAATTATCCACATCAGTAGATTGTCATAAGACGTAAATGAACTGATTTATTTAAGGGTCACAATGCCTGGCTGAAGGTAGACACTCAAGAAATGTATTATTTTTCTCCTTCTTCCCCATCTTTTCTCGTTCATCCCACCCACCCCCACAAAAAAAAAACAAAAACAGCTTTTGTGAAAAACGGTTGATTTTTTAAATGTACCACTAGCCAACTACTTTCTTTTCTTTTAGTCAATCACATGTATTACAAACTTTTTCAATATATACCTTGTCAGAGTGTTTTTTCTTGGGTACCAAGAACTATATATATTTTTTTCATCTTTCAGATATGAAAGATATTGTCAGGTTCGCAAAGCTTTAATTTTATATACAAAAACACTGAAACATAAAAATTAAACGATTATGCAACAATGCTACTGAATTTACGTAAGAAGCATCTTAGTTAAGATCCATTTTGTATGTTGGTTGAAATGTGCCCAGGAATGCCCATTTCAAAGCCCTGGTGGCACAGTGGTTAAGAGCTGGGCTGCTAACCAAAAGGTCAGCAGTTTGAATCCACCAGCCACTCCTTGGAAACCCTATCGGGCAGTTCTACTCTGTCCTATAGGGTTGCTGTGAGTCGGAATTGACTCAATGGCAATGGGTTTGGTTTTATATGTTAGTGGGAGTCAAAGGAAAAATTTGCTTTAGTGCTAGTAGTCTTAATTCATAAACGGACAATGTCTAAAAATGCAAATCACAATATTTTAGGAGGTTTTCATTAGCAAGCTGGCATCACAGGGAAACTCGGCAGAAATAAATAAGGCAAATTAATGTGCTGAAATGTTTCGTGTTCTTAGAGTTTAGTTTCTCATAGGTGTTCTGTCCGACTATACTTGCACCCTAGTTACTATCTAGTAACTTTCATCAGACAATAAAAGACAAGTGCATATGTTAAAGAATCAGGGTGTTTCTTAGTGGGTTGGTCTGACTATTGGAGGAAACTCCAGTGTGGAAAAGATGAGTTGCAGTATAGGGCAGAAGTGAACAAGAATAAATAAACCAGTTTATTTGTAAGTGGGGCTGATCCCTCTTGCTCATGCGATAAAAATTACAGCAGAGTAGTAATTTATTGATGCAGATGGCTATGTAAAGTGCATGCAATTTGTGAGGGGGCTTGACCCTTGACTGATGGGCCATATGTTGTAAAGCCCTAGGGGTGTCATTTGCTTCAGCTCTCTTCCTCCCTCTGTCTCTGCACCTATGGTCCTTGTTCAATCACCACATATTGAACTATAGACTTACTAACTCCCCCAATAAATCTCCAACTAATGGCTCACAAAGGCCATAACTTAACCCTTTCTACACAACAGAGCACATTATTTTGCATCATGATCACACTCAGTGAAATAAAAGGTAAATATTATGTGACCTGCCTAGAATAGGAAAGCAAGTTGTTGTAAAATACCATTCCCTGCTGGATATTCACTGTGTTTGGACACAGCGGAACTGCTATCAGCTTGCTGATTATATCGTTATTACTCTACCACGTTATAATTACAGCTTACTGTTAGGACATAATTCTTAAATATTGTTAATATAGTATACTGCTGGAACAGTTAATGGTTTTTAATTAACTTCTTTTGTCTGGGCCTTCGTTTTTATTCTCTTTTTTTTAACGCAGAGAAGTTTATTTCCTCACAGTCAAAGTAGGCTAAAAGTCCAAATTCAGGGTGTCAGCTCCAGGGGAAGTCTTTCTCTGTCCTTCGTTTTTATTCTTATAAAAAATATGGAACATATGCTCAATGAAAAATGCATATATTTTAGTTTCCATGTAGAAACACATTTAAAAATGTATTAGGACATTTGAATGGAATGGCAGAAAAAAGTATGTAGTGTATGTCAATTCCAACAGAAAGACATTCACACCATAAAATTAATTCTCAATCTCAGCACTGGGTTTTTTTATAACGTAGCATTTCTGGGTCCTATATACTACCTGAAAAAAGCATATTACACCAAGACTAGAAAGAGTTCCTGCTCTTTTTGTTGATTTTTTCTCCATTAACAGAGTAAAGCTGAAGAAATGGTACTATTAAGTGATGTACGTAGTACTTATTCCAGTGTGCCTAATTTAAAAAAAAATGCTAGTCATCATATGTCCATTGAATTGTCACCTAGATAAAGGAAGAGAAAACGTCTTCCCAAGCATGCTGAGACAATACCATTGTAGACAGTAGGCAAACTTCCTTTGCTAATCCAGGCTCTAAAGTAGTGCTTTCGTCTTCACTTCCTTTCTCATCTTCGCCTTCGGGGCACAGCTCATGGAAGATTTGGCAACAACTGAGGAGAGGCTGGAGGTGTGTAGGAAGAATCTTTTATTTATTTATTTTACTGTGATTTAGGTGAAAGTTTACAGAGCAAATTAGTTTCTCACTAAACAGTTAATACACAAATTATTTTGTGACATTGGTTGCCAACCCCGCGAGGTGTCAGTACTCTCCCTTTCTCTATCCCAAGTACCCTGTTTCCATTTGCCCAGTTTTCCTGTCCCTTCCTCCTTCTCGTCTTTGCTTTTGCGCTGGTGTGCCCATTAGTCTCCTATATGTGATTGAACTATGAAGCCCGTCCCTCGTGTGTTATTGTTGGCATTATAGACCTGTCTAATCTTTGGCTGAAGGGTGAACCTCAGGAGTGACTTCAGTACTGAGTTTAAAGTGTGTCCAGGGGCCATACTTTCTGGAAGAAGAATCTTAAGACTCATATATCCTGGGCTGGACCCTTCGTTCTCTCCAGGACATTAACCATCTCTACAAATGGTACTCAGAGATGAGTCTATCTGGGCATATTTTTTGCTTGTAATGAAAGACTCCCCATAAAATGATTCATCTTCTAAGGTGGCTTGGTACTTCAGTGTTCACAGTGTGTGCATGGCATGTTTTTATATAACAGCTCTCACAATGATACACTAGATAGGTATACAATGTTTTCATTTAAAACTAGATTTGGTATCATTTTTTTTTTATATAAAAACAGTGTTAATAATTTTTCTTCTTCAGACTAATGAATAATTTTCTCACACTACATTGGAAAATACAGCTGTGTGAGCCAGTTAAAAGAAAGATGAGAGGAACGTTGACCTACACGTATGCTACATGAGAAATTTTCAGTTTTTAGTTGCTAGTCTTATCAACATGGACAAGTGATGTAGAAAAAATATTAAAATATACAGAAAAGAAGTCATTGTCTTCTGTCCTAAATTCAGTAGACTTCAAGCACACGATGCAGCCAGAAAATAAATCAGCATAAATAAACCATGCATTCACAATTGAATTTCAATAATTTAAACATAAATCCTCTAGGCTTTGATACATCTTTTTGCACATGGGCTTTTGTTTTGGATTTTGGAATTCCTAGCATTCATTTGGAATTCATCTGCAAGTCACAAGTATATAGAGTGCCCAGAAACCTCTAACAAACAATCCCCTTTGAGGTTATTGTTCCATAATTGAAGATATTCCAGTGAAAACATGGATAGCAAGGAGTTTTTCAAGATAAGGGTCAATATACATGCCCATAAAAGGAACCAACATTTTAAAATATAAATATCCAAATTTCCTACATGTAGCAATGCACAAGGGATGATCATCTATAATATATATTTCTGAGAGCAGTAATAAAGATGAATTGCTGATATTCTGTTTCCCATACATTAGTAAGTCTTGATAGTTCTCAGAAAATATGTTGGCTGAAGAACTTTTCTTTGGCTGGGTATGGTTTTCCCCTTAATTATAACTCGGCAGCTAGAATTCATTGTTTCTGTTAGAAATAAACTAAACTGTGTTGCAAGTTAAATTAATTTTAGTTTTTAAAGCCCTCTGATTAAAATTTAAACATACTTTAACGCCACATGGAACATTTCAAAATAGAAAATTATGGTTTAAGTCGAATGTCAGGCTCTAGGAAACTGACTATGTCAACTAGAATTACTAAAAAAGGAGGTTAAGAAAATTGTTACCTTCATTTATTCCATGTATCACATCACATGCCTTTTCCTAGCTCTTCAGTTAGCTCGCTAATGTAGCTGTAATGACTTTGTATTCCTTAGAAGACTGACAGACTAACCTTGTCTTTAAGAACATTCTGGACTGCTCAAATTAATACGATTTCTTAAACATTATTGAATCAGATGTAAAAGACCTGTGACTGTTGACTAATTGTCCTTTCCATCTCACAAAATGCCAAGTAATCTTGATATGATATCACCAGAGTAAGACCCTGCCACATTCTGATATCATCATGGTCAATAAGAAAAATGAGTAAATTCTTATAGGTGTGTTTACATTTGTATACATTCATATATAGCATGCCTCGTAGAATTGTATGATTATCTGATATTACATTAAGTTATATAGCATTAGTACAGTTGTTAAAACACCTCAATATTGAACTCATTGTTTCAACATATTATGATAGTGCAAACAAGAATCCCCAATCGTTGACATTTGAAGACTATTCTTAAAAAAAACCAAACCAAACCCGTCACCGTCGAGTCGATTCTGACTCACAGCGACCCTACGAGACACAGTGGAACTGCCCCATAGAGTTTCCAAGGAGCACCTGGTGGATTTGAACTGCTGACCTATCGTTTAGCAGCCGTAGCTCTTAACCACTACGCCACCAGCGTTTCCGAAGACTATTCTTACTGCCGATATATTTACTAGTAGGACAAATGTGTATATACACACACACATATACACACATATGTATGTATGAGTATAGATAGCTATGACTTAAATGACTTGAAATATATTAAAGGACATCTTAGAATTTGTTTTCTCTTTTAAAAAAAGAGCTTCTATATCATTGTTGAAAGCGATAAGGATTTTCAGTGTGTGAATTTTTTGTGTAACAAATGTCACTGTATCACCATACATGTAGGAGAGATTTTTATGGTTTTCATTCTCCAGAAATTCTACACTATGTGTGCTGTATTGTAATCATTTTATATCTCTGATTTAATATATGAAATAAATCAGCAAATGTTTATTGAACACCTACTCTGTGCTAGGTGCTGGAAAGACAACATTAAATTGCCTTGAAAAACATGCAGTGCAAACTACAGATTTTTACCTGAATTTTCCACATTTCTCTAATAGTTCCTAAAAATTCTATACCTATTAAAAAAAGAAACAAACAACAACAAAAAAAAGATCATTGCCATTGAGTCAATTCTGACTCATAGTGACCTTATAGGACAGAGTAGGACTAGTTGAAGGCAATTCAGAAGCAAAGGGAAAAATGTACTACTGAAATTATAATAGACAGGTATAATGTATTTGGGGAGAGGATATATTTACTTTCTTATATTTTATGTGATATTTTCAAAACATAACACCATCTCCTGACAGAAGTGAATGTGTCACACAGTAACGTAAAGAGCATTTAGAGAAAACAGCTGAAGAATTAAGGAAACACCAGCATTGAGCGAGGAAGTAAACATAAACTGTGATTAGATCTATAGTATGCTATTCTTAGCCACTCATTTTGCTACAAAATCACATTTTTGTGCCATTTTTTTGTCCCTGTGTAACAAAAGTAATAAAGTAGAAGAAAATAGAATTACAAGTAAAAAAAAAAAAAATCCAGCCTTACTCATATGTACCCTGGTCTTCTTTAACTGTTCGTTTTGGGTGTCCTGAATTACAGAGCTCTGCCTTGCAGCAAAATTAGATGCCCCATGGGTCCTGAATATACCTTTTTCATGTTGTTTCATCATTTCAAGAAATTTTCCTTATGGTTAACCAACAGCCTTTTCATCTTCTGAACAAGTTCTTACAGCAAGAGGGTTTAAGCACTATTTTTAGCATGCTTCTGTGAGTTGTGGAGAGGTGGAGAGTGACTAGGAATTTCTTTGCCTGCTGTAAGAATAAACTTACCTGCTGAGTGTAGAAGGAAGCACTTAATTTTGAGCTTTTGATTTTGGTTAGTAACACTGCAAACATAGTGCAAGTGGCTATAAGTTTACACTACGTTCTTTTTGTTTCCACCTCCACCATCTTATTTTGCAGTCTTATACCCATAGGTGGAGAATTAGAGCAAATGATATTTTAACTTGATGAACTAGTTTGAAAGATTCTCAAAAGGAATCCCACCTTTCTATAATCAAAATATAAAACTGATAGTAAGGGGGGTAGATTCATAAATGTCATCAGTTTGATGCAGGGTTCAAGTTAATGTAGTAAAAGTGGTAGCATTGTTTATTAGTTACTGTATTACTTGCAACTGCCTCTTTACCAAAGCTTGATTATTGTAATTGTACCTTATCTTTGTGAAACCTTTTGTGGATATTTGTGAGATTTTGCTGGTCAAAGGTTTTTATGTGAGAGTCCGTTCTTGAAGGACAGAAAAAAACGGTTGCCTTAGAGTTGATTCCGACTCATGGAGAACCTGTGTGTCAAAGCAGAACAGTGCTCCATAGGGTTTTCAGTGGTTGATTTTTCATATGTATATTACCAAGCCTAGGGTAGAAGGTGTCTGTAAATGGCCTTGATAGACCCACTCAGGTGTAGATAATCCTTCCTAAAGCAAGAGACCCATGAAGAATGTTTAGGAATCTGAGTCTTAGGTACAAAAATATAAAAGAAATCTTAAAAATATCATGAGTGAGCAGTTTCACTAGCTTGTTATCTAAGTTTAGATAATATATATAATTTTAGCAAGTAATAGAATTTTCTCTTGACAAGTTGATCAAGCTGTTCCTCTTTATGGTTTCTATCCTTGTCTAAATTTTTCTCTTAGTTTCTAATCTGACCTAGTGTGTTTTTATGCTAGTGCTGGTCACATTGATTCCCAAGATCCCTTCTACGTTTGTTTAAATCCTGCTTCAGAATTCAAATATTTCATTCCTTGATTTCTACTATATTTGGTGTGGCTAGTCTTTTTGAAATCTTCAACATGGCCACAGAAGATACTTTCTGCAGGGCAACTATTGGTACAAACGTGTTTAATTCTTGCTTGTCGTCATAAATATATGCTTGATTTAAAAGCAAAATAAATTGTATTTTTAAAAACTAGATAGTAATCACAAGTTATGAGATATACTTGTTAAGAGATATACTTTTAGATAAACTAAAAATTCTTTATGAAAGTTGTTAGGAAGCACTAGTGGGTAAAATGATCTAATTATTTAACTTATGCAAGGTGTCAGTATCCTTGGTGTTATATAAAGATTAATTTCCCCTAGCTTTGTTGAAGTAATGGAGCCCTGGTGGTTCTGTGGTTAAGAGCATGGCTGCTAACCAAAAAGGTTGGCAGTTCGAATCACCAGCCGCTCCTTGGAAACCCCATGGGACAGTTCTACTCTGTACTACAGGGTCTCTATGAGTCGGAATTGACTCGATGGCAATAGATTTTGTTGAAGTAACAGGGATCCAATTTATCCTCCCATCTTGTTGTTGTTAGGTGCCGTAAAGTCAGTTCCAACTCATAGCAATTCTATGTACAACAGAACGAAACTCTGCTACGTCCTACACCATCCTCACAGTTGTTGCTATGCTTGAGCCCATCATTTCAGCCACTGTGTCAGTCCATCTCACTGAGGGTCTTCCTCTCTTTCCCAGACCCTCTACTTTATTAAGCATGGTGTCCTTCTGCAGAGACTGGTCCCTCCTGATAACATGTCCAAAGTACATGAAACAACTGGAAAATCAGACCAAATACATGAAACAGATTTTAAACTTTTGAACACTCGGCAGTTCAGGGCAGTGATATCTGAGAGAAGTCAATCAAAAGACAATGAGCCTTAGCCTTGCACCAGCTTTCTTCCTGGAGGCATTTTCCAGGCTACCACATGAGGAGGGGGAGCCTAAACAGAGCCTGGCAGTTTCACTGAGGTGAGAGGGAAAGATCAAGAGTTTGGAGAGGTCATTTCAGCTTGCATTTATATCAGGCGGAGTACTGGAGGGAAAGAACCTACAAACAGAGAGAGCTCAGGAAAACTCCAGAGAGAAACCCTCAAGTCTTTGACTGAGTATTGATCAGTGCTTATAAGGAAGGAAATTACCCAAGGCCAGGGAAAGACCCACTAGCAAGGAGTAGTCAGAATTCTTAAAGCACACACAGAGCTAGGACTAGTTTATGTTACTTCCATTGGGTAGAATCCTCAGAAGGGTATCACCTTACTTGTTGTTTTTGTTAGTGGGGTAAACTAATCCTACACTAAGGGCTGCTCTGAATCTGCCCTAACAGAGTTTAGAAGTAAGCTTCAAAAGGAGCCAGCTGATTCCATGTAATTTAACTACAGATCAGAACAAAATCAACATTATTGAAAGTAAGGCAAAATCTATCAATAAATGATGTAAAATTTGAAACATTCATCATCCAATCAAAAATTATCTGACATGCAAAAAAAGCAGGAAAATATGACCTATACCTAGGAAAAAAAGGAATCAGCTGAAACAGACACAGAAATAGCAGAGATGATGGAACCAACAGACGTCGATGTTGAAACAGTTATTGTAAATAGACTCCATATGTTCAGAAATGGAGAAGAAAACATGAGCACGACGAAGAGAAACAGTAGATAGAAAAATATTTCTGTTTTTTAGAGATGAAAAGTATAATATCTGAAATGAAAAATACACTGCATGAAATTAACAGCAAATTAGATACAGCAGAAAAAACAAAAACAAACAAAACAACAAACACACACTCATTAATAAAATTGAAGCCTCAGCTAAAGAAATGATCCAATATTAAGCATAGAGGGGGGAAAACTGGAAAAAAATTTAACAGTGCATCATTGGATAGTGGGACAATACCAAGCAATCTAAAACATATGTAATTAGAGTCCCAGAAGTAGAGGAGAGAGAAAGAAAAATGAAAAGAATATTTGAGAAAGTAATGGCTGGAAATTTTCCTAATCTAATGAAAATTATAAACTCATACATCCAAGGGAGCTTAGTAAATCCAAAGCAGAATAAATGAAAAGGAAACCATATCAAGGTGCATCATAATCAAATTAGTGAAAATCAGTGATAAAGAAAGAAAACTTTAAAGCAACTAGAGGAAATAAAAGACGCGATACTTAAAGAGGAGCGAAGACAAGAATGAGAGTAACTTCTCTCAAGAAACTATTCAAGGTATAAGACAATGGAAGGATATCTTTAAAGTACTGAAAGAAGGAAGGGGGGATATAAAAAAACAAAGAAAGAAAGAAAGCCAACTAAAGATTCTTTTACCCAGCCAGTTTTGAAAAAAGAACAAGTTGGAGGAATACATAACTGATTTCAAGTCTTATTATAAAATTACAGTAATCAAGTCACTGGAGTATTGATGTAATGATAAGCGTAAAGCCAAATGGAATAGAATAGAGTATAGGAATAAGTTCAGTTAACTTTTGACAAAGGTGAAAAGGCATTCAATGCAGGAAGAGATAGACTTTTTGACAAATGGTGCTGCCATATACAAGGAAACAAAAAAGAGAATGAAGAAATCAAAACAGACCAAACAAAAACCTTGATCATTATCAAGTGCCATGCACAAATATTAGCTTAAAATGAATCAGGGACTTAAACGTAAATGTTTTAACTCTATAACACTTGGGGGATGGAAATGTTCCATATCGTTTTTTGTTATGAATACGGGGGCTGTCATATGACTATATACATATTTCAAGACTCAAACAATCTTTCATTAAAATTGGTGAATTTTATTGCATGCAAATTGTGTCCAACAAAGATTTTTAAAAATTATTTCAGTAAAACGTAATGTAGTTGGTTTTATCGAATTGTACTTATAGGGGAAAAAACGAAAAAGAGGGTGAAGGAAAGATGAAACAAGATTGGCAAAATGCTGATAAGTGTTGCAGCTGGGCAAGGAGAACATGGAGGTTCATAATAATGTTATCTCTGCTTTTATGGAGGTTTGAAAAGATTAATAATTAAAAAAGTCAAATACAAAAAAATCTCATCTAAATAAATTGACTTACTTTTTCTTAAAAATTTTCCATAGATTACAGCTATAGTGACAGTTTTATTAATTTATTAATGGAGTAATTTATAGCACTAAGGTATTCCGAGTTATGTATGAGTTGACATTACCTCTAGTTGCTATGTAAGCATTTGAGTGGAATAAATTGAAGTATAAATTTTCAACCCAAACTAAACACTTTTTTTCTAGAAACATTTATCACACAAGTGCACATAAAATGCACGCATTTCATATGATCTAAATTTGCATATATTGTGGGAAGATTAGAAAGCATATGGTCTTCTTTTCCTTTTTTATTGTCTAAGAAGCACCAAAGCTAAATAACTTGGCATGATTCTTCTAGTTTGACTCTTTTTAAGTGGTTTTATTATCAGGCAGATGGGAAATGCTAGCCAATTATTAAAATTACACTTGTATATATTGTTGGAACATTTTGTATGTATTCACAAAAATAAAATGTTAAGAATTGGCATTTAAAACCTGTGAAACCTATCTGTCATAGGGTAGAGTAACAACTGTACCTGTCACTTCCCAGCCATTTTGAAATATGTTGCAGCATGGATGGCTGCCTAATGAATATTCTGAGATTCAGGATCATTTTAATGATGTTTTTAAAAGCTCTCCATATTAGAAAGTAAAAGAACACCATAGACCAGAGATAGAAATACATGGAGAGAATGAACCTTTAAGTATACCTTTTCTTCTAAATTGTTCTAGAAGAATAGATTTGAGGTAACATTATCATATGCTTTTTTAAAAAAATCGATTGTAGTAAAATATATATAACAAAAAATTTGAAAAATTTTAAGTGTACAATTCAGTGACATTAATTACATTCACCATGTCATGCTACCATCACCACTATTTCCAAAAAAAATTCATAACCCCAAACAGAAACTTAGTACCCCTTCAGCAATAATTTTCCATTTCCCACTTCCCCCAGCCCCTGATAACCATCAATAAACTGTTGTCTCTATGCATTTGTCAATTCTAGATATTTCATTTAAGTGGACTCATATGACATTTGTCCTTTTATGTCTGACTTATTTCACTTAGCATAATGTTCTTAAGATTCTTCCATGTTCTAGCATGTATCAGAATTTCATTTCTCTTCACGGCTGAATAATATTCCATTGTGTGTATATATCACATTTTCTTTATACATTCATCTGTTGTTGTACACTTGAGTTGATTCCGCCCCCTGGCTATTGTAAATAATGCTGTAATGAAAGGTGGTATAAAAGTATCTGTTTGAGTCATTGTTTTCAATTCTTTTGGGTATATACCTTGCAATGGAATTGCTGAGCCATATGGTTATTCTGTGTTTAACATTTTGAGAAAGTGCCCCACTTCTTCCTATAGTAGTTGCACCATTTTTATCACATACTTTTTAAAAGTAGTTTATTTCCTATCCGTGAATAATTTTAAAAATCACTACTTATAATGGATAATCATTAAGCATCATTTTAAGTATTAATAAGCTGAATTAGGGAAAATAAAGTTAGATGTGACAAAGTCTATCAACACTAGAAAATTATTTTTCTTTTATAGTTTGAAGTTAAAAGAAACATCGATTTAAAAATAAAAGCTGAATTTCTGTATTTATATATGAAGATATGGTACTAAGAATTTTAGGAAGTGAAAGATGATTTTCTTTTATATATTTAAAAACATATTTCACTGAGATATAGATTTTTTTCAGTTAATTATCTGGATTACTGATACAATATCCTGGATTTTTGTTGTAGGTAGGGAAGTAACTGAGAATGATTTGATGAAGAAAAATTTGAAAATGTAGTAGTTCCTACGTGAAATATGAAAATATAACATGTAGTTCAATGCATCATGTAATTCAATGGATGGATGGATGGATGAATGGATGGATGGATGGATGGATGGATGGATGGATGGATGGATGGATGGATGGATGGATGGGTGGATGGAAACTAACCAACACGGTTGACTTTGAGAACTTGGTTTGTTTTGAAGCCAAAATTTTAGACACAATTTTGAGGAAACACTGTGTGTGACAAGGCAATTTTTATAAATTGAAGTCAAAACAATTTTCTGTCATTCAAAAACTATCATATGTCAAAACCTTTTTAGATGAAACTTTAGATAGAATTTTAGCATGCTCATTATGTCAGACCACTGAGAAACTTGAGTGTATGCAGAGAACCTGTCAAAATATAATGAGTACATATGTGTGCTGTCTGAACATTTACATTACTTTTATGACTGAAGATATTTCTCTCCTCAGTATGGTTACTTTCTACCTGCAGTTCATCCTTGTAATATATGCAACAAGTGAAGGAATAGGAAGCTTGAAAAATATTAACTATTATATAAGTGCAAGTATCTTTTTTTTTTTTTCTTGTGTCTGATCTTTATCCTAGTTTATTTCTCTTTTACTAAGTAGTGGGTTTCTCTCCCCATAGTTGCAATATTGAAATTATGATTCACGCATTAGAGTTCGAATATAATTCTCTGAAGTCCATTAATCAAAATAACATAAAGTTTTACAGTGTAAATTGTCTAAAATATTCAGATTAAGAGTTTACCAAGACCACAATTTCACACACAAAATGATACAAAATAGTCCTAAAAATTATTTTTTCTTCATTTTTTTCTTGATGAAACACCAGAAACAATGTGGTATTTGGAAGGGTTGTTTAAATTACCCTTATTCCTTGGAATTTGACCTTTGTCTATGTAAAGCTATCAAAGCAAATTGAAAGCATCATTTTTGAAATCATGACATCCAATTGTTATCCTCTTACATATGATGCTATGGAAATGTTCTTAGTTTTATAAACATACCTATACACATGGCACAAGCAGTTTGCACTTGGCTGCTAACCTAAAGATTGGAGGTTCAATCCCACTCAGCGGTGCCACAGAAGAAAGGCCTAGTGATCTGTTTTCATAAAGATTACAGCCAGGAAAACCCTATGGGCAGTTCTATTCTGTCACATAGAATCTCCATGAGTCAGACTTGACTGGATGGCAACGGGTTTGGTTCCTTTATTTAATACACTAAGTATGCATTATGTAATTTGGATTGATTTCACGATCTACAGAGTCTGCAAAATCCTAAAAAGTTCCTGGATAAACTTTATGCATGTTCTTCTCCACTCTCTGTATACATTTTAATTGTACCCATGCTTTTCTAGGCATGTCCCTCCATGTGACTGGTAAGAAGATTGTAAAACACTCTCTCTTATCTGTAGCATAGTGTTTTTCAACCTGTTTTTATTATTATTATTACCCCCATTAAACCAAAACCAGAGCCCTGGTGGTGCAGTGGTTAAGAGGTACAGTGAGCTACGGCTGCTAACCAAAAGGTCGGCAGTTCGAATCCACCAGCCGCTCCTTGGAAACTCTATGGGGCAGTTCTACTCTGTCCTATAGGGTCACTATGAGTCGGAATCGACTCGACAGCAGTGAGTTGATCTGCCATTGAGTTGATTTGGACTCATAGCAACCCTATAGGACAGAGTAGAACTGTCCCATATGGTTTCCAAGGCTGTAAATCTTTATGGAAGCAGACTGCTGCATCTTTCTGCCACGGAGCAGTTGGTGGGTTTGAACCGTTGACCTTTCAGTTAGCAGTCAGCTTAACCACTGTGCCACTAGGGCTCCTTAATTACCCACTTTAAGGAGCTTTTTTCATATTTTTTTCCTAATTGCTACCCCCATAAAATTTTAATGTCACAGATAAACTATATATCTGTTTATGTACTGTGTATATATCTGAACTTTATACATAAAAGGAGTCTGATTTTTGCTCCCAAGAATCAAGTTTGTCCCTTTGAGGTTGATATCGTCTCCTTTGAGAATGCATGGAGAGGCAATATTAGGATGTCAGCTGTAGTTAGGACACATTCTCATGCACAAGGATTTTGTTGCTACTCAGTATTACCGCTCTTTGACCTCTACCTTGGAATACTTCCACAGACATCATTCAAAGGAGTGAGGTTTTCTTTGTCCACTTCAGAAAGAGCATTAAGTATGGGAAGACATGAGAATAAGCTTAGATTTTGATTCTCATACTGACATACTTAGAGTTAATATTTGTTCCATGAGTAAAATATGATGTAAATCCATTTAGAAGGCCATGCTAACAGTCTAAGGTTGCCTCTCATTATCAACACCAGTAGCTCCTGTCGATTCCCAGGATGTTGATGATGGTAATGAATACCCTACATTCAACCTCAGCCCTAGACCCTCTAAACTGCTGAAGCAGGTATCTCTCCACAACATATAAATGAATACATGTTCAGCGGTAATATCCTGGGTTGAGGGAATATTTTTATCAGGAAATGAATATAATGTAAAAACATATATACTGATATTACAAATTAGGCTCATTTATGCAAGATGTTGATACATGAATGATTAACATCTATGAATTATTATTACATCTATTAAGTGCTTACTGGAAGATAGGTACAGTGCTAAGAGCTTTACATAAATTTTCTAATTTTATTCTCAGATCAAATCTATGAGGTAGATACTGGTATTATCCCTTTTACCGATGAGTAACAATACGCCAACAGCATTTTTAATACAGATTTTAATTGCTGATTTCATCGGTGGTAATGAAAGATTATGAAAATAAGAGTAGGCTATTTTTTTTTTACTTTTTTTTGTTGCTTTTCTACCTCACTAGTTGTGAACATTTTAGCAATAATTACAAAAACATATTAGCCACCAGGACTAAAAATGACAAACAGAAACATGATTTCAACTCAAACTCAGAACTTTACAATTGACTGTTTTGAAACTGAAAATTGTTATAATCATGGTAAAACTGCCATTGGTTAAAGCAAAATAATTCTGACTCATAGTGACCCTGTAGGACAGAGTAGAACTGCTCCATAAGTTTTCCAGGGGGCAGCTGGTGGATTGAAACTGCTGACCTGTTGGTTGGCATCCATAGCTGCTTGTAACTCTTAACCACCGAGCCACCAGGGCTCCTTGCCATTAGTTAAGTACTTACTAAATGACCATCACCCTCACAGCAACACTTTTTTGATAAGAGATGCTGATCATACTCCATAGACTTCAGATCCTAATGTTTTATTAGTGGTGCTCTTGATTATTTGTTGGTGTGAGATGTATTAAGGATAATTAGCAGAACTCTATGAAAACTGAAAACATCTTAAACATACAAATGATTATCACAATATAAAATGAGTGGAACATTAATTTTTTTTAAATTCTTAACTTTTCATAACCTTATATATTTTCTGACTATAATCCTCCTCAATAATAAGCTGAATTCTTTTGGCTTTAATAAAGTGTACCATTTCATTTGAAAAATTTCAGTAACTTAATGATGGCACCGCTTATATAGGAAACATATTATGCAAATGGTTTGCAATAAAGACTATGAGTTTAGTTAAGCTGGAGAAAAAGTTTGTAATTAACAAATTAGCATTTGAAAAAAAAATTGAATATGCATAGTAGAAAATCCTGCTTAACTTGTGGGGTGTGTTCAAATGATTATTTCAGAACTCATGCATATGCATCTTCTAACATGCAAATATTTGAAACCTTAGCGTGCTAGACCAGATTCAGGTCTTTTTTTTTTTTTCCCAGTTAAATGACTAAAATTATAAGTAAGCCATCATGAATACACATTGTGACATGGAATCTTCTTTATTCTTTTGAGATAGTATGTTTTTACATATTAAGAAACCAAAATTAAATACCTTCTATTGTTATGACTTCAGTGTGGATGGAATCACATCATCAAGAAAAACCAATCTTGTTATCTGCGCTTTGTACTCTGTTTATATTATACACCAGAATGTTGTGGTTAGGGCTTAAGTAATTTTGTGTGTTAAATTCTACTGTTGGGGGTTTGTTTGGATTTTGGTATGTCTTATACATACCCACACCCACACCCACACACACACTCATGTGTACAAGTGTGTATTCAATTATTAATGGAAATGGAAAGAATACTCTGTGATTACTGTTTCTTTTTAACTGTCCCATAAATTTGTTTCAGTGTAAAGTACATGGTAATTTCTTAACTATTTGTTTATGTGGGTCATGCCCTTAAGGAGCTGTACTAATTCTTGATTACCAATCAGATACAATCTCAAATCTTTAGTTTAGTATAGAGGGCTGTTCTCCATACAAAGCATCTTTCTCACTTCCTGCTACTCAGACTTTTTTTATTTTTTATTTTTGTACCGTAGATGAAGGTTTGCAGAACAAATAGTTTCTCATTAAACAGTACACATATTGCCCTATGACAGTGGTTAACAACCCCACGACATGTCAACACTGTCCCTTCTCAA
>NW_004443948.1:14546231-14568651 GCF_000243295.1 Trichechus manatus latirostris | reverse complement strand
GGCCAGTAAATCTGGTCTTTTTTTTGTGCGTTAGAATTTTGTTCTACATCCTTTTCCAGCTCTTTCCAGGACCCTCTATTATGATCCCAGTCAGAGCAGTCAGTGGTGGTAGCTGGGCACCATCTAGCTGTACTGGACTCAGTCTGGTGGAGGCCATGGTAGCTGTGGTCCATTAGTCCCTTGGACTAATCTTTTCCTTGTGTCTTGTTCTCTTCATTCTCCCTTGCTCCCGAAGGCGGTGGACCGGTGGAGTATCTTAGATGGCTGCTCACAGGCTAGACGTTCCATTTTTTTCTTATGTTTATACCATTTCTTAAGCATCCCATAAATGCAAGATCATTAAACATTCTCTGCCATGATCCATATATATAAAGACAAACAACCTCTCTGCCATGAAGCCTTACCCAACTTGCTTAGGCCACAGTGATCTTTTCCACTGGAGAATTCCTGCAGTGTTTATAGTCGTAGTTATTACATTTCCCACAAAATGATTATGTAACTGTTATAGCTAAGTTAATTCTATAGTTGCTATGTGAATGCTTTTTTTACCTAGCTACAGAAAAAAATAATGTGTTTTATTAGTTTGGTCAACACCATAGCATCTAATACACAACTGAAGACAGAAGCCTTGACTGAGAGAAGGGGTACCTCTTTCTAAGGAACTCTTAATTTATGCCACATGTAACTAAAAGGAATAGTCAGACCTATAAACCCATAAAATGAGTGAAATAACTTTTTCCAGGATAGTTTGATTATAAACCTACAGTAAATAATTACTAAATTATTTACTTAATTACTAAGATAGTTCAGTAATTAAAAATTTACTTAAGTACTAAAATAATTAAGCAATCTCATCCATCCCTATGACTTCATATATTTTAACAAAGCAGGTTCTTTCACTTTGCTTTTTAAAGTTTGTTGTGACTCTCTTGTGATATCTGATGTTTACCTTTGACTTGAGAAAATAGGTGTGGTTCTTCCTTCTTTTAGTGTTCTCACTTTCTTTTTCAGTTAGTGGAGAATCCATCTTGTTCCAGACACTCTTCTAGGCAGTGATAACACAAAATCAATCAGAAGCTAGGTTGGAAAAGCAAGGTAACTAGGAAGCAAAAAGAGGGAGTGCCTATCACTTGCTTGAAGGATTGGGCAAGTGACAACAGAGCTGAATGGAAACAAAGGCATGGGAAGTATTCCACAGAGGAAATAGAGCATGGGAAGGCATGGGGGTATGAAATAATAAGTGTCTGTGGAGAAGCCAAGTGTAATATGAAACTGGTTACATCAGCAGGTGTCAGATTAGGAAGGGCCTATGCTAAAACTCTCCACGTTTCTAGAAAAAGCAGCCATTCAATGGTTGAATATTCAACCTTAACTGAAGATGCTTGGCAATTGTTTATTGCCCTATAAGAATGATCTCAGTGGACAGTGGATCATGCCCAAATCTACACCCTGTGGCTTGAGCCAGCCAGATTAGATTTCAGTTTACTTTAGTCTTATTTCTTAATTTTCACTCTTCTTTTTCTCTTTGAAATCCCAGAATTTGACTTTTAAAAAAATTATATCATGTATTTTCACAAAGACAAAAGGGCAAAATGTTGTTTGACTTCAAGAAAATAATTCTTTTAAGCATCTACATTTTTACTTTGTTTTGAATATAAGGAAAAATAAGAGTGAAAAGTTCTAGAAATATTCTTGAAAGAGCCTATATTTGTATTTCATGAGCTCTTCAAATCAGATATTGAGGTCCTTCATTATTTTGATTGTTTTTCCCCCTTTTTTTGTGATGGAATTTTCATATTTTAAGTAACTGAATTACAGCTTGAAAATATCATTTTTATTATATAATTTCTAAGGTTGTTGGATAATAGCTAACTGGCATTACAGATGAAATTTGACTAAGTGGCTACAATGCCAAGGCATTCCATTGGCTGTTTCCTGTACAAACTCTACTCTTTGATCTTCAATATTTACTGTGCTTCTATAATTATTAATGTAAATAGAAAATAGATCTTAATGAAGAAAAGAGATTTTACCCTGTAAAGTAGAAATACAAATTTTGCATTAATGATTAAAACATGCATAAACGATATTCAGAAAGTATCCATAATCATTTATGCCTTATAAAATGTAAGTTTACTATTAAATAGATGAATTGTTCATGAATTCATCAAATCACTGTACATATATCTGCCCAGATAAAGTCATACATTAAACTTCGATACATTTTATTACATTTATTATTGATTTTATTTTCTGAGTCATTGTCAGCCTCAAAACGTAATATGATAATCAGAAAATTTGGGGATCCTTGGCAACAATATATATGACAAGGGCCTGATCTCTAAAATGTGTAGAAAACTTCACTCAACAATAAAAAGACAAACAATCCAATAAAAAATGGGCAAAGGACATGAACAGATACTTCACCAAAGAAGACATTCTGGCGATTAACCAACACATGAAGACATGCTTGCGACCGTTAACCATTAGAGAGATGCAAATCAAAACTACAGTGAGGTACCATCTCACCCCAGCAAAAATGGCACTGATCAAAAAAACAGAAAACAATAAATGCTAATGAGATTGTGGAGAGATTGGAACTCTTATACACTGCTGGTGGGGTTGTAACATGGCACTTCCTCAAAAAGCTAGAAATAGAAATATCTTATCATATATTTTATATCTTATGATCCAGCAATCCCACTGTTAAGTATTTATCCTAGAGAAAAAAGAGCAGTAACACAAATAGACATACACACATCTGTTTTCATTGCAGCATAATTACAATAGCAAAAAGATGGAAAAAACTAAGCGTCCATCAGTGGATGAATGGATAAACAAATTGTGGTACATTCATGCAATGGAATACTGCACAACAATAAAGAATAATGACGAGTCTGTGAAACATCTTATAACATGGATGAATCTGGAGGACATTATGCTGAGTGAAATAAGTCAATCACAAATTAACAAATACTGTATGGTACCACTTTTATAAAGAGTTAAGAATAGGTTTTCTCACAGAAAGCAACATTCTTTGATGGTTACCAGGGATAGGAGGGAGAGGGAGAATCACTTACTAGATAGTAGACACATGTTAATTCTGGTGAAGGGAAAGGCAATACCCAATATTGGAGAAATCAGCACAACATGACCAAGGGAAATGAAGATACTGAGAGGTACACAAGAATAAAGGACAACTAAGGTAATGACCATACCATATAAAATTCTGCAACAATAATAATAACAACAAAAAATCCGTGAATGGTAATATAGGTATATAGATATCCTATATAGATGTGGAAGGATGTATGGGAGTGCATGCACATGCATATATGGGTATAGTTGTAGGTAATTATGTATACATATTTGTGCTGCATGTGTGTTCGTGTTTATAATAGAGCACATATGAAGCACAGTTATAGAAACTCCTTAGACATATTCGAAGACCTTGTGAGGCTGAGTTACTGGGCTTGAAGGCTAAGGACCATAATCTTGGACATCTAGCTCAATTGGCATAACATAGTTCATAAAGATAACATTCTGTATCCCAGTTTGCTGAGTAGTGTCTGAGGTCTTAAAAGCTTGCAAGCGGCCGTCTTAGATACAACTATTGGTCTCTTCCCATCTGGAGCAAAGGAAAGTGAAGGAAACCAAACACTCAAGGAAGAAATTAGTCCACAAGACTATGGCCTACATGAATGACAGCCTCCACCAGCCTGAGACCAGAAGAACTAAGTGGTGCCTGGCTACCACTACAGACCCCTCTGACCAAGGATACAATAGAAGTTCCCGGAACTCAAATTCATAAAAAAAAGACCAGACTGACTGGAATGATAGAGACTGGGGGAACCCCCAAAACTATCACCCTAAGACCTTCTTTTAACCTGGAACTGAAGCCACTCCCAGAGGTCACCTTTCAGCCAAATAATAGATTGGCTGAGGAGTGTTCTCCTTAGAACAATCAGCTAAACTAGACCAAATGGGCAACATTTGCCCAAAAGCAAAGATGAAAAGGCAAGGAGGGGCAGTGAAACTGGAGGGATAGAAATGGGGAAGGCAGGGTGGAAATGGGGAGAATGCTGATACATTGTGGGGATAGCAACCAATGTCACAGAACAATTTGTATTTCAGTTGTTGAATGGGAAACTAATTTGCTGTGGAAACTTTCATCTAAAGCACAATAAAATGTTAAAAAAAAATTGGGGATCTAATCCATTTAGAAATCTGTTGTAACATAAGTATTTAACTAGAGTGAATGCTTTACTAGCATATTAAGAAAAACATTATGTATGAATAAATATCTAATTATTTAGACTCCTCCATTAAGAAATTGACGTTAGTGTAAAAAAACTTTTGCCTTTTAAAACAATATTTTAGTTGTTGTTTTAAACTTGAGAATTTAAATGAAATATGGCAGATTGAAATGATCCTGTTACAACTTTTTTTCTTTTTAAATCATTATTAATGTAACATCTACTTAATCTTAATTTATCTTAATATTTTCATCCATTATTCAAATCATTGGTGAGTTTATTTTGTCTTTATTTAGAACAAGAAAAACATGTATAATGTATGTATCTGGAAGGGAAATGAAAATGCATGAAAATATCTTAACTGTATATACTGTTAAGCTAGAGAATTAAAGATGATAACCCCCTTTCACCATTCAGCCAAGCATGAAAGAGTAAAAGAGATTTAAAAACTTCATTAACTGCTCTCACACATTAAAGGCCACCTGCACTTGAAAGAATTTACATTGGAGCAGATGGACTGCTGAATGCGATATCAAAGATTTTCAGAATGCTTGTTATAAAAATAAACTGGATTCTAAGGCAAGGCCAAGCAAAGTATACAAAAGATGACATAGCTTTTATTACCGAGATTTGGTTGTATGAGTAAAAGCACATTTTTATCTCAAAAATAAAAATATCCACACCAAGCACCCTTTAAAATAATGGGAATTATAAGGTCGCTAATTGTGGGAATAGACTCGATGGCAAGAAATTATGGGAATATATTTAAATTTATGAATTATGATATGGTCATGCATTTCTACACATTATCATAAGTACTTTGGGTGGGTTTAATATATATATTTAATTTTTCTCTGTTTATTTGGAGTTTTTGAACCTACATGGCTCGTTCCTTTTAATAACTCATAGATTGATGAGATCCAGCCTTGGCCCAATATAATTGTCTTTACAACACTCTAATTATTCAAATCCTTGAGTAAAGATTGTTCCACATGTAAAATAAGCAAGGAAATGTTAAGGTTAACTATTTGTTGAGAAAACTCATTTTCACATGCCATTTGATCCCGACTTGAGCTCTGCACTTGCATTGAGAGGTCCAAATAACCTACCGTGGAATAGTTACATGTTGCCATCCAGTTGATTTCAACTCATAGTGACCCTGTAGGACAGAGTAGAACTGCCCTATAGGATTTCCAAGGCTGTAATCTTTATGGAAGCAGACTGCGACGTCTTTCTCTCGCAGAGCTGCTGGTGGGTTCCAACTGCTGATCTTCCCTTTAGCAGCCCAGTGCATAACCACTGTGCCACCAGGGCTCCTTACAGTAGGTACAATACAAATGTTACCTGGCATTGGTATCATCAGCATAATATTCGAAGGAATGATGCTAAGTCATGGAGGTAGAGAATTGGATTTTAGACTATATGATACTAATTTGTCCTCTTCCCCTATTCAAATAATGTAGACAGTGTGATTTTTGTATGATTATGAACTTTGAAGGTGGAAGCACTGGGTGCGAATCACAATTTGCCACCTTACCTTGAAAGATTAATGCAAACTTTCTAATCCTCTCTTCTTTATAAGATAATAATAATAAAATAGTAATAAAAACACATTGCCCTCAAGTTGATTCTGACTCATAGATACTCTACCGGACAGAGTAGAACTGCCCCCTAGGGTTTCCAAGGCTCAAATTTTTATGGAGGCTGACTGCCACATCTTTCTCCTGCGTCGTTGCTGGTGAGTTCCAACTGCCAGCCTTTTGATTAGCAGCTGAGTGCTTAACCACTGCACCACCAGGGCTCTCAATAAATAATAAACCAAACCAAACCCTTTGCCGTCGAGTCGATTCTGACTCACAGTGACCCTATAGGACAGAGTAGAACTGCCGACCTTTTGGTTAGCAGCTGTAGCTCTTAACCACTGTGCCACCAGGGCTCCTTAATAAATAATATCGTCTCCTAATACCCTGCATTATTGTAAAGGACAAATGAAGTAAGGAATATGAAGTAGTGGAAACTATAAGATGCAATACAAATCAAAGGTTTTAGTGCCTAATTAACCTCACTTCACTTTCATGCTTTGCACATTGGGAAAATGGACATGGGCAACAATTTAATCAAGAGGGCTCCAAGATTAACCCTTTGGGGTCAAGTGTTGCTACATACATCATCATGGATGAGTCTCAGACACAATAATGAGCAAAAAAAAAAAAAAAAAAACAAAGCCAGATCCTGAAGAAAATACTCTATGATCCCCTTTACATAAAGTTCCACAGCTGGAAAAACTAATCTTTGTTGATGGAAAAGAGTATTGGTTACCTTTGGAGGTATGCCTTGTGAGTAATGATAGAAGACTGTGAAAGGCTGGTGATGTTATATGTCTTTATCTGTGTGTTGGTTATGTGGGTATGTTCACTTTCTACAACTTCATTGACATGTACACTTGTGATTTGTGTACTTGACTGTATTTATACTTTAGCTTAAAAATAATTACAAGAAGAATGATAGAAAAAAAGAGAGCAAGAAGAAAAGAAAATAAGAGAACCAAACAAATATAATCATTCATGCTACCTTCAAGGACCCCTGGTGGCTCAGTGATTAAAGTATTTGGCTGTTAACTAAAAGGTCGGTGGTTCAAACCCACTTCAAATTCATTAAAAAAAAAAAAAACCTCCTGCCACTTGACCTTTTCACCTCATTTCAGCACACAAACACATATTTCTCTCCCCACAGCTCCATACAACCCATCAACATACATACACACCTGTAATCAAATAAGACTCTACTTTGGCCTAGCTTGTCTCCATATGTTGTTTTTGTTCGGTGCCATTGAGTTGGTTCCAACTCATAGTGACCCTACGTACAACAGAACGAAACACTGCCTGGTCCTACGCCATCCTCACAATCGTTGTTATGTTTGAACCCATTGTTGCAGCCACTGTGTTAATCCATCTCATTGAGCGTCTTCCTCTTTTTCTATGACCCTTTACTGTACCAAGCATGACGTCCTTCTCCAGGGGCTCGTCCCTCCTCGTAACATGTCCAAAGTATGTGAGACAAACTCTTGGCATCCTTGCTTCTAAGTAGCATTCTGGCTATACTTCCTCCAAGACAGACTTATTTGTTCTTCTGGAAGTCCATGGTATATTCAATATTCTTCCCCCAACACCATAATTTAAAGGCTTCAATTCTTCTCTGGACTTCTTTATTCATTGTCCAGCTTTCGCACGCATATGAGGCCATTGAAAACAACATAGCTTGGATCCGATGCACCTTAGACCTTAAAGTGATATCTTTGTTTTTTAACACTTTAAAGAGTTCTTTTGCAGAAGACTTGCCCAATGGAATGTGTTGGTTTGATTTCTTGACTGCTGCTTCCATGGGCATTGATTGTGGATCCAAGTAAAATGAAATCCTTGACAACTTCAATCTTTTCTCCATTTATCATAATGGTGCTTATTAGTACAGTTGTGAGGATTTTTGTTGTCTTTATGTTGAGGTGTAATCCATACTGAAGGCTGTAGTCTTTGATCTTCATCAATAAGTGCTTTGAGTCCTATTCACTTTCAGGAAGCAAGGTTGTGTCATGTGCACATTGCAGGTTGTTAATGAGTCTTCCTCCAATCCTAATGCCACATTCTTCTTCATATAATCCAGTCTGTTGGATTATTTGCCAGCATACAGATTGAATAAGTGTGGAAAAAAGGATGCAACCCTGATACATACCTTTCCTGATTTTAAACCATGCAGTATGCCCTTGTTTTGTTTGAACGACTGCTTCTTGGTCTATGTACAGGTTCCTCATGAACACAATTAAGTGTTCTGGAATTCCTGTTCTTCATATGATCTGTTGTGTGTAGGGTCTCTATGAGTCAGAACTGACTAGATGGCACCTAACAACAACAACAAACAATGTTGTCTATAATTTATGATCCACACAGTCGAATGCCTTTGCATAGTCAATAAAACACAGATCAACATCTGTTTGGTAGTTTCTGCTTTCAGCTAAGATCCATCTGACATCAGCAATGATATCCCTCATTCCATATCCCTTCTGAATCCGGCTTGAGTTTCTGGCCGTTCCCTGTCAATGTACTGCTGCAACCACTTTTGAATGATCTTCAGCAAAATTTTACTTGTGTGTGATATTCATGATATTGTTCAACAATTTCCACATTGTTTTGGATCACCTTTCTTTGGAATGGGCTCAAATATAGATCTCTTCTTGTCAGTTGGCCAGGCAGCTGTCTTCTGATTTCTTGGCATAGATGAGTGAGTGCTTCCAGGGCTGCATCCGTTTGTTGAAACCTGTCGGTTCCTGGAACCTTGTTTTTGCCTTCAGTGTAGCTTGGACTTCTTCTTTCAGTACCATCAGTATCATCTGTTCTTGATCATATGCTACTTCCTGAAATGGTTGAATGTCAACCAATTCTTTTTGGTACAGTAACTCTGTGTATTCCTTCTGCCCTCTTTTTATGCTTCCCGCCTTGTTTAATATTTTCCATGTAGAATCCAATATTGCAACTCGAAGCTTGAATTTTTTTCTTCAGCTCTTTCAACTTGAGAAATGCCAAGGGTGTTCTTCCCTTTTGGTTTTCTAACTCCAGGTCTTTGCACATTTCATTATGTAATACTTTACTTTTTCCTCTCAAGCCACCGTTTGAAATCTTCTGTTCAGCTCTTTCACTTTATCATTTTTTTCAGTTGACTTTAGCTACTTTCCATTCAAGAGCAAGTTTCAGAGTCTCTTCTGACATCCATTTTGGTGTTTTCTTTCTTTCTTATCTTTTTAATGACCTCTTGCTTTCTTCATGTGTGATGTGCTTGATGTCATCCCACAACTCATCTGGTCTTTGGTCATTAGTAGTTAATGAATCGAATCTATTATTGAAATGGTCTGTAAATTCAGGTGGAATATACTCAAGATTGTACTTTAGCTCTGATGGACTTGTTCTAATTTTCTTCAACTTGAACTTGAACTTGCATATGAGCAATTGATGGTCTGTTCCATAGTAGGCCCCTGGCCTTGTTCTAACTGATGATATTGAGCTTTTCCATAGTCTCTTTCCACAGATGTAGTCAGTTTGATTCCCGTGCATTCCATTTGGCCAGGTCCATGAATGTAGTCGCCGTTTAAGTTGGTGAAAAAGGTATTTGTAATGAAGAAGTTGTTGGTCTTTCAAAATTCTATCCTGCAATCTCTGGCATCGTTTCTATCACTATCTGTCTCCATATAGTGCCTTAAAATATTGTTTTTTGGCATACTTGATCTTTTATTTTGATCTCTGTATAAATCTGGCCAATTCCTAGTTATACCTGATGCCTTTTCATCAGTGTTTTAGCACGTAATGACCTTCGTGGAACTCAGAGATCACTTTTTCTCCATAGTATAACTATTGTTACGGTATTTTCCAAAGTTTTGTTTGAATTTTATTTTATGTGTCTCCATATCAGGTTGCTGCATGGCACAAACGGTTAAGCTCTTGACTACTAGCTAAAAGGTTGGGAGTTCAAACCCACCCAGTAGCACCTCGGAAGACACAGCTGGTGATCTGCTTCTGAAAGATCACAGCCTTGAGAACCCCATGGAGCAGTTCTGCTGTCACACATGGGGTCGCCATGAGTCAGAATTAACTCGATGGTAAATAATAACAGCACGAAATAGCCACATCTGTCATTCCCAAACTACGTACATGTGTTATGAAGACAAGGCCAAATCTTAACAGAAAGCTAGGTATATAGTAGAAATCAATAAATACACATAAAAATTAACTTTTATTATTTTTGTAGATACAATATTTTATATAATACAAAACTAAAAAGCTGTGAAAGGAAAATTAATTCTCCCTCTCATCTTAACCATCTCATTCCCTTCTCAGAAGTAACAAATGTTGTTTGACTTGTGTAAATCTTCATTAATATTTGTGAATTATCTATGCATATGCATGTAGCTTTTTTTTTTTTTTTTTACAAAAATGGTAGCTTGCTATATACGTTATCTTATACCTTATTTCATTAAGTACCGTATAGCTTGAGGATCTCTCATATTGATACAGATGGAACTTTTTCTATTTTGATAATGTAAAATACCAAAGAAGGTTATGGAAACTTTAAATTTTGGAGCAACATCTTTGTTTTCAGTCGTATACCTTTACGAATATTATAAAATTGCCCTCTTTACATCTTTAGTGTAGACTTCTGTGATAATGAATCTGTAACTTTGAGAGGCATTAAAAATAAGTTTATGTATTGAACTATGCTGAAAACTTTTCACTTTGTCCATGTGGCTTTCCCTTATCCTTCGCATAAGTATATTGAATAAACATTTAGTCTATTGTTCTTGAAGTCTATCCTGAAAAATATGTGAAACATTCCTTTTTTTTTCTTTTTATTTGTTTGTTACGTTCTTGCCAAGAGTTTGTATAAATTATATTTCAGACCTTTGGACTTTGCCAGATGTTGAGTAATATACTGCTAAGATATAAGTGCAAATGGTTTCACTCTTGATTTTTTTGTACAAGTGAAAGACAAGTTGGAATTCTAAACAAATTAAAGATAGAGGTTGCTGTTCATTTGGGCTTTCTTAGAAAAGAAGGCTCTCTTTGACAAATCCCTCTGCTTATTAGACCAAGTGGAAAAGCATTGCATCTGGAGTTCATAAGCCATTGTTTTATGGGATTGATCCATCATTCAATCCCTTCTACTCTTGAAGTAAACCCATGAGAATTTGTTAAGTAAGATGCTCTATCTATGCACACTAGCATACATTCACACATACACACACAAACACACACACACACGCATGCACACACCCCTCTTCTCACACACATGCTCCCTTTAGGAGCACGTGCCCTTACAAAAAAATCTTAGCAGAATTGCAACATGGCTGTTCAAGTGTGCAGTTATTTTAACACTGTTCATCTTTTAATAGATTTTTGAATCTAGTTTCAGTAATTATTCTTATTCCTTCAAACCAATAAACTCATATATATATATATATATATATATATATATATATATAAATCAAAATGCTTTTATGGTACAATATTTCTTTTTGGTCAAAAAGATAAGAAAGAGAACTGGAATTATTTTTGAAAAACGCCATACTCAGTTGAGAATTTGTTTTCTTTCTTCAAATCTTGAAGCACATGTGATTTTTTTCACATTTTTAGGCTGTCAGAATTCAAATTGTTCATGCCAAGAAAATAAAATTTAAGGAGACCTTCGGAGATGGATTTTTAGAGGATTTGAGATACTTGATATGAGCGGAGTCGCTCAGAGATTCTCCTGCTTTCACAATTCTGTAGGGTGCCATTCTAAAAGATGACTACAATTTAGATCACAGAAGTGCTTTGATCTCTTAGTTTTTCTTTTGCAGATTGTAATCCACATGTTCAGAAGGCCCCTCCCTAAAGTATAGTTTTATGTAATTGACAACCATTGTTCCTTGAAAAAATTTGAATCAAATTAACATAAACATGAATGAAACTGGTCAAATAATCACATACAGCTCTTATTTTTTTTTTTCCTTTAGGATCAGTGACAATATTATGTGTAAAATTGGTGTTTGGCTATTAAATCCTCATTGAATCACTCCAAATTTGATAAAAAGTGGCTATTTTGAGGTACATAATATAGGTTCATGAAAAACTGTTAGGTTTCTCATTTAGTTCTTGGTTTATAGAAGAACAGGATATTTTATGTGTATAGTGATGAATTTTGTTCTTTCTCTTTTTACGCTAAGATCAAAGACAGGCGGCAAAACTGACCGAGCATGAAATTGTTTTTAGAAATTGTGGGAGCTAGTTTAGATGGCAGAATCAGAAGAATGGTTGATAATAAAAATGTGTGTGTGGGAAGGATGGTGGTAATGGGTAGGGAAGGATAAATTATGGTGGAGAGGTACTAGTGTGGTGCAAAAATATCCAACTGGCAAACACCTCTCTGTAGAGTATTTACATGTTAAGCCAATGCCCTTAAAAGCATACAGGTTTTTGTTTTTTTTTAAATCTCATTGTTCTGACTTTTTCTTCTGGGCATAACCACAGGAGGAAGACTGGTATGGGTTGTGTTTCTTATGATAACTGCCACTGCAAAGCAATTAGACTTCATTATGGCTGTGCTTATGCAATACTAATTAACATGCCCGTTGTGCTGTTTTCCTTGTTTAACCATGCGACAGCCCACAGGTCTGACACCCTCTGTGAACCAACAGCTGAGGAAATTCAACGTGGCAGATTTTGTACAAAATACACCCAAACACAAATGCAATCACACTTTTCCTGAACAACTGCATTAACAGAATGTGTTACAGAGGATCTACAATTAGTGGATTGCATTCATTTGTACTGGGGAGAAATAAAGGAGATGAGAAATTATTCAAGCTTATGCATACAAGTGATTGGTCCCAAATTTAAAAGTGTAATAAAACTGTGTCATATTGTCAAGGAGAATTATCATTTTCCCAGTAAAATCAGATTTCATAAAATTATCATTAAAAGTTAGAAACAATGGTGTCAGTGTATTTATGACATCATTATGGACCTCTGTGTTGACCACATAATTTATTAAACTTGTACATGTTATGAATTAAGAATCTGGGCATGGGTGATTTTTGTTGTTTTATTATTTTGCTGTGAGTAGCACATGGGTTTCACCACATCAAGGAAGAGGTGAAATTGTGCACTACAGTTTAGTAAGTAAGCGCAAGTAAGCCCGCGTATACCTTGCGTATTGGGTAATCTGTCCCTGAGAATGAGAATTGAGGAAGGTTTTTCTTAGAAAGTGAACATTGATCAGAGATCTAAAGTGAAATTGGAGTTAAGCAGATGAATTGGGTAGGGATGTGTGAGAACACTTGTCACACACTGCTGCACCTCAGAACCACCTGAGGATTTTTGTTTTTTTAATTACCGATGTCTGAGTCCCATCTTCAGAAAGTCCAATTTAATTGTTCAGCTAGAGTCTGGGTATCAGAAGTTTTAGAATCTCCCCAAGTGATTTTAGTGTGCAGCAAAGTTTGAGAACCATTGATTAGAACATTCTAGGCAGATGGAGAAATCCTTGTGGTAGGATAAAAATGACGAAACCTTAATAAGGCTGAAAGCTTAGTGGCTGCTGCTGGAAGGCAGTGAGAGGAGGGGACTGAGGAGAAGCATGTACAAGATGAGGCTGAAGACTTAGGAAAGAAGAAGCCAGATTATGTAGGCCATTGTCAGCCATGATGGAAATCCTGGTGGTATAGTGGTTAAGAGCTACGGCTGCTAACCGAAAGGTCGGCAGTTCGAATCCACCAGGCACTCCTTGGAAACTCTATGGCAGTTCTACTCTGTCCTATAAGGTCGCTATGAGTCGGAATTGACTTGAGGGCAGAAGGTTTGGTTTTGGTTTGTAGGCCATGATATGGATTTGGAGCTTTGCTGAATAGTAATGGGATGCTATTCAGGTCTTTTAGGCAGATATACTGCCGACCCCTTTTTATTTCTACCATCTCCCTCAGGTATTTCTGAATATGAATAGTGTTAAATTTTCTTTTCTAGCATATTTTGACTTGTTGCCCTGTTTTAAAACAAAACAAACAAAAACATTGCCGTCGAGTTGATTCTGACTCATTGTGACCCTATAGGACAGAGTAAAACTGTCCTATAGGGTTTCCAAGGCTGTAATCTTCAGGTAAGCAGACTGCCACATCTTTCTCCCATGGAGCAGCTAGTGAGTTCAAACTGTGGACCTTTTGGTTAGCAGCTGAGTGCGTAACCACTGCGCAACCAGGGCTCCTTCCTAAGAGGGAGTAGGATCATAAATCAGACGTTGAGGAGATGTTTTAAACTGAGAGCCTGCTGTATTCTCAGTACATACAGGTTGGTCAACAAAGGTTGCAACTCACTTTTTGGGAAATAAACTCATTCCTTTCCCCAAAAAGAAAACTAAGAAACAAATAAAAAACAAATGAATAAACAAAAATCTCTTTGTTGCACTGTACGTACCTTTAAACGAACAGGAATGATTTTTGAGGTCAGTATTCACTGGTCATTAGAGAAACTGGAAGCTTTTGGTTTTTTTCCATTCTTGAGTAATCATAAAGCTGAAAAATGTATAAAAAAATCAAGATGGTTCTTAAATAGTCATTAGGTCACCCTCCAAGCATTCTGATCTTCCAGCCACCCAGCTGGATCTGAGCTGGACTGTACTACAGTGGGTTTTCAACCTCAGCTTGCACATGGCAGTCACCTGGGGAGCTTTTTACAAATACTTACCTCCAGGCACAAACCAGACAAATTAAGGGTGGTACCTAGGCACAACTTCTGAGTTTCATAGGTGGTTCTAATGTTCAGTAGGAGTTAATAAGCACTGATCTACTGGATGAATCAATTTGGATTGAGTTAAACCATGCGCGTATTGGTATTAGGGATAAATTGGAATCTGTTGGTTTTTGGAAATGACAGGGAGCTGCAGTGAATACTCTGAGTTATTTGCCTAAGTGCAGTGTCCTCACCTACCAGGGATGAGTCTTTTCCAGGCAGATTCAATTGAAGGAAACAGCCTCCAGCATACTTGATGAAGAGGTGATGGAGTACCTGCCACCATTTGACACCTCACCATAAGCTATCACATTTACCGTATTGCATTTTCAGTAGTCTGTCATCTAAGATAGAACTTCAGACATTTGTGTTTCTATCTCTTGGTTCTAATTATTTTCCCACATTGATGTCAAGTCAGCACAG
This sequence comes from Trichechus manatus latirostris, assembly GCF_000243295.1. Classification (NCBI taxonomy): domain Eukaryota; kingdom Metazoa; phylum Chordata; class Mammalia; order Sirenia; family Trichechidae; genus Trichechus; species Trichechus manatus. The sequence goes on along the minus strand of NW_004443948.1, from coordinate 14,553,671 downwards.
TTTTATCAATGCTTCTGCTCTTCTAGACTCCAGTTAATACTCACAGTGTGTACATTTAGAAGACAAATAAATTGGCCAACAAATGAAGCCACACAAAATTTGCACAGACTAGAAAGGGAAGGAAGCAGACTTTGAACATGGGTAAAAAGGAGAAAAACAGACCACGTCTGGGATAGAAGGACATGAAGAGGCATAACTATGAAGGTCAGAGAGAGTGGGAAGAGTTACTGGACAAGAGCCAAAAAGTTTGACAAGCCAAGCAGTAGATAAATGAGTCTGTCAATGGACAGGCTACCTAAGGAGGCAAGGAATTAAGCTTGTGGGCTATTCAGCAAAGCTTCTTCAACCAAATAATGAATGGCATCAGAATCATCAAAGGATCCCGTGATAGTAAAACAAAGCCATTTGGGAGAAGAATTCCAGAGCCAGTCATTCTGAAGGCTGTGATGCATAGGTGGAAACATGCTCAGTGTGAATTGAAAAATAATCAAAATTTGGAAGTTAGACCTTAGAATGACTATTAGAACCATAACAAACTAGCACAGGAAAAACAGAAGGGTTATTTAATAATAGCCCTTAGGAACTCAAGCATGTAAAATGAGCTTTTAAAGGTCAAAGTTAATGGATTGTGCCTTTCACCTCCACTGAATTGCAGAGCTGCAAAAGAAACCCCAAATCATCCAGTCCAAACCCCTCGTTTTGCAAATGAGAGAAAACTGAGAATAAGTGATTTGCTGACATAAGAAATTTTTGAGAGCTAGGAGTAGAACTCAGACTGCTTCATTAACAGGCTTTTCCTCTTCTCCCTCTGCCATGCTGCCTTCAGATCAAGGTAGCATATAGAGACTAGGTTGTGGTGGAGAAAGTTTGACATCAGCCCAGAAAAGTTGTAAAGAGTTATTAAATACTGAAAAAGTATAGTGTGTAAGTTGTTGTCCCATAGCAATCACATCTGACTAATGACAAGTTCCTATCAACCGAGGAGTGAACAGAATACCTTGTTTGGAATTCAGACTTATGTTCAAATGATCTTCTGTTATCAACAAATTCATTAATCAGTCATTCATTCATTTGTTCATTCATCTGTGCCTTGTGTGTGAATGACAGTGCTTTGCACTATAGAATGTGTGCTCTCAAGGTGCTTAGAATTAAGGCAGAAGATAAGACATTTGTGTACATGTTTATAACAAATTATTGACTATGAAAAGGATTATAAGATCGACAACAGATCAGTTGTTATTAGGTGACGTCAAGTCAGTTGTGACTCATAGCTACCGTATGTACAACGCAACAAAACACTGCCAGGTCCTGTGCCATTCTCACAATTGTTGTTATACTTGAGCCCATTGTTGCAGCCACTGTGTCAATCCATCTCATTGAGGGTCTTCCTCTTTTTCTGACCCTCTGCTTTACCAAGCATGATTTCCTTCTCCAGGGACTGATCCCGCCTGATAACACATCCGAAGTATGTAAGACGTAGTCTCGCTATTGTTGCTTCTAATGAGAATTCTGGCTGTACTTCTTTCAAGACGGGTTTGTTTGTTCTTTTGGCAGCCCATGATATATTCAATATTCTTCACCAACACCGTAGTTAAAAGGCATCAGATCCATAGCTAGGAAATTTCAGAAAATGGAGGAGTTATTTTTATCTATTAGGGTGAATAAAATTGGAGATGTCAATTAAACTTCATGGATAAAAGTAGAATTTGAACTGGATATTGAATGATAAGTAGGATGTGTATGGTGAGAAATAGGGCAGGGACATGTTAGAAAGAGTTAAAATAATAGGCATGCATGAATTAAATTAGTGCTGTTTGACTTGACATGGAAAATTTTTTGAAGTAATATTGGAAAGGTAAGTTGGAGTTAGATCAAGGCAAACCTAAAATATTAGGCTAAATATTTTAAAATTGACATTGAAATGGGCAGAAGGGGAGTAAGGTAGGTAGAGATGGAAGCTGTCATATCAGTACTGTGTTTTAGGAAAAGCAACTTAGGAGCAGAGCCAAAGGTGGTTAGAAGAGGCCAAAAATGAAAAGTTTAGAGATGTATTAGGTCATGATTGTAAAACCTCAGTTCAGACTAATTAAGGTGGGATTTAGAGAAGCAACCATAAGAATAAAGATTATGACGCAGATAGAAGATACATCAGGTCTGCTAACTGGTTGAAAGGAAGAGAAGGGCAATGGAGACACTGAAAAGTTGGTTCACAAGTTCTGAGCCTGGCTGACACGGAGGAAGGCAGAGTCATAAAAATAAACGTGGAATGCAAATATTTCCATAGCACTCATAATATTCTCATACTTTGAAAAATCATCTCATTATTTTCCCATAAATATACCAATCTACCATACATATTATATATTTTGTATGTACAACAGCCACACAAATGTACATGCTCTAATTACTTTTGAAGATTAGTATAGATTTGAGCCAAACAGAAATTGATATAGAATTGAATAAATCATGCACTAAGGAAATCAGATTTTTGTCATTGCTGTTCATCAAGCTGTAGACTCTACCTTTATCATTTGGCAAGCTGCCTTAAGTATTCCAAAAACTATTCTATGGAAAAGTTATTTAGAAAGTTAATTTCGATTATAGGACAGCCACTCAGAATTGAGATAGTCAACAGTAGCTTGTGATTCAGGCTCTAACTGAATATTTAGTCAGGGACCCAGAGAGATGGTTATTCCTTCTAACTCAGTTTGGTATAATGTAGGGAGCATGAATGTAGCAGCCCAACCCATCTGTTCTTATTTCTAATTTTACAGAGGTTATTTTTACATCAGTCTTTGAAATTCTTAGTTCTGTCTCTGCTATGCTACAAAAATACTGCTGCTACCGGCTGAAAGAAAAAAAAGAAATTGATAACAACAAGAGGAAATTGTGGTGCATTAAGCCTAGCTATTTTCCCATTTTGATGGTATTCATTATTTTTTTAATAAACTATCTGGCTTTCTCTCTCTCTCTCTCTCTGTGTCTCCTTTCTGCCTCAGTTTTTTTTTTCTCCCTGTTCAAATAGCAACATTTTTGATAATCAGGGGTGTCTCCAGCATTTCTTTATAGGCATGGTTGAGGGGCTGCAGTCTGACTAAAATTTGGGAGTTGAGAATATGTCTAAAACCTACATCAGAATAGTAGCTGCATTGTTTTTTATTTAGATCATCTGTTACTGATTTAAAAGGATGACAAAGTTTTCAGAAGATGCTTTTATTCATACATTACATAAGATTTTTAAAGAGTCCATTTCCCTAATTTATTATTATTTTATTATTACTAACATTTTTATCGGAGCCCTGATGGTGTAGTGGTTAAGAGCTTGGCTGCTAACTAAAAGGTCTGCTATTGGAATCCACCAGCTTCTCCTTGGAAACCCTGTGGGGCAGTTCTACTCTAGGAATTGACTCAACAGCAATGGGTCGGGTCTTTTTTTTAAACATTGTTATCAGTATAATTATTAAAGGTGACTGGGAGAAGCATTATGCAAATGACACCTGCTGATAATTAATTGCATTGGCAAAATGTAATTTATGACATAATACTCAATAGTGGCTCCAAACTACTTGTACATAGCTTGCATTTATTATTCTTTGATTGCATGTGCAGGTATTGCTCCAAAATGATAGAATAATATAAATATATTCCATACAGAGATCCATATATTTATTCATTTATCAAGTAGTTCATTCATCAACCATTTTTTGAGTGACGATCGTACATACAGCTGTGGATATCTAAATTCACACATGAACAAAAACAAAAATAAATTTATGCATGCCATTTATTTGCAAACTGTGCATAAATACCCAACTGAAAATTCCCATTTTCCAGCCCTCCTTGTCAGTTTAATAGTGGCTAAAATGAGGCCTTTCTTTTATTTTAGAAGCCAGCCTTCAGATATTTTAACTCTCTTACTAGAGATACAGGTTCGTGTGGTGGTTAAATGCATGAACTCTGGAGCTGTATGTCTCAATTTTGTCATATGCTTGCTGTGTGTCCTCAGGAAAGTTAATCGACCTCTCAGAGCGTTAGTTTTCTCATCTATAAAATGAATATAATGATAGTACCTACCTCATAGGGTTATTATAAAGACTGATTGGACTGTTGTTACTAGGTGCCATTAAGTTGGTTCTGACTCATAGCGACCCTATGCACCACAGAACGAAACACTACCCGGTCCTGTGCGATGCTTACAGTTGTTGTTATGTTTGAGCCCATAGTTGCATCCACTGTGTCAGTCCATCTTATTGAGGGTCTTCCTCTTTTTTGCTGACCCTGTACTTTACCAAGCACGATGTCCTTCTCCAGTGACCGATCCCGCCTGACAAACTGTCCAAAGTATGTAAGACATAGTCTCGCCATCCTTGCCTCTAAGGAGCATTCTGGTTGTGCTTCTTCCAAGACAGATTTGTTCATCCTTTTGGCACTCCATGGTATATTCAGTATTGTTCGCCAACACCACAATTCAAAGGCGTCACTTCTTCTTCAGTCTTCCTTATTCATTGTCCAGCTTTCCCATGCATATAATGCGATTGAAAATACCATGGCTTGAGTAAGGCGCACCTTAGTCTTCCAGGTGACATCTTTGCTTTTCAACACTTTAAAGAGGTCTTTTGCAGCAGATTTGCCTGATGCAGTGCGTTTTGATTTCCTGACTGGTTCTTCCATGGGTGTTGATTGTGGATCCAAGTAAAATGAAATACTTGACAAGTTGAATCTCTTCTCTGTTTGAACTAATATATGTAAATTATTTAGAACAGTGTCGGGTTCACAGGGAGCACTTATATAAGTTTATTATTCTAGGTGAAGCCTTACATCCCTTCATTGAGCCTATATAGGTATTAGGCTCAATTTCCCACTTTCTGCAATCACCCAAAAATAACTGGCTAAATAACCACAAGGGGCTCAAACACACCAACTGTCATCAAGATGGGACAGGACCAGGCAATGTTTCCTTCTGTTATATGCAAGGTCACAGTGAGTCAGCAACTGACGGCACACTAGCTGAGCAAAGAAAATCAGTAAACCAGTAATTATAATTATGTGTATCTGTAATATTTAGTGTACATTCTTGGACTAGAAATTCTTAAAAATTATGCTGATCTGGACACCAAATCTAGATGATAATGCCACATTTCCAAGATCCTTTCTTTCTAATGATTCAGCTAACTGTGTTATTATGAGAGGTTTAAAAATTAACTCTGATTTCGGATATCTATTGGAAAAATACATTAAATATCCTCTAAAAGGTAAAGATAGAAACATGCATTAATGTAACTGACACATATACTTGGAAGGCAGCAATAGCAGCTGGCTATGACCTTTTTATTGAGAATGTGACCCAGAAAATGGCCAAGGAAATTTCATCATTTATTTCCCACTTCTAAACCAAAGTCTCAGATGCCTTTAAATCCCCGTAGGATAAAATTGGCTTAAGCATATACATAAAATACAATTTGAGTACGGCAATATTTCATCTTTTCTGTGTTGCCATTTTTTTTTTCTCAGCAGTTAATAGAAAACAATACTAATGTTTCTTTCCTTAAAATTCTGAATTCCCTTAATTACAGTCCCTCCATAGGTGGAATTCATGGGACTTTATATGCTACCAAATGTAACAATGAGTCTTGCTAAATCCCCAAGAAAACATATTTGTTTCTGGGTATGTACATACAACAGTACTTCATGCCATGTTTTTTCTATATTGCTACAAAGTATACTAGGTTAAATCATACCTACAGAATCAAAAGCAAAAACCAAACTTGTTGCTATTCATTTGATTCTGATTCATGGCAGCCTCATGTGTTACAGAGTAGATTTGCTCCTCTGGGTTTTCTGGGCTCTCGTCTTTACAGAAAGGAGCCCTGGTGGCACAGTGCTAACCAACAGGTCAGTGGTTTGAACCTACCAGCTGCTCCATGGGAAAAAGATGTGGCAGTCAGATTCCTTCAAGATTTATAGCCTTGGAAATCCTGTGGGGAAGTTTGACTGTGTCCTACAGGTGGCTATGAGTCAGAATCGACTCCACAGCAATGAGTTTGGTTTTTTGGTAATCATTAAGGAAGCAAATTGCCAGGCCTTTCTTCCATGGAACTGCTGGGTAGGTTTGAACTACCAATCTTTAGTTAATAGTCAAGTGCAAACTGTTTGTGCCATCCAGAGACCTCACATGTAGAGGGAAAAAAAAAAGCAAAACCTATTGTTGTCAAGTGGATTCTGACTCATAGCGACCCTAAAGGACAGAGTTGAACTGCCCCACAGGGTTTCCAAGGAGCGCCTGGTGGATTCAGACTGCCGACCTTCTGGTTAGCAGTCATGACTCGTAACCTCTATGCCACCAGGGTTTCCACATGTAGAGAGAACCATATTAATTTGGAAAACCAAATTCCTAGAATGTGTTTCATGTTTCAACATAAATAACACAGAGTTGATATGCAATGAATATTTGTTGGATGTGTAAGAGACAAAATAAATGAAGTTCCATGTGTTTGATTTTGGGGTAAGGCAAAAGGAATGTTTTGACATCACATCTGTTCTTATGGGAAAATGTAAATATTCCTTGTTTATAACAGAGTGTAAAAATGTATGCATAATTTCATGAAACTAATATCAAAAAACATCTGCTATACGGATGTATGAAAAAAATCTACAGCCCTTGCCTTCCCAGTGTTTATAGTTCAGTTGTTGTAGCTGTTGTTGTTAGGTGCCTTTGAGTTGGTTCTGACTCATAGTACAACGGAATCAAACACTACCTGGTCCTGTGCCATTCTCATGATCATTACTCTGTTTGAATCCATTGTTGCAGCCACTGTATCAATCCGTCTTGTTGAGGGTCTTCCTCGTTTTCCCTGACCCTCTACTTTACCAAGCATGATGTCCTTCTCCAGGGACTGTCCCTCTTGATAACATGTCCAAAGTATGTGAGACAAGGTCACGCCATCCTCGCATCTAAGGCAACTATACTTCTTCCAAGACAGATTTGTTCGTTCTTCTGGCATTCTGTGGTATATTCAATATTCTTCACCAACACCATAATTCAAAGGCATCAGTTCTTCTTCAGTCTTCCTTATTCACTGTCCTGCTTTCACATGTATATGAGGTGATTGAAAATACCATGGCTTGGATCAGGAGCATCTTACTCCTCAAGATGATTTTTTTTGCTTTAAAAAAAAAAAAAAAACACTTTAAAAAAAGAGGTCTTTTGCAGCAGATTTGCTCAGTGAAGTAAGTCATTCGATTTCTTGACTACTGATTCCAAGGGCATTGTGGATCCAAGTAACATGAAATCCTTGACAACTTCAGTCTTTTCTCTGTTTATCGTGATGTTGCTTATTGGTCCACTTGTGAGGATTTTTGTTTTATGTTGAGGTGTAATCCATACTGAAGGCTGTAGTCTTTGATCTTCATCAGTAAGTGCTTCAAGTCCTCTTCACTTTC
>NW_004443948.1:14473601-14546131 GCF_000243295.1 Trichechus manatus latirostris | reverse complement strand
TGAGGATTTTTGTTTTATGTTGAGGTGTAATCCATACTGAAGGCTGTAGTCTTTGATCTTCATCAGTAAGTGCTTCAAGTCCTCTTCACTTTCAGCAGGCAAGGTTGTATCATCTGCATATCCCAGGTTGTTAATGAGTCTTCCTCCAATCCTGATGCCAGGTTCTTCTTCATATAGTCCAGCTTCTTGGATTATTTGCTCACATACAAATCGAATAAGTATGGTGAAAGGATAGAACTCTGACGCACACTTTTTCTGATTTTAAATCACGCAGTATCCCCTTGCTCTGTTTGAATAACTGCTTCTTGGTCTATGTACAGGTTCCTCATGAGCACAATTAAGCCTTCTGGAATTCCCGTTCTTTGAAATGTTATCCATAATTTGTTATGATCCACACAGTCGAATGCCTTTGCATAGTCAATAAAACACTGGTAAACATCTTCCTGGTATTCTCTGCTTTCAGCCAAAATCCATCTGTCATCAGGAACGATATCCCTTCTTCCACATCCTCTTCTGACTCTGGCTTGAATTCCTAGCAGTTCCCTGTAGATTTACTGCTGCAACCATTTTTGAATTACCTTCTGCAAAATCTTACTTGCATGTGATATTAATGATACTGTTCAATAATTTCTGCATTCTGTTGGATCACCTTTCTTTGGAATGGGCACAAATATGGATCTCTTCTTGTCGGTTGGCCAGGTAGCTGTCTTCCAAATTTCTTAGCATAGATGAGTAAGCACTTCCAGCGATGCATCTGTTTTTTAAAACATCTCAATTGGTATTCTGCCCATTCCTGGAGCCTTTTTTTTGCCAGTGGGCAAAGTGCAGCTTGGACTTCTTGGACTTCTTCCTTCAGTACCATCAGTTTCTGATCATACACTACCTCTTGAAATGGGTGAACGTCAACCAATTCTTTTTGGTCCAGTGACACTGTGGATTCCTTCCATCTTCTTTTGATGCTTCCTGTGTCTTTCAATATTTTGCCCATAGAATCCTTCAAAACTGCAACTCAAGGCTTGAATTTTTCATCAGTTCTTTCAGCTTGAGAAATGCTGAGTGTATTCTTCCCTTTTGGTTTTCTAACTCCAGGTCTTTGCACATTTCATTATCTCAGGGGCAGATTAACTAGTAAGCAAGGTATCATGGGCTTGCAGTAAGCAAGGTAAGCAGGGGCTTACTTGTGTTTACTTACTAATTTGTAGTGCCCAATTCAGATGGGTTTCACCACATCAAAGGTAAGTAAGCCCATGTGTACCTTGTTTATTGGGTACGCCTTCTCAGTTCATTATAATACTTTATCTTTTCAAGCTGCCCTTTTCAATCTTCTGTTTAGCTCTTTTACTTCATCATTTTTTCCATTGGCTTTAGCTACTCTACATTCAAGAACAAGTTTCAGAGTCTCTTCTGACATCCGTTTTGATCTTTTATTTCTTCCTTGTCTTTTTAATGACCTTTTGATATCGCCATGGAAGATATACTTGATGTCATCCCACAGCTTGTCTGATCTTCGGTCATTTGTGTTCAATGAGTTTCATCTATTCTTGAGATAGTCTCTAATTTCAGGTGGGATAAACTCAAGGTCATATTTTGGCTCTCATGGGCTTATTTTAATTTTCTTCAGCTTCACCTTGAACTTGCATATGAGCAAGTGATAATCTGTTCTGTTGTCGGCCCCTGGCCTTGTCCAGACTGATGGATGATATTGAGCCTTCTCCATTGTCTCTTTCCACAGATGTGGTCAATTTGATTCCTGTGTATTCCATCCTGCGATGTCCACATGTATAGTCATTGTTTATGTTGTTGAAAGAAGGTATTAGCAATGAAGAAGTCATTGATCTTGCAAAATTCTATCATGCAATCTCCGGCGTCGTTTCTGACACCAATGCCATATTTTCCATCTTTCTTCTTTGTTTCCAACTTTTGCATTCCAATCACCAGTAATTATCAATGTATCCTGATTGCATGTTTGATCAATATCAAACTGCAAAAGTTGTAAAAATTTCAATTTTTCCTCTATGGCCTTAATGGTTGGTGTGTAAATTCGAATAATGGTTGTATTAACTTGTCTTCCTTGTAGTCATATGAATATTATCCTATAACAGACAGTGTTGTACTTCAGGATAGATCTTGAAATGTTCTTTCTGATGATGAATGTGATGCCATTCCTCTTCAATTTGTCATTTCCAGCATAGTAGACCATATGATTATTCTATTTCAAATGGCCAATACCAGTCCCTTTCAGCTCACTAATGCCTAAGATACTGATCTTTATGTGTTGAGTAGGGAAGTTGAGTAGGGAAGAAGAATAAATAAGGAGGCAATTAAAATATTGGAGACAAGTTCATGGGATAAACAGGTTTCTCTGAGGTCAACGAAGATTATTAAATGTTTTGAGAATAATTAAATTTCAGCTGTAACTTTGTAACCAGTTGTAGTGCTGGATTTTCTTTCCAAATGAAATGCAGGTGACAGAAAATGGACCAATGTAGCTCCCTTTATTTGACAAGCTTTCCTTCTCAACATTAAGTAGCACATCTTTTAGGTAACTTTAATGTTTAAACCTATAAATATTCTATCTCATTAAGCATAAGGACCAGCCATGGACATAAGCCACTAGTGTCCACTTTCCTTCAGAGATTTAAGGTGATGAGAAGATAAAGGGTCTGCTTACCAGATGGAGCTTGTCAGATTAGCAATTGGAGCAGAGTAAATATGGCTGTCATATTGTTTTTTGAAGCACAGAGCACCTTTTTTGTATAACGCACGTGCATATCTAATCGTTTAAAACAAAAAAGCTCAGCAGAAGGCTGGTGGTTGTACCTGTAGCCCAGTGGCGATTGCCTGAAGGCATATTTCTGCTTTCCTCATAATAAGGAACATTAGCAACCAGTGGCTAGAGAAAGGCAGAGTCAAATAAGTCTCTTGGGGCCTAGTCGGCCACGTGAAGTGAGAGCCGTTAGACACAGCAATGAGATGACTGCTCTAGAAAGGGTTTGCCACATATATTACGACATAGAATTTACAAGGCTGCCAGCTCACTCAACTTACAAATGTCAAACATGATTTAAAGGGTTATTATACTATCAAGAGGAAGGGGGATGATTTTCCATCACTGAAATTTCTATTTCATTCTGTCCAACATACTGCATCTCACAAAGTCCAGTATTGCGAAATAACCTGCTTTTATCTTTAATAAGTATTTTATGGAGCTTAAATTGGAAGAACCATTTTCACTTTATTCGTATTAGAAAATTTGATCTTTTCTGGTTGAATAACAGTGTGATGAATATGGCATGTGGGTCTATGTATTGTGCTTAGAAGATAATGCTTATGAGGGGAGTAACTTTTTTAGTAATGTGTTGGTTAGGGAGAGATCAGTGGTAGGTAAACTGTAGTTGTTGGTAAATGTATTTTTGTAAGTCTGCAGTATTTCACATGCTAAAATGATCAGACAGTTCTCTATAAGTGCATTATTTATTTCTCTTTAGGTTTTATTTTAACTGGTTTTTAAAAGATCTACTTTTCCAGCTTTTCAACCCCTTTGGGAATATTTATTTGCTCAATAAGGGTCCCATTGGTTGTCCTCAGTAATGAGTTAATTTAAGCACAGTTATATTTGAAAAGTTGCTCAATAAAAGATGCCTGTTTTTTAATGAGTTTTTAACTCTTCTTTTGCAACGTTTGAAAATGAATGAATGAATAAATAATCAATTTTCCACTGTAGCTGTTAAAATAAACAATGAACACCACATTGCCAGCATGGAATTTTTAAACACTGTTATCCATAAAAGAAGGAAAGACAAGGAATTTCAATGGCCCTCTTGGAGACATTCTTTACTCGATTTCCTGGCAAATCATCCTGATTGCTTTTTCTGAGTGTGAAACTATAAAATTGAAGGTTGCCTATGTATCCAAGTCCCACAGTGAGCCATGCCCAGCAATACATCAGCACTGTAAGCTGACATAGTCAGGGATGGTGTTCTCAGGTGGGATGTAGAAAGAGAGAGAAGAACACCGTCTGTGGTGTTGAGAGATTGTCTGTTTCCCCCTGTATCTTCAGCTCTGAAACGTTAAATTAAAACCTGTGAATTCATGCACGTGGGCGATGTCAAAATTAAATTAAGGCCTATGTTAGGAAGCATTCTCAGCTTGCACGATTACACTTTTGCCCCAAGTTCAGCACCTGTTTTAAAATTAGCATTTTCCAAAAGCCCAAGTCTCACATACAAAAAAACCAATAACTACTACTTTGAATTTTGAAAAATTACCAGACTTCCAAATGAAAATAATACCAAAAGACATTAATTTTTCTAGTTTTCCAGATGGAATATGAAATTAGCTTTGTAACATTTGAACAAGTGAACCTGAATACCCACCTAAGGATATATGCATATAGGTATAGATAGCTCTTTTTTAATATAGTACATGCTCTAACTAGAAACATTCGCATTTATTCTTCAGAAAAAACTGATTTGCAGAAAGTTAAATGATATTTTAAGTAGTGTGTGTTAATTTCAGGTAACTTCTTTATTTTTATAGAAATAAAAATATAGTTTAAGATACGAAAATGTTTTAGCTTTAGATTTTAGGTTTAATAAATATTTAGAGCACCCTACATTTTCCCTTGTTTTACACTTAGCTACAATAGAAATAGAAAAATCTTTTAAATCTGAAATGAAAATAAATTAATTTTTTATTTTGGTTTTGAAATTCACTTAAATAGTAAATTTACTATAACAGTGTATTCATATATAGAGTAACCAATGATATATGTTGACACAAGTTTTAGATTTTAAAATAACCCTATTTAAAAATTTAACAATATTATTTTATTCTAATTTTAATTAAAATTTTCACAAATCTTACACATGGTTTCTTTTAATTGAGAACTCTGTTAACATATATGAAATGCAATAAAGATCTCTGTACATCTTTTTAAATAATTCAGTTATTTGGCACAGCAAGGTATATGTATCAATTTAAAGTTGTTAAATACGATTTTTTAATATGATGAATATATCTCACATTAAATGATAAAATGCAATAAAATGTTTCTTCTGTAACAAAACCTTAGCTTCTGTTAAAATAAGCATACATTTTTAAGTGTCCTGTGGCACACTTTCAAGAGATAACTTTACTGATAGACCAATAAAGTATTTTCTGAAAGCCAAATTGAGTTTTGAAAATAAATCATTCTCTAAAAAGATGGAAACATAAACCATCTAACATTAAACTTGTTCATGTCAGTATGTGTATGGGAGAAATGTGTCTTCCTGCTATGATTCTGTAATAACAAAAATTATTAGCTGATATCTCAAAGCTTAGGACAAGCATTAGAGGAATGCGAAATCCTAGAACATTTCTTCTCAAAAGTCATCAACTTTTTTTTTTTTTTTTTAAGAAACATTAGCTTGAAAATCCAATGTGGTGCTGACTCCATTTTGTTCTATAAGGAACAAAGACATTGAGTATAAAATTCCTTGCATTTGTCACGATTTAAGGTTTCATTTCCCATTCTAGATATCCTTAGAAAATGTTCAAGAATGCATCCTGCCACCTCTCCACTACATGGATGCCTTATCATCTTAAAATATTTTATTTGTTAAACAATTGCAGCTTTGAACATATATGGAACATAACTGTGGAAAATAGGGTGCTTCTTCTATGGCGCAGTTCTACTCTGCCACATGGGGTTGCTATGAGTCCAAATCAACTCTAAGGCACCTAACAACAACAGCAGTGTTTCTGATAACTTCATTGAGTAAGAAACCACATTACTCTTGTAGCTTTGCTCCAGCTTAGTAGAGCTAGTTAATTTATGTTGGTGGGTGATGTGAAAACGATGATGAGGAGGTACCAAACTGGTTATTGCTCTGTGGCCAAATAGAATTAGTTAAGGGTTTGGTTGGAACTATGTAACCTAACACTAATATTTTTTTCTTAATATAGAAAACTATACATTAGAAAATATTCTCTATAATTTGTCAACTATTTTGAGGTAGTATTTATCATCTTGTCTAAAGGGTCACAAACTGAAAACACATAGGGGCCCAGTGAGTGTTATTAATCGGGTGGACTGCAGTGAACTGGACGGTCCATGCCCTGACTAAAGACACTCACATTTTCTTTCAGCACTCTGATGACAACCTAACTCCAGGTCCTTACTTCTGGCTTCTTGATTTGTGCCTAACCACTCTTTATTCCACTTATTAGGCTTTTCAATAAGGCGAGGAGGAATTTTTGTCAAATCTAGAAAACATGAAATTTTTTCTAGAAAGAAACTGAATTAAGTTAAAAAATATTAACTATATGAATTGGGTAAATGAGCTTTTCACTTAATGAAAAGAAAATATCTTTTTCTTTTCTTTTTTCTTTTTTTTTACTAAATTACTTTCATACAAAGTTTACATAGCCAGTGTATATGTAAAGAGTATTCTTTCAAGCTTAAATAATTTTTTTTTTTAAGAAAATGAGGTATTCATTCCTTTCATATTAGAGATAACAAGACCAAGCCATATGTTATGTTCTGTGTAGGCAGGAAGATCTTGTTCAATTCCCTGGCCTTGGGATTCTGATTCTCAGTACCATAATTTTATTCATTATTTTAATGAACAAAAGTGTAATAAAACACACACCAAGACATAGTCGGGATTGTTAAGAGACTGAACATTGACCAAAGTGGGATAACAAACCTCAAGTCACTCTAGGAATCTAAAAGTTGTGCCAGTGACACTGGACACATCCAAATAGACTAGACTGAAGAAGATCTGAGAAGGGAAACAGAGAAGCCTGGGTAGGAGATACTAGAGGTAGATACTAAAGTATCTGCTGAAGCATTTCTGACAATTCTGGTGGTGTTATAACTTTATGGAACTATGACATACTAGTAAATGTAATCACTGCCTGTCAACTTCAGTTAAATGGATGGGGCCAGGAATTTCTATAACTTTGATGATATTTTAATATGCCTATTTAATACATTATTTCACTTCATCCTGTTCAAAATGTGTAAGGTAAAAAAAAAAAACTTGCCAATATTATATTTGTTCTTATATTAAGAAATTCACATCTACAGATTTTAAAGTAGCTGATCATTGAAAAAACTGTCCAATAATGCATGCCTGATTTGGGATTTGATCCAAGGTCTTCTGACTTTTAATATAATATTCGTTCCACCACACATCAGGAAGATAAATGAATACTGGATGCTAATTCTGATTCTAATAATATAGGCCATAGATATGTACTTCTAAAGTAGACATATATTATTGTCTATGATAGTAGCTCTTACCCTTGACTGCACATTGGAATCACCTGGGGGACTTTTTAAAAAAACACCAATTCTTCTCCACCCCTATCCAGGCCAATTAAGTCAGGATCTCTAGGGCTGAGATCTGGCCATCAGCATTAATATTATTATTTTAATGCCTAGTAATTTCAGTTTGTAGTCAAAGTTGAGAACTGCTATTCTAGAATCTGTCTGAAATCTTGAATTTAAAAGCCAAACTTTTACTTCATTTTTCATAAGTAATCTACCATATGTTGCTATCAAGACACAGAATATATATTCCTGACATATAAATGTGCATATATATACATCATTCAGAGAAGTACAACTTCTGTGCATACTAATCCATCCCAAATTCAGATTTAGGGGATTCAGGAGAAATGCAGAGTATGAAGACAATGAGAAGGAAAAGCAGAAAGGGGTGGGACTTCTTTAGCAGTTGGATTTTGCTTGGTTCCTTTGTTTGATTTTCCCATTGGCTCCGACTCACGGTGACCTTATTTATATAACAGAATGAAATGTTGCCCCAAACTGTGCCATCTTCATGATCTTCATGATCACTGGTATGTTTGAGTCCACTGTTGTGGCTGTTGTGTCAATCCATCTTATTGAGGGTTTCTCTTCTTTTCATTGGTCCTATACTTTACCAAACATGATGTCCTTTTCTATGTATTGCACTTTACTGATGATATGTTAACCTAACATAACCTAACCCTGGTGGTGCAATGTTTAAGCACTTGGCTGCTAACTAAAAGATTGATGGTTCAAACTCACCGTCTGCTCTGTGGGAGAAAAAACCTGGTGATCTCCTCCCATAAAGATTTCGGTCTAGGACATCCTATCGGGCAGTCCAACAGGGTCGCTATGAGGCAGAATAGACTTCACACAACAACCTAACACTGTTGTTGTTGCTAGCTGCCATCAAGTCAGTCTCTGACTCGTGATGACCGCATGCACATGAATGGCTGGGGATCAAACATGTGATCCATAGGATCACGGTTGATTTTCAGAAGTAGATTGCTAGGCCTTTCTTCCCAGTCCATCTTAGTCTGGAGGCTCCATTGAAACTTGTTTGGCATCATACCCTTTGCTGTTGAGTCGATTCTGACTTATAGTGACCCTATAGGACAGAATAGAACTGCCCCATAGGGTTTCCAAGGAGTGGCTGGTGGATTTGAACTGCCAACTTTTGGTTAGCAGCCGAGCTCTTAACCACCAGCCACGAGAGCTCCCATTGTTTGACTTTAGAGGGAGCAAAAAGAGCTTCTGTTGATTGAGAGTCTATAATATGCCTAGTGTTTTATGTTTACTTATGTTTATTCCCTCCACCCTACACTCTTTCTTCGTAAAATTTACTCTCAGAAGACTGTGAATGATGATGAAAGGCTCCTAATAATGATTTCCAGATTTAGCATATATTTACTGTTTTTGTCCGGCAATCCTACTCTAAAGAACTTGGCTCCTGGTTAGTTTCTAGACCAGTGTTTTCAGCTTCCTTCCCAAATGAATGAAAGCAACTTCTAGGTCTGCAAAAGACAAAATATCAACCTTCTCATCTCTAGAGACATTGACGCCACTGAAACAGTTCTCTGGGTAATACAGGAAGAACCAGACATTTACATGAACAAGAACCACATTTGTGTCTGCAATTCTGTTGAAGCCTCTGCTCTGATTTTTAAATCAACAATCTTTATATTGGAAAAACAAGTGATACTTAAAAAACATCAATTTTATTCCTTAAAAGAAATTAATGCCAAAAGTTATTTCCTTCATCCCTTAATACAAAATCTTCTCCTACAGACCTTTCATAGTAAGTGAAAATGGGGGAAATGTGGTAGTTTGACATTAGCTTCTTTGTCATTAAAAAATGTTTTAAGACTTTAAGTTAATTTTATGTGTATTGTCTAGGTTGGCTGTCTCAGTTATCTAGTGCTGCTCTTAACAGAGATACCACAAGTGGATGGCTTTTAACAAGAGAAATTTATTCTCTCATAGTCCAGTAGGCTACAAGTCCAAATTCAGGGCATCAGCTCCAGGAGAAGGCTTTCTCTCTCTGTCGGCTTTGGAGGAAAGTCCTTGTGATGCATCAGTCTTCCCTTGGTCTGGGAGCATCTCAGCGCAGGAACCTCAGATCCAAAGGATGCGCTCTGTTCCCAGCACTGCTTTCTTGGTGGTGTGAGGTTCCCATGTGTCTCTGCTCACTTCTCTCTTTTATATCTCAAAAGAGATTGCATTAGGACACTATCTAATCTTGTCAACCTCATCACAGTGATAGTATTTACAACACATAAGGAGATCACATATAATCTCATCATAGTGATAGAGTTTATAACACATAAGGAAATCACATCAGATAACACAATCATACAATACTGGGAATCATGACCTAGCCAAGTCGCTACACAAATTTTTTGGGGGACACAATTCAATCCATGACAGTGGCGATCTAGACAGCCTTCATACAGAGTAAGATGATCTCTCTGATGATTCCAGTGACTGAGAGAGCAACTTTTCCCCTTATTTTTTTCAATGGATCATATGCTAAATTTTATGTACACATAAACTCAAATCTGCAGCACATTTATGGTACAATTAACTGTCTTTTTAGGTATTTAAGTATAAATATTATTAAAATTGAATCCCTTTTTATAACCAGATAGTCTTTGAAAAACGTTTTGGATTAAATTAAATTCTCTACACCACTAAGCTAAATAGGTGTTGCAGCCAGTTGAAAAACCTACGAGAAATTGAATTGAAGAAGATGTTTTTGGAAACCCTTTTCAGGAGAAATGAATTTCTGTGTTTGTGTCCTTGAGAACACAAAAACAGATAAGATAGCAAGACAATAGCTCCAAATCCGTTTGGAGTATAAAATCCCTGCAGTTGAGGATATATGAGAGAAAAAAAAAATTAGTCTTGTGTCTATTGGTCTTACTTTTCAGTTCCAATCTACTTGTAGAGAAAAGGAAAAATACCATTTTCAAGGAATACAGTTTTGTCTTTCAGAAAAATCATACATTTCTTTCTAATTGTGATGCCTTAAAATTAAGTGGTGTTGAGAAAATTTATGTAATCTTGTTTCAGTTAAGACTCAAACTCTGTTTTCAGAATAGATATCCAATATCCTGATAAACAATAATTTAGAACAGCTCTGTAGTATATGGCCAACATTCACTAAGTCAGTCTTTTACCATTTAAATATAGAATTCAATGTGGATAGTTGGGTTGAGCCATAAGTGAAAAAAAAAAAAAAGTCCATAATGGATTAGGTCTAATACAGCCTTTTTGTCATGAGTGAAGAGGCTAATGTAATATAAGCACTCTCATGTAATCAGATGTCTTCCGATGAGTGAATTGAAATGTCATAGCAGAAGTAATCCACCATACATTTTATTATGAATTTTTGTGGGTAGATTTAAATTCATTTTCCGACTCATTTAATTTATTTAATCAAAACAAAATCTAAGATGCATGAAAAAATCAATTTTGGTAATAAGAGATTTACTCCCATCTATGTATTCATTTCTAATTTTTCCTTTTCCTCTTCAGTTGGCTGGGCCATAATTTGTGCAATTATTCTTTTTAAGCTTTGTTTCAGGTTTTTGCGAAAGGCCACACAGCTACGTATAGCAAGCATTTCCAACAATATTGCATTTTTGTGCACACTAGAAATATCCCAGCATTTCCAGCAGATTTGAGAACGTGTGTCCTTGATGTGAGTTCTCAGATTCCACAGATAAGCCATATATTGCACAACTGGATTTTACAAGATGCAGTCAATTAGAAATATATGTGGCTATTTAATGTAGATTTTAATTTCCTTGTACTGTTTTTCTCTTGGTTCCCTGTTGGTGCAGTGGTTAAGAGCTCAGCTGCTAATCAAGAGGCTGGCGGTTTGAATCTACCAGCCGCTCCGTGGAAACCCTATGGGGCAGTTCTACTCTGTTGTATAGGGTTGCTATGAGTCAGAATTGACTTGATGGCAACAAGTTTGGTTTTTTGGTTTTATTTTTCTCTGAACTCATCTGGCTAATGTCATCATGATCTCTGGTGAGATTTTAATTGTGGAAAATCTTGAAGCCACTAGGTCAAGGATTAGGAAGAAACAGGAATGAAAGTGTTTAATAAAAGTACTCATACAGCAGTCATCACAGCCAACATTGTTCCCCAAAGGACGTTGGAATTCAACTGGATTTACTGATTTACTTGAATAAAACAACACTTCTTAAAAGTTACTTAACATTGCAAGGTTCTTGTTCATTACTAGACAGGAGGTCTTGCTTTAAATTAGTTTCCTAATTTCTCTTTCATAATCATTTGGTCTCTACAAACAACTACCTCACTTTCTCATCCCCATCTTACAAACAAACAAATGATTTAGAAAACTGTTATAGCTTGTAAAATTCTTAACCTCCTTTATCAATTTATTCATATATATAAGAGCTAGTTGAATTCCAGATGATTTTTTTCAGGATATTTCTATAATTAACATGTTACTAACTAAATAAGAAAGACAGGTACAGAAAATATTTTATTTATTAAATATTTTTATAAATTGCCTAGACAATTTTTAGAACTAGTCACTGGCTTCTGGTGTGTTTCGATCTTCATTATGTATCATTATCATTCATGTGTTGTTTGCAAGTGGTGGAATTTGCCCATATAACCCGGAAGCATTTTATGAAGTCAGTTTTATAAATGTCCTTAGAGAAATAGAAAACTCACATTCTTGTCTCTCACCTCGAACACTAGAGAAACTGAGTGATAGTTCTTTTTATCTTCCCTTTCAATTCACACATAAACCATTATGGAAGTAGTAAGATCATAAAATTGAAATCCGTATCTTTTGAGTGAGTGTGCTTGGACAAATCAGGTAATTCATCATTTCTGTTCTCAGACCATAAAGCATAAGACAATGGATTCCTCTCATAACCTGAAGGGTTTCATGACTATATGTGTATATATATATATATTTTTCCTTTTAAACTTTAACTTTTTTGAGTGAATATACACATAGTTTGTATTATTGGTGAGTGGAAAGGTCTGCCCTGAGCAAAGAGAGGTAACACTTCTTCCTCTATCATAAGAGTAAAATAGAAAACTGCACTTCAGAATTTAATATGTCAGTTACTCATGAAAATGACTCAACTCACACACACATTTTTAAAATTCAGATCTTAATTTTCACCAAATCTATAAGTCCGTGACTTGTATCAGCCTTGTTTAATGGCTTTTAGAGTCATGCTTATCTTCATTTTTGTAAATGTCTGATTGGAGCCTAGCATATGTTTTCAATGAGACAGAATGCCTCTTATGTAAAAATGGTGTAGCCTCCTCTCTCCTCTCTCAGAGAAAGAGTAAAGGAACGAGATAAAGCATAAGTGTGCATATAGTATTTCAAGTACCATGTTTTCTTGTATCAGTCAGGATGGGTTAGGGATGTTGTGGCAACAGTCTCAATATGTCAGTGGCTTTAAAAGCCAAAAAGGTCAATCACTCC
The DNA here is from genome assembly GCF_000243295.1 of Trichechus manatus latirostris. NCBI lineage: Eukaryota > Metazoa > Chordata > Mammalia > Sirenia > Trichechidae > Trichechus > Trichechus manatus. Next base: position 14,533,343 of record NW_004443948.1, on the reverse strand, counting down.
CTTGTGTGACACGCCTGTTGCAGGTTGTCCTGGGCTTCACTCTGCCATAGTTGTTGACTTTGCTTCAGGACCCAGGTGACAGTGGAGAGTGAAAGGAGCATTCTGGAGGCTCTTGCATCAGCATAAACGCACTAGCTCATAGTAACACATTTTCTCTCACAACGCATATGTTATAACAAGTCACATGGCTTCACACAGCCATAAGGAAGTCATAAAGGCAATCTAATGTACTTGGAAGTGGTGGTTATTGTTGTTGAGTGCTGTGGAGTTTATTCCAATTCATAGTGAATCCATGTGACAGAAAAGACTGTCTCCTAGGGTTTTCTTGGCTGTAATCTTTATGGAAGCCAATCACCAGGTCTTTCTCCCGAAGAGCCACTGGATAGGTTCAAACTGCCAACTTTTCAGTTAGCAGCCAAGTGCTTAACTGTTGTGCCACCACAGCTCCTTCTTGGAAGTGGAGAGAAGCTGAAACATTTAGCGAACAGTGAAAATGATTATACAGATATTAACTACAAATTTATAGCCCTGTGTAGAGCTCATTGTTAACCAGTTTTATTTAGTCTAGATGCTGATTAGACTCCATATTTGATGTATTGACCTTTTTTAAAGCCATATCTAGCAATGGCCCCTTTCCTCTCAGCAGAGTTCTGTGTGTTATTGATGTTTTTTGTTTTGAGGTGGTTTATCTTAACGTAAGCGATTACCAAAGCAATCAAAACAAACACTAGTGAATATGTCACTAGTAACTAAGCCGAATAATGATGACACTGACTCAAAAGACAAGACTTATACATGAGATTCTGCTATCAAGGAGTTCAGGGAGATTTTCTGATGATTCCCTGAGACTTAGAGTTTTCATGTTTTGCATCTCATTTTACAAATATTAGAGAGAGTAGACTGTGAATCATAGACTCCTAACATCATAGGGTTGACCGAGGATTGTTAAAGAATATATAATACTCAGGCTGCAGCAGTTCGAATCCACCAGCCTCTCCTTGGAAACCCCACGGGGCAGTCCTACTCTGTTCTATAGAGTCTCTATGAGTTGGAATCAACTGGACAGCAATGGGTTTGGTTTGGGTTTTGGGGTTCTTAATATTTCAACAAGAGTATATACAAAGTGTCATATATCAAGCCACTTAGTTTGGAGGACAAATAAAGAAAATGTTATCTCAAAGTTGTTGTTCAACTCATTAGACAGCAAGGATATCATATAATACTGCTACAGGGAACGTGGCTGAAGTGATTTCATTAAAAGTATGCTTTATGTTGGCCTTCTTTTTGGCCAAATTTCCATTGTGTATTTTCTCTTTTGCATCAATTTTCAAATCATTCAACTTGGAGTTTTATATTTATCTACTTAGCTAAATCATTACTATTATTTTGTAAGTTCATGGGTATAAGATGTCCATGATTTTAAAAAAAAAAAAAAAGTGTGGTTTAGGAAGAAGAGTGTTAGACCACATTACTGTGACTTACGAACTCTTTTAATGTCTCCAAAGCCTCAGTTTCCTTGTTTGTGAAATGGGGAAAACAAAACTGTGCTTTCACAAACTAATAATATGAACTTGGAACTACACAAAGGTCTTAATTACAGAGCAATCTTAGCATAACTAAATAAATAGAAGCGTAGTAAGTGGGACTGTATATAAATAAGCACATTGTTTTAAATGGAAATTAAGTTTCATTATTCAGATCACATTGATTTTATCTGACCAAACTGCCCTCACATATTTGAATTATAAGTTCTGAGGGTGAATGGCACTCTGCAATGAATTCCAGCAAGTCTGGGCTTTGCTTAATCAAATTTTACAGTGTTGGACCAAACTGTAAATGCTTGTGAAGTTGACTTGTTCGCCTCTCCTTATCTCTGAGATGCTTAATCTAATAAAATCGTAAAATTTAAGAGCTAGAAGTGACTTTGAGTTTTATACTTCGCTTCTATTTAAGAAAATGGGCCGTTATCAGCTAAGGATTTTATTCAAGTGATAGTAAAAGGTTCCAAAAACTAATGACATATACAAATTATGGATTCATGCAGGCAAGGCTTTTGTGAGTTTCTTGGCCTTCCTCTCATAATTGCCTTCATGGTTTGCCAGAAGGCTGCACAGCTTCTCATTTATGGAAGAATGAGAATGACAAAAGGCTAAAGGCTAAATGGCTGGTGAATCTGTCTCCTTTTAAAAAGACCCTGTTAATAAGAGTCCTCTGCATATAACTTACTGCCAAGCATTTTATCCCAAATCCATCCATACTGAAAGGAAGGCTGTGAAATTTAGTTTTTAGCCTGGTCATATTATGCTTCCAAAATAAACTAGAGTTCTATTTAAAGAAAGAAAAAAAAAGTAGCCCCGGTGGTATAAATGGTTAAGCACTTGGCTGCCAGACCAAAGGATGGCAGTTCGAACTTACGTGGCAGTTCCAACGGAAGAAAGACCTGGCAATCTGCTTCCAGAAAGATTACAGCCAACTTTGGTGAAGGGTAAGACAGTACACAATTAAATAATTTAAGAAAAAAAATATTACAGCCAAGGAAACCTAATGGGACAGTTCTTCTCTGTCACATGGTCTTGCTATGAGTCGATATCAACTGGATGGCACCCAACAACAACAACATTAAAAAAAAGAAAAGAGAATGGATATTGAATCAGAAATGGGTGGTTTCTGCCATAGAAGCCTATGTTCCCTTTATGGATAATAATGTTAAGGTATTTCTATTACTTATATTTTCTGTTATGTCCCAGCTAAAATTTCAGAAAGCCAGAATTACCATTACCTAGAGACAGTATAAATTAAAAATTCTAAATTCTAAAGTGAAACTGGCTTATGTTCCAACCAGGGCTTCACCATTTGGGAAAGTTACTTAACATCTTTAAACCTTGGTTTTCTCATCTGTAAAATTAGGTGGTACTACTTCAAAAGGTCAAGAGTACTAAATTGGAGAATACATGTAAAGTTCTCAGCATAATGTCAAAGATATAGTAATCTGTCTGTAAGTTGTAGGTGCTGAACCAACCACTGTTATCGCCTGCATCTTACAATTATGAAATTAAAGGTCGTTAAAGTTTTAGCTAAATCAATGTCAAGGTAATATTATTTATCAAATTGTTGTACTTTAGGTCATCACAATTACTTTAGTGCCTTTAAGATTCTTCTCTAAGATGACAGTAGTTGTTATACATCTTCTATCAAACCCCATATTTTTCCATTTATATCTGGTGGATCCATCTTCTAGAGAAGTGACCAAGTCAATTATTTTGATTAGCTTGTGCTCCTTATCTAATATTCTAATACCTGGAAAGTAATTACGTTTCTAGTTCTCATTTTAATCTGGTCTTAACACATTGTAAGTGTGGGCAATGGCCAAGTCCATTATTATGAGCTTAATTGCTTATGTCCCAGGTGTTCAGAAGACCATTTTGAAACTAAGCAGAACACAAAATGAAACCACAGAACTCTGATATATTTTATACCTGCAACATTAGTCTACTTATGGGTAGGATAATAACTTTTTATAATTTTTTTTTAATATCACTACGACTTAAGTCATTGATCAATTCTACTTATAGAAATCTCTGAATTTCAGTAAGAGGAAGATTTATATTTGGGCCTGCATAGAGTTGCTGTAAACTGGTGACCTACTTTTCCATGCCAATTGATAGGACAAGTATTGAAAATCTATGAAGACTAGGCCTTTGTTTGGTCATTAGGATTTGTCCATTTAAGGTCCAACTGACTGTACTATGAGTAAGAGAGCTTTAATTGAAACCTCTATAGAGTAAAGGAAATCAGAAAAGAAGGCTCTCTACTATCTTTTTCCAGTATCCATAATGCCTGGGGCTGACAGTGCTGGTGAATGACAATATTGAACTCGCTTTCTCTTTCATGTAAAATTTCAATATGAAATTATTCAAATTATACTCTGGCTATGTCATAATGTCTGCTTTCTCTAGTGATATATGAAATAGATTTAGATGGAAGTAAGTTAAGTGGCTTCCATTCACCCATTCATATTTTAAAAAGCACTTAGGAAATATGTGGAGAATGTGGCTTATACTCTGCTTCTTGGTGCTGTTTGGTCTGCCCCCAAGTGGTGGAGAGCCTAAGGACCTGAAAAGGTAGCAGCGTGGTCAGTCCATGACTTACTACTGTGATTACATGCCTGATTGATTTTTCGTTGGTATCCAACAGCTGAACAATTTGAAATTTATTAGCTGTAGTATGAATTCACCTGTTCAAATCATAGCAGTATAATAATTCTTGAAAGTGTGGCTGTATATGTTAATTCAGCACACTAAGTGACTACACCTCACAAAGTACAGTCATCTTTCATGAAATATATTTCTAAGTTTTATTTTGGGCTCATTCTTTTCTTCCTCCTTCCCAACCTGCTTTAAAATATTCTTCCTTCATATGGACTTATACTGGAAGACATTTTTCTTCTTTATTTCTAACACTTGTGAGCTGGTGCTATTGAGTTTTAATATTCAATATGATTCAGAACTCTACGTTTCACAAGTTCTTAGGAGCTCTTGCTTGTCTCATTTTTAAACATGGCCTTTGGGGAATGACAGCGATTGTGACAGATGGTAAAGGAGTAAGATTGCACTTTGGCGCTGCTTCTGTCTTTGCCTCCTGATCTCTTTCCACTTTCTCAAGGCAAATTATAGATTTCCTTTTGCCTCTAGAGGGACGCAAATTGCAGTTGCCAGTTATATGGTTCTTTGTTTCTAGCTCTTAGAAGAAAAGGCCACGGTTTGATTAAACATTGTCATTATATTTATTGTCTATGAAGGCTACTGATGAGTATGTTGACCAAAATACCTGACTAGACAAGAAAGGAGACTCGTTGAATCACAGGCCAAAAAAAAAAAAAAAGTCTTTTTTTGTTGTTGAATTTGAAGGTCACTTCTGTCTAGTGGCCAAAAATGGCATTATACTTACAGAATATAATCCACAATTTGTTTTGAAAGCTTTTTTTCATCATCTCTTTTAAAACATTATCTAATATGTGTATAGGAGCCCTGTTGGCACAGTGGCTTAGCACTCGGCTGCTAACTGGAAGGTCAGTGGTTCCAACCCACTAGCTGCTGTGCACGACAATGAATGACGTGGCAGTCCGCTTCTGTAAAGATTGGAAACCCTATGGGGCAGTTCTGCTCTGTCCTGTAGGGTCACTATGAGTCTGAATAAACTCAATGGCGGTGGGAGTTATGTGTGTATTACATAATGCATATAATAATGAATGTGCCTTGCACGAAAATTGAGCTTCTTAGAAACATTTAGAAATCTTGTCAATCACTGAACTCATAATTTTAGTTACGAGAAAGTAGGCAAAGTTTACTACACATTTTGCTCTGCAATAAACAACACACAGCCCCTGGATATCTTTTATTTCACCCTTCAGCCAAAGATTAGACAGGCCTATAAAACAAACAAGAGCACACGTAGTTCAACCATGTGTATGAGACTGAATGGACACACCAGCCCAGGGGCAAGGACGAGAAGATGAGAAGGCAGGAGGCAGCAAGAAAGCTGGATGAATGGAAATGAGGAACCCAAGGTCAAGAACGGGAGAGTGTTGATACGTCCCAGGGTTGGCAACCAGCGTCACAAAACAATATGCGTATTAATAGTTTAATGAGAAACTAATTTGCCCTGTAAACTTTCACCTAATATATATATGTACATATATATAACTTCCCGAAGTTTCAAAAAAATAAAATAAAATAAGTAACCAGCACACACACACATACTTCCAAATTAAAGGATTCTAATTGACTAACAAGATTATTAATATCATGGGTCTAGATTTTTTTTCTGTATTTATAAGATTGTTTGAAGGAATTAAAGTGTAAGTATTAAGTTAGGTGGTGAGTATGTTCTCTATGCTTATCTATATATTTGAAATATTTCATAATAAGAAAATTTTAGGGAGGGTGGTAGAATCAACTAGATAGTTAAGATTTAAGTGTTAGAATTTTAAGTGTCACTAAAGGTGAATTAGAATTATAAATTGAGCTTTATTTGTTTGCATTTATTATCCAATCTGGCAAGCATTTAAGTAATACCTAGAATATGCTACAGTTCAGACCATTTGGAGGAAATGCAAAGATGAACAAGACATGTGAGAGGCTAGTGAACAGATAACTAAGCAATGAGACAAGTGCTGGTAGAGATGTGTATGAAAACAAGGGGAGCACACCAGTAGTAGAGTAACTCACTGTCCGGAGAGGTTGGGAGGACAGTTAAGTGCAGAAGAGTAATTGTAAATGATCAAGAATCTGGACACTGTGCAGATAGCACTGCAGAGAATTGTTCTGAGCAACCAGGAGGGAATGGGGCTTCATTTATGGAGAACTCCTCTGGGAAGAGCTGAGAGGGCCACATTGCTTAGTAATTTTCCTAGAGCAAACTCTAACAGACACCTCAAGGATCTCCAACTGCCCAGGACTATGGCCTTCATTCCAAGAATATCAACCCTTCCTTGGCAATGCCTTCATGTTCTTGACTCTACTTAGCTGTGCTCTTGAGTTGAGAGTTAATTATTCTTTACACTGTGGTCTCAAGCTCATGATATTTCATACCATGATCAGTCATCAGATAGGATAAGATGAGGTTTAATCCCTCCAGGTCACATGCATTGAGTATGAATAGTTAATCATACAAAATAATAGGTTCATTCACACAATGCCAGGTAATCCAGAATTATTTGATTAAGTGACATTTTTGTATTTATGTTTGATTACCTAACGTGGTCTTCCTATGGAGACATTATGTTGGCAATGTATTGTGAGATTTCAAGGAGATGAAAAATGAGGAGTGGTTCAAATTTGAAAGTATCACTGAGAAAATTTGCTCCAATAGCGTTCATGGTAAGGGAAGATTTATGCATAATCAGAAGCTTCAGTTTCATTCTCAAGACGACTGGAAGTTGTCACTTCTATTGGAATTGTTGTTTGCCTGCCATAATGTTTAAGAAAGTATTTGGTAGCAAAATTTCACATAGATTTGAAGGAACATAAAACTCTAAAGAGAAGATCAGAAGAAAATTCAGCAAATTAATGACAAGACTTAGGCAACCATTAAGTAAGGAAATGAGGATGTCAGGAGAGTGATGGACTCTTGGTTAGATAATATGCTTAATTGGTTACATTGGCTATATTTTATGCATAGTCTATAGAAACTTTCAAGCCTGAAAATGTCTCTAAAGTCTGTATTATAAGACAGATCTAGTTTCAGAGCTCTTGTATCAAATAATTTCATCTTCCATGTTCATAAGCACATTCCCTATCCTGGAAATCATACAGGCTCACCCCCACCTTCACATACCCAAGACTTTCCAATTGCCCAGGAATATGGCCTTCATGCTCCAGGTATGTCAGCCTTTCCTTGGCAATGCCTTCAAGTTCTTGATTTTTTTTTTTAGCTGCTCTCTTTTGAGTTGAGAGTTAATTATTCTTTATGCTGTTATCTCAAGCTCCTGTTATTAAATATACGATGCGGTCGAGTATGTGGTCTGAGGAGCTGCTCCATGCTAATAGAGTACCTGTGCCACGCAGGATTAAGGAGTAGCTGCAAAGAGTAGCTTTTCCAACTTTGGCATCATTTAATCACACTAAGTACACACCTTTGAACTGTATTTGTGTGTAGAGATAACCTGCACCTAATAAATGGTTGCGGCAATATTGATAACAAATTTCCTAGATAATTTAGCAATCAGTCTTATTTTTCATCTGTTTTTATAGATGAAACTCTTGAAGATGGTTACAAAGCTCATTATTTGATCATTTTATATATATATATACTATTACGTGTATACGTGTATCATGTACATATACACACATGTATGTACATACACACATATGACATATGACACATACAGGTCATATATTTGCGCTTTGAAAGACTCATTTGTTAGACAAAGGCTGTTGTGACTAAGCTTGGAATAACTTGGCATTTTTGAGATATGCCAAACATCTTGAGATATTTTTAAATATTTTTGTTCAATCAAATCCCAAACATGTTTTTCCAAGTACTTTTTTTAGGTCAATTTTTGTAACCATGTGTAATTTCAAGGAAATTTAACCCATATGTTTGTTTCTGTTACCATGTATTCCAATTGATTTATAGCGCAGATGTGAAGTATTTCCTTCAACACTGGTCTATGAAGAGGGTGAGAGAGATTCACAATTTGCTGCCCAAGAAAGTTCTTAGTGAGACTTTAGATTAATGACCAGAGACTATAAGCCAGTTCTAACCCAAACACAGGCTTCATGATAAAAGTCACGGGGGATTGTCTGTAAGTGTCAGCAAAGGTTGAGATCCAGGTACTGCAGTGTTTTGATGAATATGTGTTCCTAACATGGACTCAAAAGACGAACTGTGACGTGGTGATTGAATAGCACTATGGGATTGAAGACTTTAAATGCTACTAAAATCCTCCAGCAACTGTCATGAAAACCCAGATCTATGAAAATAATACTTACTGGCAAAATAGGACTGAGAAATGCCAACACATTTTTTCTGTTTTTTTAGTGGCACAGAATCTAGAAGTGGACTTGTCATTGGAAAAGTTGAAACACAAGTCAAAACGCCACCATACTTTCCAGGGCTATCAAAAAAATAAAACTTTTAAAGCATCATATGTATTACTTGGAAGCTTTTCTTAAAATTAAATGGAAATAGAAAATCACAAACAAGACCTCAGATTAACCCAATGATTCACATTAGGAGTGATAATGGGTAATAGCAGGATATCGGAGTAGGTACCAAGTAGAAGGAAATTAAAGTATGTTGTTGTTAAGTTGTTAGGTGCCATCAAGTTGATTATGACTCATAATGACCTTATGTACAATGGAACGAAACACTGCCCAGTCCTGCGCCATCCTCATAATCGTTGCTGTGTTTGAACCCAGTGTTGCAGCCACTGTGTCTATCCATATCATCGGGGGGTCTTCCTCTTTTTTGCTGACCCTATACGTTACCAAGCATAAAGTATATAGTTCCTATATAAGAGGCAGACGTAAGTAGTTCAGAAAACCAGAACATTAAAGAAGTAAATAAGAAATGTTCATAAACATTGCTTGTGAATGCAAACCAAAAGTTAGATATCACATGTATACTGATGGCTGGTTCCATACAAATTCTTACCACGTTATGAGGGAGAATATACGCTTTCGGATCCTAAGTGTTGTGCCTACAAACAGAGGTAAGAAAAGGAACCTGTCTACTGGAGGGAGGAATGCCAATGATCGAAGAAGTCAAACAAGTTCTTTAACTCCAAGAGCTACCTTGGCTGTTCAGCTTCAGGGTTTTTGGCAACATAACAACATCTTTTTGAATGTCACCTTACAGAATGTTAGTTATACCAGGGCAGATGCACCAAGGGATTTGACAATCCCGCCACACTTTGACTGGACTGACATTTCCTTAGCAGTAACAAGCTGCCACTGTCTGGTGCCATGGGGGCCCTTGGGCTTGATTTAGGAGTGCTGACACTGACTGCTTGTTATTTCATATCTCAGCGCTGTCAGTAGGCCACTGATGTCAGCATAAACTTATTTGATAGCTCTACATCTTGGGCAAAATGTGTATCTATTGATATCTGTAAGATAACAATCAAAGTCTTGGACTTGGGATGGAGATAATTGAGAATAAAAACTCACCTTGTTTATTGTTCGCTAATTGTTTTAAATTTGGTGCCTATATATGCAAATTGTAACCTTACTAGTTGGGCATATACTGGTTCCTGTCCTTAAGCTAAGTGCTCATCTAATCCTCACGGTAATCTTATAAGAAAAACAGTAATATTTTCCCCTTGTTTTACAGGGCAGATAATACTCCTGGAAAGTAGTAGAACCAAGATTCAAATACAGACAATCTAGTTCCTAAGTCAATGCTTTAACCATGAGTTCTGCTGCTTCCCCCATAGAAGTGAAGATTTGAGATTTACAGGATTCTTTCAATGAGCTACAGCTTGTTTCTTGCTTAGTTATAATACAAGAAATTAGTTGCTCATTTTATTGAAGAAAAATAACAACAAACGCATTGTGTTACTTGGCAAAAACTCACTGAATGAAAGTTGTGACTATCTCTGCTGAAACTTCCAACTCTAAATGCTTAAATGCTAAAGCATTTTCATTTACAATATTTTATATGTGCATTGACTTTTGTGTTGTTCACCATATTTTATATTTTCCTGAGGAACCTAAACAATGCTGGATGACAATTTAATTTCTAGAATATGTGTATGTGTGTGAGTTTCTTTTTTCCAACTGAATTGAAGAGATCTAGGGGAATTCTGGTTCTCTAATTCTAGTGTGGTATATAGCAATTGAAAGCATTTAGATGTGATTAAAACAGATTGAAGGAGATAATCCCTTTGAGAAAGCAGCTTCAAATAGCTTAGCAATGCTTCTGCAGGGATAAGAACTAACACAACACAAGCTAATTCCTGCAGACTCTCCCTTGTGGTGCCGTAGACGTACCGTTCGTTTGCTGTTTTTCCTCTTTACTGGGTTCAATTTGAAGTCCTCCTCAATATGAATTCTGCTTTGAAGGCTGGTTTACCATTTTGTTTTCTAAGGACCAACATTTTGCCTTTGGCTTTAACTGGTACAGCAAAGTACACTTCATGTCATTAAGGAACAGAGTGTAGGCAGTTCCCAGTGTACAAGTGCATCATATTCTAAAAGTCCGTAGATAAGGCATAGACGGTTTGGAATTTGGGATTTTATTTACCTTAGAAACAGTGTTCTACAAGAAGGTTAGTTTTGCTGATCAGCCCTCCAAAGCCTATTTAAACCATAATGTAGCTGAATGTACTATAACTATACCAGTTGCCAGAGTCCCTGAGTGGTGCACCTGGTTAACATGCTTGGCTGCTAACCAAAAGTTTGGAGGTTGAAGTCCACCCAGAGATGCCTCAGAAGAAGGGCCTGGAAATCTACTTCTGAAAAATCAGCCATTGAAAACCCTATGGAGCACAGTTCTATGGTGACATACATGGGTTTCCATGAGTCAGAGGTAACTAAAGGGCAACTGGTTTTTTTGGTTGTATGTCAGATTAAACTATGCTCTATAGGGTTTTCAATGGCTGATTTTTCAGAAGTAGCTCTCTAATGAAAGATCTAACCTCCTTGTATAATAATAATTCTGTGGAAATACATCTTACTCATGTCATGGTTTCAACATTGGGAAGAAAAACATCTTCTGTTTTTGGGAATGCGCTCAGATTCAACTCATTCACAAGATTTATTTTCTAGGATCAGAGAGACAGGCAGGTTCATAGCTTCTGGCAGTAGTTTGCTGGAGAAAGGGGACAAAGAGGACACTAGGTTGTGGGTAATTTATAGGTTTAGGTTTCCTTTATTTCCCTACTTCTTCCCATTTTTAAGTTTAAGACCATGCTTTCAAGAACAGCCATCATTGAGACGCAAAGATTAAGGAGCATGTAGGGACCCCAGGTGTCAAATGCTAAGGAAGGAAATGCCCAGTGACGATAGTCACTGATGCTTAACTCCTCTATCCAAACTCATATGAGAATAAAGACGTACAGATCCAGTGTTCCTGGATCTTAGATGCACAGGGAACAATGATGTTTCTGGAACAATGCTGAGTAGCAGCCCTTAAATGTTGCATTAAAAAGTAAAAGATGGGAAATGTTACTGTCACACCCACCTCATTCCCCCCATCCCAATTCCCCTGCATCCCTGAAATAGTCATAATCCATTTCTTTTTTTCGGTACCCACAATGCAGTAATAATGAGGCACATGATGGGTTACTCTAAGTACCTATTGAATTGAATAGTTAACTGCATGCTACCACTGAGTTTATTTTTATTTTTATTTTTAAAGGCACATGTTGAAGGGAATTAGTATTTAAGATCATGGACCACAGTTTGCTATCTAATTTGTAAGCTGGAGCCAAATGTGCAAAATAATGTCCTAAAGGGTCTTACTAGTAAGCCAGAATTTATTAACTGACAGCATCTAATGAAATCTAAAGTTTTAATCTAGTTTTTCTATACAGATCTCCTGCCAGCATTTCATCATTTTTCCGTATGCCCTTTACTGTGCTATTATGTGGTGATTGATCTGCCGTTTAATTTATAGTAATGATAATGGGCTAGCATTAATAATAATGGCATATGTTGAAATGTAACAGGGCACCTCAATGCAATAAAAGAGATAGATACATAGTTTAAAACCTTTTAACATTGCATTGCCCCAGCTAATGTTTCACAACACTTCAAACTCTGAAAAAAAAACGTGGCATAAAAATAGCGTGTAAAGTGTTATTCCCACATGCTGTTCTTGGTCTTTGGAATGCCTGTTTTCTCCACATTTTCCAAAAATGACAAGAATGCATCCCATCTGATGCATCCTGTGAAAAATGTAAGAGCATATTTGAAAACACAAAATACTGTTTTCATAAACTGCTGAAATCTGTGATCGTTTGGCAGTAATTGCAAGAACAATGCCGGAGCTCAAACCTTTATTTTTTTTTTCTTTGCTTACATTCTTTTGTCAAACCCACTGAAGATCCCCTATGCTGTATTGCTTTCTTAAGTGTTTTTCCAACTCTCCTGAAAATGCACGTTAGTGCCTATATAGAATTTGGCAGTTGGGTTTTCCACATTAATTAATGATCTAATATTGATGTTGATGTAGTCCTTCTTTTAAGGATAAAAACAAATAATCTGAAGCTAATTTAGCAGTGAGTAAATTAGAACCAAAGCTTTTAAGAAAAAAGAGAAGTGATGGAATAGACAAGACCAGATGTAAGATTTGCTAGATTCTAATACATGTGGATAAAATTCTGTTGAGACCAGAATAGGCAGAAGAGAGTAGTGATGCAGCTCAAATCTTTTCTGGAACGTCTATTTCTATTTTTGGTTCTCCTTATACTCTTAGGAATTTAAGAGTCACTCCTTACCTACATGGCAAAACTTAACAAATGTTAATTGTTCTTATGTTCAGACTAATGGAATACCACTTAAACTCTTGTTCACGTAGGATCACTTTACATTTAGAGTGATCCTGTACTGTTTATGAAACTTAAACATCCTATGTGACTCCTTTTTGCCAATAAGAGCAGTAAAAAGCAATTCCAAAAGAAGTAGTTCAGTGAGGTGAAGGTGATATTACAGTGAATTGTTCAGTGATTTTGTGTTAGGATATTTACCTTAATTCTGATCTTCTACTGCTGTATGCCTTTCACTGGGTCTATACTTTCCAAAATGCTTAAAAGATGCGCATTTCTCCAATGTGCGTAATACCTCTAAGGATTCAAGCAGGCCACATTATGTATTGATATGTACTGATTGGGTTAACCAGATTATAATCTGTCTCTACTTTTGGTATCATGTGAGGAGAGGCACAGTGGCATAACAATGATAACTAACACCATGTAATGTGTTCTGTGCTTGACATGGATTGTCTCACTTAATTATCACAGCCCTGAAGCTTGAGGTTATGAAGGAAAAATGCATGGAGAAGACAGAAGTTCAGCCAGGCCAAAGAGCAGGAGCTTTGGGGTTTCACTAGCCCAAACTGAATTCTTTCTCCACTGCTTATTAAATCCACTGCTTTCACAAATGTATTTTACTTCCCTTAGTGTAAATTAGACCATTTGCCTCCCACTCTATACCAAAGTCCAAACGCAAGGCCTATTACCAGGTACCGCTTATTTGGTGACTGAGTATCTATCCCAATGATATAACTCAGGGAACGACCTAGCACTGGGTATGCTTTGTGTCTAATAATGACTCAGTAAGTTTTAAGTAACTGGAAGTGTATCAGTTATGAGTGAGTTCAGGGTCTATGGTGTACCACCACTAGTTGCCGGACCATCAAGTCGATTCTGACTCATGGTGGCCCCGTGTGTGTCAGAGTAGAACTGTGCTCCATTAGGGCTTTCAATAGCCGGTATTTTCAGAAGTAGATACCAGGCCTGTCTTCCAAAGTCCATCTGGGTGGACTCGAACTCGCAACCTTTCAACTAGTAGTGGAGCACATTAACTGTTTGCAGCACCCAGGGACTCAGGGTATATTATAAAGAAGCCTGTCTAGACAAGACAAGTGAATAGAAGTGAAAATTAATGGCGTATATTCAGGAGATTTTCAATAGATCAGTTTGGAGTAAAAGGCCCAGGCGGCAGGGGAGTAGAGAATAAAAAATTTGGTAGTAAATCACACAAGGACTAAAGGCAACCAATGCCTTGATCTGAGGACATGTTGTAAAGTTTGCTTATTTTTCATTGAGGAACACAGTCTTATTCCTCTTCAGTAATGCTGTTTGTTTATTTGGTAAAGTATTACTGTTTTAAAAAACAGTATTAACAGTTCTACATTTCAACACGACATAAACAGCCAAGTAAAATTGTTTCTCAGTGTTTGATTGACTTGATTTCATTCATTTGTAAAGAAAAGGTAAATCATATAGTATTCTATACGATGTAGCTTTGTCACACAGTGTGAAAAATTGAGCTTTGTCTTCCATCATTTGAAGGTGTGCTGTTGAATCTGACAAGAAAAGAGCCCAAAGGCATGAGGAATAACATTCTCCAATCTAGATTTCAAAATGTGCAGTAGATGTTTGGGTATGACAGAAAAATATTAAACCCATTAATGCCATGATTATCTAGAGTGTTCCTTTGCTTCCACGCACCCTGCATTGCCAGTTACATAAACAGGACTCAAAATGTAACTTTTGTCTTTAGTAAAAGTGCCAAAGTCTGTGTCTGAATTCATATACACCATCTTAGGAACCAGGCAATTTCTGTTTACAGCCTCGTGCCTTAGGGAGACTGTTTAATGAGGAGATGTGAAGCCTTTTACAGTTTATTGTTGATGACATTCTGAGGACATCTGCAGTTGGGTAGACTGAAAAACAATAAAGCTGGATATTTTCTTGGATGTGGTTTATGTGCCCCAGAGTGTTGTATCAAGTTTTATCAGTAATCAAATTTCTACTTGATACAAAAAAAAAAAAAAAAAATCCCCATTTAGCAACTAAATTTCATATATTTAAGGCAAAGCAACAAAAGCATAATTGCAAATGTGACATCTGGATTTTCTGAGATTCAAAGAATCTCAATTTTACCAATTATTCAGTTGAACTGGAGATTATTACCATTGTTTTTACAAGCCTGGAATGGCTGTTTTTCTGGATAAATATGGTATTGGTATAATTGTTGATATTCTTTGTTATCTACATAAAAATAAACTTTGAAATTTCTTGAGACATTCTACAACAGAAATTAAATTGGCATTGTTATTCAGCATCAACTCTTAAATATTTAGATATAATGCACTTTAACATCTACTGCCTGAGGCTTTTAAAATGAAAAAGAAATAGGGTGATACATTTGCTCTTGCTCTTGTTTCCATGTAAAATTTTTGTGATCAACTTGTAGTTGTTAAAATTACAGGAATATGACACAAAAATATGGCGGAAGATGAGCCAGCTCAGTCTATCCAGGTGAGACAGTGGTGATGTGGCTTCATGATGTGGTTTGGACCATCATTTTGTGGGTGGCTTTTCCAGAGATGGAGTCCCTAGGTGGTCAAAAAAAAAACCAGTTGCCGTCAAGTCGATTCCAACTCATAGTGACCCTATGGGACAGAGTAGAACTGCCCTATAGAGTTTCCAAGGTGGATTCGAACTGCCAACCTTTTGGTTAGCAGCTATAGCTCTTAACCACTACGCCACCAGGTTTCCAAAGAGTTACATGCTCCACTACTAAGCAAAATGTTGATGGTTCAAGTCCATTCAGAGGCACCTCTGAAGAAGGGCCCAGTGATCTGTCTCCAAAAGGTCATAGTCTCGAAAAGCAACTGGTTTGATTTGGGTTTTTTTTTTTTTTTTTTTTTTGGTTTGCAGAGGTATTGTCATAGCGTGTGTAGTTCAAAGCTCTGGAATTGGATTCCGTGGACTTGAATGTCGGTCCCAACAGTTTTTTACTATGTTCCCTGGGCACAGTTAGGTAACCTCCTTAGGCCTTAACTTCTGCAAAATGGGCATAATATTAGTACTTTCTTGGGTAGTTATAACGATACAAAGAGATAATGTCTGTAAAATTAGTCATCAGTATTAAGTGTTCACATTAATATTAGTGTTAGCACAGTTTCACAGTACCTAGAAAAGGAAATTAATCATTGGAAAGTTGCCTGCTGAATATTAGATCAAAACAGAAAGAGATAGAGAATCTTAATGCAGATTTCACCCAGGTGCTGGAAAACGTGCATGTTCACCTTCTCTGTAAGCAGGGAATGTGTCTCTGATGATTCGCTCTTCCTCATTTGGTTGGTGTTGATTGAAAACTACTATATTCTTGCTCCTGGACTCCTCTTTTCCATACTCTGTGCAGACACCTCTCTTTTCCTAAAAATAATTATTTGACTGGATACAACGCACGTGATAATGGTAATACTAGCTTAAGCTAGTTTATTATAATAGATTCAGTTGAAGCTTGGTTATATTCCAGCCTCAGCCATTTTATTAACCATGGACAGGTTATAGCTTTAGATAGGTTGACTCAATCATGCATTCTTAAGACACCTTAATTAAACCTAGCTGTCTCTAAATTTCCTCAACCACCTCTTCTTCTATATTTATAACTTTACTCTCAGCAGGGTAGCTTTCTGCTTCTACACAATTGAAAAGGCAAGGAATCCTAGATTTTAGTTTTATTAGATTGATTACTAGGAACAGAACGCAAGTAGAGAAGCTTTTAAGTGAAAAATACACACATGAACAAAAATCTATACCTATTTTTTTATACACTGGTGTTTTGAATTTTAGTACATGTGTTTATGAAAAGAAGTATATGTGTTATTATAATAACCCATGACAAACCATTGCCCAAGTGACTCATGAACAAACTTGGCAGTGAGTTTTTTTTATCTCATTTGTTCTTGACCCACCATCACATATGTCTGCATTTTTAGGAATGTTGTAGTCACAGGTTGTTATAAGCATCTGCAATCAAATGTGTTAAGTAAAACAAAGACTGATTTGTATAACTATTTCCTGCTTTAATAATGAAAATAATCATATTATGTTTATCTAGAGTAATTACCCATAGCTGGGGGATGAGGTGGACACTTTGCAAAACTTAAGTGTGTACTTTGGGACTAATTTTTCTGAAATACGAATGGAATGAGGCATTAATCCAGCATAGGCACAGGGAACTAGCAAACTTCCCTGATTAGAATATCTCTCCCAGGCATCCTACTGCTAGATTTCTTCAGATTCAGGACACTCTTTTGTAAAAAAGGCAGAATCTGACATGCCCTCTCCTGTCCACACCTATACCTAAGGGTGAATGATTTTAATCAAAATTACAAATATTTTTCTTCTAATGCCAAGGTGAACTAGTTACCCAAGGGTGTGAGAGTTTAGATTGGTAGGTAGGAGGTGACAATTTTGGAGCTTTCAGCTGTTGTTAGATTCTATGGACAGCCAAAGGGAAAAAAATAAGAACATTGGGACCAAGAGGTGAAAGAAGGGTGAATGGAGAACTTGGAAGGACAGACACAGAACAGAAAGTGAGAGGAGGCCAGAGAAGCACTTCAGTGTGTAATTCTGCTTTGGGCACTGATGACCCCTGTGAAGCTAAACATCATCTCCGGCGACATCTTTGGCGTACCTGTCACAGATTGCCTGTACTTGGCTTCAGGCACTAATTTTCTTTCCTCATACAATCCCATCCATTAAACGTCTACCGTAGTTTTTCAGGCCTGAAGAGTAATTTTTTTTTTTTTTTTAAATTTGGCTCAGTCCCAGGAAAAGATGAAGTATTCACTGCTCTCATTCATTCATACATCACACAGACACTTCTCTCCCACCTACCCCTCTTCACTCTCTAACATACATAGGCTCTTCTGAAGCTCTAGGATATTCCTTACCACATACCAGGCTTCCTGGCAGAAGACGAGGCAATAGCTCTTTGGTAGTGCTCAGACGAGGGACAAATACTTTTAAGCCTGGTGGAAAAAATTGACACAAGCTATTTTTCAGGAATTATGTGCCCTAGTGAGGCATAAACCTGCAGCTAAGGTGGAAATTATTAGATCCTATACCTCAAATTTACTTCTAGTCCTGTAAACTCTACACAGCCCATGACAGAATTCCCAATAGAATAGTAGGAGCAAGCCATGTATCTATTTTGTAAGGTTATCTCTTTCTTTACTTTGGACATTTTTAAGGTGAGAAAGATGGACCTTTCCAAAGATACTGATCACACAAACAAAAACGAATTAATTTTTGAAGTGAATTTAGTGTTTTCTTCAAAAGTTGTTTAAGTACACCCATAGTAGCGTTAGTTAATGCTTTTGTCTACAGTAGAGGGCTGATCATATTTTACAACTGGAGTAATTAGTAAAGGTGGTGGCCAAAATATTTCTATCTCTCTCTCTCTGTCTTACCATATCTATACCACCCACACACGTAGATGTGTGTGTGTGTGTGGACTCTAACTCAATTATAAAACAAACATTGGTTTATAAAGATCTTCCACCTTTGTTCATTTGCCTAGATTGGCTTCTTTACATGCTAAGCAAACTCATAACAGACTTATCTCCTACTTGGGTCTACATATGATCCTAAACAACAGCTCCCACTTACTGAGTGATTATTAGATATAAAGCATACAGTGTCCTAGGTCATTCTCCGACTCAGAGTAGATACCAAAAAGAAGAAAGAGGCTAAATAAATCATTCACAATCATTTATTGAATGACAACTGAGCCTAATTATATGTTAGATAAGGCAACCTTGACTTTAAAAAGCTGGCATTACCATAAGGGGGAGACTCACACACCAAGGATAGACAGTAAAACATGGTAAGTGTTAACTAATAATCAGTTAGTGGTGCCCTCATAGTTTGATGGGAACAACAGCTCTATAAACTAACAATGTGGAAATTGTGATAATGGAGCTATATACAGGGTACTGTGGAAGCACAAAGGAGAAGCTTTCAGAAGCACCTATTAGCAGTATGATGGAATAAATAACACGAGGTTCCAGGACTCTGCACAGGAAAGCCAAGAATGGTCTTGTAATGAGGGCATTTAAGATTGGTTAATGAATGAGAAGGAATATGCTTGGTGAAGCAAAAGAAGGGGGTTGGCAGAGGCTCCGAACTGTACAAATTGCACAGTTAGGAGGGTCTCAGTGTGCTATGTAAGTGGACAGAGAGAGAGTCTGTCAGAAGCATAATGGACAGAGTACAGCGTTGTAGGAGGTGAGACTGGATAGTTAGGCATAGGACAGAGTGCGAAGGAACTCTTAGGTGAAACAAAAAACTGTGGATTTACCCATAAGTAACAGAAGGCCAATTGGACTATGTTTGCCAACTTGTTTTTTCTGTATTTTTTCCTTTCTCCTTCCCTTCCAATCTTCCTTTTCCCCCCTTTCTTCTTTCTTGCTTTTTTCTCTCCTCTTCTTACTCTTCCTCCTCTTCTTCCTTCTCATTCTTATTTCTTTCTTTTTTTTTCATTGAAAAATAATCCTTCTAGTAGCAGTTTGGTGGGTAGACAAGTATTGGGGAGACTGTTGGGAAGTTTCATAGTTAGGGAATTTTGCAATACTCCATGATGAAACTGATGAAGGCCTTCCTAAGAAAGCAGCTTCCAGGAGATGAGGGGAGCCATTTCCTCTGCACCCTGTGATAAGATGTCTTGGAAGAAGTACAACCAGAACACTCACTAGAAGCATGGATGGCGAGACTTCATCCTAAGTACTTTGGACATGTTATCAGGAGGAACCAGTCCCTGAAGAAGGAGATCATGCTTGGTAAAGAAGAGGGTCAGCGAAAAAGAGAAAGACCTTCAATGAGATGGATTGACACAGTGGCTGCAGCAATGGGCTCAAGTATAACAACGATTGTGAGGATGGCACAGGACTGGGCAGTGCTTCATTCTGTTGTATATAGGATCCTTATGAATCTGAACCGACTCCACAGCACCTAACAACAACGACTATGATAAGAAGGGCAGGGAAAGATTTCTGCTTTCCCTCCCTAAATGCGGTGCCAGTGCCTGATACAATATAGGAAGTCTATGAAGGTTGTATTGCTTGCAAAATTAGTAGTGAATGAATGCATAGTTTTTACTTTGTGATACTGAATGGGTTGTGATGTCTTTTGCCAAGGTCAAAAACAAGGAGAGAGAAAGAGTTTGTGAGGGAAAAAGGGATAGACAAGAAGTTCCACTTTCGTTTTGCTACATTTGTCTCTAGGATGTTGGGATGTCTTATGTCCGGCAAATACTGGGACATACAAGTTCTGGAATAAGGGAAAGGAGGAAGGATGGTACCCAAGAGTTGAAGTTTCATCACAAGTTTTTATAGGATAGATAATGTAAAGGCTTGATTCTGTAAGTCAGGAAGAAGTTAATTATTCACTTTCTTTGTGAACATCGGCAATTTCTAACTATTGGAATGTCAACTAATATTTCTAAAGAGACACAGTAACAAAAATAAATTTGAGAACTTTAAAATGTCTTTCTGTCTTTCAAATGTGAACAGTTTGTCTTTCCCTTCCACAGGGCAGGCATAATTATCTGAAGGCACATGATTCCTTTCTTGGAAAAACCTTGGAAAAGCTGTTTTCTAAGAACTCTTTCCCCAAGACTAGTCACAAGAATATTAAGCTAGGAATAGAGTAGCCAATTCTGTTCATGGTTATGAGGAAATTGGAAAGTTTATTTTTTTAAAGTCTACTCATGTTCAAAATTTTTGAGTGTGATCCCTCAAAATTCATTTTTATGTTGAAGTATATTATGTTATCTGAACTTAAGTTGAGTTTGCAGTACATACAAGAACATACTAATAACAGTAAAATACCTTCTTTCAAATGGAATTATGCATTAATTATATTTTCTGCATTATTATTTTATCTTATTTGAACCTAAAAATTAACTTACAAATTGCATATTTTGCCCAAAGGTCCATATAAAGTATTAAAAAAGAATGTTCCAAAGCAAATTGATTTAGGATTATATAAACATTCACTAATCTTAGTGATGAATTCATTTCTTTTCAGAGCACATTGTGAAAATTAAAATAAACAAATAAAAATCTTTGTGTTACTTTTTAGTATGTAAGGGTAGAGTCTTTTAAATGTATATATAATCATCAAAAGATATTTATTCCAAATCACTTTATTAGTTAAGTTTCTGTTTTCTTGCCAGAAAACTCTGAAACTTGGCTCCACAAACCAGCTTAATCAAAGTTGCTATACTAAGTAATAAATCTATTTATAAGTATCAGTTGAAGTTTAATCTCAGCATCCTTGAAATGTTCCACTGAAATTTCAGATTTCCAATAAACAACTACGGTCTGTAATAATATGCTTGGATAAAACAAAAAAAAATGTGTTTATTTCCTTCCAGTTCTAAAGCTAAGTTTTAGATAACAAATATCAGAGAATGGGGACCGCAAACCTATTTTTAATGTTTCAGTACAAACTAGACCTCATATTTTGGTCAATGCGATTAAAGAAGTCTTTATTTGGAGGAAATATTTTCCTTCAATGTTTCCACACTGGGTTTCTTCTATTTCTCTTTTTTTGGGATTTTTTTTTTAAGGAAAGTGCACTTTATTTTTTAGATAACATCTGTTCCTCGCTTATTTGGGTCAGCGCCCACATCTGGTTGCTCTGGAATTGTTCATAAGATCTCAGACAGGATCATGGTGACCTCACTGAAGAGTAGTAGAAAAGGGCGCAAATGAACTTTGTGAAGACTAAGCTCATGTATTTCAGACAAATGACTCCAGAGAAAAAATGCAGAAAGTGAAACACATGAACATGGTTGATGCAGACCCGTAATGTAATTTTGTGGCAATTATTTTTAAATAATATATTGCACTTTGTAAAATGAAGAGAGAAAAAAATGCAGACAAAAATCTTTAGGGAATCACAGAGTACAGCTATTGAGTTAAAATACTGATTTGAATGTGCTTTGAATACTAAGTATCTGCAATCACAAATAATTCAGTATTTTTTTAAATTCTAATATATTTAGGGATAAACCAAACAAAACCCATTGCTGTCAAGTCGATTCTGACTCATAGCAACCCTATAGGTTGCACCATAGGGTTTCCAAGAAGCGCCTGGTGGATTTGAACCACCGACCTTTTGGTTAGCAGCCAAACTCTTAACCACTACACTGCCAGGGTTTCCATATTTAGGGATAGGTCAAGAAAATTACTAGGATTGGGTATTTGATGCTAGCAAAGCATTGCCATTTTTTCTGAATTTTTGCATTCCTATTAAATAAATTGTTTACTTATTTGATTCCATGTTTCACCAAGTGAACGTAGAATAATAAAACCACTGTATTGAGAGAATTGATTTGTTTTGGAATTGATTATCAAATAATTAGGAACAGCTTTAGAGGTGAGCCACTTGTACCATCTCAAAATGCTTGTTTAATTTTCATATTTGAGGAATATCCTGGTAGAAAGAATATCAGAACTGCTTTCTGACAAAAAAATCAAGGGCAACAAAAAAAACCCCGTTGCAGTCGAGTCAATTCCAGATCATAGCGAGGCTACAGGACAGGGTAGAACTGCCTCAGAGGGTTTCCAAGGAGTGCCTGGTAGATTCAAACTGTCGACCTTTTGGTTAGCAGCCAAACTCTTAACCACTACGCCACCAGGGTTTCCAAAAAACCAAACCCATTGCTATCAAGTAGATTCCAACGCATAGCGCAAGGATCATTTTATTTAAACTTTTTTCCCTTTGGTTACTTAATTATTTATAATGTATTTACTTTGTCCTGGTGGGGTGTGAGTGGGGAGTGGGCACTGGGAACATTGAGACAACTTTTCCATCCTTTATTTTTAGGCAAATGATTAATAGTTTACACATTTTTTGAAATTACACTTTTTTTTTCCCCTGCTGGGTGTAGTCCATATAGTTGCAATGGAAACATCCAGAATTAGGGTTGAGTTAGAAGCTATCTGCCGTTAGCCTGGTAAATGTTGACTGTAATTAAATGAGCAAGGAGAAGTTGAACACGAATCTATTACCCAGATAATTTGGCTTTTCCATTAATTTTAACCAAAAAGATGTTGAAATGCTCAGATAATAGAGAAAAGTGTAGTGAGCTTGGAGGTTCCAGATATTTTTACTTTATTCTTCATGTGGAAACATGTCTTAAGTATTTCAACCTCAGTATTCTCAAAAATATAACTTCGGAAATGTTGATGTGCTGAATAGGAGATCTAAGGGAAATTCCCATCTATGGACAACACCAGAGCCCCTCAAAATGCAAGAAATTATCTCGGTTAGTATAGCATTAAAGTAATCTATTCAAATGAAAGAAAAGACACTTCCCAGTTTTCTTCTATTTTTGGGTCACTTTTTAAAGTTGATATTGTTTTTAGGTCTGCAATAGGGAAGCCATTACTGTCATGACCTTTTCATAGAAGTAAAACATGTATTTATAGGGAATGATGACCTATGCATGAATGGCTGGCTTTAGGCATCATAATATATATTAAAGAAGGGGTTGGAGAGGCAAGTAAACAACATGCGAACACTTTATAGTTTTTTTTTTTTTCTTTCCCCTTCAATGCATTTATTTGAAAACTGTTTATTTGCCTGAATTTGCCCTGCTGGCAAAAATTTTATACCAGACAGCTACTTTTTATTGTTGCTGCACATCATGAATAACAGCTTTATTTGATGGTAAATGAGATGCCCCAAGTTGCAAGCTTTCCATAAACATCTGAATTGTTCAATTTCCTTTTCATTGTATAATTTCCACTCTGGCCCTTTGCCTGCTGATATTCAGATAAAGATTTCATTCAAGTCATTTTCAAAAATGTCCTACGTTGCTTGCTGTCATAAGTGGTAAGATTGCTCAATTCATATTAGCTATAATACAAGTGCTGCACAGGTTTTTATCAGATATTGCTAAACCGTTTCTTTGTAATGAGTGGTAATGAGAACAATGAAAGAATGCCTCCAGTTGGTTTTCCAAACAGTGGTGGTTTATTAGCTATAGAAATAGTAATATGACTGTGTATTTTTTCTGAAGAAAATATATTAATGAATTTTTTTTGTTCTTTTTCTTCCATGTCTTCTAACATGGACTTTGAAACTCTGATTGCTGATTGATTCCAAATGATTTGGACTTTTGTTTCTTGATTAGGTAAGTGATTATGATTCTTTGATACTCTTAGGGTGTCCATGGTTGTATTTTTTTTAACCATTATTCATAGTCAATTTCAGCTGTTGAGTTTTCTGGCAAGATGAGGGAAAAATTGGACATACAAAGATAAATTACCATTTTCAGAAATATAATTAAGGTCTGTTTAATTGTTGGCATAAGAGAAGATATGACAAGAAGACCCTGTTTAGCTTGTTCCAGTTTTCAAGAACCATATATTCAAATACATTCAAGTTTTTTTTGTTGGATAACTTTTTTTTTTCTTTTTTCTTTAACCAGCTCTGTCAGGTCATACCCAGAAAGTTCCAGGTCATACCAGACCAGTAAATTTCTAATCATATTACTAGTTATCCAGCTATAAGAATGCATTCCATATGACAGCTAGTGACAGTTTAATAAATAATCAGTAGCTAACAATTTTGATGGATGCAAAGATACTTAGGCTGAAAAAAACATCATAACAAGCAAAAACTCAGCTTTAGATTTTGAGGTACTACTTGGTACTAGAGCTGGAGTCGGCAAACTCCAATCTTTGGGACAAATCAGGCCCACCCTCTGCTTTTGTACAATCTGCAACCTAAGAATGCTTTTTACATTTTTACATGGCTGAAAAAAAAAAAAAAAAGAATATTTTGTAACATGTGAAAATTATATGAGATTCATATTTTGGTGTTCAAAAATAGATTTTTTGGGAGTACAGTTGTGCTCATTAGTTTCTATATTGTTGATGGCTGCTTTCACACCACAACCACATGGCCCACGATGCCTAAAATATTAACTGTCTGGCCATTTACAGAACAACCTCGCTGACCCAATGACTTGAGCGTCACCGTGCAGGAGGTTATTTCACAAAACTTCCCCCCTTGGGGATAGTGATGAGACCAAAGGTGAAATTATTACATATCTGGTCTTTTCTGAAATGACAAAGGAGCTAACATACCTAGAATGATCAGATCAACCAAGTAGGAGAACAAATCTCAACTTAAACATTTAAATTTTACTGAAACAGCCTTTTACATAGTTATATTTCTTGTACCTTTTAAGCCCTCTGACACTCATTAAGTCTAATTTATTTTTACTGCCAGTGAGTCCTTGGGCTTGGCCACAGACATTTAAGTCCCAGTGGCTGATGGGAATTAGAGAAGTGGCATTTTGCGGCTGGTGAAGCAGCTGCACATCATATAATGAAAAGTAATTTCCTCAAACTTTTAAATAGTTCTCAAGGCTCTCAACACTGTTTCACCCCGAGAGAATACTGACATTCTATAGATATTGGTTCTTCTGAAATACATGTGACAGTGTTGGAACGTCTAATATTGATGGTTGTAATCTAGCCTAGTACCTAAAACAACACAGGTATGGTACTATGTCCTTTGTGAGATGGATTTTGCAGAATTTTTCAGAGCAATGTGGAATACGGTGCTTATATGCATATACTGGTTAAGAAAACCTTAAAATAATTATAAACATATTTCTGGTTCTTTTCATCTTTGCATTTATTAGAAATGGATGCATGTTTAGTCCTAGACCAAAAAAATAAAAAGGAACAAAGAAAGCATGTTCTTGGAATATTGCATTGCAAGAGAGAGCAATGTAGAAAAACCGTTGCATATTAAGAATATGCATTATCTTCTAGGTTTAGACCACTGGGAAATAAAGCTTCCATGCGTGTATTTGATATATAAAGACAGGCACAAAGAAAAAGGCAAAGGTACTGCAGCTATTCTAGTATGGTACAATTATACAGTATGTTTTCTAACCCTTTTCATGAAAATTTGACATTACTGTACCTCAGATAGAAGCAGCAGGAATCACCAGGGAAAGAACAGCTGGATACTTTATTAGGTTTTATGTCATACATAAGGAGACCATGTTTTCCATTGTCAGTGTGTAAAAGAAAATGAAAGCTCTGGGCGTCATTAAAGTCTCGAAAGCGTTGGATGTGTCAGCTCAGTTCGCTCAACACCTGGATTGAAAGCGCAGTGTGAGGTCACCGTAAAACAAAACAGACCGTCTGCTCTGGTTGGAATTTCAGGGATTGATTTTTTAAAAGAAGCAGCCCAGAATTGTGGTAGAGCGAATTATTCCTTTGTAACTGGACAGTTACATGTATGAACATAAGCTTATGTGTCTGCTTTAACTTTTTTTTTTTTAATATTATGTCGCTTGAGTATCTCTTTGCTGTACCTCTAGGGATAACAGGCGGTTCCATGGAATCTTAGCAGCTAGAAAACTCTTCATTTGCTCGCACTAATAATGTCACTCTCTTATCAGTGTTTCTGCCTGACTCTCATTTGCCCTCATTTTGTTGGATCATTATTGCACCCTCCCGCAACATACACCATATAAGAATAATATTATTCTTGTTGGTGTAGTCATGTGTCCCTCCACATAAGTGCCTTTCTGTTGGGGACATTTTAGCATATATCTTTATACGTTCCACAAGGCCCATCACTGTGTGCCTCATGCAGTGGTTGCCTTTAAAGTATCATTGTCACAAATTGAGTTACGTATGCTAGAGAGAGAACTGAACTTTTTCTCTTCCCATGGAGCTCTAAGAGGTGTTTGTCTGTAGGCTTACGCCACCTGTACCTTATACATGAGTTGGAGCGTTTCTTTAATCATCATCATATGATTAAGTTAAATCTAGCAAGTTACAAAATGTGTTTCAAATGTTAAAGGATATTCAATGTTTAGGCTCTAATCTCTTCTCTGATCATCTTAAAAATAAAAAGAAACAAAACATACAATGGATTAAACACTAATTCCATTCATTATACATGAATCCACTTGTTTAGTGAATTAGCACTGAAGAGGTACCAACCATATGCAGGAAGTGGACACACCGAGGGGCTGAGGGGCTGAAGAATAACCTGACAGTGCTCTGCCCTCTAGGCACACATAGTTGGCAAGATAGACGGTTTCAGAGCAGGAAGCTAAATGATTAGCACAGTTTGCTATTAAAATAGAACTAGGCAGTGTCCACAAATTAGGGACTACTTTTCAGTGATGATAACACCTAATCATGAGTGATTTTGACAGTTAAAGAAAGGGAGTAAACACGAGGCAAAAGGAATAACAAATATAAAGAAAATTCAGGTGTGAATAAGAGACCATTATCTAAGATTCTGCAAACCAATATGTTGAACAAAATGAAGGAGAAAAATGCTTTTAAATTATTATTATTTTTAAGAGCTCTGGTGGTGCAAATGGTTAAGTGCTTGGCTGCTAATCGAAAGGTTGGTGGTTAGAACCCACCTGGTAACTCCAAGGGAGTAAGACCTGGTGGTTTGCTCCTGTAAAGATTACAGCCTAGAAAACTCTATGGAGGAGTTCTGTTTTGTCACATGGGGCTGCTATGAGTCGAAATTGATTTGATGGCACCCAACAACAACAACTATGTGCCAGGCTCTAGTTTATATAGGTTGGTGTATGATGGTAAGCAAGAATAAAATCTCTATTTCTCTTGAGTTAGTTTGCTAAGAGGAGGAGACAATTAATAAACAATTAAGCAAATAAAAAAACCAAACCCGTTGCTGTCTAGTGGATTCCAACTCATAGCGACCCTATAGGACAGAGGAGAACTGTCCTGTAGGGTTTCCAAGGAGCCCCTGGTGGATTTGCACTGGCAGCCTTTTGGTTAGCAGCCATAGCTCTTAACCACTACACCACCAGTGTTTCCATTAAGCAAATAAGTGATGAAAATGACCTCAGTATAACAGGATGCAATGTAGTGGCTCTCCTTGGTGGTCATAGTGATCCCCCTGAGAAGATGATGTTTGATGTAAAACTGGACTGACAAAAAAGATCCAGCCATGTAAAGATCCAGGCAAATGAAAGTTTCCTTAATACATTAAAAATATCCTTTCTTAAAATGTGATATGAGATACAGACCTTGATTTAAAATACTCAAGGAAAAAAAGGTGGGGGTAAAAGAAAAAGGTGGGGGTTAGATCAATAAGAAATGGAAAGTTGTTAAAGATAAGCGATAGGTATTTGGAAGTCCATTATAGAATTCTCCTTAATTTCATGTGCATTTAAAATATCCATATAAAAATCCCCTCCTCCCCCCACTTTTTAATGCTTTCTCTACATCTGACATACTGGGGTTTTATTTTTTGGTATTATTCCTTACACATTAAACTAACATTAAGAACATTATATTCATTTATTTTTGAGAGCGAGTGCATTTTGTTATCTATTGCTTCATGACAAATTACCCAGAAGCGTAGAGGCTTAAAACAACAATAAACATCGTTTATCTCTCACAGTTTCTGTTGGACAAGAGTTTAGGATTTTAGTCAAGATGTCTGCCAGGGCTGTAGTCGTCTAAACTGACTTGACTGGGGTGGATGATTTGTGTCCAAAGTGGTTCACTCACATGCAGGCAAGTTGTTGCTGATTGTTGACAGTAGACTTCAGTTCTTCACATGGGGACCTCTCACAGAGCTCATCGTGGGTCCTTACAATATGGCTTCTCTCCAAGTAATTCAAGAGCAAGATGGAAAAAGCAATGGTTTTTATGACTTAGCCTTGGAAGTCACACATCCCCACTTCCACATTATCCTGTTGATTACACAGGTTAGTCCTCTTCAGTGCGGGAGAGGATTATACAAGGACATTAATATTAGGAGGCAGTAATTGAGAGCCCATCTTGGAAGCTTGTGACCACAGGGGAAGTGGTTTATTTAATATTTAAACAAATAATCTTGATATTGTGCTCACTGAATTGATGCCAGAAAAATAAATCCCTAGTTAATTTGTGGTTTTCAACTAATAACTGACGTCATTATCTTTGAACCTCAATATCCATATTTGTTTCCTAGAATACATACCCATATAATGATGTCTTTCTTCTGATCATGTACTCAAATTAGCTTTTATTTAATGGAGTAATCATATTAAAGGTGAAAATATATGCCTAGAATAAATAAATTATCAATACTTTGTCTAGTATAATTGATGATTATTATTTTCCAGTGTACTCTTCAATTTATTGCTGTAAAAATCTTTTCAACCAATTATCAGTCAATTTGGTCTGTTATGCTAAAACGTTAGCCACATTATTTGCCTGTTAATGTAGGTTAAATGTTAATTATGCTGTTCTATAGTGGCTGAGGTGGTACATCCTGAAATTATTCATGTTGTTGGTTCTTTGACTGTTGTATATTAATGTGCTTCATTGTTATTGTGCTAATTTTGGTAACAAGCACATCATATTCTGTGTCACTAAAACAAAACCATCAGTCTCATAATGCTTTCAGCCAAACATTAGACACTTTTTGGCTCTACAGTTCAGGACTAGTGTACATGACTAAGCATGCATTTGATGTATGACTTAGCTTGCATTTGGTATATTTATTTTGGTTGCATTATTCAATGCATTTTAAATATTTAAAGATTGCAATACATGTAATCCCCTTTACAACAAATGTAATTTGTGATTTTAAGTAAAATGTACATTTAAGTAGCATGAGTGCTATAATTACAAATTTGTTGTTGCTGTTGTTAGTTGCTGTTGAGTTGATTCCAACTTATGGTGACCCCACACATGCAGAGCAGACCTGCTCCATAGGGTTTTCAAGGCTGTGACCTTTCATAAACAGATCGCCAGGCCTGTCTTCCGAGGTGCCTCTGGGTGGGTTTGAACTGCCATCCTTTCAACCGGTAGTTGAGCGCTTAACCATTTGCACCACCCAGGGATTCCTACGATTATAAATACTGTTGTACAAATAATGGAATAACATATCTACTTACTTCTGTGCCTAATTTCCTTACCTGTCATTCTTCTGTTACAACTTCAGCTATTTTATAATGTCAGTGAGCAGCATTTGGAAAACAGGATTTGTATTAGTTTTTAAGCAGCCCTGGTGGTGCAGTGGTCACATGCTTGGCTGCTAACCAAAACGTCCGTGGGTGGTTCAAACTCATTAGTGCTCTGCAGGAGAAAGGTGTGGCAGTCTGCTTCCTTAAAGATCACAACCTTGGAAACCCTATGGGGAGCAGTTCTACTCTGTCCTCTAGGGTCACTATGAGTTGGAATCAACTTGATGGCAATGGATTTGGTTTTTTTCTTTGTTTGTTTTTATTAGTTTTCTATCGCTGCATAACAAATTGCCACAAATTTAGTGGCTTAAAGCAATACCCATTTATTATTTCACAATTCTGTAGATTAGAAATCTAGGCTTAGCTGATTCTCTGCTCTGGATTTCACAAAACCAAAATCAAGGTAGTGGCAGGGTTCCCTTGCTCACTCAAGACTCTAGGGATGAATCTTCTTCCTAGCTCTTTCGGATTGGCAGAATTCAGTTCCCAGGACTAACTTCCCATTTCCTTGCAGGCTGTTGGATGGGGGTTTGTCTCAGGTTCCAGAGAATGCCCACAATGCTTTGATTGTG
Organism: Trichechus manatus latirostris; assembly: GCF_000243295.1. NCBI lineage: Eukaryota > Metazoa > Chordata > Mammalia > Sirenia > Trichechidae > Trichechus > Trichechus manatus. Next base: position 14,502,754 of record NW_004443948.1, on the reverse strand, counting down.
GCCCCTTTCTTCATCTTCAAAGCCAGCAACAACAGGTCAAGTCTTTCTCATACTTACAATACCTCTAACTTCGTTTTAGCCTTGTCTTTTCTGCCTCCAGGCAGAGAAAGTTCTCTGCTCTTAAACAATGAGATTAGATTGGGCCCACCTTGATAATCCAGGATAATCTTCCTATTTTAAGGTCAGTTGCTGAATAACCTTTATTACACTGATAAAGTCTCTTCATAATACTACTTGATTGAGTGACCTGAGAAAGAGAATTCTTCCAGGAATATGTTTAGAATTCGGCCTACCATAGGGTTGTTGGTTCCTTAAAAGCTTATATAGTGATGTAATTTGAGTGAGCCCCCTCAGGGAAAGTTACATTTCACTTGAGCCCTCAGTGGCAGAATCATAGGAAGATACGTAGAGAAACCTAGGAAAAGACTTTTTCCATGTTTACCAGATAACCTTAAGGTTTATATTTGACTTATCCTGTGACCTACTGGGAGTCCCTGGGTGGTGCAAATGGTTAATGCACTTGGCTGCTAACGGAAAAGTTGGGGGTTTGAGTCTACCCAGAAGAAGAAAGAAAGGTCTGGCAATCTGAAAATCAGCCATTGAAAACCCTATGGAGCACAGCTCTACTCTGGCATGCATGAGTTGGAGTTGACTGGATGGCAACTGAGCAACTGGTACTGGTTTATGGCCTATTGAAAAAAAACAGATGCCAACACAAACCAAAACAACAGCAATATGAATATCTTGTATTCCAGATCTTATTTCTGATTATAAATTAATAAGTAAGCAGACATCATAATCTGGCCTTGCATTTTCTTAAAAAACGTTGTAGCAATCGTCCCCTTTCTCTTTTCCCTTTTGTGTAAATCATTCCCATAGGCCCACAACTCTAATGTCTCTCTCTCTCACTCACATTCACATGCACACACACAAAACCCTCTATTGCCTCATTTTTCCCGTTTCTTCCTCTTACCTATCTCTGCTGCCTGCAATTGCTTTTCCATTTTTTATTCTTGAATACGTTCCAAACTGCTGCCTTTTCCCCCAATCCTTCTACCAAAACTGACTTCATCGTGAACCATACTGAGTTCTACGTTATAAAATCTGGTGGTCGTATTTGAATATTCATTTAATAGACCCATAATCAGCCTTTGACACAGGGGGTCACTCCCTCATCCTGGATGCGCTTTCTTCATTAGGCTTCCAGGACAGCACCCTCCCATTTTTAACTACTTTCTGTCTGTCCTTCTCTAATACATGCGCTGGCTCTATCTTGTTTCCCCAATCTCTGTACTTTGGAGTGCCCCAGGGCACCATCCTTGCACTATCTTATTTTCTATCTAAACTTAATTCCTAGCTGATCTCATCAATTCTGTGACTCTATGGCAACTATGCTGTTAATCGAAAATTTATATCAAATCTGGACTTTTTTCCTGAACTTCAAAAACCATCTACTAAACGTCTTCATTTGAGTGTCTAATGACATGTTGCTGTTGCAGTGATTCTGACTCATAGTGCCCATATAGGACAGAGTAGAACTGCCCCATGGGGTTTCCTAGGCTGTAATTTTTACAGAAGCAAACTGCCACATCTTTCCCCCAGGGAGCAGCTGGTGGGTTTAAACTGCTGACCTTTGGTTAGCAGCTGAGCACTTAACCGCTGCATCACCAGGGCTCCTTGAGTGTCAAATAGGAATCTCAAAATGTGCATGCCCCAAACTGAACTCCTAATATTTCTACTTCTCTTCCGAAAATACTTCTCCAGTCTCAGTTTTCCTCTTACATAGGTTCACAGTCTTTGACTGATCTTGTTTGATTTGTCTCTAGTACCTTATCCAATCCGTAAGTGAAAACCTGTTTCCTCAGTTTCAGAATATATCCAGATTATAACCATCTCCTTTTCCGCCACTCTAGGTCAAGCAACCAGTATCTCCCACCTGAATTATGCCAAAAACCCTCCTCACATGCCTTCCTCATTCTCTTCCTGCCCCGTTTAGTTTATTCTCACATCAGCATCAGTACCCATAACCTCTCTGACCTCTCTACCAATAGTCTCACCCATTTCAAGTTCACATTCACTCCCTTGCTTTTTCTTGCTGGTGACACGGGCTTTTGCCGCAGAATCTCTGCATCTGCTCTTGCCTCATCCTCACTAGCTTTTCCAACAGATATCCATGTGGCCATCTCTCTCACTTTCTTTAAGTTTTTCCTCGAAGAGCATCTTCTCAAGGAGCCCTTCTCTTGTCTCCCGACTTTTATTGTACCCTACTCTTATTGTAACCCTCGCCACCCTGCACTTGATGCTTTCTATTTGCCTTTCCTGCCTTATTTTTTCTTCTTATCACTTAAATGTCATTAACATACACTATAAGCTTCATGTGGGCAAGGATTTTTTTCCTGCATTTTTCCATTATCTCAGTGCCTACAACAGAGCCTGGAATATACTAGGTGGACAATATATGTTTAATGGAGAAAAATAAAAAGGATAAATAAATAAAAGTATTTGCTGTATGGTATACCTTGGTGCTGGCTACAACCCTCTGAGTTATATAGATCAGGTATTATTTTCTTTATTTTCCAAACGAAGGCAATTATATGTCTTGCCCTAGGTCACAAAACTAGTTAAGTGCCAGAGATTAAACCCAAACTCAACTCTCTTGACTCCTAACCTGGTTTTCTTCCCACTACGACAGGTGCTAAAAATACAGTGTTGTCTGTTCTTGGGAGCTACAATGAAGTGTCCCCCAAGAATCTGGAAATAAAGAAGTAGGATTGCCTTCTGAGAGTTACACTGTGAAATCAACATATAATGAATCAGTTAACTTAAAGAGCTAGAATTGCTTTTAAACCAAAGGGACTATTACTGATTAAATTCTTTAACATTTCTCAAGAAAGAAAATTTTAATCAGAAAAAGACAGACTTAGAAGCACTGCCAAAAGATACTCAAAAGCAAAGATGGGTAAAACACATCCAAGGAGTGGGAGCCTTAGCCAGTGGAGAATTCCAGAACCTCCTGTGTCCGTGGATCCACCACACTCTCTTAGCTTTTGCCAGTGCTCATTTGATTCATCTCACTAAATCATTTTTTTTTTCTGACTCCATGATGATCACCAAACAACCTTATGATTAGTAATTGATTTTCCATGCAGTTCTGCCCGCTTACAGAAGAAAAATCCCTGGTGATATGTATCACCTGCAATCTGGTTCCAGTGTTACCTATTACATATTGTGAATTAATAAATTGACCTTCTAATTTTTAATTGGCTTCCATGGAGCTTACGTCTGTGAGAAAAAAAAAATGCTGATGTTTCTCTCTCACACATCTTCTGACCTATTTGACAGGAATATTCTAAGCATAAATAACATATTGGAATTGGGATTTTATGCATCAGTCTCCCTAACTTGGTTAATTGAATATGAGTCTCTTCTACACCTTCTCCCACTTCTACTAAGCATAAACCAGTTGCTGTCAATTCAATTCTGACTCATGGCGACCCCGTGTGTTGCAGTGTAGAACAGTATTCCATAGAGTTTTCGTGGCTGTGACCTTCGGGAAGCAGATCACTAGTCCTTTCTTCCAAAGTGCCTTTCAGTTAGTAGCCAAGTGCTTAGCTGCTTACACCACCCAGGGACTCCTCTATTGAGCATAGATATGTTTTTTACATTGAATAAAACCAACCAGAGCTTCGTTAGCATCAGCATATACTTGAAAAGCTCGAAATGAGCGTTCTGACTTGGGAAAGGAGGATGTACTTTCTTTCTTTTCTTTGTCTTTTTAGGACCTTAGCAGAAGTTTTGTTATTTTAGGCAATAGGACAGAAAGAGTTAGGAATTGTTCTTGCAAATTAGCAGCCATTGTTTTGACAATTTGGATTTTATCCCAAAGGATAGGAAAGTTTATGTTAAGATCTTGAGCAAGAGGGAGTTGGGAGGAATAGCTGCAAGGAACAGATACAAGAGCGCCCCAGCGGAAACTTCTGCCTTTTGGTGTCTCTCACACAAGAAAACTGGGTTTCTAAGTCAGCCAGACTGGGTTTCCAAGTCAGCCATGCTGACTTTCGGATTTATCAGGCACCGTTTGTCACAAATTGTATTTAATACTGGTATTGATGCATGTATGTATGTTTAAGTACATTATGTTTTGTTTGAGCCTCCCTTCTAAAATGTTGAATAATAGCTAACCAAAAAAAAACACTCAGGGAAAAGAATGTATTTCTAGCAGCAAAGCCTCCTTCCTCTTATTTGTTTGTTTTATTCCTCACTTGCCTTTTTAATTTATTTCATCTTGGAAGATAAATCTTAGGGAGGTTTATTGTGACAAACAACTTCAAATTTCCATTGTACCAAAGTCAAATCTTGAATTAATAATTAACTTTAGGGAACAAAAGAGCAACACAAACATATCAAAACATACTAGCACTGCGATTAAATAAGAACACCTGAATTTTAGTATTAGAGCTAAAAATTCCTCTTTAAAAGCAAGGCACCATTTCGTTACTACAAAAATGGAAAATGAGTAGCTGAAGGTGAGTAAGGAAAGGGTGCCGTGACTTTTATGGAGGGGGCATGAATAGAATGATGATGGTAATAAAGGCATTAATGATGAGAAGGAAGGTTATCGCCAAGCTAAGGCACAGGTACTAGCAAGAAGCAGAGGACAAACTGAGATAAAGTGTTCTAGTCATCATGGACATCTTCCCTCAACAAGGTGGCAGAGTCCTCTCTGTTGAAATACAAAGGAGGACTGGGATACCTTAGACATCAGGAAGGTTGTATTTATCTGCAAGTAAAAGGGAGGCTCACTATTATTAATCATGTTTTCTAATCAGCCTAAACTTGTTCAGAGTGAATCAGGAAGGACATACTATGTCAACATTTTAAGTGGTGAGAGCACAACAGAATCTGGAGTCCCCCGCAGTAAGAGTTGCAGACATCAGCGTTTTACACAAGCATGTAGCCTCTGGAGAAGCTTGTTTTAAACCCAGGCCAAAGCTCTGCAGGATTGCATAATCAAAGATCCAGGCTTTTTTTTTTTTTTTTGAAAAGGATATCATTTTAATTCATGGCTAGGGCCTCTTATACGCTACCTTTATGAACTGACTGTATGCTCAGGTTCAGATTGCAATATTGCAGTCTCTTTTCCAAGAAGTTTCTGTAGCTGTAGGTTAATTCAGATGATGCAGCTTGTCAGTGTGGGTAGAGGTGGTCGTACAGACCTTTGGGATTTTGTTAATGACATGAAAGTTTGAATGATGACTGCTGCTTTTGAGAAGGTGACTTTATCATAGGTCCTTGTTTTCACTAAAGCATGGTAGGAAGAGAGCGTGTTTCTGGACATGATTAAGGAGCAGAAGGAACATAGTACCCTTTCATTCAAGTCCATCTCTTGTATTTGCATCAAAATTGGCAATGCTGAAGCAAAAATGTTTAAAAAGGGAGAGTGTTTGGCATATCAAGTTCTAAAGCGTGGCTCCAAGTAGTTCTTTCATGCACAGGGTAATTTACCGTGGAAACTCCTTTTTCTTTTTCTTTTTAATCCAATACTTACTAACACTTCTCAGAACATATATTGGAAATATTGCCTAGATAGCCTGAAATCTCTTGGATGAAATTGGAAGTATAGAAAAACGTGTAAATGGATTACATTGTTCACTGCCTCTTCCCAGCACCACTCTCCCCTACCACTCAGTGCCCTGAATTGTTTTTACTGAATTGTACTTTGGCATTATCCCCTTGGGCCACATTGGGTATCATTAGAAGAAACAGCCCTGAGAAACTCATTACCTTATTTACTGTAAAAATCTCGTGGAGGATGTTCTCTACATTGCCCAGTGAACATCTCGTGAGTACCCCCAGGAGACATGTATCTCAAGGGTCAGTACCAGGAATAAACTTCTGTCTCCTAAGCAAGTTGTTGTTGGTCTCACGGACAATGAGAATTACCAAAAAAATATTGTTTCCCTATTTACACCTGGGACTAGAAAACACAAAGCCATTTAGGGCACACCTCTACGACTGGTACAGAATATTACAGCATTTCTGTCCTAGTATGACTGCAAGTTTCGTCTTACCGTTTTTATGTTACTTTTCCTTCATCTTGTTGCATTTACCGTTTTAGTTTTATTTGATTTTTTAGTATGGACTTTGTAAGTCATCTAGAATCTTCTTTGGAAAAAGAGAGTGTAAGCAAGCAACTTATCTTTTTAATGTGAGTGAAACCAAGATACTTTTGGAAAGCAAAAGTCTGCTCTTTGATGAGAACATAGGGAAGATTTTCAACTGAAATGATCATATTTCCATGAAGTCGCCCCATGTGGAAGTATTGTTCAGTAAAGGTGCTGTTTGAATCAGAATCCCTGGGGGTTATGCCTGTGCGTAGGTATTTTTTAGAAGCTAGTAATTCTAACACGAGGAGTCCCTGGGTGATGCAAACAGTTAATGCGTTTGGCTGCTAACTGAAATGTTGCAGGTTTGAGTTCACCTAGAGGCACCTTGGAAGAAAGGCATGGCAATCTACTTCTGAAAAAATCAGCCATTGAAAATCCTATGGAGCACAGTTCCACTCTGACATACATGGGGTCATCATGAGTTGGAATCGACTCGACGGCAACTGGTTGGTTAATTGTAGCACATAGAATTTCAAGGGATCACATTTCTGGTATAGAAAAGAAGAAGTGCAAAGACCCTGAGAAGGAAACAGCTCGGCATGCTTCTGAGGAAGCAAAACCCTGTGAGTGGCTGGGGCAGAATAAGTGAGAGGGGAAGATGTGGGAGATAAAGCGAAGAAATAGACAAGCCTGATTTCAGGCAGAGCCTTATAGACCATGATGACAAGTTATGTTTCATTCCAAATGTAACAGAGGGCAGCTAGAGGGTTCTATGTTAAGCTCAAGTTTATTGAAGTATAATTGACATACAGTAAAACTCACTTTTTTAAACGTACAGTTGTATGAGTTTTGACAAACACATAGAGTCATGTAGGCTTATCTACAGTCAAGACATAGAACATTTCTTTCACCCGTGAAAGTTCCATGCTGTCTCTTTGGAGTCAGCCCCTCCACCTATCCCCAGCCCCTGCTCTGCTGTCTGTCCCTTTTGCCTTTTCCAGAATGCCATATAAATTAGATCATACAGTATATAACCTCGTGAGTCTGGCTTGTTTAACTTAGCAAAATGCATTTGCCATTTATTCATGCTGTTGTGTGTATACCAAGATCTTTGAGTAGGGGAATGATACAAACCGCTTTATGTTTTATGGAAATAGCTCAAGTTACTCTGATGAGAATTGAAGTACTGGGGCTGTTAAGAGGGGATTGTTGCAGGTTAGGCAAAGAGAGATGATAGTGGTTCCAATAGGTGGCAGTGGGGAGATGCTGAGAAATGGTTGACTTGGGAAACATTTCAAACCTTGAAATGACAGAAGTTCTGGTAATTTAGATACGAGTAGGAAATAGAATTATCCATTTCAGAAAAAGATATGATTTCAGATGAATTAAAAAGTTGAGTGAAAAACAATGAAAGTACTAAAAGAACTCTTAAGAGATTTTATTTAATATAATCGTAGGAAGACTAATAACTTCTTAAGCAAAATAGGAAATAACGAAGGTAAGGAAAATATTTGCCATATAAAAAATTAAAATTTACATAAGGTGAAAGACAGCATAGTTGAAGTTGAAAAACTAGTGCCAGTTAGGGAGAAACGTTAATAGCTTATGTAACAAAGTATTGATATATGTACTATATAATGAGTACCTATCAATGTCTGAGTAAAAGACAAACAGCCCAAAAGAAAACTGGGCAAAAACAGATAACACATTTCAGTGAAGAAATACAAAAAATGCCCAATATTCACATAAAAATATGCTTATCCTCATTACTTTCTGATTAAATAGTAATTCCACAACTGGGATTCCATTTTATAGTAGTACTTAATATGTGGGCATAGATGATTTTGCACGAATATGGGACTAAGTATTTAAATTTTGGTTCATTGGCACAATAAAATATTATGCAGCCACTAAAAAGAATGAAGTAGATCTGTGCAGTATTATGGAAAGCTCTGTGTAAAATGCAGTAGTTGCAAGAGAGTTTATTCATCATGATTCTGTTTATGGCTAATTAAAAGAAAAAAAGAAGAAAACTTGCTTTTGTGTGTGTGTCTGTGTGAGGGTGTGCGTATGCGTAAACACAACGAAAAGCAATTGGACGCACACCTAACAGTTAACAGCAGTTACATCTGCAGAGTACAGTGGGGTAGGATGTGACCATAAAGAGAGTCTCACCTTTTTCTTCATATAATTTGTAAGCCTTGACTTTTTAAAGACTTAAAACAATGCTCTTACAAACATTGTCGCAATGATTATTGTTTATACATTTACTTTTGCATATACTCATCAAGAGTTTCTCTTAGATGTGTTGAGCTGTAGATATGTGACTATTCTGAGTTTATTGGTTACTGACAGTGAAAAAATGCATCAATAAACGTTGAAATAATCAGGCAATTGAACACTTTATAGTAGTTGACATAAATGAGCTAGAGCTACAGAAACATGGAAAAAAATCACAAAAATACAATGTTGAGCGAGAAAAGCGAATTGGAAAGAAGTCTTCCGTTATACAATTTATGAAATTTTTTTAGAAAACAGAAATAATATTATGCACTGTTTTTGGAAAATAAGTATCAGTAAACTTTAAATTATGCAGGTAACAATATCACACAATCTCAAGGGAGTGGGTAATTCTGGGGAGATGGTGAGAGTTGGGGCTTTGTTTCTGTAATATCTGAGTCCCTAAAAATTATAAACCATATGTGATATGATTTTTAATATTTTCTAGATCTGGATGATTAGAATATAGGGACCTGCTATATTATTTTTATATTCTGAATATTTATAATTTTTCATTATTAAAAATAATGAGAATAATTTTCTTAGATGAGGACTAAAGAAGAAATTGGTGGTGTAGTATGAGGCGATATGATAATGCTTAAAATGGGGGGGAAGAGTTTAGCTTGTACTATAAGAAGTGAATACCACTGAAAAATAATAATAATAATATGCATAATAAGTCACATTTATTGAGAACTTACTATATGTGAAACATTTTGCAAATGCCTTACACATATTTTATCATTTAATCCTCACAATGGCCCTATTAACTCATCTTACAGCTATGAAAAAAGGACCTGGATGGACGGATTAGTTTCCTATGGTTGTCATAACAAAGTACCATGAACTGGGTGGCTTACAACAACAAAAATTTCGCAGTTCTGGATGCCAGAAGTCTAAAACCAAGCTGTCAGCCAGGCCATGCTCCCTCTGAAGTCTCTAGGGGAGGATCTTTCCTTACCTCTTTTAACTTCTGGTCATCCCAGGCATTCCTTGGCTTGTGGCAGCATTAACTTGCATCTCTGCCTCCATCTGTACGTGGTCACCATCACTCTGGGCCTCTCTCTGTGTCTCTTCTCTTATAAGGATGCCAGTTGTATTGGATTAGGGCTTATTGTACTCCAGTATGATCGCATGTTAACTAATTACATCTACAAACATGCTATTTCCAAATACAGTCAAGTTCGCAGCTACTGGGGGTTAGCACTTGAATATATATTTTTGGGGGGCACACATCAACCCATAAATGTAGATTTAAAATCTTACCCGAGTCACGTGGCAATCAAGGGATAGAATCAAAATTTTAACCCAAACATTCTGACTTCCTCCAAAGCCGTAACTATTAACCTCCAGATTCCTGTCACCAAATAGCATTTTTCTGTTGAGAGGAGCCTAATGCTAGCCATTAATTAAAGGGTTATTAGGAGATGAGGTAGGAAAATGGGAAACAAGAATTGAAAAATATAGAAGAGATTCAAGCTACAAACTACTTTCTTGATTTGAATAGAAAATCACCAGAGAATTAAACAATTGAAAAATCCATGGGGATGGGTATAAATACCCATCATTTCACTTTTGAACTACTAGTTCTAAGCCTAAGAAAGAAATAATGAATTCTTAGACCAGGGCTCAGAAAAACTAAGAAAGATCCTATTTGAAATTATATCTCTATTGAAAGTCATGAAGGGTACACAGCAAAATAAAATAAGACCATATTTATAAGTTTCAGGATTCATTTTTGGGATTAGTAGATACTCATCTATTAAAAGTAAAATATTTTAAATATCTAAATAAATATGTGTATGTATCCACATGCATCTGCATATGCTGGGGTTTGTTTCCAGTACTACATACATCTAAAATAATAAACTAGCATTTATTATCATGAACTGAAAATTTTTATCTAGATAACTATCTCTTTAGTAAAAGATATTTGAAAAAAATATCACCCCAATAAATAACTCAGTGGCATAAAAATAAATTCCTTATTCAGAATGGCTTATAGTATTCAAATCAAACAAGTTATTGCATAAATTACCTTTTGGTAAAGTAAATTTGTATAGTAGGCCTGCGAAACGAGCAAAATCATTATAGGAAAAGCCTTTGCTGTGTGTAGTTTGCATTCTTTTTTATTTAGTTGTTCTGATTTGTTTTATTTCCCTTTCTTTTCTGGCTGGAAACTTAATGAGTGTAAAATTTTCTCTTGTGAAATGATTAGCGTTCTTTCTCACCCTGACTTTCTGCCCCATCTTGAATAGAAAGCAATGCAGCAGTATCTAAATAGGAACCAAACGTTCTTGGAAAAAGATGCAAAAGAAATAAGAAAACAACTGGATTTTTGTTTCTTTCTACTTCTCAGAGACACGTTCACTGAACCACAAAAGCTGAAGCACCTGGGAAAATCTGCCTAGGCAGGCAGGGATGTGAACAGTAATGGAAAATGCATTTCCATGTCAGCTTAGAGAGCTGGGAACTATTATACACTGTAGTTGGAGTGTCATCAAGTGAAATGCAAAAGAGATTAGTTCAGAACCTTATAGCATAAAAATAAAACGTAGAAAGCAGATGAATTTGTGTGTCTGTGCTTTCAGGCAGAAAACATCTGTTTGGAAAAATAAAATTTACTTGTGCTGATTTAGTGATATCAGAAAATGTCTCTCAACAGTGCACTGCAATTATCAGTGTCCAGCAAACCTCCAAAAATCAAGGATTTCTAAAGAACACCATTACCTGTGAGAGGGTGATTGTGAAACGGGTTGATTTTTCTACCGTAGCAGATGATATGGAGAAAGCATCTACAGACTACTAACGAAAAGAAAGCATTTTTTAAAAGGCTTTCTTCAGTACTTTAACCCAAGAAATAGTAGGATGTGTAGGTATCTTAGTCATCTAGTGCCGCTATAACAGAAGTACCACAAGTGGATGGCTTTAACAAAGAGAAATTTATTCTCTCAGTCTAGTAGGCTACAAGTCGAAATTCAGGGCATCAGCTCCAGGGGAAGGCTTTCTCTCTCTGTCGGCTCTGGAGAAAGGTCCTTGTCATCAGTCTTCTCCTGGTCTAGGAGCTTCTCCTCACAGGAACCTGGGGGCCAAAGGATGTGCTCTGCTCCTGGCGCTGCCTTCTTGGTGGTATGAGGTCCGGAAGTCTCTGCTCACTTCCCTTTCCTTTTATCTCTTGTAAGATAAAAGGTGGTGCAGGCCACACCTCAGGGAAACTCCCTTTACATTGGATCAGGGATGTGACCTGAGCAAGCATGTTACATCCCACCCTAATCCTCTTTAACATAATCTAATCTTGCCTCATTAACCACAGGCAGAAATTAGGATTTACGACACATAGGAAAACTATAGCAATCACAAAATGGAAGACAACCACACAATAGTGGGAATCATGGCTTAACCAAGTTGACACATATTTTGGGGGGACACAATTCAATCCATGACAGTAGGTGATACATGTAGCAATTCAGATATGAAACCTCTGTTGTGTACCCAGCATTGCTGGGGATGAAATCTCCCACTTTCCTCTGAAGTACTTAAGGTGACACTCACTGGCACCCATAACCTGACCAACTCTTCAGTAATTATATGCGTGGAACCCAGTGTTGCAGAGTGCTTAAATATTATAGTTGCAAAAGTACTAATTTATAAGAATTAGAATGTGATTAAACCCCACCAAAATTTAGAACCACCACTTGTCTGTCAATTTGTCATATTGTGGTGGCTTGCACGTTGCTATGATGCTGGAAGCTATGACACCCACCGGTCTTACAGGTTTCAGTGGAATTTCCAGGCTAAGACTAGGAAGAAAGGTCTGGCTATCTACTGCCCAAAATTAGCCAATGAAAACCCTATGAATCACCACAGAATATTATCTTATATACTGTTGGAAGATGAGCCACCTAGGTTGGAAAGACTCAAATATACCAATGTTCACAAAGATGGTGCAGGATCAGGCAACATTTCGTTTTGTTATATATAAGGTTGGCCATGAGTCAGAGCCACCTCAGTGGCAACTAACAAGAATAACAACAAAGAAAGATTCATTTTTCCTCAAAGTAGCCATGAATTTGATGCCTGTGGAAAATGATTTTATATAAAACAAAAATTTATTGATGACAAATTCAGACCTTTTTGAACTGGAGGGTGAGTGAAAGAGCGTGAAGTGTAGGTAAAAATAAATCCTCCTAGGTAATTGAAATAAATGAACATTGTCAAATGTATATTCGTTAAATGCTATAAATGTTACCTTAGGGTTGAACAGATATTGGTAATTTTCTGTATTTTATCAATAAATGCCTTTGATAATTTAGCAGAAGCTCTTTTAGGGTTGAGGAAGTTAGCAGTCTTTTTTTAGGCTTTTTTTTTTTTTTTTAGTTATAGATATAAAACTGGGTCATGTGCTCTTCTATTAGCTTTATTTCAAACTGAACATACATCCTAAGAAGCAAGAGTGATTTTGATGCAAACAAAGCTTCAGGCCACCCCCCTAGACATTCCTTCCAAATAAGTTGCTGTGTCTGGGACGCAGCCCCACTCTGCTCCTCCAGCCTACAATTTTGAGACTTATCTCAATTTAATTCTTAGCACTTTAGTCTTTCCACATTTCTGATTTTCAGGAAGATCAAAAAGAATTTATAGGGATTCAGAGCTAGCTGCTAAATACATTGCCTGGGCTGTTGTTTTTGTTTTTCTGATTAGTTTTGTTGGTGGTGATTGTTTTTAATTCTGGTGATTTTCTTATTTCTAGGATTAGGACCTTTCTGACTCCACAGACAGGCATCATTAATTTAATGCTACCACCCTTCATTTCTATCAGGCATCTTCTTTGATAATTTTATAATGTGTTTATGCCAATGTCTGGTTAGAACCTCAGTTATTGAATGAGAATTACATTTCATTAGAGACCTCTTCAAACTAGAGTTGCCAGATGAAATACAGAACACTTAGTTAAATTGGAATTTCAGATAAGCAACTGATATACATATATATGAGTGTGTGTGTATCTATCTAGATATACACATGTATATGTCTATATAGATACACACGTTTACATAATATTGGGACAAAAATTTTTGCATGAACATACTTATATTAAAAATTATTCATTGTTCATCTGAAATTAAATTTTAACTGGCCTTCCAATATTTTTATATGCTAAATCCAGCAACCTTACTTTAAAGTAAAAAATTGGAAAGATTTTTTATTAGTTAAAAAAAAAATTATAACATTGGGCAATCTTTAGAAATGTGTATTATTAACCCACCAAATGCCTTTCTTGTCGATTCCAACTCAGGGCAACCCCATCTGCGTCAGAGTAGAACTATGCTGCATAAAGTTTTCAGTGGCTGATTTTTTGGAAGTAGATTGCCAAGCCTTTCTTCTGAGATGCCTCTGGGTGGACTCAAACCACCAACCTTTCAGTAAGCAGCCAAGTGTGTTAACTCTTTGCACCATGCAAGGACTCCTTTAACTGACACAATGATTATTGAATGATGAGAGGGTAAACATAACTTCCAGGTCTCGTTAATGATCATTCATCATTTAATTTCACAAGTATTCAACAACTGCCAAAAATATCGGGCCTTGAGCAAATGTCTGAGCAAAACAGACATAATCCCCAGCTTTATGGAGTTTGGGCCCTGGTTTCACAGTGGTTAAGGGCTAAGCTGCTAAACAAAAGGTCAGCAGTTCAAATCCACCAGCCGCTCCTTGGAAACGGTATGGGGCAGTTCTACTCTGTCCTGTAGGGTCTCTATGAGTCAGAATCGACTCTACAGTGGTGGGTTTCATCTGCTTTTTATGGCGTTTAAAACTTAGTGGAAAAGGACATTAACAAAATAATCTCACAAATATATAATAAGCTATAGTAAATGCAATGAATGGGAGGTATAAGGTGAATACAACAGAGGGCCCAACTGATGTGTTGGGGAGGGAGGGTCAGGTAGGAGTTTCCTGAAGAAGTGAAATTTGAGCTAAAACCAAAGTCTAAATGGAACTAAATTAAGCAAAGAGCAGATAGAGGAAAGAGAAAGGGAGAATTTCCCAGTAGATGGGGCAGCAGGAGCAAAGGAATTGAAAGCAGTTTCTGTGGTTGAAATCCAGTGAACAGTAAAAGTGCTATTAAAAAGGATGCAAAGGTAAATCTGGAACCAGATGAAGTGGGACCTGGAGGGCCACTTTAATCTTATTCTAAAAAACAATGGGAAGACCTTGCAAAAGTGATAAATTTTGCATTTGAAAAGATGACTCAAGCTGCTTGAAGGAGAAGGGATTTGAGGGAACTGGAATGTCTGGAAACCATTTCTTGGGTGGCCTTTATAGATCTCCAGTCAAAAGATCATCATAGTTTGGTCTAGGTCCAAAAACCCAAAACCAAAGCCCTTGCAGTCAACTCGATTCTGACTCATAGCGACCCTATAGGACAGAGCAGAACTGCCTCATAGGGTTTCCAAGGAGCAGCTGGTGAATTTGAACTGCCGAACTTTATGGTTTGCGCCTGAGCTGTTAACCACTGCATCATCAAGGGTCCTGGTCTAGGTCAGGGGTCGGGAATCCTTTCTCATAAAGGACCAGGTGGTAAAAGTTTTAGGATTTGTGGGCCATAGTTCCTGTTGCAACTGATCAACTCTGCCACTGTAGAAAAAATGCAGCCACGGACAATATGTAAATGAGTAAGCATGGCTGTGTTCTAACAAAACTTTTTTGTGGATACTGAAATGTGAAGTTCATATCGTTTTCACGTGTCACAATATAATATATATATATTTTTAACCATTTCAAAATGCAAAACCATTCTTAGCTCATGGGCTATATAAAAATTCCTAGCACTCACCGTGTTCTAGTTGCTGGAAAAATATTTCGGGAGAGTTGGATGGTTTTGAGAGCCATTGTGGAGGGCAAATCAAGAGAAATGGTGATGGTTTAAATATGGAGGTTGAGGAAGGGATAGGTGTCCAAAGGTTTCTGGAGCTTCTTATGTAGATAGGCCAGTGGATGGATGGCGGTGAGAGTCCCTAAAACAGGCAAACAAGTTTGGAGGGATGAATCATGAATTAGGAAATATTGGGTTTTGTCATATCTCTGAGATATCTGTATGGAAATATTGAGTAGCATCAGGAAATATCCCAGCTAGAATTAAAAATCTGAGAATCACCAGCTTATATCTGGCAATTAAAGTCTCTGACGTGTGGGAGATGACTGCTTTTCTGTAAGACTTAATTTCTAAAATCTTCCCAGTACCTCCCCATTTTTAGATAAGTCCTGTGTTTTCTTCTGAGGTGAACAAGTCTCGTTTTCTGATATTAATCTGGTGACAGTTCTCAGCATTGCTCTCCATCAACACTAACTGAATTATCTGTTCTATGATGCTAAATATCATCTAGGCTGCTGCTTCCCAGCCAGCATACATGGCCTTACAAATGGGTTACATGTTAGCTGTGGGCACCAAGGTGGAGGTTTGGTAGAATTTTTACCACATCTTTTTCAAGCAGCCTCTTTCATTTCTCTAGGCATGGATAGCTCCAGTGTATTATCATTTTCTGTGAGTGCCTTGACTTGGAAAAGTCTGGAAAGAACTGATAAAGTATAAGAGAGTTGTCTTAGTTACCTAGTGCTGCTATAAGAGAAATACCACAAGTGGATGGCTTTAACAAACAGAAATTTATTCTCTCATAGTTTAGGAAGCTGGAAGTCCAAATTCAGGGCGCCAGCTCCAGGGAAAGGCTGTCTTTGTCTGTTGGCTCTAAGGAAAGGTCCTTGTCGTCAATCTTACTCTTGTCTACCAGCTTCACAGTGCACGGATTCTAGGCCCAAAGGACACGCTTTGCCCCTGTCACTTCTTTCTTGGTGGCATGAGGTCCCTCTCTTCTCTGCTTGATTCTGTCTTTTATATTTCAGAAGAGATAGACTGAAGATACAGCCTAATCTTGTAGACTGCCTCCTGCCTCAATAACATAACTACCTCTAATCCTGCCTCATTTAGCATCATAGAGGTTCGGATTTACAACACATAGGATAATCACATCAGATCACAAAATGGTAGACAACCACACAATACTGGAGGTCATGGCCTAGCCAAGTGGATACACATTTTGGGTAGACACAATTCAATCCATTAAAGAGTCAGTAAGAACAATATCAGAGGCTCAGTGGATAAAGCTGTGTATAATGGGAAGAGAACTACTGTGGGATAAGAATACTGGTTCTACCATATACCAGCTAATAAGCTCTTCAGCAAACAATTAGTTTTTCTAAGCTTTGGTTTACTCAGTTGTAAAAAGGAAATATAACTACTGCTACTACTAATTTATTCATATGGTTTTTGTAATTATTTAATGAGATAATGCTTTAGTTCCTAGAATGGCTGAAATAGACCTTTATCTAAGTACTTGTCCAACTTTATGACTAGACTGGAAAGGATTTTCCTATGGTTCTTAGATTCATTTCTTCGTGTAACATTCACTTTGTGTGTAACATCAATCAAGATGAGCAGACACCTTAGGTGTGGAAAGGTTTTCCAGATTTCCTGGCTACATGCCAACCATTCACTTGGGCAGTAACAAAATTCATAGTGAGTTGCGAATCACTTTTACATTTTTGTGCTGATAGGAGGATATTCTCATGATACAGCACCAAGTCGATCTAAAATGCCTTCATGATTTATCCTGGCTAATCCAAGGACTTAGAGATGTTAATGGATGCTTTAAACCACATATTAGTATACTTCATTGGGGAGCAGGAAAAAGTACTGAAAATTTTAAATATCTGAAATAGAAAGGAGTTACAAGGGCTAGAAAAACACTTTAGAAAGAGGAAATATTCTTTTTTTTTCTCTGTGTTTTTTGTTTTTTGAAGAACAGTTCAGCATAAAACTGTCAGATACTACAGGAAGCAGTCCAAATGATAATATTCTGCTACTATTATGATAACCGAAGATAACTGAAATGGTAGTATAACCAAAATGATTTTTTTTCCATTGGATTTGTGGGGAAAAAACTATATTATAAATTTCCACATCAATTCATGTACCTTTAGAAAGAAATGATTTCAAAAAACTTACAAGTCTTCTAGAAAATACACCTCATCTGGTGTGGGGATTTTTGCTCAGGGTTCCTTCTTCACCTTGAAACCCTAAAACAGGCACCTTCTTAATCATGATCCCCTTGCCCAGTGTTAATTCTCAGCACACACTGCGCTTTGGAGTTCAAAGAGTTCCACAGTACTGTATGATCATGTTCCTGTGTGAACGTTGTTTTTAGGTGTCATCGAGTTGGTTCCAACTCATAGCAACCCTATATACAACAGAATGAAACACTGCCTGGTCCTATGTCATCTTCGTAATCTTTGTTATGCTTGACACATTGTTGCAGCTACTGTGTCAATCCATCTCATTGAAGGTCTTCCTCTTTTTCACTAACCTTCTACTTTACCAAGTATGATGTTCTTCTCCAGGGACTAGTCCCTCCTGATAACATGTCCAAATTACATGAAGCGAATTCTCTGTACAGCATTCTGGCTGTACTTTTTCCAAGACAGATTTGTTTCTTCTTCTGGCAGTCCGTGGTACATTCAATTTTCTTCGCCAACACTCTGATTCAAAGACTTAAATTCTTGTCTGGTTTTCCTTATTCATTGTCCAGCTTTTGCATGCATATGAAGGAATTGAAAATACGATGGCTTGGATCAGGTGCACCTTTGTCCTCAAGGTGACGTCTTTGCTTTTAACACTTTAAAGAGGTCTTTGGCAGTAGACTTGTCCAATGCAATAAGTCCTTTGATTTCTTGACTGCTGCTTCCATGGGCATTGATTGTTGATCCAAGTAAAATGAAATACTTGACAACTTCAGTCTTTTCTCCGTTTATCTTGATGTTGCTTATTGGTCCAGTTGTAAGGATTTTTGTTTTCTTTATGTTGAGGTGTAATCCATACTGAAGGCTGTAGTCTTTGATCTTCATCAATCAATAAGTGCTTCAAGTCCTCTTTACTTTCAGCAAGCAAGGGTGTGTCATCTGCATATCACAGGCTGTTAATGAGTCTTCCTCCAATCCTGATGCCAAGTTCTTCATATATTCTAGCTTCTCAGATTATTTGCTCAATACAGATTGAATAAGTATGGTGAAAATACAACCCTGTCATGCATGTTTCCTGATTTTAATCCACGTAGAATCCACTTTTTCTGTTTGAATGACAGCCTCTTGTTCTATGTACAGATTCCTCATCAGCATAGTTAAGTGTTCTGGAGTTCCCATTCTTTGCAATGTTATTCATAATTTGTTATGATACACACAATTGAATGCCTTTGCAGAGTCAATAAAACACAGGTAAACATCTTTCTGGTATTCTCTGTTTTCAGCTGAGATCCATCTGACATCAGCAATGATATGCCTCATTGCAAGTCCTCTTCTGAATTCAGCTTGAATTTCTGGCAGTTCACTGTTGATGTACTGCTGCAACCGCTTTTGAATACATAAATTAAAAAACCATGAGTAAGAACCCTGTGTTAACTTTTATTGAAATGGTGATAACCAAAGTGATCAGTCTCCAGTGTCTTATTTTCTATGAAGATGGCTGGTTTCCTCCATTGTGTTTGTAGTTTTGTGAGTATCCTTAGGGTGCAGCTGCCTTTTGCCTGCCTCCTTCTCCCCACTCCCACCCAATAACTGATGGTTGGTTTTTAGTACACACTCTGAGAATCAGTTCCCGCTCTGGAAATGATAATAACTCAGTCAGAGTAATAACTGAGCTCTTGATAGTTTTCTTAGATGAGTAATAAAAAGAAAAGACATTCAACATGAAAAATTAAAGGGGTTGTGAAGAAACCAGGAGTGATTTTCTTCATCTTACTATGGAATTGTAGGAAAAGATGAAGAGTCCCAACCTTTGAGAACAGGCAATAGTAATTTTCTGTGGTTCCGTAGGACACTCTATGCTTAGCAGTGGAACTCTGTGTAATAAACTCTGCAGTTGAAGTATTACATCTAGCTTCCAGAACTTTATTCTGTTTATTCTCTCTAAGGAATTCTGCTGTTATGTTAACTCTTACAGTGCTAAGATTTATCAGTGTGTGACACTTCCAGTGCATTACTTGTGGTTTTCTATGCAGATATTTGACTAGTGATAAGAGCCTTTAGTAGGAATGGAAAATGAGTTGGTGGATGATAATTTAGTTTTATGGAGACTTAATTCTTCTTCATCTAAGAATATTAAACTATTAAATTACAGGAGACAAGAAGTGTGCTTTCTGTGAGTTGCATGCGTGTGTTTTAGTGCCATCTGCCTTGTCTGAGTTTTGTCTTCATGCAAACATTTTCTTACAGCATCCATGATACATGTATCAGGTGTTTGTCTATGAAATAGATTTTGGTAATAATTTTTTAAAGGGTATAGTTTATAATTCTCAAGCACCTTGGTTCTCTATGTTTTCCTCCATACTAAATTTCCATCATATTCCTTTTCTTTTTATTACAATCCTTTGTAAGGCTAAATGCATTTTACAGTTTGTCATTTTTCAAAAGAACACCACAATTAAACATCCAAGAGCACATATAAAATTTATTTTTCAATCATATGTGTTAACATGTGCATATGTATGTATGATATATACACTTAACATGAGCCTATATATCTGAAAACTTTGTTCATGTAATGGCAAGCTTTGGGCAGCTGAGATGAGCTTGTCTCTGACATGAGGTTCCTAAAAAGGAAAAACAAACAAAAGTCTTAGTAATTGGAGCATTGAATCTGCTCCTTGATGGCTAGTAGCTCTCTGAATTCTAGGGAGTGTTTCCCATTAGCTAATACTTTTCTCTCTTTCTGTATATATGTATACACACACATATACACTTAGTGTTATACTTTGTTGAATATACTAATTTTCAAAAAAGGATTAAATCAAAATACTAGATAATAGGTGCTAGAAAACAGGTACAAACTCACTTTTACTTGTTTCTTAGCATACTTCTGTGTATCTGTATGCATGTTTATGCTTCATTTGAATCTCGTGTCTTGTATCAATTGTGATAATCACAATATATTTTTCTACTTATATTTAAAATGTGAAGTTCCTTCCTTCCTTTCTAAATCATTCATTTAATATGGTAAAAGGTTTTCAGTGGTCAATATAAAGATCAAAGTTGGTGATTATCTTATATTTAACAATATCCATATATATATATAGATATATGCTTAGTATAATCTTTTGTCAGAGAATACCCATAAAATTACCTTGCATTAGTTTATTAATTCAACAGCTATGTATTTAGTGACTACCAAACCATAAAACCAAAACCGTTGCTGTTGAGTCAATTCTTACACATAACGACCCTATAGGACAGAGTAGAACTGCTCCATAACATTTCCAAGGAGCAGCTGGTGGATTCGAACTGCCGAGCTTTTGGTTAGTAGCCAAGCTCTTAACCTCTGTGCTACCAGGGCTCCATTTAGTGACAGTGTGGTGTTAAAACTTTGTCTTTCATTGGGGTTATAGGTTTATGCCACAAATTCCTTAAACATTGACCGTATTATAATTTAACATATAAAAGATATAAGTAGCAAATTGTTTATACCAGAAAAATTGTCAGAGCAGTGTTGTCTAAGGTTGCCCTTTGAGTGTGACCACAAGGCTAGGACTAGAGTGAGGTAAGTGCAGCACCTGGGGAACAATTGTAAGGAGGCATTACCACTCTTGCCATGTAAGTGGCGACCCTGCACTTGGACAGTGTGTGAGTAAGCACCTTCTTAAGAGTGAGGGGCCTAGGGTGGAAACTTTAATGAAGGACTCACTCTCAGGTTCTTGCAGGTGTCATGCAGGGCCCTGAGAATGAGTGGCACTAGGTGACTCACTTGCTTCACCTTGTTTTCAGGACCTACAGCGTATTTTCCCAAATATTTCCCAAGGAAGATGCTTCCCCATGCTGAGTCACTGAGCTGTAGTCAGAAGCAGTATAAATATTCCAGAAAGGAGTGAGAGTCTGTTGAAAACCAAGTGATAGCCATGTAAAACCTTAAGTGATTCTAGCAGGTATGTGGACTTCAGCCAAGACTGATCACTTCTGAGGTATGCTTTGCTGAAAGTATAGGCCCTTTGCTGGTACTTCTGTCTAAAGATAGGTATGAGCTCTTTACAAATAGAAAAGACAGTTTGCAGCAAGGCACATGGTACCGACTGCAGAGAACAGTGTACTTCAAGAATAACTCAGAGAGTCAACTCCAAAGGCCACAGAGAAGCTGTATGTGTTTAACTATTGGATCCCACAGAACCATCCTCTTTTGTGGGAAATAAGGGGATAATTTGAGTTTCCTATTAAAGTTTGTTGGAGTCTTCACTTTGACTCCTTGTAGATGGATACTGTACTGTCTGTCCACTGGAGAGGTTGACTTATGTTTCCATAGATAGACTTAAGCCAAAAGAAGTGTGAGATTGCCCTGTTACCAAAAAGTATGGAATTTACTTTTTTCTCAAGAGTTACATTCTTGCAAGGAGTTGTTTACTGACCTACCTATGTGGATGAGAAGATGAGCATCTCTGGTTAATGTTTAAGGGTTTAGTGTTAGGCTGTGGAAGCAGTGGTGGTTTAATGGTAATATTCTGTACCTCCATGCAGGAGAAAACTACTAACCAAACCCTCTGCTGTCAAGTCAATTCTGACTCATAACAACCATATAGGACAAAGTAGGACTGCCACATCTTTCTCTTGTGGAGTGGCTGGTGGATTCCTACTGCCGACCTTTTGGTTAGCCGCTGATCATTTAACCACCACGCCACCAGGACTCCTGCAGGAGAACCAGGTTTAATTTCCGACGAATGCACCTCATATACAGCTACTGTCTGTCAGTGGAGATTTGTGTGTCGCTATGATGCTAAACGGAGCCCTGGTGGCGTAGTGGTAAGACCTTGGCTGCTAACCAAAAGGTTCGCAGTTCAAATCCACCATCTGCTACTTGGAAACCCTATGGAGCAGTTCTAGTCTGTCCTATAGTGTCGCTATGAGTCAGAATCAACTCGACGGCAAAGGGTATGATGCCGAACAAGTTTCAATGGAGCCTCCAGACTAAGATGGACTGGGAAGAAAGGCCTAGCAATCTACTTCTGAAAATCAACCGTGATCCTATGGATCACATGTTTGATCCCCAGCCACTCATGTGCATGAGGTCATCACGAGTCAGAGACTGACTTGATGGCAGCTAGCAACAACAACAGTGTTAGGTTGTCGTGTGAAGTCTATTCTGCCTCATAGCGACCCTGTTGGACTGCCCGATAGGATGTCCTAGACTGAAATCTTTACGGGAGGAGATCGCCAGGTTTTTTCTCCCACAGAGCAGACGGTGAGTTTGAACCATCAATCTTTTAGTTAGCAGCCAAGTGCTTAACCATTGCACCACCAGGGTTAGGTTATGTTAGGTTAACATATCATCAGTAAAGTGCAATACATAGAAAAGGACATCATGTTTGGTAAAGTATAGGACCGATGAAAACGAGAGAAACACTCAATAAGATGGATTGACACAACAGCCACAACAGTGGACTCAGACACACCAGTGATCATGAAGATCGTGAAGATGGCACAGTCTGGGGCAACATTTCATTCTGTTATATAAATAAGGTCACCGTGAGTCGGAGCCAACGTAATGATAAATGACAGCAACAATGTTAGGTTACACCGATACTTTTAAAAGATCATCCACAGAAAGTGAAGCCATTATTACCTGTATCTAATGTATGGACCCTATTACTAAACTACCTAAAACTTTAAGTGTACTGCTGATTCAACAAGAGTGATGCTAATCTGATTAAGAAGACCATGCTGTTTCTCAGAAAGCTGTAAGGCTCTCAAATGTATTATAACATGTTGAAGTGATTGTTGTGTTGTCACAACAGAAGGGTGATGGTCTGAAAAAAAAAAAAAAAAAGGAGCAGGAAAAGAAGAGCCAAAATTTAAAATTGTCGGTGCTTATCCACAAAATAACAAGTGTGTTGATTCTAGATCTAGACAATTGCTGTATTGTCTTTAGAGAGCTCTAGCTTTCGTGTACAGAGGCAATCCATCATGCTGCATTACTCAGAAAACTGACTTGAAATTTTAGGTATATAGGTATATTTTATGTTATATACATCTGAGTCTCTTTACTAGTGAGAGTGAGTCTGAGCACCTCCAAGTATAATGATGAAAGAGATTGCTGCACAGCAAAAATGAACTTGACCTACTAAGTTATTGAAGATCTTTCTTCCTTGCTGCCTTCCTTCCTTCCTACCTTCCCTCTTTCTCTCCCCCGCTCCTTCCTTCCTTCCTTTCTATTTTATTGCTATAAAAAATAGAGAGCTGCCACTCTTTCTCTCATTCATACTATTTCTGGTGCTGCAACTTTTTGTTGTCTCCTTCTTCAGACTCAGAGCAGCTTGATACTTTACAGGTTGTGTATAGTGGATTTTCCAGTGGGCTGATAGCAGCTTAGTTCTTATGGAAGTCTGTGGCTTAGATCGGTGATCAGCAGACTCTGGTTGCATGCCAGATCTGCCCACTGCCGTTTTTTGTGTGGCCTGCAAGCTAAGAATTGCTTTTAAATTTTTCATTGCTTGAAGAAGAAGAATATGGCATGGCACAAGAAAATTAGATGATATTCAAGCCTCAGTGTCCTTAAATAAAGTTTTATTGGAATGCAGGCACACTTATTTATTTCTGATCTTTACATTACAAAGAGAGACAAGGTAACCTGCAAATTCTAAGATATTTGAAATCTAGATTTTTACAGAAATAGTTAGTGATTCCTTGCCTTAGGTATCCTGGGGAAGTGGGCAGGGAGGATCCAGAAAAGTTCCAGGGTATTTGCAGTTGCTGTGTATTTCAGTCATCAGTCAGTTGAAGTTGTGTCCCGGCAGTGAGTCCTGGAAGGAGAGAAGCAATGGCAAGGGAAGTAAAGGAAATAGAGGAGGTAGTATTGTTTTTTCAGGTCAATATTGGTAATGGGAAAACAAAATTGAGAATTAAACTTCTAAATTCAAATTCATTTAATAGTTCTTAACAAACGTTTTACGTTCAAGGTATCACACTTGATGATTTCACACGTATGATCTGATATATGAGAAAGTTATTCATATACTAGGCCATTCACAAAAGTCCTTGCAAAACGTCGCAGTTGTGGTTAGGTGCCGTTGAGTCAGTTCCGAGTCACAGCAACCCTACAGGACAAAGTAGAACTGCAGCATAAGGTTTCCAAGGAGTGGCTGGTGGATTGGAACTGCCGACCTTTTGGTTAGTAGCCGGGCTCTTAATAATGCCACCAGGGCTAGTTGCAAAACATGATCATATACTTTTCTGAATGATTATTTGACTGTTTCAATGAATATGTCTTTTCTACAACTATTTTTTTTTGGGGGGAGGGTACTATAGTGTAAAGACTACATTCTAAATCCTTATCTATGTATCTATCCTCTCTCTCCCTGTCCATCTTCCTCTATCTCTACCTCTCTCTCTTCCTCTACCTCTGTCTCTAGTCTGTAGTGGAGCCCTGGTGGCGCTGTGGTTAGGAGCTGTGGGTGCTAACCAAAAGGTCTGCAGTTCGAACCCATCACCCGCTCCTTGGAAACCCTACGGGGCAGTTCTACTCTGTCCTATAGGGTTGCCATGAGTCGGAATCAACTCAGTGGTAACGGGTTTAATCTGGGAGGTAATATAGCAAGACGTTTAAGAACAGAGGCATTGGTATCAGAGTGCCTTGGATTTCAATACTGACTACCTCATACAAGGCATGTAAAATTAGACAGGTTATTTAACATCAGTTCTCTCATTTGTAGTACTTAACTTTTAGGGCTTTTTTGGAAACCTTGCATGTGAGGATCCAGAGTACCATACTATTCAGCATATGCATAGCTTGGTAACACTGGCAAACCTTGGTTCTTATGACATGAGTCTTCTTAAGAAACAATCTGAAATGAACAGGAGTCAATTATGCTACTTTAATTAATATTTAAAAAAAAACAAAAAACTCAAAATGTAGGTTTTCTTCTATAGAAATGTAAGAATGTCCTGGTCTAATTCAGCTAACAAACCTATTATCTGTTTAACTATTTTGGTTATAGTGTCTATCTTGGACCACTTGTGACTTATTCATCAAATTCTTTAAGTCTTCACTTACTAGTCAGGAGAATTTATGCTGTGTAATGGGAAACTGCCAAATTGCTAAGGGGGAGCCACTTGTAATAGCAGCACATCACACCAGGAACAATTACAGTTGATCGATACTTTCTTGTCAGTTTCCATAACAAGATTTGAGTTGGGTGAATAACTGGAGCACTCCACCTTTTATGAACTGCAAACTCTTAATCCATATCACTTGCTGTGTACTGTCCTTCTGTGCATATCCATAGCTATAGAGAGAACTCAGATAGTAAACTATATTGAAGAGGGAAAGAGAGAAAGGAGGAAGAGAGGAAAGGAGGAAGAAACAAATGGAGAGAAGTAGGAAGGGAGGGAACAAAGAAAAGAGAACATTATTAAAATGTATCAGATTTATGCATAGTCAATCAATTCCTGTATTAGAAAGAGGATATCAAATGGAAAAGAAATGCACAAGTTTCTGTTGTCGTATTCTAAACATTACTAAAAGAAACCTCAAGTTTCTATCCGTATCTGAGATTTGATAAGAATCTTCCCCCAAATTTCACATTTTAACTGCACTTCTATGTTTATAGCTTGTAGGGGAGAAAGAAATAAGTAATGGAGCCGTATACTAAAGCTAAAAAGTTTTGATCTCTTGAACAACAAATAGTCTTGTCACTATGCATACAATACGACTATTAATAGTAAATTTATAGAACTCAGTCACTCAAAACTGTAGAATAATGGTTTATTCCAACTTTGCAAAGGAACAGAAGATTGTATTCTTACACAAAACGTAAATTAAAATTGAATTGTTGTCAGCCTTGAATGGAATATGGAAATATCTCTCAGTAGAGGGAATCAGCATAGCCTTAGAGGGAGATCTTCCTGGTCGCTTGTATTTTGGTTGAAAACTACATTATCATCAGATTTGCATTAAATGCAGTTCCTTCCTCTTAAAATAAGGTGATTGGCAGGGATTAAGGCTTTGTATTGAAAGTTCTAAGCCAAGCTTCTCTTTTTCATGAATAATACCTACTCTCTTATTTATTAATGGTGTTTTTGAAGGTTGACAGTTCAAGAAGTATATGTGCAACTGTATTAACTATTAAAGTTCTTTGTTTAGCTCAAGTGGAGATGGCTGTATACTCTTCCCACTTACCCAGTTACGTTAAAATCATAGGTGAAAGAAATGGATTTATTGTAACAAAGTCATAATTAATGTAAGACATGCTTGTTTTATTTTTTACCTCCTTTGTATTATTTAGTAATTTTATTTTATTTTACTTATTTCTTTACCAAGAACAGGTAAGTGTTAATTGGAGGAAAAATATTCGGAGACTATTAAGCCATATTTAATTATACTTTTTTCAGTGCTGTTCCATCTTAGTGATTTATTTATATATTAATGATGACTCAACTAAATATAAATAAATGTTACCTCTGGAGTTCATTTTAGCCCCTCTTGAACTTGATGACCAGTATACCCATTAAAAACCCCTACACCGTTAATTCTGACTCATAGCCACCCTATAGGACAGAGTAGAACTGCCCCATAGGGTTTCCAAGACTGTAAATCTTTACAGAAGCAGACTGTCACATCTTTCTCCTGCAGAGCAGCTGGTGGGTTTGAACTGCGGACCTTTTGATCAGCAGCCTAGAGCTTAACCACTGTGCAACCTATGTAAATGTATGTATTTCTCTCTCTCCCTCTCTCTCTCTCTCTGTATATATATGTATATACCCATGTTTAGTTGCAGGGTTTTACTTACTTGAAAATAAAAACCTTTGACCATTTTCTATTTATTAATATTTTATATCCATCATATGGGTTTCCTCATATATAAGGAAATTATACTCCTCGAAATAATAGTGTTAATATCAAAATTGAAAGCAAGTACAGAGAGTATCATGTCAAGTGAATTACTTCTCTCTAGAATAGCTACCTCCTGGTGAAAAAGGGAGTTGAAAAAAATGTATATTTTGATTGTGTGTATCAGAGTAATTACAGCTGCCAGCAGCTCTCTCTACAGGGAGAAAATTCACAGTATGGGTTTATCCAAAGGAAGGAGAGAGGGTCATCTCCCCTGCTTCACTCTTGTCTGGGCTGCACTCCTTGGCATTTTTGTTCCTTTTCTTGCAGAAGTGACTGTATAGCAGCCTGAACACCAAAGCAGGTAAAATTTGATGAAAGGAAGATGGAATCTGAATACCTTCTTCAATATTATGAGGCCCGCTGTGCCTTCTGTTCAGTTTTTTGGTGTTTAAAAAATGATAATAATAAGCCTAAAAATCTGAGTTTGAATCAAGAATGGAAGAATATGTTGGAATGACTAGAAAAAGTTCAGTAAAGGAAAGGAATTGACTGGTGTACATTAGGAAATAGTTTATAGTTACAAAATAGATAGTTATTAAGAATGTATGTGATTGTAATGGCAGCAACTTACTGATTTTTAATTAAGTATCTGTTGACGTTTTGGGAGCCTTAACGAAGTGCATTCAATTGAAATCAGTGTGACTTAAAACTCTATATAGATTGTTTTTGTTGTTAGCTGCCATGGAGATGGCCCCGACTCATAGTGAAAACCTGCATAATGGAACTGAAAAGCTGTTCAGTCCTGAGCCATCCCCATGATTGGTTTTGGATTGGACTTTCATTGACTGATTTTCAGAAGTAGATTGCCAGGCCTTTCTTTCTAGTCTTAGTCTAGAAGCTCCATTGAAACTTGTTCAGCATCACAGCAATACACAAGCCTCCAGTGACAGATGGTGGTGGCCTCCCATGAGGTGCATTGGTCATGAATTGAACCATTACTTCTATTATTCTATATATTTCAAGACTATGCTTCCTTAGAGCCTTTTTGAGTTTATTTTCTGAATTTTTTCTGTATGGCCTGATTCTCGGTTTGATCCATTGCTTTCTATTGCTCTTAGAGGTTTAGAATATACTTTGCCATCAATTTATTAATGTATTAGCGGAGATTAACTAAATTACCCTTAGTATCTTTGAACCTTAAAAGTTTCTTGTAGCCTAACTATGTAATTCTTTATTAATAAAAAAAAATTCAACAATATTTGACCCAATAGCTTACTGCCTTTTTGGTTTAATTTGTTTTATTTTACATTAACTGTACGTTTCAAATATTTCTTTGAAACAGCCCTTGCTGTTTTTCATACATGCAGAAAATGTACTTACTTCCATTCAATTCCCAATGACAATACGGTATCTTTCTTCTTTTCTCATTTTTGTTTTCCTGTCATATCAAGCAGGTGTCATCTAAATAATTAAGGATAGAACATTAAAAGGATGTACTGTTTTTAGTTTTTTATTCTAAAAGATTACAATTTTAACATAGGATAGAACTTTACCTTTAGTGCGACCCAGTTGGTGGTGCTGAATTCTTTTAACTTTCTCTCTTCATACATGATGACTTCACATGTGATGACTCATAATTTCAGTTTAACCTTTCAATAGACTTTCTTTACTATGAAACTGTCTAAGCTAGTAATGTGCTTAGTTTCAAGCTAAGCTAATTATAATGAAGAGTTGTCAAGTATTAAATGGACATCAATGGTATGGAAAACACAAGGTCATTGTCTTAGGCCAGGTTCTCTAGCACAAAGCAAAACCAATGAAGCGTGTATAATAAATATATATATATATATATA
>NW_004443948.1:14370387-14473501 GCF_000243295.1 Trichechus manatus latirostris | reverse complement strand
TCCCTGCGTCAGCTGTCAGGCTGGAGGCTTCTCCTGACTCACGTAGCTGGAGGGGTTGACAAACCCAAGGCTGCTGGCTCAAGTCCCATGAACCAAAGGTCAGATGATGACGCACTGAATGCAGGATCCGGAGCAGAGCAAGAGCCAGCAAGCTTTGCCAGAAAGTTCATATATACTGGATGCAAGCCACACCCCCCAAGGAAACTCCCTTTCAACTGATTGGCTGCATAGCAGATCTCATCATGGAGATGATTACATTATATCAGATATCATCACAGAAGGTGATTACATCATTACATAACTGTCAGACTACATCATAACTGCCAAACCACTGAGGATCGTGGCCCAACCAAGTTGACACACAACACTAACCATCATAGTCTTCAATGGTTTTCTTCTTTTCTTTCAGGGACACACATTTATGTGTGAGCTTTTCCCATGCATTTACCTGGAAACATGGCATAGGCGTACTGTAGCTCTACCTGTTTTCCACAACAGCCCACTGCTGACACTCTCATACCTCTCAGCACACGTAGGAGCAGTAGTAGATAAGTCCTCAGTAGTAACTAAGAGCACTTAGTAAGTGCTCAGTAAAATCAGCTATTATTACAGCAGTGGTGGTTCAGTGGTAGAATTCTTGCCTTCCATGCAAAAGACCCGGGTTCAAATCTCAGCCAGTACACCTCAAGCACAGCCACTGCCCATCTGGCAGTGAAGGCTTGTGTGTTGCTATGATCTGGAATAGGTTTTAGTGGAGCTTCCAAACTAAGGACTAGAAAGAAAGTCCTGGTGACCTACTTCCAAAAACCCTATGGATTACAACAATCTGATCCTGTTACACATGGATGAGGTAGTCATGAGTCGGGGGTCAATTCGAAGGCTGCTAACGATGACAATCACCTTCCAACCGTAAAATACAAAAGAAGGCCTAGGAAGCCAATTCAGACCATCAGATTCCCAGTATGAAGCAGCCATATTTGTCTCTAAAGAACCTAAAGCTCTATGGCATCCATTTTGAGGTAGCTGGGCCTAGCCCAGGAAATATCCCCTCAGGGACATTTCCTTTTTGCCACTGGTAGCAATCCTTTTATGAATATCATTACAGAAAGGAAATAAGCATTACAATAGAGATCATTTGACTTCTGTTTAATAATTTTTCTGTGCACAAGGGGTCACTATGAGTCAGAATCGACCCAATGGCAGCTAACAACAACAAATGTGCAAAAGCTGCGGTTCCTCATGAGTCTGCCTTAAAGTTAAAATCTCACAAGTTCGATGAAGTTTATTGTTATTTGAAAGAATATACAGGTGTGTTTGTTCTATAACAATGGAAAAAATGAGAATACCTAGGCTTGATTTAAAACAATAGTTTAAAAAGTCAAATTCTTTCTGGGGGAAAGAAGAACGTGTTCTGGGGGAAACTGTTTAATTTTGACTTTGATGCCACTTCCTCGCTTGGTTAGAGTAAGTTTGGGGGACGCTCCAAACCCTTCTGAATGAGGTCAACATTTCATCCATTAATTTTGTATTACAATTACTATACGTAGTTAGTAAGGGTTCTCTAAAGTAAAAAGGGTGGTGGAGGTGGTGGCTGGAGGTGGAGTGGTGGGGTGGAGGCAGCAGCTGGGTGGAGAGGTTTCCAGACAATAGGAGAAGCAGGTACAAAGTTTCTTAGATTGAGAGATGTTGACAAGACCAGTAAAGTCTCAGGGCTGGAGTCTAGTACAGAGGGAGTAAGGTAAGACATGAGGATAGAGAAACAGCACAGTCCAGATGAGCTAGTATCTATAGTTCTTGGACTGAATTTTATTCTAAGCACAGTTTTATTTAAACTGAGAATGAAAGATGAGAAAGGGTCACCCTTAAGTGTGAAGGAAAGAGCATAACAAACCACGGAAGATCCCGTATGAAGACCCTGAGAGGAGATGGGAAAAGACTTGTGTCTGAAATCTAAAATGAAGCCAGAGTACTGGGAAAAGAGGGAAGAGGGACAGAGGATGTGGTAGGAGAAGCAGGCAGGGCCAAAACTAGCTTCTAGGCCAAGGTTATGGTATTTCGGTTTTCTTCTAACAGCAGAGAGAAAGCTTTGAAGGTGTATAATCAGGGGAGTGGACATGACCTGAATTTAATTTAAAAAAAAAAAAACAACAACAAAACTTACTCAGCTGCTGTGTGGATAGTAGAGTAGACCAAACCAAAACAAACCCATTGCGTTGATTCAAGACTAAAGGGAGGATAAAAAGCGGAAGATGGGAGAGTTGTTGTTGTTGAGTGTCGTGGAGTCTAACCCAACTCATAATGACCCAATAGGACAGAACCTATAGGGTTCCTAGGCTGTAATCTTTATGGAAGCAAATCGTCAGATCTTTCTCCCCCAGACCTGCTGGTGAGTTCAAACAACTGACCTTTCAGTTATCAGTGGAGTGCT
Source organism: Trichechus manatus latirostris (assembly GCF_000243295.1). Lineage (NCBI taxonomy): Eukaryota > Metazoa > Chordata > Mammalia > Sirenia > Trichechidae > Trichechus > Trichechus manatus. Next base: position 14,471,073 of record NW_004443948.1, on the reverse strand, counting down.
TAACCACTGTACTATCAGGGCTCCTTTCCCAGAAAGCCTTTCCCTTTTATCCCAGTGCTGGTTGTGTATCCTTGTTATAGATGCCTACAACACTCAATGCTTCACAAAGCTTGCCTTGATTTGCTAAATATTAATCATCTTCATATTTAACGTCCTCCTGCACCCACCATTAAACAGTAAGCACTTCCAATGCACTGAAGCTTTCATTGCATACCTAACACTAGCATTGTGCTGGGCATACAGCTGAAGTTCTATAAACAAATGTTGACTTTTTAGATATCATAATATCCAATAACCTTTCACTTGCCAATTATACCATTTCTATAATACTAGTTGGCAAACATGTTTTAATTCAAGTGATCCCTTCCTGAAAATATTCTTCAGATCATCCTCATTAAACAGGAATCCCTAGGCCAGATTTATTCATTTGTAAGGCTAGTGTATTTAGAACAACAATCATGTTTACTGAAATTCTGATTTTATTTAGTAACTTATGAACTTGACCAGAAGCTGATTTTCACATTTCATTAAAAAAAATTATTGTATATTTAGTTTATATTGTTTTATTTTTGAATACACAATAAATTTATATGATTCAAAATTCAGAAGTATAAAACAGTAAACAATGAAAAGTTTCTGTTATCCTCTAGCCTACCCAGTTGTTCTTTCTAGAGGAAACTGATGTTATAGTTTCTTGGTATTGTTGTTGTTGGGTGTTCTGGAGTCACTTCTAACTCATAGCGACCCTATGTACAACAGAACAAAATACTGCTGTGTCGTGCGCCATCTTCATAATTGTTGCTATGTTGGAGCCCATTGTTGCAGCCACTGTGTCAGTACATCTCGTTGAGGGTCTTCCTCTTTTTTGTTGACCCTCTGTTTTACCAAGCATGATGTCCTTCTCCAGGGACTGTTCACTTCTGATAATATATCGAAAGTATGTTAAGACAACATCTTGCCGTCCTAGCTTCTAAGGAGCATTCTGGCTGTACTTCTTCCAGGACAGATTTGTTCTTGGTTATTCCTCCTAAAATATTTTACAGATATACCAACAAATGCATATATAAAAGGTACATTAGTTACCCACCCCTTTTTAATACAAATATCAATATACAACATATGATTTTTTAGTTCTTTAAATTTTTACTTAATATGTTATGGTGATGCTTCTATATCAGTACAAGAGCATATACCCACCCAGTCAGTTTTATGGCTAGGGAGCATTCCATTTTACATTGTAGACAAGCTGAGTTTTGTTTGTTGCATTTCATTTATGGAACACAAAACCCGCAGACATTTACACACAAGTCAATAATGTTCCTAAGACCCATATGAAAGATATGAGACCATAATCCATGGTAAGCATACCTGGCCATTGTATCCTGTTGTTAAAGTGATTGAGGGCTATTGACTTACTGTAACAGGAGTCAGCTATCAGATTCAGTTGGCATATCCATTTCAAAAGGACAACTCGGAATTTTTGCAGTTTAATCCTTTGTGTATTTTACCCTAACCCTTTGCCATTAGGTTGGAAGTAAACAATACTTAATATCAGTGACTAATGGCAGTAATTCTTCAGTTTGGCGGCAAAACAAAGCAGTTCAGAACTAATCAGAAAGATACAATCAGGTATATGCCAGAGGTAAGCGATGTTTTTTATTTTCTTTGCTCTGACTCTCTGGAGTTTTCTCTTTGCAGTAATTTAAACCATGTCTATATTTACTGGAAGAAGACTTTATATGTTGCATTCTTTAAATGATGATGCCAACTAAGTGTAGTCCTTAGCACCTGAACTTTGGAAAGCTTAATAAATCTTATACTATTAAAAAAAATACCATAGGAAAAAAACTTGCTCTTTCTTAATTAATTTAGAAGGGAAGTAACATTTTTGAAAAAATTATCATAATCTTACTGCAACTCAACAAGATAAATATTATATCCAATTTGAAAATGCAGCTAAATTTTATTGAGAGCTTTCTTTTTGCCAGGCACTAGTTTAGGAGTTTTTGACTCTTTGAATCCCTATGAGGCAGATAGTATTGTTATCCCTGTTACAGAACGAGAGAACTGAGGCATAGAACACTTAAGTAACTTGGTTAAGAAAGCAGCAGAAGTAGGACACAGTAGGGGGAGAATTAAAAACCACGACAAAGGACACTACAGTAGAATTTTGGCTCCAGAGCTTGTACTTTTTAGCAATGAATTTATGCATCCTCTCAGATAAGGAAATTTAGTTTGAAAAAGGCAGTGGTGGTGTTGGTGGTTTGCCTTCCAGACGATTTTGACTCATATCTTTCATATGGGTCTTAGGAACATTATTGACTTGTGTGTAAATGTCTGTGGGTTTTGTGTTCCATAAATGAAATGCAACAAACAAAACTCAGCTTGTCTACAATGTAAAATGGAATGCTTCCTAGCTATAAAACTGACTGGGTGGGTATACGCTCTTGTACTGATATAGAAGCATCACCATAACATATTAAGTAAAAATTTAAAGAACTAAAAAATCGTATGTTGTATATTGGTATTTGTATTAAAAAGGGGTGGGCAACTAATGTACCCCAGGTAACAGAGCAGAATTGCCCCACAGGGTTTTCTTGGCTGTAATCTTTATAGAAGCAGATGGTCAAGTCTTTCTCCCCTGGAACCACTGGGTGGGTTCAAACCGCCAACCTCTCAGCAGCCTAGTGTTTAACCATTGTACCACCAGAGCTCCTGTCAAAAAAACTTGCTCAAGCCCAAATATGTACTTAGTGGCAAAGTCAGGGTTTGAATCCAAGTCTGACACCAAAATCTATGTAGACTTACCTACTATATAAATAGATAGCTGTAAATACCGATACGTTATTGTTAAGTGCCGTGGAGTCGGTTCCGACTCATAGCGACCCTAAGTACAGCTGCCCAGTCCTGCACCATCCTCACAATTGTTATTATGCTTGAGCCTGTTGTTGCAGCCACTGTGTCAATCCATTTTGTTGAGGGTCTTCCTCTTTAAATACCGATATAAATATTGATATACCAAAGCAAACCAATACTGTTGCCGTCAAGTCAATTCTGACTTATAGCGACCCTATAGGACAGAGTAGAACTGCCCCATAGAGTTTCCAAGGAAAGCCTGGTGGATTCAAACTGCTGACCTTTTGGTTAGCAGCCATACCTCTTAACCACTATGCCACCAGGGTTTCCAAATATTGATATGGGTAAAGTTACATGTATAACAGAATGAAATGGTGCCCTGTCCTGTACCATCTTCATGATCATTGTTATATTTGAACCCATTGTTGAGGCTATTGTGTTAATCCATCTCATTGAGGGTTTTCCTCATTTTTGCTAACCCTCTACTGGCCCCTGGTAGTAGGCAGTCAATAAAAAAGAATTAATAAATTGTCCTGAATTTTTCTAACTTAATATTTGCTAAACTGTAATTAGTTAGATCTGTTAGTTAGAGCTAAATAACTTGAAAAGATGTGGTTTTGTTAAATAAGGTAAAATATAGAAAAATGTCACTGTTCTCAATATTGGGAAATATTTTAAAAGTAATGATTTAAATGCCTTTTATTTCTCATCACCATCCATGATCTGTTATGTCTCAAAACTCTAGAACTCTGAAATTCCTCTCCTCTTTTCAACACACTCCTTTTCTCCTATGGAGCCTACTCTTTCTTTCTTCAGGATCTCATCCGGTTCTATCCATCATTCCCTTCCTGGTCTTGAAGATCCCAACTCGTCCCCTAAATGACAGTCAACTCCAGGCTCCCATTTGCCTTCTAGGTCCCCGTAGAAGATTTCAATCCTGTGTCAGCTCAGTTGTTAGCTTTCCCCCTCCATCTCTTAGTCCAGTGTGTATAGTTGGCTCATCTGTCTTTTTAGTCCCAGGAAGAAGCAAACTTATTTGGATTGTTCCAAAACACTCAGGAAGGACTTATTGGGTAGTCACTTCTAAAGCAACTTTTATGTCCTTTTACTGTATGCTTCTGTGTGGTAGAGCAGTGAGGCTGCTAATATTAAATGTATGAAACAGGCAATGATTATTAATGTAAACACCATCAATGAATCACTTGAATTTTAATTTTTTCCGTATAATCAGCAGCAAGCCAGAAATATCCTGCTTTTTTGGAAATGAAAATAATGCAAATTTTACTTTAGAAGACTGAGCACAGTGGTGAAGTGTATTGTCTAAACACCTTCTTGATTATTTTTGTACTGGAAGCATGGCCCTGTTGATGTGGATGTAGTGACTTCATGGAATATTGTCCCATTATCCTTCCTCTCTGTCATAGAGAAGGAGGAGAATGCAGAGGTTGAGAAAAGGTTATAAAACCGAGGACCAAAATGTTTAACATCATGTTTAAAAAAATTTTTTTTTTAACTATGTGAAAGAAAATAAATACAAAAGGAGAAAAATGGAAATCAAAGGATAATAAAGAAAAATGGCAGCCAGGGATTTTTTTAAAAGTCAAGAATTAATAGAATTGACAGGGCTTTGTTTTCCCATACAACACTTTTTTGGGGCTATTAGGCTGAAGTGCCCTCTTTTCTTCCTTCGTTCTTTTCCTTCCTTCCTTTCATCCATCATTCCTTCCTTCTTTTCCTCCCTCCCTTTCTTTCATCAGAGTAGCGGGTGTTACAAACATTATTTCTCTGATGAAACTGTGTAAAGGTGAATGTTCCCCTCTTTTTCTCCGTTGCTCAGTAGTCCTGAATGGTAAAAAGCACAATCTTTTGATGCCCTTCCTACTTCCCCACCCAGCTCCAGACTCAAAGAGTGTGAGATCACAGTGTTTCTTTCTCTTCTTCCCCCTGAAAAAGAAGCTGGTATTCCCTCAGTTCTTCCTAAAGCAGACATTTAGAATAATCAAAACAGCTTTCTTGTATTTCTTTTTTCCATGGACTCTATAGAAGGTATAAAGTATCCAGGATGCCCTCTTAACCTATAAAACCATTATCACATTTCCAGTCTCTTGAGCCTGACTCAGATCTCCAGAGGTATAATACAGGGCTGTTCTCAACAGAGAGACTCTGCATGAAGGGGCTTGTAAATGATAGCTTCTAAACTTTCCTATCCCTTTGATGATTTCACACTCTGACTATTTTTGCATCTTCCTGACATTTGCAGTTCCCCTGAGGCATATATTACAGTACACACACTGCCCATGGTTAGATAATCACAAATTTAGATATCTGTGAATGTTTAGACTCTGAAAAAGAAAAATGACTTCAGGCAAGGGTACTTGTCAGCATAATCATAGAAAATCTCAGAACATTTCATTTGCATGTATCTGCATATGTGAGTACATAGTTGTATTCCTTCTCCTCCTCCTCCTCCTTTGTTACTATTATTTTCTTTTGCTTCTGTCTTTCTATTCTTTTATGTTTAAGTCAGCAAACAGTAAATTTTCTGACTTTTCTTATGGGGAGAGGGTGAAACGACATTATGTTGACATGCAATCTTTTTCTTCTTCTTTTTGGAGAGGAATTTGAGGTGTTTAGGAGACTGTGGTTTTAATTTTTTTTCCTGGATAACCTGCATTAAGTGCCCACGCTAAGTTTGTCTTTGATGCTTTGCAAAAAAACTCAAAAATCCTTGGTAGAGTCAGATATTTGAAGGATATAGCAAAAAATGAACACATTTTAAAATAAAAATTGTTTAGGCTTTGACCTTATTTCCCAAGTGGAGGAGAAAATGACATGGCAGCTGATTGAGAAGGAGGTTGTATATGGTTGGCATGAATCAGTAAATGCACATGGAAAAAATAAGTAAAATTTCAGATGAAACTTTGTGATTAAGAATTCAGAAGTTTTGATAGTTACTTTAGAAAATACAAGTAAAATTAAAACGCATTTAAAAGTAAAACATTAGAATAATAGCAAGCATGTCCATTTTTTATTAAAAGATGAAGCATATATATATATATATATATTTAACTGTGCTTTAGGTAAAAGTTTACAGCTCAAGTTAATTTCTGATACAAAAATTTGAACACATATTGTTATGTGACCCCAGTTGCAATCCATATAATGTGGCAGCACACTCCCCCTTTCCACCCTGGGTTTCCCACGTCCATTCAACCAGCTCCTATCGCTTTCAGCCTTCTCATCCCGCCTTTGGACAGGAGCTGCCCATTTAGTCTCATGTATCTGCTTGAACTAAGAAGCACATTCTTCACAAGTATTATTTACAACAGAGTGAAATGTACAACTCCTCAGTCCTGCGCCATGCTCACAGTCTTTGCTGTGTTTGAGCCCATTGTTTAAGCCACTGTGTCAATCCAGCTCGTTGAGGGTCTTCCTCTTTTTTGCGTACACTCTACTTTACCAAGCATGATGTCCTTCTCCAGGGACTGGTCCCTTCTGATAACAGTGTACAGATTGAATAAGTATGGTGAAAGTATACAACCCTGATGCACACCTTTCCTGTTTTTTAAACCACACAATATTCCCTTGTTCTGATCAAACAACTGCCTCTTATTCTATGTACAGGTTCTGCGTGAGCGCAATTAAGTGTTCTGGAATTTCCATTCTTCACAATGTTATCCATAATTTGTGGATCATAACAAATTATGGCTATCAAATGAAGATTAAATGCACATGTACAGGTACCGGGCATTCTATAATTAAATAGTTATTGCTATTATTTTACTATAGGGAAATTTATATAGGGACTTAGCAACTTATTCAAAGGAGGAAACAGGTTTTCCATAGTTTATTTTTATTAATTTTTAAAATTTATTTTTCTTTTTTATTATACATTTTATTCTTTTATGCTTATTACATGAATGGCGTGAGGACTCAGATTTCTAATAAGTAGAGCCAGTTTTCAGCATGTGTACTGGCTTGTTCTGCAGTAGACTGTTCTATTAAGTTAACTAATATCTCATAATATGCCACCATCCAGTTGCTTCAAAGTCACACTCCAGTTCTCCGTGTCTTCCACCACGCTACCCGGTTGTTCAACTACATTGATTCTATATCACATCTCTCAAGTCTTCCCATTTCCCTTCACATTAAAACACTACCTTAGTTCAAGCCTTTACCTCTTCCCAATATTACAAACTTGGGTTGAGTCTTCCTAACTCCGGTCTTTCTCTAGCTTCAAGCCATTTTTAATATTGTATTTCTAAGAAACAACCTGATGATGAGCTCAGAATCCTTCAATATCTTCCAGAACTCTTCAGTTTGTGACTTTGAGGTTATGGCCATGGTTTACAGGCTGGCCTCATCCAGCATCAGTTCTTCCTTCTGGAATTTGACTGTCGGCCATACTGAACACCTTGAGTTCTATTATCTTGGACTCCTGCTTCCCTTCCTCTCAGTGCTAGAATTCAGGCAGGCTCTTAGGTCTGGAATTTTCCTTTGTTCTCCTTTTCTCCACTTTTTACCTACCTAATCCTTCCTGTTCTTCTCTCTGGAGTCCTATGACTTTATAATTCCTCCCAGGAAGCCTTCCCTGACCTGCCAGAAGTGCTGCAGTTCACGCCTGGGCCTGGATGAATCTGCTACCTGTACTCATCCGACTTTCACTCTTTCTCTAGTACAGTGGTTCTCAAATGTGGTTTCTAGCCCTCGGCAGCATCAGCACTACCTATGAACTCATTAAAAATGCAAATTCTTAATTGCCACGTCAGACATACTTAGAGACTCTCACCACTCATCTCTGTTTTAACACTTCCTTCAGATGATTCTGATGAACACTCAACTGTGAGAACCACTGCTCCAGTAAGTTGAGTCATGAATGAATGCTAAAAATTTATTTTTAACACTGAAATAATACAAAGATCAAATATATGCTCAATCCTTATACTGCAAAATATATTTTATCACCATTTCTGACTTACGTCTATTTTAAGTGATACAAATCTAAGATTCTTTTTTATTAAGCATCACTTCCAAATCTTCTTTCCTTAGTCCTACATACAACTTCATTGAACTTTAAGGTTTATCATTAGGATAAGTCAGAGTTGGGCTGAAACTTAACTACTTTTTTGATGAAGTTCTTAAAGGTGGAGTTATTATTTTTATCTAGAAGCTTACAACTCAGGAACTGTATTCTAAGCATTGTCATGGAGGAAAAGGAGATTTAGGAGGTACCACATATGACAGACTTAAGATTTAAGATACTTCCTTTCCTTCTGCTTCACCCACACTTCTTTTCAGCAAAAGAAGTATATCATCCATTATGTAGTCTTCATTATTCTGTGGATGTTTTTCACTTTAAGTAAAATCATTGAAAAACTAGAGCTTTAACTTAATATGTTTGGGAAAAGAGATTACATTTAAAACACTAAACTAATTCTATCAAAAAGTTGAGAAGTATTCTAGAAAGAGTTCGATGACTGACAAAAATAAAATACACTTTCCTGAGAATTTTCGTACGTAAAATGCTGCAAAATATGGTTTCAAAAAGATGAAATATGTTTTGTACTTTTTCATATACTGTCTTTACATGCCCTCGTCACAAATAGATGTGATATTCATGTGGAGATTAGTGCTAGATTATTTCCCAGGCTGCAAAAATCTAAGTATGTTTTGACTATAACTCCTTAAGTAGGATATTGATTATATTAAAAATATCTCACAGATACTCTGATAATGCTTGGTCCTCAATGACTGATTATGCAATGCCTTGCGTTAAAGTTATTAACCTAAGAATTGTCCCAGCCCAGGCCATTTCTTTCCTCATGTTGCACTCTGTGGGGGTGTTAATTATTTATTTTATTCAAAGTTGCTTTCTGAAAACAATATTCAGGGTTATAAAGTCTCCTGGTGACGATCTCCCAGATGGATAAGTGGTCCTCTACTAAACAGGAAGAAAAGTACCTCTCTTCAACTTGTGGAATCAACTGCTTATTAGCCTTCTTGATACCAATTAAGGAGCCCTGGTGGCACAAACGGTGCTGGACTGCTAACTGAAAGGTTGGTGGTTTGAACCCACCCAGCTTCTCCACAGGAGAATGACATGACGATCTGATTCTATAATGATTACAGCCAAGAAAACCCTATAGGGAAGTTCTACGCTGTCACATGGAGCTGTTATGAGTCAGAATCAAATCATTGGTACCTAACGAAAAAACAGACACCAATTATTTGGATTATTTTAAGTTGCTTGAAGGCAAAGATTGTGCCTTATTGGTTTATATAGCCATTTGCTCAGTACTTTGCCTGAAACATGTCTGATAGTCAATAAATATCATTTCAATACATACAATAATAAATGAATGAACAAATATGGACTGTTAGCATCCACACCAAATTTTGTGTGTTCTTTATAGAATCATGAACCATAAATAAGATACAATTAGAATTTGAGTTATGGGAATTTGGAATATTGATATACAGAATATCAATATAGATTTCAATTGTGGACAAAATTTTGAATAGTCAAACCTCCCTTCATCCTGCCGCTCAAAAAATATCCCATAATTTCAGAGCTGGTGGTCTCATTGAATTGCTAACTCTTTCTAGGAGGCAGTGCCATTCCTGGGAAATAGAAAGAACAAACATTCTTTGTTAGGATTCAGGCTCTATGGTTTCAGATATGAAGTTTTCTTGCTGTTTTTTTAAATAACATTTATCAGAGCATCTGTGAGTGATTATAGACATTGTTTTGCTGTTGTTTTAACATTCACAATTATTTCATTTTAAATATTTCAATTGCAGTATCATCCAAATGGCCTTTTAATGGTAATGCATGGATCTAGAAAACACAGCTGAAAATAAATAACTTTAGAACAGAGTTTAGCAATGATAAAAAGCTGTGAAGAAGTCTATGCATCCACCCTGCTACATCTGAGAAAGCCCCTCCACAGACACCCTTTATGTCTTTTCCCATGGGAAAATAAGTCATGAATTTTGCAAGTTTTGCATTCTGTGAAGTGTTTGGAACGGTGTTGCTGTTGTTAGGTGTAGCTGAGTCAGCACACAGAGACCCCATATACGAATGAATCTTTCAAGTGAATGAAACACCTCTGTTTACAACCCTATCACCTGTATAAAGTTCTTGCCACACAGCAGGACCTTGCTAGGATCTCTTGCCTCATGTAACAGTGAAAACACTTTGTTGTAGAGTTTAGATGACTTACCGAAAGCCCCAAAACCAGTGAGTGACAGAGTCCAAAACAGGGCTCCTAACACCCAGTCCATGGATTTTTCTATCACATCACTACTAATCATACATCTTAAAGTAAAATCTAACAACAACAAAAGAGAAACAAAAATATGAAATACAGTGCAAAGTGAATTTGTAATGATATTTATATTTTAATATTTGAATACTAGCTAATATTTACCAAGTGCATCGTAATGACAAGGATTGTGTATTGTGCTAAGCATTTGTTTGCATTTTATTATTTTATCTTTACGGGAACCCTCAGAAGTGGGTATTAATATTATCCCCATTATACAAGTGATAAAAATAGAATTTAGAAAAGTTAAATAACTTTCCCAAACTCACACAGCTAGTAGGTGTTACTGTTTGGTATTGATTCAAATTCTAATTCCAGAGCTTGCTCTCAGAACCCACCTGTGCTCCAGTGTACAGTGTCTTCCAGACTAACTTAAACATTAGGGAATGTTTACCAAAGGGCTTCTTCTCCTCAGCAAGAGCTCTTAATATTTTAAAGCACACAGATTTATTTGAATAGATTTAAATTGTACCATAGACTACAAAGATTCTAAGTATAGAATCATTGTAATGATGTTACTTTTAATGTTACACCAGTTCCATTTGTAGTAGCATTTAAGGATCACAAGATATTTTATTAAAACATGATTTTCTCTTGTTAAAACTCATACTTAATTTTTTTAATAGATCATTATCTTTTGTAAGTTAGCTTTGCTTGATCAAGTAGGAAACGTTTGGAAGTCAAATTCTGAAGTATTTTGACTTTATTTATGAAAACGTATATAGTTTCCCCCACACTTCTCCCCCATCAAGTGGCATGTTACAGCAAATTTAACTATATTTTCTTAAATCTATAATATAAACAGCCAGAACTCTGTTCTCATACATTCACACACACACACACTTTCCTGTAAACTGGAAAAAGGAACCATTTTACTAAAATGTGAAAGAATGCTGAGTTTACTTACATTTTTTGTTGAACAAATGAAAATATTTGTGGGTTTCTTCATTCCTCTTTCTCTTCTTCCTCCTCTTCTTCTTTCTATTTTACCTCCTCCTTTTACTTTTTTTTATTTCTTTCACAATTAATGGCAAGTTCTCATTTGTCCTGGGAAGGAGTGATGTGTGTTAAGTACTTTATCACAGCTCTTCAAATTGTGGCCTTTTGCAACCAGGGTTAATTGACTGTAAATCAGGAACAAACCTTAATATACCAGTGAAATCTGTAAAAATTTGTCTTAAAGAATTATGTTCCCAAAAGCAATTTTTTAATGGAAAGAGGAGTTAGCATTTTTAAGAATAGAATGGAAGGCAAACTCAGGATTTGCTACAGAGGTTTTTAAAAAATTTAATTATTAAAAAAAAAATTCCCCTAGATACATGCTGCCAATAGGTAGCCATTAGCTGCATGTGCTTATTTAATTTATTTAAAATTAAATAAATTAAAAATTCAGGTCCTTATTTGCCCTAGCCACATACTAGATGTTCACTAGCCACATGCAGCTGGTGGCTGCTTTCTAGCACAGCACTGAGATACATTTCCATCATCACAGAAAATTATATTGGATAGTGCTCACCCAACAGAGTTGGATATTTAATGAACCAGAAAAACCAGAAACTATTAATCATTATTAATATTTAGATAAATACATATATATTTTTCTCTTCCTCCCTTCTTCCCTTGCTCCCTCCCTTCCTCTCTGTCTCTGTCTCTCTTTTTCTTCCTCCCTTCTTTCTTCATTCTCTCTTCTCCTCCCTCTCTTCTTCCCTTTCCCTTCCTTCTTTTCTTCCTACCTCCCACCATAAGCCATTATTCTTTTTTTTCCTGATATTTCAGCAAGATCACATGGGCTTCCCAAAAGACCAAAACCCACTGCCATTGAGGTGATTCCGACTCATAGAGACCCTATAGGACAGAGTAGAACTGCCCCATAGGGTTTCCAAGGAGCAGCTGGTGGGTTCGAACTGCCGACTTTTTGGTTAGCAGCCGAACACTTATCCACTGTGCCACTAGTGGATTGTCTTAGCAACTGTATATCCACTACACCATCAGGGCTCCAGATATCTACTTTGGTGTATGTTTATTATATCACTTGCTGCTGGCATGGATAGTAAATCCAGATGAGGATGGAGAGCAGAAATATGCCTCTCCAGTCTGTGGAAGATCTGGATTGTACTATTGCCTTACACTTGATAATGTCAAACACATTAGCTGGAAAACAATAGTATTTTTTAAGAAGTATTATAAAATTATGATTTTTGCCTGTAAAATCCTGTATATCAAAAATACCTGTATTTGAGAAATATATGTATATAAGAATAAATACAATGATCTGTACCCAGAACAAGGGAAGTAGACTTTCCCAAATCCAACCGTGGGTCAAGAGTTCAGTGAAGTGATGGTGGTAAGAATCAGGCCCTGAGGCCAATCTCTGTGCTTTCTTTTACATCAACCACATAGCTTTGATGGCATCCCGGGTTATTTTGTCTTACCTAAAAGTAATTTGTGGAATCCCTGGGTCGTGCAAACAGTAAACACGCTCTGCTACTAACTGAAAGGTTAGAGATTTGAGTCCACCCAGAGGCACCTAGAAAGAATGGGCGGGTGATTTACTTTAATATACATAGGGTCGCCGTGAGTCAGAATTGACTCTGCAGAAACTTTTTTTTTTTTTTTTTCCTAATAAGTAATCTGTAAATCTATTCATTTCCTCCTGGAAAATTTAAGCTATTGTATAAGAAAAAAAATGTTGTCACTATTTTGCTAGTCTTCTTTAATAATAATTAAATATATAATATGAAAAGAGTGAACACTATGTTTTATTTTAAAATAACATGATCCGTTTGCATTTTACAGACTTACAGTGATCTGGATTATCCATTATTCCTACAAGTATCACATTGAATATGCATAGTGTCCAAAGAGATCCTTAATGGGGTCATTGCCTGCCAAGTCTCCAGCATCCTGACAATTCAGGGCATCTCCTTACTCTGCATCTCCCATTAGAATCCTCTTCAGCTTGCAGATAAGTGTATACAAGCTTCCCCTCTCTTTCGTACATTTTCTGGATTTGCTCTAGTCGTTTTGAATTTCAAGTCAGTCTTCACTTTAGACAGACTCCTAAGTTCTGAGTCCAATAGTTTTGAGTCTGCTTTGTGCCCCCAGGAGCCCTGGTGGCACAGTGGTTAAGAGCTATGGCTGCTAACCAAAAGATCAGCAGTTCGAATCCACCAGCCGCTCCTTGAAAACCCTTTAGGGAGGTTCTCCTCTGTCCTGTGGGGTCACTATGAGTCGGGATCGACTCAACAGCAATGAGTTGCTTTTTTTTTTTTTTTGGTATGTGCTCCCAAACAGCACTAATCCAACCGTCCTCAATCTTTACATCTATGGAGGAAATTTCAGTGTGAAATGAGAACTGTCAACAGTATTAAAGGACAGCTTTGAAGGTTGGCATTTTAATTTAGAAGTATATTCATCTATTCATTGACTTCATAAATTATATTGAAACTATTAGTGGCTATAGTAATCAAGTTACTGTGGATCAAATAAATGAAGTATTGCTAGTGTCATCTAACATGTATTTTTAATAGACTCTGTTTGAATTGGTGAAATTCAACCCATTTGACTGTCAGAAGAGCTTCAATATCCACCCAGCAAACTTTGTTTCTGTCACCCTTGACAAATCCTAATAGGGATTAATTTAGTTATGGGTGGCAGAATGATCTGCCTTAGAAAACCAACATTTTGTCATGGCTCCAAACTAGGTAGCAGCTTTGCTTTCCCGGCTGCAGGCAGAAACTTGGCTAAATGTTACGTGGACACAGCAATACCTGTCTCTTCTTTCGATCTGGTACTTGTTCTTATTTAATATAACCTGTTTCTTTCTTGTATAGCCCAATTTAAAATTATATATTGTGCAAGTATTTGAAATTGCAGTAATAAATATGTGTTCCACACATTTTTAATCACTTGCCAGTCTACATTAGCCTTTTAATTATTAATAAAGTGAAATCCATTGATTTCCTCCAGTTGTTCGAACATAAGTCTGACTTAATCCTGCCTCAGGCTTGAGGGGTTCTGAGATGAACAGCAAATCCTTGAGCTAAACATTAATTTTGTGGGATTTAAACATAGTACTTTTTTTCTTTTATTCCTAAAGGAGGCTACTCCTTTGTCTTTTTCCTTCTGAATTTGCAGAAGTATTATGAACTTTGGTTTGTTTCATGTTATACATACAAAGCAAATCTTGGGCAAAACAAGTTTATGATGCCTCTAAACTCTGACCTTTCTCATTATTTTGTGCTGATATTAGAAATTTTATCACGGATGCTCCAAAGTGGTACGTTCAGAAGACTTTAACACCACTTTAATTTAAATTGAAGCATCATGTATTGGTATATCTGTTTTTCTTTTTGTTTTTTTTTTCCTCCTGTGTTAAGAAAAGGTCTTCCTTACTGGTTACATTTCAAAACATGTTTAGTAACATATTTATGTTTATTGCAAATTTTCTTAACGAAATTTCATTTTCTAATTTCTTTTGTTCGTCGACATATCCGTTAACATACATATTTTTTTAATTTCTTTTACTTATAGTAATCCAAGACTGTAGCAATTTTCTTTCTCAACCTCCTCTTTGTAAAAGTGTGTTTGTTAATCAAGGTGGCAAGATTGCTTTTAAATGGAAGTATCTATTTGGTCTGGTCTGCATACTCTGCTGGAAAAACACTGTTTTGAGCTTTAGAAGCCGATAAATAGCATGAGCTAAAACTTCCAGAAGACAAAGGATAAGCATAAAAAGAACTATCTCATTCTACAGGCTTGAATTTTGTTTCTCAAGGATAGTAGAAAAATAGCCTATGAACACAGAACTGCACAATGACTAGCACTTAGTAAGGTACTTATAAATACATGTATAAGCTTGTGAATGAATTAACTGATATTCTATGCCAAACTTCTCAACCATGATGTCAGTGCCTTAGCTAGGCCAACTTCACATAGTTGAAAATATTAATATTTGTATAAAATCCATTTCAGTCCTTGCAGTATGTATAGACTAATTCAAATATTATAATATTATTATTCAGTAGTCATAAATTTATTTTTCATATGCTAACAGTTGAGTATTTAACTTGATCGATTTTGTTGTTCCTTGCAATCAAATTTGGAGTTCTTCTCTTACTGTAACAGTCCTACAGTATATAATGCATATATATCGACCATTCTGCTAATTTATTAAAATTTAAAGTATACTTTATGAAACTCAGAGTTATTATAAATATTTATAACTGGAGCTGAGAAATGGAAGGTTTTATTTGGCCAAAGAATACCAAACACATTGTTTTTACATGTGCAGTCCTGCCTAGAGTGGTGAGCTCTTGTAACAGCTCAGGGAATCCCAAATCTTAGGGAATTGGTTTCCAGCATCATAATGGGCTTACAAAAGCAGCCGTGATTATGTAGGTTCAAAGCAGCAAGTTTCACTATCTTAACCGGGCCAATGGAAGCTAGTATCTGTCTCCCATAAAAAAACAGCAATGGTGCTTTTCCCTGCTGCCACTTAGAGAGGCTTCCTTTGGGACCTTGTTAGATGCTTTCATGTGAACACCAGTTGAACCACTTCTGGTTAGTGTGCAGGTTTTCATGGCAGTGGCTTCTGGGAGGGAGATACCTTTGGCTGGTCGCCTCCCTATTCCTGAAGTGAAAGAAAACTCTCAGTGGAATATATTAGGGATAATAAAGAGAAGAAGAAGCACAGTTAAAAGACGGGTGAAATATTGAACTGCTATTAAGAAAAAATCCTACCAGAGCATATTTCTATACTGTTTGTTAAAAAAAAATGTATGAGAATCAGTATCACAGCTTCCTATTTTGTGTTCAGAAGAGTTTTGCTTCTCTCTTTTTTTTTCTTTGCAATAGTTCAGAAATCCACATGCTTCAAGAATGCAAAGAATAAATGACTCCGTAGTTCTTGTCACCTTGGATTAGTCAGTTCTCCTTTACGTGAATACCCATTTCTAAATTCAGAATAACGATAAAAAAAACCTAACATTTCTTTAAAAGTTACAGTAAAGATTCCAAGAATGCCTGGATTATTAACGTTTCTTATAATTGTCATTTTAGCTTTACCAACCGGAGGTAAAATCCTCACTCATCAAATTATCTGTTGGTCTGAATATCAACAACTGTGCTGATATCCAGGTATCGACAGCTTCTTACCCTATTATTCTGCCTTTTAAAATTGATGTCAGTTCTTCAATAATAACCGTACTTCACTTTAGAATTTATTTAAGGTCTTGCTTTCATAAATAGGTCCAGTGATTTCTCCATTGCTCCTACTAACAGTACGCTAATAAATTCAACAAGTGGAGAAAATAATTTACTTAATGGTTTCTCTTGCTATTTTATTTTTATATATGCAAATAGCTTACCACGTACTTCAGCATTTACTTTCTGCTAACCCCCTCTCCATGTAGAATCACCACAGTCTGATTTTCCATTAGGACAGCTTAATTTTAAAGTAATTTACTATATACTGCAGTATATTCTATACACGGTATTCAAGTGCTCTCATTTTTAATTTCTCCTGCTTTATCCCTTTAAAAACCACAGCTGTTACTAGGATAACAAAAAGGATGTTGAATAACTGCTTATTTTGCACTTTCCCGGAGGGGTGGGGGAACAGCAGGTAGCATAGCCTCATTCCCAAACCAGATGTTACTTGATTAAAAATTGAACATTTTGGAGGGAGTAGAAGGAGATTTATGCTTTAGGAGAGCAGTGAAATTAGAAAAGAGTAAGACTATGGGATGGTCTGGTTCCGTTTTTAACATTCAAGTTTTGTTTATATTTTCTTGTCAGCATTTTATTTAAGCCAGACTTGTAGATGAGGTTGGACTAATAAACTGCCCAAGTTCCAACCACATACTAATTTTTAGCACAATTAGTCAGTTCAACAATTTTTTCTGGAATTCTTAGCATGGCATGACA
This sequence comes from Trichechus manatus latirostris, assembly GCF_000243295.1. Classification (NCBI taxonomy): domain Eukaryota; kingdom Metazoa; phylum Chordata; class Mammalia; order Sirenia; family Trichechidae; genus Trichechus; species Trichechus manatus. Next base: position 14,453,965 of record NW_004443948.1, on the reverse strand, counting down.
TCAGGATAAGTACTGTGGATGATCTAAATGTAATAGAGTGTAATATGATATAGCTCCTCCCTTGGGAGCCCTGGTGGTGCAGTGGTTAAGAGGTCAGTGCTAACCAAAAGGTCAGCAGTTCGAATCCACCAGCAACTCCTTGGAAGTCCTATGGGGCAGTTTTGGTTGTCCTATAGAGTCACTATGAGTCGCAGTTGACTCAATAGCAATGGGTTTTGTTTTTTTTGGGAGGTTGTGAGGGCTTAAGTGTTAATAATATTTAACTAAATTCTTTAGTTATTAGTAGAGGGTTTTTTTTTTCGGTTTATTTTGATTTTTTTTCTTTCTTTTTTTATTTATTTATTTTTTGGTTTAGAGTTTCAAAAGGAATTTAGTTTATTTCACACTAATTTTGTCACCTTATATTTTGAATAATTGTTTTATCCTTATTTAAGGTGTGAACAAGCCATCACTTTTAATGTGCTGCGATAGTCTTAATATTCAGATTTTTTTTTTCTCGCCCTTTATTTACCTTGGAAACATGCTGAAAATTTCAAACCAAACCCACTGCCATCGAGTCAATTCCGACTCATAGTGACCCTACAGAACAGAGTAGAACTGCCCCATAGGGTTTCCAAGGCTGGAAATCTTTACAGAAACAGACTGCCATATCTTTCTCCTGGTAAGTGGCTGGTGGGTATGAACCACCAACCTTTTGGTTAGCAGCTGAGCATATCAACCATTGTGCCACTGGGGCTTCTAAAAATTTCATGTAATAGTTTTTCAGACATAATTTTTAGCCTTATTGTCAGATTTGAAAATACACAATTTTCTTGATTATTTGGATGTCCAAATGATTAAGTTATTACAGAATGATTTCTTAGTAGCTGAAATTCTGCAATAACTTAATCATTTGGATATCCAAATAATCAAGAAAATTGTGTATTTTTAAATCTGGCAATAAGATTAAAAATTTCATCTGAAAAACTATTATATGAAATATACATTCTTAATCCCACCCACCCACTCTCAAGATAAAAGTCTGAAGATTTTCTCTCATCTGCTACCTAGATCCACTTTCTGGATTAATACTTTCATTTCTGCATCCTGAATGATGATGATAGGTAGTGTTTCTTCGAGTGTTATTCAAACAGAAAAGATTTCTATTTTATAGAGAAATCGTAGAAAAATAAGTCAAAATTAAAATCCAATGCTGGATAGTCTGTTGTTCAACTTTCAATGAATTTTTTTCTTGCTTTATTTCTCAGTTATATTGTCTTCGAAATAATCATATTACTAAGAGTCTCCTAATCAAAACTTCCAATGACAATGTAGTGACAAAAGGATGTAAAAAGGAAACACTCGATCTTTAAAATCATTATGGATTGGACCTTATTACTGTTGTAGTTACTGTGTCCACTAGAGGACAATTATACAGAATCATTGATTTTTAGTTTGTTATGTTTAAATAATTTGATCTCTTTGCAGGTGTTTGGATCTATCACATTTTTATTTTTTCCTCCAAAGCTAAATGTCTTCTAGACACAACCACTCTATTAGATTCTGGCATGGTTAGATTGCTGTTGTTGAGTGGCTCAGTTATATAAACCTGTCAACTGGCAATGAGGATGGATAGTTTAAACCTGGCAATTAGTCAGTCAGCAAAAGTACATTATGCCATTTGTCTTAATCTTGTCAATTAGTTTTATATCATTAGATAACTAAAGAAAAGGAACATACTTATCTGGTCATGTTATTCCATAATACTGTGAACCTATGAGAACTCTTATAAGTGTTTATTTGTGGAGGAAATGGAGACTTCATTATCTGAGGTCTATGGTAAAAGTGAATGCATTGAGAAAATGATGGCATGTTTAGATTCAAAGTAATTTAATAGTTCCTGGTTACAGACACTTAAAGACTACTTGCAAGTGTGACATATCTGAATTTCAGAAAAGATCTTACCATGTGAGTAGTATCCATGTCATTATGTATATGTTTTACAAAGCAAGTATTGCTAGTGTTATTTTAGAAATAAATTAGATTTCTGGGGGAAAAATAGCTTCCCCTTCTTTCCCCCCTCCAATGAAAATCCATCTATGCCCAGTGGAGAATTGTAGGTGACCAAAAGATTTATTAGTTAGTGAAATTGTTTGTCTGTAGAGCCCTACCACTGAACAAGTTTTGTGAATTCAAACCACATGAAAAACCTACTGTCTTCAGGAAAATGCATTTAAACCACCTATATCTGAAAGCAATATTCAGAAACATTAGTTTCTTTAGGGGAAAGGAAAATGCATCCTCTAGAATATTCTCATCTTTAGGAGTTTTGTTACAACATCCACCCTTAACCCAGAAGGCTCTGTTCCACTTCAGGCTGCTGGAGCTTTACAGGTGTGAATAGAGCCAGTCACTTTGACTAAAACATCTTGAATAAGAAATCCCTTGATCTACCTCTGTGTGTACTTAGTAACCACAATATTTGGTAAAGGTGTCTTGCTTTTAGCAATGTATATATGTATGACATTTACCTATGAATAAATGTTTCTGAGTGCTCCGTATCATTCATAAAAAGTTTATTGATCAAAACAATTTATCAATTGCATTTATTTTTTAAGATTATTATTATTATCTTCCTTAATGCAAGCTGCCAAATTTTAGAGCTCTAAATTGCCTTGGAGTGGAAAGAGACTGTGGAGTGCTTTTCCCAACTTTGCGTTGGGTTCCGATTTCATCTACAAAACGATTTAATTATTTTAGTAGTACATACTGTTTTTAGAAATATCAGGAAGTAAGAATAAGCAAAAAGAATATATATAGAGAGCCTTTAAACCACTTCTAATCCTAGTACCTAACCAGAAGTGTCTTTAACTTTCAGGTGTATATTGTTGTTAGGTGCCACTGAGTTGGTTTTGACACATAGCCACCCTGTGTACAACAGAACGAAACACTGCCCGGTCCTGCACCATCCTCACAATAGTTGTTATGCTTGAGCCCAATGTCGAAGCCACTGTGTGAATCCATCTCTTTGAGGGTCTTTCTCTTTTTTGCTGACCCTCTGCTTTACTAAGCATGATGTCGTTCTCCAGGGACTGGTCCCGCCTGATAACACGTCCAAAGTATAAAACCCCAGAAAAACCCATTGCCGTCGAGTCGATTCCTACTCTAGCAACCCTATAGGACAGACTAGAAATGCCCCACAGGTTTTCCAAGGAGCGCCTGGTGGATTCGAACTGCAGACCTTTGGTTAGCAGCTGAACTCTTAACCACTACACCACCAGGGTTTCCGTCCAAAGTGTAGTCAGGTGTATAGTCTTCCATGTATTTTCTAAGCATGAGGAATTTTAATATTCAGTACCTTATAAGTCATTTATAATATGTCATAACCATGGCTCAGAATTACCTTGATGGCAACAGATTTTTGATTTGGATAATACAATAATATATTTTAAATAAAAGTTATATGCACAAATATTTACATCATGAATGGGATAATATATGACCTACTGCACTAAGCTGGTGTTTATAGACATCTAAATCTTTTGCAGTCTCTTTTGACTCAGGAAAATGGAGATACAGGAGTTAGTTCTCGTGGGATTTTGGATGGGAGAAGTGAACATTAGGACTAAAAAGGAAGGTTGTGGGAAGCCTTGATGCCAAGTTGAAAAGTTTATGTTTAATTCTATAAACTTTACCAGAGGTATTTTTCTGTCCTTTTAATTTAGAGAGTAATATAACCTAGTATAACATTCAATCTATACTTTGTGCAATATAACATTATCCACATTTTTTTTTCCTTTTATCAAGGGCTGTCTGTGGGTCAAGTTTATACAGAACATAGATTTTCACTAGGCCTCTTTTTAAAGACATTACTAAGCCCAGTCTTATAAAATAGTCTGGCGTTAACTGAGATTATTATTTCTTTTTTAAAATGATAAGATCCAAACCCCAGTTTCAGAAACCAGGGAAGCATGGTTATCATCTTTTAGTAGTTGCTTGCTTACATGTATCTCTGACAGATTTTTTGAAAGACAGATGACATTTCTAAGCTTGATTTTTTTTTCATGTTTCCCTTTCCTCTTCGAGTTCCTACTGTATGAAGATTTCAGGAAAAAAAAAATTGAATTAACTGCAATAAATGATTTTAGAAAGCCATTTAAGTCTGTTAACTACTAGGAAAACCCAGTTAAATGCTTTCAGTGAACGATCCAAAGAGTTCAGTTTATTTTTGGCACATTAATCCCCTTGGTTATAAAATTCCCTAGAAAAGCTCTGCAGACAGGCTGCTCTGATGAAAATATTCTTTGGTGACAAGAGATATCTTTATCCTGGCTTCATAATCAGGACATTTTATGAAGGTTTTCTAATGATTTATTTACAATATTTGGCTTCATGAACCAAGGTTTTTGTTTTTGTTTTCTTTTGAAATCACAATTAAATACAACTTCCATAGCCGAATCAGGGGTCTGAAATTCACGTACCTTTTAAGGCTAAATCAAAACAAGTCCTAAATCCCTAAGTTTCTTGAAGATGAAACCATATCTTATGTATCAGGCCATAAAATATTACATTTCAAAAGAAATCTGAGAGATAGTGTTGTTGGTTTAATTGACATTGTCAGTTTAAAGCAATTTCATCAGTATGGCTGATAAACCTAACCTGGTAGCCTTTTTCAACACCTTGAGTCTTTAGCTTTAGTACAAGGCACTCAAGAAATATTTACTGAATTGAATGCATTCAGAACAAAATTGTTGCGAGAATTAGACCATATAACAAAAGTACATGGATCTAAGTGGCTATGATAATGACTGACACATACAAGGTACTTAATGGCACTAAATAAATTTTAAATATAAAATAAATAAGTAAATTTGTATATGCTTAATATAGGGTAGGAATATTTATGGTGTGTGTCGGTGTGTCTATCTGTCTATCTATCTATCTATCATCTTCACTTTAAAAATTTTACAGCTATCTAAAGTAGAAACCTTTAATTACCCCAGTTTTACAGATGAGAAGGAGTCCCTGGGTGGCTCAAATGGTTATTACTCTCTGCTGCTAACCAAAAGGTTGGTGGTTCAAGTCCACTCAGAGTCACCTCAGAAGAAAGGCTTGTTGATCTACTTCCAAAAAAAAATCAGCCAGTGAAAACCCAAAGGAGCACAGTTTTACCCTGACACACGTGGGTTGCCATGAGTTGGAATCGACTGAGGCAAGAGGATATGACAGTTGAGAAAACTGAGGCCACAAGAAACCCTAAGTAACTTGCCTAAATCACACAGCCATAGGAGCCATGGCGCTAAAACTGCAACCCGAGCACCTGGCATTAGGGTGCACTTTTAACCATTGCAGTGTACTGCCCTAGGCTGCAGTAGGCTGGGCTGGGAAGAGTTTTGTGTGGGAGTGGAGGTGGGAAATGAGAGGTAGAAAGAGAGAGAAGAGGAGAAATGGATGGGCAGGTAGGGAGGAGGAGAGAATTAGAAATGGAAGCATTGAGATTGATTTTAAAATTCTGCTTCTTAATTTTGTCATCTAGTGATTGCTCTAACAATATAGCTTGCTTGCCCTTTTGTTTGAAATGGTTCCTTGTTTCTGCCCACAATAGCATTACACGTACGAAAATTTAGGCCTTACAAGTGCTAGGCTTAGTTCACAGAGGAATGTAGGGATGATGGAAATCATCTGACAGCTGGCAAATTCTAATCAAACAGAACTATTAAAATGTTTCAATAACATTAATGACATCTTGAATAATTACTGGTGTTAATATTCCTGAACTGCACTTAGTTCTTTTTCTGCAGCTTTTATCAAGAGTTGATAATGTGAAATCAACATTGGATCCTTCTAGAGTCTCTTTGGAGTTCTCCTTAAGTAAATCAGACGTCAGAACATACAATTCCAGTAGAAGCCAGCAAATTCACTTTTTAGTCATTAAAAATTATCCCACGCATTTTGTTCTTTTAATGTTATTAAATTGCTAAATAATTGCTTCAAAATATTTAATTTGTGTATCTGTTTAAATGAGAAATACTGTGATCAACTTTTCCTTCTGAGGAATACTTTGATAAACCGTGCTTGTCGTTTTTGAAATTACCTTGTTAACAGTTCAAGAATGCTTTTATGCTGGCTAGTAGAGGGATTGTTATGTATCGGGAATGAGACAAATTCATGCATATTTAACTCTCACAACAACTCTATGAGGTATGTATTAAGATCCCCATTTTACAGAGGAGAAAAAATGAGATAGAACCAAGTTAACTGAATTCTCAAAATCCTATACCAAGTAAATGGTAAAGTTCGAGTTAGAACACAAATTTTTTATAACTCCAAAATTTCTGCTGTTATACTTGATTGTGTTTGCAGTAAGTCTTAACATATGGGGACAATTTTTCTGGTCTTTCTGACCTTTCCGGAGAGAGTCCTGGCAAGGATAAAGGTGTAGAACTGTGTGGGGTTTTCAGATTGTTGTGTGGATTCTTCGTAATTTCCTCTGTAGAAGCCATGGGCATGGGGGATACAAAAGTATTATAGCAAGAAGTAAATCTGTCTAGTAATCTCCTGCCTTTGGTTAGATTACTTTTGCATCAGCCTTGCGGTTTATGAAAATCCAGATCTGGGGTGGGGGAATCACGCATTCATACTTCATGTCATTTCTGCTGGTTATATACTACTGCAGAGTCTTCTGTGGCTTTTTTTTTTTTCCTCTAATCTTAGGGAAGGGTATTCCCATCCTTAAAAGGCAAAAGAACTTTATTTATCTGTCTAGAATTCCACACTTGTTCACGCATTGCAATTGACCTTTTCATGAATCCAAGTCTCCTTTTCACAACTAGGTTGTAAACGTCTTCAGAACAGAAACAGTGTATTATACGGCTTTGTATATATGCTGGATGCAATTCAGAATTTTACTAAATGCTTGTTGCATGAGATTCTGTACTGTAATTCATTTCAAAGACTCTTTTGTCTCTTTAATCAGGGAAAGGCAGAATTAAATCTATAGGACATATAAAACATGTGTGAACATGGGACTTAGTAGCCTGGTGTCCTATAGAGAGCACTGAGATATTAGAATGAAACTCTGAGGGACATATTGTGTGAAATTAGTAAGCAGTGATAGACTGAACAGTTCAGTGGAGTTCAATCAATCCAAATGAGAACAATGGAATTTGAATCAAAGCAAAGGAACACAGTTTTTTGACTTGAAACTTGGTTCACAGGGCTAGGTTGCGAGGAGCAAGTCAGTGTTCCAAACTGGCACTATGTTTAAAAATGGGATGTGAAAATCTGTGGAAACCAAAGATTATTAGTGGTGATCGGGGTGGGAGGGGAGGGGAAAGGTGGAGTTTTTGCTTAGGGGGCAGTGAGTTTATGTTAATGGTGGTCGGATACTTTGGAAAACAATAGCAATAATGGTGGCACAACATGAATGTAATCAATGTCACTGAAACATACATGTAGAAATTTTTGAATTGGTGAATGATTTGTGTGTGTGTGTTTATATTTTCACCACACTAAAAAAAAAAAAAAAAAAAAAGAATTAAAAAATGGCATGTGAGTTTATGGTTGGCTTTTCATATTGGCATGTGTTGGGGAAAAATAACACATTTCCTTTACAACTCTAAAGTAAGGATGATGGGTAAAAAAATTTCTCAACATGTTGAGGCTGCAAAAATTATATGTGACAGTCTCTATACAGAATATCATTACTCATGGGTTCTTAATTTCAAAATAAGCGTGGGATATGAAGAAATCATTAAAAGGGAGCAAAGTCTTGTGAAATACAATATTTCGTGTGTAAGTTTATGTCCATGGTCCCTATATATAAACATTGATTTTGTGTGTGTGTGTGTGTGTGTATGTAGAAGATGTAAGGAGGTAAAACCTACTTTTAGTTGTGTTTGTATAAAATAGATAATTTCATGATTACATGTCTTATTCTCTGTGTCACCTACAGTATTTCTTCTCACAGTTGTTGGACAACAAACTTTGACATTTTAAGAGCCTACAGATGTCATAATTAAACTTAGTAATCAGTCTAGAAATAAACGCATAAATAACAAGTGATCATAAAGGTCAGCAACATGGTACAATAGAAACATGGAATCCCAATTTGTGTTTCTAATACAAAAAAAAAAAGCATTCTGCAGTTCAAAGCATGTCATTCCTTGAATATGTTGAAATGAAATATGAAAGAGGAAAATTCTCTCCAAATGATTAATGCAAAGTTTTACAGAGGACATATGGATGTTCTTACAATTTAATAGGGGAAGGGCAACTTACCTGGAATCAATTATGGGAAATTTGGCAAAATGGAAGTGAAATATTCATTTATTCTTCTTGTTATAATTACTTTACATTTGTTATAAGCTTCTAAAAAATCCAAAAGGATGAGATTAATTTCAGTCAGTGGGAATTAACTGCATTCAAATATCATATTTTTATGCAAATAATGCTCACCTGGTACATTTGTTTGCCAACCACTCCCTCCTCCCTCCCCCAGAGGTATTTTCATAAGCATGCTATGCTAATTTTTTTTACAGCAACATGTAAAAAAATAGTGATATAGCCACGCTTACGAAAATCTCTCTTGAGAGGAAGGAGCACTTGGCAAACAAACATAAAAGGTGTGCGTTATTTACGTAAAAATACAGTAATTGTTGTTGTTGGTTGCTGTAGAGTTTATTTCAACTCATAACAACCCCATGTGTGTAAAGTAGAACTGCTCCATAGGGTTTTCAGAAGCAGATCACCAGGCCTGTCTTCTGAGACACTGCTGGATGGGTTTGAACTGCCAAACTTTCAGCTAGTAATCCAGCACTTAACTGCTTGTGCCTCCCAGAGACTCCATTCAAATAACAATGTGACAAAAATGACACCCTCAAATTTTAGAACTGATTTTGAAAGACAGATCACAATGTGTGCTGAGTAGTGTTTAAGCGCTGGCATCTTCTTTCCTCTGTAGTTTTTTCAGGACCTCCCCAAGCGATTTTGATTCTCCAACAGGTCTATGTTCCCGGCAATCCATACACATGCCCATACTTCTCTGAAAGCAAGAATCACAGGAGGGTTTGTTTACCTACCTCTCCCACCAAACTAGGGGTCTATCCCTGTCCTTAAAAGCAGTGAGCTCTCTTAGACTACATTTTGCATCCTCAATTATTTTCAACAAATCTTGTACTTCCTGTGTCATATACTGCTAGTTCAGGGCTGAGAGTACACAGTAAGTGATGGATAATAATTTATACTTGAATGAAAAACATAAATGAATGCGTGAATATGTTAGTGCATGAATGTTTCACAGATATTTATTTATTTTGAGTTGAGACTTGCCATTTTAATCACTAGCAAATATAGAGCTTTTATTTTTTTGTAAGAATAAAAATTTAAAGCCTTTTTGTAAAAAATATGTAATTTATTCCAATATTAGAGATTGGAATACTCACAAAAAGTAAGCTTACCATAATGCCATTCATATCTTCTTAGTCTTCTGTCAATTCAGCCTTAAATAACAGGTAAGCCTTTAAAGTGAATGTAAGTAATATTACAGGTAACATTAGGCAATGATCATGTGTGTGAAGAAATCAGAATTGCAGTTACTCAGTACTGGGTCAATATCAGTTACTTCTAAAAGATAGAGGCTTCAGCCTAGTCTCATGTTTTTTTGTTTTTTTTTTTTTTATTTTGTCAAGGCTACCACAGGATTAGGGGACAATGATGGTTCAGTGGTAGAATTCTTGCTTTCCATGCAAGAGGCCCAGGTTCAAATCTCAGCCAGTGCACCTTAAGTACAGCCACCACCCATCTGTCGGTGGAGGCATGTGTGTTGCTATGATGTTGAATGGTTTTCAGTGGAGCTTTCAGACTAAGACAGACTAGGAAAAAAGGCCTGGTGATCTACTTCCAAAAAGTCAACCAATGGAAACAGTACAGATCACAATGGTCCGATCAAAGGGCTGTGCATGGGGTTACCATGAGTCAAGGGGGACTGGATGGCAGCTAACATAGCAACAACCATCAAACGATTAGAGATTTTTTAGGAGTTTAAGTTTTATGTTGGTGGGGGAGAGAGGAAAAGAAAGACAAATGTCTCTGAAATGCAAGAAATACAGTTTGATGGTACAATCAGTCAAAAGGGTCTTGGGCCAAATTCAGCCATACCCAAAGCTAAAAATATTTACTATCTGGCCCTTTACAGAAAAAGTTTACAGACCCCTGTATGCCATGAAAAGATGCACTTGAATTTAACCAGAATTGCAAAAATTCGAGGAATAAAATAAGTAGGGATTCCTCTAGAATATATGTGATGTTATTCTATGAATTGATTTTTATCTTCTAAATAAAAATCGGAGTTAGAAGGACACGATCAGAAATTAAAGAATCAATTATTTTTTTGGTTCCTATAAGAAGTTTGAGGTAACAGTTTTAAATTTTTTCATCAACATGGCTTTATATTAATTTTGGATGTTCTGTGTGAATGGGATGCTGACTGAAACAGTTATGATTAGTAATAATAACTAATTGGATGACAAGCATAGGCCTTGTCTTATTTTACTTCTTACCAGGGTTTTAGAATATATTTATGTATAAGTTGAAAGTAAAATTATGACTGTAGCTGGTTCATTTAATTTTTTATACATTTCTAATATTCTCAACTTCAGTGCTCCTCTGTGCCCCCCCATCCTATCCCTACCCACCCCTGACATTATTGTCCATTTCCCAAAGCCCAGTCACCATTTGTAATGATTTTTGGTCTTTGGATTATTTTATGTTTATTTTCAGCAGCTTTGGGCCTCTGATGAAAATGTAGACTTTCTCAGAAGTCTACATTTTAAACTTAGCAAATGTTTCACCTTGTATTTTAGGTTGCAATGTGATGAGAAATCAGTAATGAGGCTTCTTTACGAAGACAGAATCAAGAAAGGCTGTACAACGTTTAATAATTATAACTCCTTTATCTGTGTAGATATTTATCAATTCTAAATGATGAGGGAAGGAGCAGCATTCACATTGCCTCATGCTCACAAGGAAAATCCGATGCATGGATATCTGGAAAATGGGTTTTTGGTGGATTAAAGAAAAGGTTATTAGCGGGTTGGTCAAATATTTTCTAAAATAAATACATCAGCTATAGAATAGTTTAGCCTGAGCCTTTTAGAAGAGCCTCTTTGGATATTTCCATGCCTAAAGAAACAAATATAATAAGAGTATTGTGACTGTTCACTACTTGCATTGCCTTGTGGAGGATGTGGTTTCCATGCCGAGAACAAATACGAAAAATACGATTCTACCTCTTTAGCACAGCTAATCACAGTGCAATGTGTCCATCATTTGATCTTTGGAGGAATTAAGGGAAATTCAAAAGAAAGATTATCATGTGTAAACAATGAGAGCTTAGATATCTTGCCTACTGGCCTAAGGTCTCTTCATCCTTCCTGCAGCGTTTACTTTTTGTATCAAGAGTTAATTAAGGTGAAACATGAGGTAATTAGGGGTAATCCTCCTGGCCTCCTGCTGGCCTGCTGCCTCCCAGCCCATTGCCTACCCAAACTATTTTCACAATTTAAGAAAGAAAAGCAGATATTCTTTTAAGTGATGCTCATGTTTATTTTAGACACCATTTCTAATCCTTTAAGGCTGTTATTATTTTTTAAATAGGGTTTTGCATGGAAAAGGTGTAAAGAATAATCATGCTCCTACTACGTTTAGATTTAAAAAGGAAAACAGAACTACTGTTACTACATATCTGGTCACTGACAGGATTATGGGGTCACATTTGTTCACTTTATGTGTAAGTAATAATTAAATGCAATTTTAGTAGTATAAATCTTTAGCTTTGATTATACTGGAGTCATGCCCTTTCCAAGAAAAATATATTCTTTATATAGACTTTTCAATGACTTACACTTTCATAAATGTATAATAGCACTTGGAGGGGAGGGGATGGGAAAAACAAACAAAAAATTTCCCTGACAGCATTCAGGTGTTTTACCTCTCCCTTAGAAACATTCTATCCTTTATAGTGCAATGAATAAGCCTTCTGGGTAGTCACTGATTTATTCTCTCTGGAATAAATACACCTCTGGGTGTTAAATATGTTGAGTTCTATAATAAGGTTTGCGTATGAATGTGGGTTTTTAAATTTTTTATTTTTACTCTCTCAATGAAGAAAAGAATAAATAGGTTTAACATCCTTGTTAAGCCTTTCCAAGTTGAAAGAAAAAACACGTGCCCCTTTATAGATACTCTAGCTTTCTAATTTACCAACCATAATAGAATCTGTACACTTGCCAAAAGGCATTTTATTAGGATGTTAAGATTTTAGAATTGACAGACCCCTTGTATTCATTAAACAGCAAATTGCCAGTTAGCAGTCATGACATTTATAAAAGGAAGGTACTTAGAGAAGGAGGGAAATCTCTCTGTCATATTTGGTAATATCCTATTAGGTCCTGGTCTAAAAATCCTGTTATTATTAATTTGACTTGTTTGTTTTCCCAATTGCTATCAGAGCTTTTGATTTCTCCTTTTCTATCTTTTTAGATGTGCCTTAGTACAGTTGTTTGTGCTAGTATCTAGGATATACCTACATATGCATATATATTTAAAGTCTTCTAAATTTTTAAAGTATATATATTTAAATATATATATTTAAAGTCCTTTACTGAGATAAAAATTAACTTTGGAGGACTAAATGGGTCAAGATTGCATACCAGCTCTACTGCAACAAGTTGCTAATTCACAGCTACTGTTTTAGATTTTGAAGCAGTTAATATTTTTGCTGCTAGATATCTGGCCAATATATACATTGTTATTTAGCAGTCAATTTCAAAACCTCCAAATGTCTGAATCTTACTTTTTTTTTTTTTTTTTAAATAAGAGAACAAGCATCATTTTTATTCTGTAGGGTTTAAGTCTATAAGGAACTCGGGATAGCATATTTGTGTTTATTTAACAAATTTGATGTCAGTCCCTTAAAGTGGAAGCGGGGTATTTTCTCCTGCAAAATTGCAAAGGGAGCATTTGCACCATGGCATTTAAGAGTATATCAGAAGAGATTTCCTATTGATCCCAGTGGCGGGGATGAGTGCCCTGAGAGAATAAACGAGCCGACTTTATGAGGCTCCCTGTCATCAAGGATTTAGCTGTTTCATCTGCAGATTCCTGTAAATGTTCACCAGATTCATGGCCAGTAATTTTCACTGGAGAAGGACTGGACCCTGGGTAAGCAAATGACTCTTTGTCATTAATGGTTTCAAGAAGCATTAAAAATATTCTGGAAGCTCACTTGATTCTGACAAAGCTATGGAGCCCAACTGCCATGTATCTGTAGCTAATACTTCCAATTACCAGGCCAAGGGAAGAGACAGTGAATAATATGTAGAGCATACACGTACACACACTAATTCTGATCACATAGTTTTCCAGTATAAAGCTTTAATTTGAAGTCTAGAGTGGTACACATTTAGAATAGCATAATAAAAACACAAGTAAACCAGAAAATACTCTGTATGTAATTAAATTTATATCTGCTAATCTTCATTTTCTTAATTGGGTTGTCTTCTAAGTGATCAGTAAACTGCATGCAGTAACTAATTTACATGCCCTGTTAGAAATGGTAGCTACCTGCTGTTTTTAAGTATAAGTACCTACTAGAGTACCACAATTAGTTTTGAATTAGCATCAAATGCTGAAATCTTCAAAAGTTCTTGAAACATGACAGATAATTGGGTTAATACCTCAGTCTGTTGAAACTTTGCTTATATGTCAAAATTTTTAGTATACTTTTAATATTTAAATAACCTGCCTTAATGTAAAGTTTCCATTTTTTAAATTCTTATTGCTAGTCTTAACATTTCATTTAGAAGTGTATTGGAAAAATATGTAGCTGATTTTCTTGACTCGTATTAGTTCTTGTGTAGACTGACTAATAGAGGTAGAATATTATATATATTATAGTAAAGTGCTTTGTAATTTAATGTCATTTCTCATAAGCACAGAGAAGAAATAAAAATGGTTTAGCACTACTTTTGAAGTCCTCCTACCTCCTATTGTGTATTCATCCCTGACTCCCCGGGAATGGAGGGTCCTCCTGCTCCCACGCTTAGCCGAAGTCATCCCATAGGTACTCTGATACATTGCTGGTGTGGCTGTAAATTGAAAAAACTTTTATTGAAGACAATTCAACTATATTTATTAAAATTACAAATACCTGTAGCCTTGTTGTTGTTAATTGCCATTGAGTCGGCTCTGACTCATAGGAATCGTATGTATATAACGGAAACATTGCCTACTTCTACACTGTCTTCAGGATCTTGGGTGTGTTTGAGTCCATTGTTGAGGCTATTGTGTCTCTCTCGTTGAGGGTGTCCTTCATTTTCATTGGCCCTCCATTTTACCAAATATGATAGCCATTTCTAGCAATTGGTTTATCCTGATGACGTACCCAAAGCAAACCAGTCAAAGTCTTGCCATTCTTACTTCTAAGGAACATTCTGGTTCAGATTCAATAATATTTTAGATAAATTTGTGTGTGTGCAAAATATCATTGTATGTGTAAATTTATACTCCACAGCATTGTTTTAAATAGCAAAAGATAGGCATCGACCTAAATAGGACCAAGTGAATAGGATACTTGTTAAGTAAGTTATGATACTTCTTATTTTGAAGCTGTAAAAAAGAATGAGGAAGGCTTTTATTCATTGATATGGCAAGGTTTCCAAGATACGTTATTAAGCCGGGAAACTGAGCTAAATTGCATATTTCCCATTTTAAACTATTGTTTAAAAACGTGAAAAAGAATATATAGTACACGTATATGCGCATCTATGTATATTACCTCATATATACATAAACTATATCTGGAAGAGCACACACAAAATTAATAATATTGGTTGCTTATGGGGAGGAGAACTGGAAGTAGCTGAAAAGGAGGAGTAGAAGTGAGAGATTTTATAGTACACTTGAAAAAAAGTTTTTATACCATGAAAACATTTTAAAAAATTTATCTCTGATTGTTCCTTTCCAACCTAACTTCTCAAGTGTCTTATGTTCAAATTACATTTTTTCCTCTCCCCATCTTTAAAGCCCCATTTTAGTGTAGCTGGGGCACTGGTGGCACAGTGGTTAACCATTCGGCTGCTAACTAAAAGGTCGGCAGTTTGAATCCACCAGCCGCTCCTTGGAAACCCTATGGGGCAGTTCTACTCTGTCCTATAGGGTCGCTATGAGTCGGAATCAACTTGACTGCAATGGGTTTGGTTTGGTTTTGATTAGTGGAGTTGGAGTCCCTTGGTGGTGTAAATGGTTAATGCACTCAGCTGCTAACCAAGAAGTTTGAGGTTGGAGTCCACCCAGAGGTGCCGCATAAGAAACACCTGGTGATGGGCTTCCAAAAATTCAGCCATTAAAAACCCTGTGGAGCACAGTTCTACTCTGACACACACGGAGTCACCATGAGTCAGAATCGACTCAATGGCAACTGGTTCTGGTTAGTGTTGTCAATTTTAAAAAGCCGGACATTCGGAAAACAATCTAATCTAAAACTCATAATAATGCGTAAGTGACTGATATAGCCTCATACCTCCCATGGATGTTTCTGATTTAGAAGAGTAGAGTAATTAGCTCACATGGAATTCACACTGGTTAAATCTCAGCCAGTTTTAGAAGTACTTTCAGGCAGTGTGGGAACGATCATTTGATTAAAGTGGTCCCAGTAAATCAGATAAATCTGTACATGTTTTGATCCACGTCCCTGACAAAAAGAGGAAGTGGTTACTGCCAGAGTCACATCAACCTTCCACCTGGAGATTGATGCCCAGAGGGCTCCTAGGAGATTGTGTGTTGGAAAAGGCACGTACAGAAAGTCTGGAGCTGCTGAGCTGTAAGCTAGTATCTCTCAAACTGTGGATATGAAACATGTTTATGTGCTATAAAGAGACACAAAATGTGACATATGTTTTATTCTGGAATGTTTGTTAAAAATGAAGATTCTAGAGCCACTTCCTCAACTCCCAAGATCTACCGAATCAGAACTCTTTAGAAAAGACTCCTGGTTTCAGAAACACTGGGTCTTTGGGTGGCACAAATGTTAATGCTGCTCCATAACTAAATCACCAGATCTGATGTTTCCCTGATCTCAGCACCTGGTGAGAATGGGATCTCAATCAAAAAGTGCTCTGACACACCCAAGCCCTGGGCAATCTCTAAGAAGTCAAGTCCAGGATTCTCTGCGTTAATGAGCTGGAAGTCTTAGCAAAGGGCTTTAGAGCCCCATCCTGCCAAGGCTAATCCCCAAATGCTTTCCTAATCCCTTTGCTGGCGGCTTTCTGCTCACACCAGGGCCCCACCTTATACTTACTGTTTTATATAGACAGATAGCCTCTGCCCCAGGGCACTAGGTTTGGGAAGCATGTTCCTTTCCCAACATAGTTAATGCTTCTTGGCATCTGGAGATGAGTCAGGGCAGGAGATTCTTTAAACTCGATTCATTTATTTTAAAAAGAATATCCACTGAGCACAGATTTTGTGCCCAGCACTCTTCGAGGCACTGGGTGTTCAGACAGGCGCACAGACAGAAAAACTATCCCCGTGGCGCTTACTTACTAGAAGTGGGTTTAGACAATAAATGAGGCAAATAAATAAAGAACATATTGTTTTAAGTAATGAAAGGAGATAAGGAGAAAAAGCATGAAAGAGAAGAAAGAAGTGTCTGTGGGTGGTTGTAGAGCAGATGGAGGATTGTTTTTGATAAGGTGACCAGAGAGGGCCTCACTGAGGAGAGTTGTAAGTGAAGCATGAGAAATGGAAAAAAAAAAAAAACAAAAACTAGCTACCTAGGAATGGGGGAGGGGTGGAGAATATTCTAGAAAGAGTAAAGAGCAAGAACAAAGGTCCCAAGTGAAAAACAGTGAGGTCAATGTGAATGAAGTAGCCAAACTAGGAATAAACCCATTGCCTTTGAGTTGATTCCAACTCATAGCAACACTGTAGGACAGAGTAGAATTGTCCTGTAGGGTTTCCAAGGAGCAGCTGGTGGATTCAAACTGTTGACCTTTTGGTTAGTAGCCAAGCTCTTAAGCACTATGCTACCAGGGCTGTAAGCAAGGAATAAAGTAGAATGAAGTGAGAGTTCTGAGCTGACACCAGGCCCTGTAGTCTCTTTGGGGACTTCGGTTTTTATGCTTAGTGAGATGGGAAAACATTGAAAGGTTTTGAAGAAAGAAGGGACATGATCTGTTTTGTTTTAAAAAGAATCACCCTAGGTGTTTTGTTGAGAATTGCATGAATAGGGGCAAGAACTAAAACAGTGAGATCAGTTACAATGATCCTAGCAAAAGCTAACTAGGTAGAGGCAGTGAAGGTGGTGAGATTGGATTAGAATCTGACATATTTTGAAATTAAATCATCAGGATTAGCTCACATTACATGAGGGTCTGAGAGAAGGACAAGAATCAAGAACCCAACCTTTTCTGTCCTGAGTAACTGGAGAATGGAATTGCCATTTATCAAGATAGAACGACTGGAAGAGGTGCAGATTTTAGTGGCAAGTCAAATTTGACATGTTTATTTGACGTTCAAATGGAAATGTCAAGTAGGTAGTTGGATGCATAAGTCCAAAGAAGAGATCGGGCTTGAAGATACATTTATTTGGAATCTTAGCATAGATATAGTAATTAAAGTCAAAAGATTTTAAAAGAGTGTGTGAGTAAGAAGAGGAAATACCCAGATTGAGCCCTGATCACTTCATTTTTAAAGGTTGGAAGAAAATGAAGATCTAGCAATGTAGACATAGAAAAAGCTGTTATATGGTAGGTAGAAAATTGAGTGAGTGTATTATGGTGGAGGCCAAGTGAAATAAATTTTTTAAAATGGAGAGAATGTCCAACTGTGTCAGATGCTACTGAAAGGTCAAGGAAGATGCGCAATAAGAACTGACCATTGGAAATTGCAATGTGGGGATCATTGATGATCTTTATAAGAGTGATTTTGCTGTGGTAGTAGGAGGAAAATCTTTATTGCAGTAGGCTCAAGAAATCAGAGAGAAAAGAAAAGAGAAATTAGAGACAGCAAGTAATGATGTCACCCCCAAAGTGTCCTGCAGTACAGGGAAGAAAGAAATGAAGGGTCTCAGGATAGGTATGTGGGCACAATACAGACATTTTGTTTTTGCTTGAAAATGAGATAAATAACAGTGTGTTTATATGTTTATGGAATCATCTAGTAGAGAGGGAAAAACTGATGATACGGAAGACGGGAAAATTAATGAGATGATGTCCTTGAGTAGGCAAAGGGAATAGGAATTAGACAAAAGTGGAGAAGTAGCTGTAGCTAGTCACAGAGACAGATCATCCACAGTCATGAGAGAGGATTGATAATGTGGCCACTTGCAATCATATGAGAAAGGAAGGGAGATATACACATGTATAAAGTCTTCATAGTATGAAGTTCATAATGCATGGTCTTTTTTTTGCATTAATGTTTAAAAACATTGGGAACACTGGCTTACATTGTTTTGTAGAGAAACAGTGAATTGTGTTGAAAGAAAACAGATTTCCAGAGAGTGTTAAGATTTTGGGTAATCTATTACATATGGCTCCTTTTATAGTCAATTTGTATAAATAAAGAATTCCTTTTCCAGTTTGGTTTAATTTTAAACAATCAAGAATTGAGTACTCATGAATATTATTCAGATCCCATCCCTGCCTTCAGGGAGCTACTTTTCTGGTGGGACCAGCCCCAAGTTATGGTGACCATATCTTCTAACTACAAATCAGGACTGATCACCCCACCCATGGCCTGACTACAGGAGAGAATATTTAAAATCAAGGCCATCCAGGGATATTCAAGTCATATGTTTGCCATGGCTGTAATTAATGCCAGGTGTTTCTAAGTGCTGCAATAGAGAAACAAATGGTGTTATAGGAGCATAGAAGAGCAGAATGCTCAACTGTCTGGGAGATGTAGCAGAGCACAGTTAAGGCTTTGCAAATTACTGAAACAAAGGAAGAGGCAGAAGTTAAGCCTGGACATGTAGATTACGGTTACTCAAAGGAATGTGGACACTGCTCTGTAAACATCAATGGCAACATAATCATATCTGTATTTTAGAAGATAAATCTGATAACTATGTGGAGCAGAGAACCATTGGGTGTTCTTTGCAATGTTATTAGCTGCTGTCCAGTTGGCCTCCTACTCACAGGGACCTCATGCACGATGGGATCAGACTGTTGTGATCCATAGGATTTTCACTGGCTGATTTTTTGGAAGTAGATCACCATAACTTACTTTCTAGTGTGTCGTAGTCCGGAAGCTCTGCTGAAATCGGTTCAGCGTTATAGCAATGCTCAAGCCTCTACTGACTGACAGGCAGTGAATGCTTGAGGAGCATTTTCTGGGATTCAAATCTAGGTCTCCTACATGGAAGATAAGGATTCTACTACACTGAACCACCACTGCCCCTATTGTCTGCAATACCTGTTGACTTAAAATAAAACCAAAAAACCCAAACCTATTGAGGTCCAGTCGATTCCAACTCAGCGACTCTACAGGACACAGTAGAACTGACCCATAGGGTTTCCAAGGAGTGGCTGGTGGATCTGAACTGCTTACTTTTTGGTTTGCAGCCAAGCTCTTAACCACGTGCACCACCAGGGCTCCATTGTCTATAATGGTCCAGCCAAACTATAAGGAATTGACAAAAGAATTGGCAACAGATATTGAGAGGAGGGGATGGATGGTAGTACATTTTTTAGGGAAAGAAAAACAAAACTTTGGAACTTATTTGGAAAGTGAAAGAATAGCAATGACTATGAGGTTATTGTTTGGGGTAGAAGTTACTCTTCGATGTCACTGAGGATGGGCAGTTTTGGTCAGGAATTGAGCAAATGTAATGAGTTATTATGTGTATGTTGAATGTTAAGTAATTTCAAGCAGCTGGAAAATCTGGGAATGGTTCCTTTGACATCTTTCCTTTAATGACACTGAATTTATCATTTCAGCTCTACAAAAAAAAATTAGTAATAATTATGTGCAATTAAAATTATGTGAAGGACATTTAATGCTAAAGGACAAATTCATTATGCACCTAGAAAAATCAAGTGTTCTCAATATTTTTAGTTCAGAGTAACTACATTTTCTTTAAAGAAGGATTTTTTTTTTTTTTTTGGTAAATTATAAGATTTTCCAGGAATATTTTACTTTCTTCCATTTGACTGTATATTCACAATTCAACCAGTCTCTTGATAAAGAAAAAAAAACTTGAGAAGATGTTTAGGAGGAAGTGATAAAGGAAATTGTTTACTGTACACACCATCCAGAGAATGAATACTCTACTTTAAGATACCCTTTTCTTTCATAGATTACGTGCCCAGTGGAAAATGCTTTGGAGTATAGTATTAAGATTTCCAAGAACTTCAATAAAGCATACATAATAAATTTGTCAAGCTCCCTGTTGGATTGTCTAATTCATTAATTATACACCAAGACCTTTGGACACAATAGAATGCTGATTTGGTCAGTCCTCAAATACCTCATTGATTTACATCTGGAGTCTATGGATTCAATATTATAAAACCTAAAATTTGTTAAGTTCGGCCTTTAACAAACTAAAACACATAATGTTTTCTAATTACACCGTGTTCTGTTTTCTAATTGCAACATCATAGTGTTCTCACGCTCAAAAAAATGTTGACCAACAAGATGTAAATTATCGCATGAATTTGTTATCATTTTTTAATTGTTGGATAATGTATACTCAGTGCATTTTTCTCCCAGATTAGCCATAAATTTAATGTTTAATTATAGAAAATATATTAATTGCTTTTATTGTTGATGTATTAACTATGTTCTCATTTTACATGTTTTTTAAAGTTTTTTTTTTTTTTAATACTTTCATTGAAAAAATGACTTTATTATTTGCTTAATGTCTTTTGACAACAGAAAATATAGAGGAAGGAATGAATATACAAAATGAACTGGTAAAGAAGCCCTGTTGCTACCTCAAGTGTTTTGTTTCGTTTTAAAGAATTTTACCCTGAACAAAAGAAGCCCTGGTGGTGCAGTGGTTAAGCCCTTGGCTGCTAACTGAAAGGTTGGTGGTTTGAACCCACAGCACTCCGTGGGGAAAAGATGTGGCAGTCGGCTTCTATATTAACAGCCTTGGAAACCCTAAGGGGCAGTTCTACCCTGTCCTATAGGGTCTCTATGAGTTGGAATTGACTCAGTGTGATGGGTTTTAACTTGAACAATGTTAATAGCCCACTGAAACTAACATCCTTATGTGACTTTCACACCTTCATAGAGGGCATATGAAAAAGCCAGGCAGACACTCTGCATCTCTTCCAGGTAATGCAGCTGTGTCTAGCACAGAATGAGTAGTGCTTGAGCAGGAGGATTTCAGAAGCTTTCTTACTCAGCTACTGCTTATTTTTTTACTGTTTCTTATCATGGTACCATAAATTTGCAACTGTTAGGGACATTCATATTGCAAAATACATAAACATTTTTATTTCAGATATAAATAGTGACCTTTTTAATTGTCAGGCAGTTTTGACTAATCTTGGCTCAAATTGGCAAAGATACTTTAGAACTGATTTAATTCAGCTAAATTTTACAATTTACAATTTAGTCTATTATTCCTATTTATATTTTGTAATTTTTTTTTCGTCATGGAGATTCATGATTCCAAATATCTTTTGACTCAAAGTCTCTGTAAGTGCCACGAGAGAAAGGTATTATGTATCATGTATTCATATGACAGATATTTACATGCAAATTCTCCCTATACTAGAAGTTATTAGTTGTAGAAGAAAGAAACAAGACAAACTGCTTTTTCCAAGGGTTATTAATATGATGGATAGAGGCATTTAAACAATAGTGCAAGTAGAATGTAATACTCTCTGTTGTAGAATTTTTAACAACCATAAACTTTTGGATGCACAAATCAAAAATGGTCAAGGGATCGAGAAGATCTCACAAAGGTTGACACTTTGCTTAAGTCCTGAAGAACGAAGAGATTTTTATAGGTGGAAAAGGAAGATTGAAAGGAAGGTATCATGGACAAAAAGTAAATTCTGATACTGATCATGCTGCTGATAAATAATAATGAAGATAATAATAGTGTTGATGATGATGATAGCTAGCATTTATTGAGCTTTCTTCCTAAGTGTTTTAAACCTAGTAACAAATATATCATCCCCATAAGAACCCCAGACCTGAATATAATTATTATGCTATTTTACATGCGAGGAAATAGCTTCGGTTTATTAAGTAGGTCACAGTCCCTGGGTGGTGCAAACTGTTAATGTGCTTGGCTGCCAACAGAATGATTGATGGTTTTAGTCCACCCAGAGGCACCTTGGAAGAAAGGCTTGGCGACTTCCAAAAAATCAGGCATTGTAAACCCTGTGGAGCACGCTTCTACTCTGATGCACGTGGGATCTCAGTGAGTCAAAATGGAGTCTAAGGCAACAGATTTGTTCTTTTGCTATTAAGTAGGTCACATAATAGTTTTAAAGCTGTCATTTAAACACTTGCTCTTCCCTGCTCTGCTACACACATCCCTAGGACAAGAAAGTACATAGAATGTTTAAAAAAACACGGGAATATTTATTTCCAGGAGCTCTATTTGCATATTTGGGTGTTTTTGAGCAGGTTGCTGGGGTGGCGGTGGGAAATGTGAAGATTAAAATTGGATTTGCACATGCCGTTTGGAAAAGATGATAATGAGCAATTAATTATTTTACAGCTTAGGAAAGAGAGAAACATAAATTCCCTAAGTTTAATGTAACAATATCTTGACCTCTGTTAATTAAGACATAATACAAACAAAAAAACCCAACCTTTTGCCATCTAGTCGATTACGACTCATAGCGAACGTATGGACAGAGTAGAACTGCCTCACAAGGTTTCCAGGGAGAGGCTGGTGGATTCAAACTGGTGGATTTGAATTGCCGACCTTTTGGTTAGCAGCTGAGCTCTTAACCACCATGGCACCAGGGCTCTGGTACTACCAATAGTTATTTTAAAATGTAAAGTCCTCACATATCCAGACTACCAGGAGGAGACCATTTCACTGGTAATCTCACTCCACCTGTATCTTCTTGAATGAATACGTTATATCAATTCCCAGAATACACTATTCTGTGAAGTCGGGAGGCCTGGTGGCAGAGTGTAAGAGCTATGTAGATTTTAAGAAAACATGGAATCCCACATATCTGTGTAACTGCAAGAGAGGCGTAGTTATTAATCAAAAGACAATTATCTTCACCATTTCATGTTGTTAATTTCCCTTGAGTTGGCCGCCAAGCATGGCAACTTCGTGCATGTCAGAGGAAACCTTGCGCAGTCCTACAGAATCTTCATGATCTTTGCTATGTTTGAGCCCACTAGTGCGGCTGTTGTGTCAATCCATCTCCTTGAAGGTTTCCTGGTTTTCATTAACCTTCTACTTTGCCAGACATTTGTCTTTTTCTAGGAATTGGCCTTTCTAGATGACATGTCGAAAGTAAGCATGACCTAGTTTTGCCATTCTCACTTCTAAGGGACATTTCAATTTTATTTCTTCCAAGACTGATTTGTTCGTTTTTCTGGCAGTTCATAGTATATTCAGAATTCTTTGCAAAACCAAAATTCAAATGGATCAATTCTTCTGCCCCCCACCCTTTTATTTTATTTTATTTTTTAGTCTAGCTTTTATATGCATATGAGGTGATTGAAAAGACCATGACTTGGGTCAGGCACACCTTAGCCATTGAAGTGACATCTTTGCTTTTTTAATCTTCATAGTTAGTCTCTCTTAAATTTAAGATTTTGTTCTCTGTAGGCTGTTTTTTACCTTTGATCTTTTCATTTGGTTTTCTGTTTTCTAACTAAAGTAACTGAATTTAAATGGTAGGCATTATATAAAATTTTTATCTAACTTAGAGTTTAATTTATTTAAGAAGACTCCTTAGTTATTTTTTTCTGCCTGGTAAGCAGATGAAAGGGACTGAGAAAAAGAAAATACGTATACGAAGAATTTTTAAAAAGGTGGTTGAAATTATTTGAAATAATGACATGAAGAACTCATGGAAACCTCTATGAATAAGATAGCACCTACTGCGTTGCATAGGAGCCCTGATGGCGGAGTGGTTAAGCACTTGGCTGCTAACCACAAGGTTTGCGGTTCAAACCCAGCAGCCACTCTGCAGGAGAAAGATATAGCAGTCTGCTTCCATAAAGATTTACAGCCTTAGAAACCCTGTGGGGCAATCCTGCTCTGTCCTATAGGGTCGCTATGAGTTGGAATTGACTCAATAGCAATGAGTTTATTGAGTTGTGCAGGACAAGTCTAGGACTTAAGATCATAACTCTAATATAAGAATTACTCTTGAGAAAAAATAATTCCTCAACTATTCATGGTTTTCATTTATTTTTGAAAAAGAAAAAGGCAAATACTCTGAAGGTCTTCCAAGGCAGCAAACTCTTATGTGTGGCTTCAATAACGTCCTATCAGAGAAAACCTTAAATCATAATTTGGCAGTTTACAGACACACACTGACCTAGTTAATAGAATAATAATAAAAAAATTATTAATAACAGCTGCTATGTATTGAACACACTTATGTGCTTCAGATATACCATCTCATTTAATCCTAACCCTAATGGCAGTATTAGCTTGTTCTTGATAGAGGTAAGAAAACTCAGGCTTCATGACTTTAGTTAATGATGGCCCCTGTAACAATGATGTGTGATAAGAGGAGTCATAATAACTTAAATTGAACATGAGAACATGTATTACTATAAAAATTAAAAAGAGAAACATAAAGAAGTCAGGGGCACAAATATTAAAACAATAGTATAGTATTTGACAGGAAATTGAACTCTGTTATTCATAAGAAACTAAATTTTGAGCACTTCCTGCATCTATCTTCTGCAGCAAAACCCATAACACAATAAAAAATAGTAGGTGGCCATTTACTACGACAATAAAAATAAAGAAATAAAGGCTACACCTAGTTTTGAAACTTTGCTATTCGTGATTGAAAGCTGTGTCTGATAGAGTTTAATATGAAAGGCCATTATAAGTAAATAGATATTTGTTAAAAAGAAAATAAAACTAAGAATTTTGCTAAAATAACTCTTTCTCTGCTAGAAGAATATGATGTTTTTGAGTTCACTCGTCAGTCCAGCACTTTTCAAGTATGGTTTCCATACGGTCTTCCTCAAAATGGGGGTTGGAGGATTAGTTAAACCAAGATTACTGGGCCCAATTTTCTGCCTTCTGAATGTAAATTTTCAGAAAGTAGGGTGAGGTAGTCTACATTTTAAAACAAGTACTCAGGATGATTCTTTAATACCAAACAGCTGAGAACAATTTTTCTAGGTTAATTATAGGTTTTCATGTTTCCTCAGAAAATTAAAATGAAAAACAAAACAAGCACTTCCTTCATTTTTAACTTACTGTACTTTTTGCAAGTAATGCACCCACATAAATCATGCGCCCACACGTACAATGTGCATAGCGTGCTAGGAAAATAATGCACGAGGGGGTTACACAGTTGGCAAAAAACATAAAACACATGTTATTTGCATAAACAGACGGTACTCTTTTTTAAGAAAAAAAGACTTTAGAAGGGGGAAGAGAGGATGACAAAATGTAAGCGTGGTCTCAGTTTGAAGTGGTTTCCTAAATTTCAAAAAAGTGTTGTCGTAGTTAGTTACCATCAAGTAGATTCTGACTCATGGTGGCAGCATGTACCACACAATTCTTTTCCAGGTTCTGTAGCTTTTTCATGATCATTGGTGTGCTTGAGTCTATTATTGTGGCCACTGTGTATTTTGAGTGCTTGCCACCCTAGGGGGCTCATCTTCCAGTGCTGTATCAAACAACATTCTGTTGTGGTCTGAAGGTTTTCATCGGCTAATTTTTGGAAGTAGATCACCAGGCCTTTCTTCCTAGTGTGTCTTAATCTTGAAGCTCCGCTGAAACCTGTCCACCATGGGCGTCTCTGCTGGTATTGTGAGTTCACCGTGAGTTCACCATGAGTTGGAATAGACTCAGTGACAACAGTTTGGTTTTTTGGTTTTGGTGACATAGCTTCCAGCATCATAGCAACACACAAGCCTCCACAGTGTGACAAACGAACAGAAAGATAAATTTGGGAGCTAGTTTGAATGGAGTCAAAGGAGTATATTAAGTAAATCTATAAAGTAAATATTTAGCAGGCTGCATTTTGTTAATCAAATAAATCAAATGATTTGTTAATCAATAAAAAGTTCATCGAATAAAACTCTTGTTAATCAAATGAGAAAAACCATTATCTATTTTAAAATACTTTTTAATAAGCCTAAATATGTGTATGTATATGATATGTAGGGTTGTGTCTCTCAAAATAAGATAAAATAAAATAAAAATAAAGGTAGCTTTGGGGCTTTCTCTTGCTATTGAAAAAGAAGACTTCACATTTCATGGAATTGGCTTTACCAATCAGGCTAGATTTCCTGGGCACACATCCTTTTGGGAGTGGCTGCTCTCTTTACTTCCCATTTAGCAGCTGTACAACTGGGAAACATCCAACAGAATGAAAGCCACCTGCTTCTCTTGTGATTTCAGCCAGACAGGATTGAAGCTTTACCAAATGTGTTGTCTGTCACTCTGGTTCACTTTTAAAAAGGAAATTAAGCTGGTCAGCTATTCATATAAAGAATACGTGCCGTGAATTAACTCCTGGAGTGTTGGAAGTTTCCTTTCAGGCTCACCAGATTCCATTGATTTGAAAATGGGGAGTAGTGATGGTTTAGAGAGTTAAATTTGGACAATAAGGCATTCTAGAATGTTCCCAGCATTTTATTCTACATTGTTGCACTCTATAAAATGAATAGAGTTGTTTTAGGCATATTTTATTTCACTGACTAATTTACCTTCAAGATGTAATTATGTATGTACCCCATTCTACTGTCTAAATGCAAATCTCATAACAGGTTCCAACTCACCCCTTTTCCCAGTTTAACCAACCAGTTGCCATTCAGTTGACTCCAACTCATGTATGTTAGAGTAGAACTGTGCTCCATAGGGTTTTCACTGGCTGATTTTTTTGTAAGTAGATCACCAGGCCTTTCTTCAGAGTTCCTGTGGGTAGGCTTGAACCTCCAACTTTTCAGTTCGTAAAAAAAGAGAAAACATTGCCATGGCGTTGATTCTGACTCACAGTGACCCTACAGGACAGATTAGAACTACCCTATAGGGTTTCCAAGGAGTGGCTGCTGGATTCAAACTGCAAACTGTTGGTTAGCAGCCGAGCTCTTAACCACTGTGCCACCAGGGCTCCTTTGTCTCTATATTACCCTTTAAAACTGTCTACAAGACAAGGCAATAAAATACAGTAGAAGGAAAAAAAAAAAATCACATACTTTCTAATTACATGGATTTGAGGTGGAAGGAGGCCTCTACTGTAATTTGCCCGGGGAGCATGCTCATTAACACCTCTGGGCCTTAGTTTTGTAATCTGTAAAATAAGGTTATTTTAAGGATTAAATGTGTCTGGAAATGTTGTCATGGGCATTTAGTTTTTTTTGTAAATATGTAGTATTATCTGCTTTTTTGTTACATATTATTTTGATACCTTTACGTTTGTACGGACCCCTGTGGCCCACTGGTTAAGAGTTACAGCTGCTAACCAAAAGGTAGACAGTTTGAATCCACCACCCGCTCCTTGGAAACCCTATGGGGCAGTTCTACTCTGTCCTATAGGATCGCTATGAATTGGGCTATTGTTTACCCAATTGTTATCTATATCATGACAAACATCCAGGGAAGTTTCATCTCAATTATTCCCTTGTTTTCTCTGTTCTGACCAAGTATAGCATTCTTTTTTTCTGTGGCCATCTTTGACATTATGCTGTAATGTAAGTCTACAAGAGGATGAGGCAGCTTTAGTATTAATTTGTGTGTAAGAACATTTCTGTAATGATAGAAAATGAATGCTTTGTAAGGATTAGTGAATATTATACCATAAGATAAGTAGAAAAACTGTTTAATAATTTCAGGAGAATGCTCAATATTTATACTTTTTTATTGGACCCCAGAAGTTTTAAACATCAAAATCATTGAACTAAAGAGCACCTTCAATGAGCATAATACTCTGTCTATATAATACTCTCTATAGACATACATTAATTGATGTGGATAAAACAAGAGGAAAATGACAGATAAAATAGAAAAGTAAAAGTGGATTAATGGGGCTTAACAATAATCCGCTGTTCATTTTCAGTAGTTTACCATATTTTTACGCAATAAATGCATGCCTTCTGCACCTGTTTGCTGGCCGTCCCCTTCCCCCCCACCCCTCCCCGCAAGGCACCTCACAAGGGCCATCATGCCAATCCTCTTTCACATACAGCTGTAAAAAAATTAACATAGAGTGTTTAGGAAAGTACCTCACGGAGGGAAGGTGTGGCTGGCAAACAAACATAGAACACGCAGGTTGTTTTTGTAAAATACAGTAAGTAAAATTTTTATTATAATGAGCAAATAAAGTATATGGTCCTTAAATAATTTTAAGTTTATAAAAGAAGATCTGCTTTAAAAAATGTTATCTCCTTTTCTACCCTATGATGTCATTAATTTAGACTTCTCTAATTTGGAGTTCATCAAAATTCATTCGAATGAATTAGAAATAATATCATGAAAAATAAGATTCATGTGCTGATTTGTGTTCTTGCATTTAATAGGCACTTTGCTTTATACTCTTCTGGCAATTTTTAATGCTGAGGCAGCACCCTAGAAAATGCCAGCCTAAGCAGATTAGTCACAAAAGTCAAGAAGCCATTTGCCTAATTGCAGTCAGTCTAATGACTCAAATAACTGAAGAGGTTTTACGGTACTGGTACCTGATGGCAAAATCTCTTTCGTGTAGAATAAGGCAGGGAATTAGTGGGTTCTTATGTTTGGTATTTTACATCTTTCACTTACCTACGGTATCCACTATATCTTTTGGTGTCAAGAGAATCTTCCCTAGAAATGAACATGAAGGCTAAGAAGGATATTAATTAATATGCACCTTTCTGCCCAACTAGTTGATTATGTCACAGTTCTCTTTGCATCTTAGACTGATGCTGGCACAAATTGTCATACATGGTAGCTATACAGCATTTTATATTTTTTTAAAATGTCTTTGCCATGTTCTCCTAGATAGAAGTATGATTCTAGAGTCATTCTGTTGTTAAACTGCTGTGTTATAAGCTAGAGTTAGCTCAGTGACATTGAATCACAGATTCATTTAAATAGAACTGCATTTCAAGCGTGGACATAAAAAATGATTATCTTCATATTTTTCTGCAAAACATAGCTAATGCATTTCTTTACATTTATGCGACCTCCTCTAGGTGAATTGCTTCTATCTTTATGGCTTAAGCTTCGGCAGTGCCTGGACCCTCACAGTGATTTGCACCTATTCTTCGTGGATGTGTCAGCCTGTGATTATATAATTATATGAGTTTTTGTAAAAGCGTAGAAGGCATAGAAAATAATGTGCCCTCATTTTATGAATACTCAAGTACTCTTTGAATAAAACACTTTTCTCACTTTTAGAGACACGATTTGCAACTGGAAAGCAATCACTGGGTCTTTTATGTAAATTACTATTTTTCATTATTTACCAATTCCCAGTTACCCCATATATAGTGTGAATATATTCTCTGTGGCAGTCAGAGTTGCATAACCTAGTTAAATGATTAAAAACAGCAAACTTCCTGGGGTCAGATGCAATACCATGTTGTGCTGACATAATTCTTTTTCCCTCATTACTTATTAGGCAAAAATGAACAAAATATATAGTAGTTACGTAAATGAGTATCCTGCATTTTTCAACAGCTTATAAAGCAACATTTCTTTAACTTCACTATTTAGTCTCTAAGATGCTATTCGGATAAATTACTTTTAAAGCATAAGTGAATTATCTTGTCGTATTAATCATGTATATGCTAAGTAACTTCTATGCCCAATTCACTGATATTCTTATATAAGAAATGTAACTTCCTGCCACAAACTTTCAAAGAAATTACAGAATTAGGTCATAAAATGTGAAATGTGGAATAAAATATAGTAAATATGGTGGTGCAATGGTTGAGAGCTCAGCTGCTCACCAAAAAGGTTGGCAGTTCAAATCCACCAGCTGCCCCTTGGAAACCCTATGAGGCAGTTCCACTGTGTCCAATAGCATCGCTGTGAGTCAGAATTGAGTCGACGGCACTTAACAACAACAGTTTTTTTTAATTGTTAAGGTTATAGTAGGTTGAATTATGTGAAATTGCTGATTTTTTACCTACTAGAGCGGCAATTTTGTTATATTTTTACCTAATTTACTCTTGCTGAACTGTGTGCCTCTGTCCTGGCCGCTACCTCCTCCTAGAATGCCCTTCCCACTGTGTCTGCAGGGAGCACCTGGTTTTCGTCTGTGCAGTCTCGGCTGGAGCAAAATACTCTCTGAGTAGTTGTCCTGATACCCACAGGAAGACACTGCATAATGGATTGCACACCTTTTA
This sequence comes from Trichechus manatus latirostris, assembly GCF_000243295.1. NCBI lineage: Eukaryota > Metazoa > Chordata > Mammalia > Sirenia > Trichechidae > Trichechus > Trichechus manatus. The sequence continues at coordinate 14,423,464 of NW_004443948.1, read as the reverse complement.
TGTTTAATGTACTTCAGTGTGGGGGCATCCTATGGTATGATATGTGATTTCATATACCTTATTCCACCCTGTGCTTCCTGGAATGGAATTCCTCCAAGGTAGTGTTATATTTGTATGCTTGAGGGTGGGTGTCATAACATATTTATATCTATGGAGCTTATTAATGTGATTGGAATATAACAAGAGCTAAATAAGTACCGAATGAATACATGAATGAGTGACTATATGCATTATTAATAGTTCAATAACAACATTTTTTGAACTGGGAGAAACCTTGGAGTTTTCTCCTGCTGCCGCCTCATTTTACAGATGAGAAAACTGAGGCTCAAACAAATAGCTTGTGATTGCTCTTTGGGAGTTGAATTAGAGCTGGGCTGTCACAAGCAAAATATGAAAAATCACGTAAAATTACATGGGTAGTAATTGTCAGATATTCAAGCGAAGAAATAGTAACTCTGGGATAACTCTAGGCTATGATGATCAGAGAAAGTTTTCTAGAAGAACTAGGATTTAAATTGCGTTTTGAAGGATGGGCAGAATTTGGAGAGGGAGCGAAACTTTGAGAGTATGAGTGGAATCATGTGAGCAACACATTGAGGAAGAAAGCAAAAACTGTGAAGAGTGATAAAAAATATGAAATTAGTCAGTGGTTGTTCTGATGTCTTTACAAAATGTATTCTTTTAGCCATGGTGGCGGGGGCGGGGGGTAGGTATTTGCTGGCTTTCTGATTTTAATATAACATACTATATATGTGAAATTCTAGCGACTTGCATCTAGGTCGAAAAATGAAAATCTATTTGTAAAAATCTTCTATAATAAAATTTAGAATTAGAACAAGGTTGAACACTTGTTATAATCTCGGACTTTGAAACTTGCTTGTGGTTTATTCATAAAAGTATTTCCAATTTATGAAAAACACCTGGCCTTCCACAGTTGGTAAAGGAAAAGTTTTTTTTTTTTTTTTTTTTTTTACCCATTAACTTATTTCTGTCAACTCTAGAAAATACTGAGGAGGTTATAGGTGTAAAGGTTAGTTCTCTGTTGTGTATTTCTTAGAGATAAATATGAACACTGTGTTTGTAGGTATGTGTAAAGTCACAGGGAGGGGGCTTGGGGAGATTAGTAGAAAGAAGCAACCACTCTGACAATGTAGTTTAGGATTTGTTGGACCATCCCATGCACCCAGTGTTTCCACAACATGACATCCGTAGCAAATAGATTGTGGCCTTGTTTTTCCTTCTTTCTGTGTTTGGCCTTGGTTCTAACATTCTCCTAGGAAAAACTACTATAGGTAGCCCCTACCAATCAATGTAAATTGGATCAAAGTAAATACTTATGAGACTGACTTAAGAATATTATTTTTCCTAATTATGTAATAAACTAAACTTTTACTCTAGCTAATGTTTGTATGAAGGGAAATTTGGTGTTTCCTATACTGAATCATTTTTAATTCATTTAATAACTATTTATTGAGTGATCACTATGTGTCTGGTGGTATGCTGGGTGCCAAAGATGGAATGACACAAAACAGAGGTATGGTCCTTGTTCTTAGGAAACTTGGAATTAAGGGAGAGAGAGTTCTAAGGATTAAGGAACAAACACATACATTACAAATGGTTGAAAAGTGTTTTGAGGGATTAAACAGGTGGTAGGGTAGAACATAGTTTACTATTTTGGGGAAAGTGGCCAGAGATAGTCTATCTGAAGAGGTGAGATAAAAACTGAGAACTGAGGTGAAGGGCGGAGCCGCTAATCCAAAGGACAGGGAGAAAGAGTTGGGCATGGAGCAGAACGGTATACACAGAGGTCCTGAGGAGAGAGAGCTTTGTGGTTGAAGGGACCCGGGGAAGACCAGTGTGAGGAACGTATAACCAGTGAGGGAGGAGACTGGATCTGAGAAGAATGGGGTGGTTCTGAGCAGCCAGATCATGCAGGGATATGTAGACAATGCAAAGGAATCAGAGATTATTCTTAGTATGAAAAAGAAACCATGAATGAGATTTAAGAAGGGAGTTCACAAATGGGTTCATAACTTTCAAAGATTCCAGTGACTATTGTATTGAGGATGGATTGGAAGGGAGGAAAAGAGAAGTAGGAATGTCTGTTTGTAGGCCATTTGACTGTCTAGATGAGAAATAGAGATGGATTAAGAGGGTGATAGCAGTGGAAATGGAGCAAATTGAGGAGATTTTAAAAATAGTTGGGAGGTTGAGCTGAAAGGATTTGATGAAGTGTTGGCTTTGGGATGTGAGACAAAGAGACTGATCTCAGAGAGCATATGGCTTTCTAGTTTGAGCAATAGGATGAATAAGTAGCCATTAATAGAGATGGGACCACTGTTGTGAGCAGATTTGGAGGGAGGAGTAGGTGAGTTTAATTGTGTATGCTCAATTTCAGGTGACTGGTGGTCATTCAAGTTGACAAGCTTCATAGTGTTTGGAAATCAGGGATTAGACTAGGTGGCAGTTATAGATTTGAACAATCTGAATATATAGACAGCTGAAATTATAAAATGTCTCCCTTTTTTCTTCATCATAAGGGGAAAAAAATCCAGGAACCCTGTTTGAATATGTGTGTACATATGTAAAATACATAATATAAATATATGTGTGTGCATATATGTTGTTGTTGTTAGTTGCTGTTGAGTCGGCTCTGATTTAAGGTGACCTTGTGCCCTGGTGGTGCAATGGTTAAGATCTCAGCTGCTAACCAGAAGGTCAGTAGTTCGAATCTACTAGCCGGTCCTTGGAAACTTTAAGGGGCAGTTCTATTCTTTCTTGTAGGGTCACTATGAGTCAGGATAGACTAGATGGCAACGAGTTTGGTATTTTTTAATGCATAACAGAAAGAAATGTTGCCTTGTCCTGCACAATTTTCATAACTGTTGGAATGTTTGAGTCCCTTGTGTCAATCCATCTCATTAAAGATTTCACCCTTTTTTATTGGCCCTCTACTTTGTTGTTGTTGTTAGGTGCCGTCTGGTCGGTTCCGACTCATAGTCACCCTATGTACAACAGAAGAGAACACTGCCCGCTCCTGTGCCATTCTCACAATTATTGCTATGTTTGAGCCTGTTGTTGCAGCCACTGTGTCAGTCGATCTTGTTGAAGGTCTTCTTTTTCACTGACCCTCTACCTTACCAAGCATGATGTCCTTTTCCAGGGACTGGTCTCCCTGGATAACATTTCCAAAGTATGTGAGACTAAATCTCACAATCTTCACTTCCAAGGGGCACTCTAGCTGTACTTCTTCCCAGACACATGTGTTCGTTCTTCTGGCAGTCCATGGTATAGTCAGTATTCTTTGCCAACACCAGAATTCAGAGACATCAATTCTTTTCGGTCTTCCTTATTCATTGTCCAGCTTTCACATGGTGACTGAAAATATCATGGCTTGGTTCAGGCGCACCTTAGTAATCAGAGTGACATTTTTACTTTGAAACACTTTAAAGAGGTCTTTTGTAGAAGATTTGCCCAATGCAATACGTCATTTGGTTTCTTGACTGCTGCTTCCATGGGTATTGATTGTGGATCCAAGTTAAATAAATTCCTTGACAACTTCAATATTTTCTGTTTATATTGATGTTGCTTATTAGTCCAATTGAGAGAATTTTTGTTTTCTTTATGTTGAGGTGTAATCCATAATGAAAGCTGATCTTCCTCAGTAAGTGCTTCAAGTCCTCTTTAGTTTTCAGCAAACAAGATTATGTCATCTGCTAGTGACCTGTCTTTCCTGATGCTGTGTCCAAAGTAAGAGAGTTGAAGTTTTACATGCCTTGCTTCTAGGGAGCATTCTGGTAGTATTTCTTCTAAGACTGATTTGTTCATTCTTTTGGCAGTCCATGGTATATTTAATATTCTTTGCTAACATCACAGTTTGAATGCATTAATTCCCCCTCCTTCCCTTCTTCCTTCCTTCCTTCGTTCCTTCCCTCCTTTTTTTCTTCCCTTCTTCCTTCCTTCCTCCCCCTCCCTCCCTTTCTCCTTCCCTCCCTTCCTTCCTGTGTATATTGACCTAGGGAGTAAAAAGAGTAATTGACACTATTTGGACAGGGAGGGAGAGAGGATGAAAAGAAAGGAAGGAGAGAAGTTTTACTGGCTTAAGTAAGCTGTGTTTAAAACAACTTTAAAAATTCAAATTATTTATCAATTCAGATTACTTTTCTCCTAACAAGGCTATATGTGAATGTAAAAATAAGCTAGTTAAAATATGAATAAGATTAATCCAGCTTCCAAAGTTCTTATAGCATAAGAATTTAGATTGAAAATATGCTGAACACATCTGAATTCTGTGTGTTCTCATAAGTCTTACTCCTCTCATTATTTGCTAACAATGAGCTTCACATTTTAATTTAACCCTAAGATAAAACCTCTAGAAATTCCGTTGTAAGGAAGGTGTCACAGGTTACTGGAGAAGTCATATGGAATGTATAGAACATGTGTGACCAGTTTGTATGTGAGTGGAGGCATTGGAACAGGGATGAGGTTAATACTAAAAACCTTTGGATTTAGGATTAGGCATAGCAAAGGCTACCCGCTGCCACTACTTATGAAGCGTCTGTGATAGAAACATTGTCAGACTATAAAGGCTTCCTACTGAAAAGACAAGGCCACATTAATAATAAAAATAGTTAATATACATTATTTGTATGACATGCTAGGCAGTATTGTAAGCACTTGACACATCTCATTTAATTCTCAGGATACCCAGAGTGCTATAGTTATCTCTATTTTATAAATGAAGGAATTGAGGCGAACTTAAATAATTTGCTTACTTTCACATAGCTGGTAAGTAGGTGAGCTAGGATTTGAACTCCTGTGCACATGAATACTGTAGTGCAATTGCTATTTGTTGATTGGCATGAGTGGGTATGGGACAAGAGAACCCAAGCCCAGAGGAAAGAAAGGCTGGCTGTTGCCTGGAGCAGACACCCTGCTGGCTCCCACTGGCAAAAAGGGAAAGAGAAGGAAAATCACAGCAAGTCTTTAATTCATAAAACATAATTTTCCCAACTGCAAGCTTACAGTTTCTGCACCTGGTACGCTGCTGACTCATCTCACCTGAATCATTTAGTCAGCTTCATGTGTTTGCAAGGACTGCTAATTACCTCATTGGAATAATTTGAACTATCAATAAAGAATGCAATAAATCATTAAAGATAATGGTTAATAAGGAGAAATAATTCTGACTATTCAGCTTTATTGATCCTTGATGTAAAAATATTAGTTTTATATTCTATTTTTAACCTTATAGGCAACATTAGCCATTTCTTTTGGCAGAGTGGAGCTGAGCTGGTTTTTCATTAAAAACTTGGCGTTTGTCTTATCCTCGAATGCTTACTGTGATATCTCATTCCAGAAACAGGAAAATATTGTGACTTACCGAAGAAGCACAACAAGACAAATGTTACCTTTTTAATGAAAATCATTGCAGCATAGCTTTGAAACACATGCAGTTTTAGTGCTATTATTGGAGTTCTCATCCTTTTCAATCAACCTAGGTACGCCGTACTTATCTCTGTTAATTTAGAAGATCACTCTCTTTTCCCCTTAGAATGGTAGAAAGTGTGGGATTTTATTCTTTACTGAAATTTAATGGGGATACACTATGAAAATTATCTGGTCTGTAATACAGAACAATGGAAATATTTTACATTTGAGGCAGTCACGTCAAAGCTTATGTAATATTTCAGTGTCAATGGTCATTTGATTGTTCTCAGGACAGTGCTCATTTTTCATACCTTTTAATTTTTTTTTCTATGTTTTTGCTATGACTGGACAGAGTTCTATAACAGAAATGTTTGTACTTTGTAGCCATGTTGATCTATGGTAAACCAAGATTATATTGCATATATGCATGACATCCAGGAGTTTTAATGCAAACATTTTCATATTAGCAGTAAAATAAGAACAATACATTTTGTGTGAAAACTCTAATCTGTGGAAGAGAAATTCAGAGGCATACTATAGAATTTGATTTATTTTTAGATTGGAACTAAATGAATAATTAATGCTGTTCTACAGTTATGTCAGCTAACCAATTTTTATCTATGGAAATGCTTCATTTCGTCCAATGTGATAACATTAGAAATATATATTATAAAACAAAAGAGCAAATTTTAGAATTGTATGCTGTCATTAAGCAAGTTGGCTATTTAAATCCAAATTATGAATTTAAAATTATCACCAACTGCTCTTGAATGTGGGAGAAAGAATGGCCACAGATGAAATCTCGCCTGTGCTTTATTTCTTCATCCACTAATTCTGAGAACAGGCCAGAAGCTTTTTTTTTTTTTTTTTTTTTTTGGTACCATGCCATGAGTGTACCTGATTTATTGCACCCGGCTTTCACACATATTTTTATGGCATCACTGTAACCCCAGGTAGAACTCGCCTGGCCAGAAACCACAGAATGGAAATGAAGACAGGTGAACAGATATTTCTACCTTCTCTCAAACTTGACGGGAAGTTCTTCCTTTATACAATGAACCAATCAATAAAATCCTACTCTTCTTCTTTCTGAGGGGAATACAGTGAAGTATTGAGAGCCAGGGACTTAACAGTTTTGTTCTGTCCATAGATCTTTTGGTTGCAAGTAGAATAGAAAACAGTTCAAAATTGCTCATGTAAATAGCAGGTTTAGTATACTGATGCTCCCATCATCTCATGAAATTCAAGGACAGAAAATGAAGTTCATGAGAACTGGACCTATAAAGTCTGAAATTAAGGCGATATCTCCTCTACAGAATAAGGACTCTGCACCCTCCAGGTTGGTGCCTTTCTGCTCTCACTATTTATATACCTTATGCGTGGCTTGAAACAACCACTACCCAAGATGCAACTTTATGACCTCTTAGCTCTAGCGCCCGACAAAGGCTGCCAACAGGCTTTGTATCTTGGTTGAGATTCTTGAGAGAGCACATCTGACTGGCATGGCAGAGCCCATGAATGAGAACCTGCCCTGGTCCACTCTCTTATGGCCATGGAGTTAGGTCTGGTGTGCCTATTAGTAGGATAGACGATGCTAGACGTGTTTCCTATAATCTTACACCTGGAAATATGGCATATTTAAATGATAACTAGAAATCCAAGCCAGGTTTGATTAGCAGATCTGAATACGTTCTGTGCAGAGAAGGGTATTTGAATCCATTGTAGAAGGATGAGTACAAACTGACAGGTAGGGAGAAAAGCAGCACTTCAGAATGGAAGAGTGGTATGAGCAAAGGCTAAAGATCCAAACCTGTGAGAAAGCTTTGCTGAGTGGTGACTTGAAGAGTGAAGGGAGACAAGTTCTATGTGGCAAAGTGAAAATCTGGAACAGATGCTTTGTGGAAAGCTTTGGATGGTAGACTGTGGAGTTTGTACGTTCTGTAAGTGCAGCCTTTAAAGTTTTGTTGTTACTGCTTTTGTATGTATGTGTGCGTTTTAGCGGAGAGTGACTGTTAGTCAAAAATGTGCTGTTAAATGTTTAACAAGTTGCACAAAAAACTTTCTTTGTGTACATGTATGTATATAAGTATATATATGTATATGCATATGTTTATGTCTATACACACGTATATGTCATAAAATTTACTGATACAAAGGTTGTGAGGCTCATGGTTTACAAACAATAATAAAATACCCCTTATTATAAATTTCATATAGCCAGTTGATTCTCAGAATGCTTTCTATGATTTTTGCCAAAATCTTGTATTGTAGCCAACCAGTGGTTATAGTTTCACCATGGTTTGCCAGATGGAGTTGTATTCCAGTCTGCTCTTTTCCCAATAGATTTATTGTCATTAACTATGATATGTGATCTACTGGGAAACTATTTATATACAAAGTACCTTGTTTATAATTATACAATTTATATTCTCTGCAATTTATATAATTTATAATCCTGCAATTCTGATCAGGCTGAAAACTCTTTCAGCTTCAGCAATAATTGTAAATTTATATAATATAACAACAGACAAAATTTCTTAAAATTCAGTAATCAGCTCTTGCAACCAAGAACTTGCCTCTTCCAGCAAACAACTGCTTAGTGTTTGAGAAGTGATGATGATCTCAGTTACAATGTCAATGAAAAAGAAAAATATGTTTGGGACTATTTGTAAAACAAGCAGTTGGATTTGCTTGGATATGGGAGCCAAGCAGAGTTAAGGATGATTTCAAGAATTTGTGCTTGGGTGAAGGAGGGATGAAGAGACCAAAGCAGGGAAGAAATATAAAAAATCCATTTATTCAACAAATTTTTTATGTAGGAGGAACTATTAATGAGGAAAAGCTAAACATTCTACATGCCCTACAGGATAATTTTCTAATTAATTGTTGAAGTAACCTACAGTTCAAAAATAAAAGTAAATAATTATTGATTTCTATTAAATTAAGCCTCTCTTCTCAGCTTTTAGTCATGACCCTACTTGCATATTCTTCCTGAAATGGCATCCTCACTAGACTCTCAGCCCCTCTGAGGCAAGATTCGTTCTGCTTTCATCCTGTATTCCCAGCATCTAGTCAAGTGTTTGGCTCATATCGTTCAATTAATGTGGGTTGAGTCAAGGAATGCAGAATCTATAATTGTATCCATAAATGGAAAAGGCTGGTCAGTGATGAAAAAGGGAAGGCTGGTTGACTTCTGTCCCTAGCCAGGCGTAGAGAATGTGTTGAGCAGCGTCAAATCCAGGGAGGCTATTTTTTATTCTTCTCAAATTTCAGGAAAGTCTGTCAGTTTATAAGGAAGAGTCAATAACAAAAGTATGTGACTTCATCGTGACATTTCACTATCTCCAGGGTGAAAACTAAAGCAGTCTTTGGATACAGAGACACCCTTCAATTCCAAACTCTGGAACTAAGGATAAGGTTTAACAGGCTTGTGTTGGATATTGATGCATCTATAAATATTTAGCAAAACTAGGCAAAATAATTCCTTCTGTAGCATACAATGTGCATACTGTATGCTTCCTTCCTAAAGATTTTCCTTTTTTTTTTTTTTTTTTTTTAGCAATTTGGAATAAAAGCTTTGGGATATGTTTTGATTCTTTGTTTTATTAATAAACATAGTAAGAATAAGGGCAAAGAAAAGATTATAAACAAAAAGTGATTTGTATACTCAAGCTAGAGCAGTGGCATTTACAGAATTTTATAAGAAATGTAAGGAATGGTATTTTGTCTGAGGAATAACAGGATGCCTTCTGCTTGCGAATTAAGTGTGTTCCCAAGATTAATTTGTAGACAATTGTTTGCAATATGGCACAGTTTTTCATAGAAGCAATATTAAATTTAGTTCTTAGCTATCCCTTACTCCCCCATGTTAGCCTATGCAATCTGATTTAGCTCAGTGTCTGAAGTCTGCAAAAGCACTCAGAATATTGTAGACCAAAGGCTGGCAAACTATAGCCTGTAGGCCAAATCTAGCCTACCTCCTGGTTTTGAAAATAAAGCTTTATTTGAACATAGCCATGGGTATTCATGAACGTATTGTCTGTGGCTAATTTGGACCATGCTGGTAGAATTGAGTGGTTGCAACACTGCCTTTTGGCCCACAAAGTCAGACTTTTCAGAAAAATGTTTGCCTACTGTGAATCTTTCTTAATCACTGCAAGGAGTGGCTTGTGGAGAAATTCAGGGTTTTGACTTGGGAGATCAGGAATGCATCGTCCCTGCCAGTGTGGGATGTTGGCTTATTATGGATCTTATCTTATATTTTCCGCCCCACCAGACAGTGGTAACTGGCACAACCTCATGTGGTAGAAATTGATTGTTAAATTCTGAGGAGGGTACTCTAGTTGGAGACATGAAAGGGTGGGGCTGGGTTATTTCTTCTTTTGTTTCAAGCCGTTTGGAGAAGTGAGGACATGTGACAGTCTTTGGGAACACTGCTCACCTACCAGGTGAATCCCCTCTCATCCTTCTTTCCCTTTCACTACCACTGCTCCCACTACTAGCCTGTCTGCATCTCAGACCCTGCTCAGGACTGGTCTTAGGGTGAAGTAACCAGCGGACATTAAGTTGAAAGTGAAAACGTTTGGCTGGAGCCAAGAGGAAGAAATGAGAGATAAAGGGAAATGTAGGCAGCTATGAGGAAGAAAGGAGGAACTGGGTGGTGTAAATGGTTAACATACTTGGCTGTGAACCAAGAGATTGAAGGTTTGAGTCCACCCAGAGGTGCCTCTTAAGAAAGGCATGGTGATCTACTTTCAGAATATCAGCCATTGAAGACTTTATGGAGTACAAGTTCTACTCTGACACACATGGAGTCACCGTGAGTCAGAGTTGACTAGAAAACAATTGGTTGGTTGGTTGGTTGGTTGGTGAGGCAGAAAAGGGGATTCCTGAGCCACTAGGGTACCTCAAGTAGTTTATTAGCTATGAGAGTTGAACATAAACTCATTATTGTCTATCCTATATTCTTTTTTCCTAAGCTGTTCTGTATCATACTCTATTATTATGTGTTGTATTACTGTATGGTCACTCGATATCACATTTAATGCTTACCTTGGGCCAGGTAGGGCGCTTGGCATTCTCCATGCACAGCACTCTCAGGATTTTCCTTTTCTCTCTCTGGCAGCTCCTCCTCCTTTTTAGATGTAATATCTTTTACCCCATCTTTAAATGACTGAATTACTCTAGGCTTAGTTGTGAGTGTTCTTACCTCTTATTCTATATTATCTTCCTGAACAGTCTCATCTACTCTCATGGCTTCCATTGGCTTCTATAAACTGATAAGCTTCATATTTATAACTCATTTGTGGACTTACCTTCTGAGCTTCAGATCTATGTATCCAACTGCCTACTTGAAAACATTTTCACTTGGCTCTTTCTTCAGTATTCAAATTTAAGGTGACCAAAAATAAGCTCACGGTCTTTTTTCTTTTATTCCTCTATTATAGCCTGTTATCAGTGAATGTATCCACCATCCATGCATTTTCTCAGTCCAGGAATTTTTTTGTTAAACGTTTCCCATTGCTTTTCCTTATCCTCTGTATCCATTCATCAAGTCAAGTAGATTTTCTCTCTAAATATCATTGCAAATCCATCTATTTCTTTCTATTCCTACTGCCACCATCCTATTCAAAGCAGCAGAATCCTTCCCCAAGACTATGAAACAGCTGTAACCATGTTGCTCTCCTGCTTGCAATTTTTCAGTGACCTCCTTTTGCTTTTTAGAAAAAAAATCCAAATAGTCAATGCTATCTGCAAGGCCTTATATGATCCTTATATAACTCCTCCCCCATCACATTTTTCACGTTCTCCCGTGTGCCATTCTTCTTCCTGTATCTGAACATGTTGTTCCTTATGCCAAGAAGACTCTTGCTTTCTCATCCTTTGCCTAGACAATCCCTGGACATCTTTTTTGTCACAGCTCAAGTTATATCCTTAATGTGAATCTTTCAAGAATGATCAGACTAGGTGAGGTGTCTGAATTTCCCATTTGCATCTGTGATCACAGTCGTAATTATGTTAATTAGCATGTAATTGTGTAAAATCTGCCAGCCTCACTAGAACACAATCACTAGGAGGACAGGGAATATATACTCCTGTTTAGGGCTGTATTTCCATCTCCTAGTACAATAACTATAAATAGTGAAAGAACTAATCTGTTGACTGATGGTATGTGTTCATTTTACCCAAACAACATTGTGATATATTTATTATGGTCAGCATTTAGAAGATGAGTTTCTTTATCAAAAAGATTAAATAACCTCCTCAAGGTTATAAGGTAACTAAGCAGAACTAAGTTTCAAATCCAGGCTATCAGACACACAAACTGTGGATTACAATATGCTGCAGAAGAGGTTTAGGGTTTATTTGCCATCCTCCCTGTTCCCCATTACCATGTATAATGGAAAGTTGATGAGGTCCAGCTACTGAATCCTAGGTAAAGGGAAAGCAAATCAATATGCAGCAGTGTTTTTAATGTTAAGGGTCAAATTGAAAAAAAAAAAAATTGTGTACCTTGTTGCCCTTACATAGATAATAACTTTATTGGTACCCTTTTGTTTTAAGAACATTTACTTGGAGTATTACTATTTTTAATGCACTCACATATAAAATGAAGAAATGGCCCAATAATGAATACTTGATCTCAAAATCATGAAATCAATTTTAATATGCTTAGAAGATTTAATATTTTCTTAGTTCAGCAAGATTGATGAAGTCCTGTTAATGAATGTATTGATGAGATCGAGGGAAAAGAGGCTCAGTGGTCTTTTGTCACCAGTGAGATGAACCCTACAAGACAAAGTACGTAAACAAGAAGGCATTATAGCAACTGTATAAGTGTAAAAAGTTCATTTTAACATTATTTTATAAAAGAAAAATTATAAATGTGCATTTTTATATAAATAACAGAATAAAGTTTTTTTAGAAAGTTTATTTAAAATTAATCCATTTATTTTTAAGTCCCTTAAATTAATAATCTATGAAATCAGTTAATTTTTTTCTGGAAAAGAGATTATAGATTAAAAAAGAACTCCTTTTCCTGATATACCAATAGAGTATTTTATTTTGTATCATATTTCTTTAAGAAATTAGTGTAATAAAATTCCTTTTGAACCAAGGAAATACTAAGAAATGTGAAAAGTAGCTGTTGTTGGAGATTTTCTTTGTAAAACACTCAATTGAGAAGCAATTTTGAGTACAGTTTTAACAGTTTCAGAAGACTTTTTCTATCTAAAAATCTACCTATCAAGCTGTATTCCCATGTTAACTAGACTGAAGACAGATACTAATTGTACCTCCGATTTGTAATGCATCAGTTTAGCACTATTGATCTGCTAAAAAATGAAAGTAAACTAAGCAAGAGCCTGTCTCAATACTAAAGGAATGATATATTGATTCTATCTGACAATGCTTTGTCTGCAGATCAATGTGTATGTGCACATAGACCAGTTAAAAATGAAACGGGATAGGTAAAGGTCATGAAAGAAACAGGGTATCCAAGAATATTGGAGACCGTGAAATGAACATATCTTAAATTTCATCTGGTGTTTATAAAGGAATTCAGTACATTTACTGTGCAAAACAATTCACAATATGAATATTTAATGATTAAAATATCATACCAGGATTGTAGGAGCCAGTTTTAAAGAAATTAAGACTCACTTTTTAATCAAGAATGACTTTGTAGTGATTTTGTGAAATAAAGACATTATATGAACTCAGTCTTGCTTTATTTCACCATATGTGAAATCTTTTTTTGTTAAATAACCTGTTTCTATTCCCTGTATCGAACACGTGTCGCATTCAAATGTCCTTAAGTCCGTAATTCTTTGACACCTCCCTGTAGGCCTTATTTTAGTGATTCTAATGTTTGACCTGTATAATCCTTTGGCAACAGAAAGGCTGGTTCACCTTTTAGTCTTCTTCAGTTTTTTTTTTTTTTTTTAAATTAGAATAAACATATATTATTTCAACCTGACAACAGAACTCAACGAGGAACATATGACGGCCTATGATTCAGTGCATCTGTGTGTCTCTGGAAGTCTTGGTACCACCAGGTTGACCCTTTCCTAAGTGGAACCATTTCTTTAGTTCACAGTTTGATTAGCTCTTTACAGACCTTTACCTTTTGAATCTTGACTCATTTTCTTTTTTAAAATCTATTTTCTTTATTACTTTGAGCATGATGCATGTATTATGGCTTTGGATTTAATTCTCCAATTAATGTTTTTCCTACATCTATGCTTGGTCTTAAAGAGTTGCTTCTTAGGTTCTCTAATACAAGTTTTATATTACCTTAGATTTCCTTCCTTCCTGATTAAAAAAAATGAATGTATTATGCTGGATTGGAGAGCTTGAGAGATAGAAGAAATATATTCTAGCATAATCACAAAGTAGTAATTCATCAGATTGCCAAATTTTCCGCTTGTGGAATAAAATTTATTATGCTATAGTGAAATAAATAAGGGAGCCCTGGTGCTCAGTGGAGCTCTGGTGGTGCAGTGGATAAGAGCTCAGCTGCTAACCAGAAGGTCAGCAGTTGGAATCTACCAGCCGCTCCTTGGAAACCCTGTGAGGCAGTTCTACTCTGTCCTGTAGGGTAGCTATGAGTCAGAATCGACTCCACAGCAGTGGGTTTGGTTTTGGTTTTTTGGATTAATGGAATATATGCACGCGCAAGAAATTTCCTTTGCATAGTTTTAACCACTGTATTGTAGAACGAGAAAAGACTAATTGTGACATTCTAGCAATGGAAAGAATTGCCTATCACAAACTTTTTTTTTCCCCTTCCACTCTACAGTTTTTTTCACCTGTGGGACTTGTTACATTTTAAGAGCAATACTGAGTGTGAGCCTTATCAGTGTTGCTGTTTTAAGAATAAAAACGCTCTTTTTTTAATGAATTATTCAAGTTAGCATGTCTTTGGGGACTTTTGAGGTTTCTAATGTGGTCAGATGTGACCTTCCAAAATGATATAAAAGGAATGTAGAAATTAATTTATGTGTAGATCAACTGGATTTCAGAATAAAATAATGTATAAAATTAAAACCTTATCTCCAAAAAGGAATATGCAGTTTGGAGTTTCCTTAGTTACATGTTATTTTTGTTTTTAAAATTATTTGAATGTGTATTTTGATTCAAAACCGAAGGAATAAGGAAAGAGTATCGTGACCTATATCCGGAAGAAAGGTCTGTCAACATTTCTAAAGTTCAGTAGCTATGCAGTAAAGCATAATGCATATTCAACCTTTGTTTATGCAACTTATTTTAGCATTAAGGAGTGAGAGTCTTTTATAATAGCACTTTTTGAGCAATCACATATGTATGATTTTCTGCTTTTGCATGCATTGTGACTAAGGCCTAAAGAAATATTAATATATGGCAATCGCAATTCATGCAAGGAAATGCTTTTCTGAATACCTTGCATAATCCAAATCTTCTGTCATTCACAATTCCTGACAACGGATAACAGACTTGTTTATAACCGCTAAAGTAGTGCCGCTTTGTGGCAATAAGCTAAACTCAACCCACCGTACACTTGGTCTGCCAGCTTTGAAATTATCTGAATATTTATAAATTACTAATTTTTCAAATGTATAATTTCTAAAATTTTATTAGTAATGGGAGATTTATTATTTTTTATTTGATGCCACTTTAAATACCCTCAAAATGTTACATTTCCTTTCATCTTACAAATCTTATACTTTAAAACTTAGGTTATAATGTGACTAATGTCTCTAGGTGGCACAAATGGTTTGCACTCAGCTGCTAACCTAAAGGTTGGCTGTTCAAACCCACCCAGCGGCACCACAGAAGAAAAGCCTGGTGATCTGCTTCCATTAAGATTACAGCCAAGAAAACTCCGTAACACATGAGGCCGCCATGAGTTGGAACTGACTCGACAGCAGCTAACAACAATGACAACATAATGTGACTACACACTGCTGTCGAGCCAATTCTGACTCATAGCAACACTATAGGGCAAAGTAGAACTGGCCTATAGGGTTTCCAAGAGTGGAAATCTTAGCAGAAGACTGCCACATCTTTCTAGTGGGTTCTGACAGCTACCTACTGGTTAGCAGCTGAGCGCTTTAACCACTGTGCCATCAGGGCTCCTTATAATGTGACTAGGGTCCTGTATTTATGGTCTTAAATAGTATTCAAGGGGAAAATATATAATATTAATAATTTACTTCTATAAGTTTTCAAAAGAAATACATAGCTCTACAGGGTCGCTGTGAGTCGGAATCGACTCGACGGCAATGAGTTTGGTTTTTTGTTTTTTTTTTTTGGTAAGGACTTCCTATTAAAGCAGCTAATGTTAGTTTGTTTCTTTATTTCTTATACTTATGTAACAAGTTTTTGCACAGAACTTGGACATGTCTAAGTTTTCTAAATGAAATGGAACTCCATGGTTAGTTATGTCATCCGTCATAACCTTACAGGTAATTTAGAGAATTTGACATTGTTTGCACAATCCAGCATAGAAAATAGCTGCATTTTCTGATTTGGTGATTACTTACGTGCTAAAATCTCTCCCAGAAAATCAAAGAAAACCTACTTTGAAAATGTCTACAGCCAACTATGGCAGCTTTTGGCAACATGCTGTGTGCTCTGGCCAGTCTATTTCTTGATCTTTATATTTGGATGCTAGAACTTGTATCAGTTTGCAGCCTGGACACTACAGTATGCAAAGTTAGGATGATAAATAAAAGGCAGTTGTATGGAAATGAGAATCTACATCTTACAACAACTTAAACTTTCTCAAAATTTAAGTTACCTCGCATATGATGTATAGGAGATTTGCAATTAGAATACCTCCTCGCCTTTGGTATATACTCAGTTTCAGATACACACTTTTCAACCTACACAGCCTTGAGTAGTCTGGAAAATGCAAAGTCTCTCTGTCTCTCCCTCCTCTCTTTCTCTTTGTCTCCATATGTACATATATTGCTGTATACAGACACACACACAACCACGCATACATACACAAATATAATGGTTTTGGCCTCTGAAGGGACTGAGGAAATGACAACAGCTACAACAAGAAGAAATCCAAGCAGGACTAGCAGTTGTCCACACCACTGCCCACCTACCACGTTCTGTTTTCTAAACACCCCAGAGCTAAGACTGAGTTTTATCAGGTATTAAATCTCTGTGTGTGTGTGGATGGATGGACGGACGGATGGACGGACGGATGGATGGATGGATGGACGATGGACGGATGGACGGACTGATGGATGAATGGAAGGATGGACAGACAGAGAGATAAAGAAAGACAGAGAGAGAGAGCACGCACCAGAGAGCAGCCTTGCATTTGCTTATGTTTGAAAGGAGTGTATGCCAAAGAGGGAAAGGATGTAGTATATATGATATCATGTATGTTAAATGCAATACATTGTATTAATATTAATGGATATGTGTATGTTAAATAAATCTAAGATACTATATACATACTTATGTAACCATCTTAATTGCAACCATTTAAGAATGAAAACACCATTCTTAGCTCATCAGCCCTACAAAACAGGCAATGGGCTGAACTGATCCATGGCCTATTGTTTGCAGCCCCCTGTGTTAACCTATAAATTTTTTAGTACGTGAAAAAGGAGAGGTGTTCATTTTGTGGAGGATGGGTTACCATAAAATTATCATAGGAAACCCAATAACTCCTATTGACTTTGTAAGGAAAAATGAAATAATTATTCAAAGTAGTTTTACTAGGGAGATTAAATCTGTACTATTCTGTATTTTCAAAGTCATTTAAAATAAAAGAAACTGCACTAGTTCAAGGGAAAGACTACATCATAACCAATATAATTGCATAGGGCTAAAAAATGCAAAACACTGAAGAACATTATATATATATATATTAAATTCTTACAATTACCATGAGCTTTGGCAGCTAATTTTCTAAGTGTTAATTAAATAGAATAGAACCTTCTATTTACCATTATCCATTAGCCGTTAAATTAATAGCAAAAAATGAATAATATCTTGTAAGTCATTAAGAAGCAATTAACATCTTAAAATTTCAAGATTCTGAACTCGTTACTGTTGAAATAGCACTCTATCTGCTTTGCTCAGGATTCGAACATGATGATCAAGGAAATATATTAAAATATGAGGAATATGTCATTTGTAAAATGAAATAATCTGATGATTTTCCATTGCATTTAATCTGTATTTATCAAGCAGCATAGCTTTGTGAACTCTTACCATATTAACTAGTAATTTTGATATTCAAATTAGCTTTGGAAAAGGCTGCCCTTTTCCCTTCTTCAGTGCTCTGGCATGTGCTGAAATAAATCCTTATAGGGTTCAGGGAAGAATAGAGCAAAACTCACAGAAAGACTACCTTATTAAGCATGAGGGTGCCTTGCATTAATGCAATTCATGAGAAGACAGTAGCTTTACCATCCACATTCAGGAGTACAAGGCTCCTTCTAAGACAAGGGTAGGCATGGATGTCAATCACCTCTGAAAATCCTATCGTCTTCAATATTTTCTACACCTTTCGTTTCTTCTTCTACATTCCCTTTTTTATTTTCTTTCCTCTCCTACGTTCCTCTCCTCTCTTCTCCCTTTTCCTGCATATTTTTAACTGAACATTTCACCTTTCAACTTGATTTTTGGTCTTTTCTAAACACGCTCATACATATCCCACTTAGTCCTTTAAATGTCTTCTAACACACTTTGTCTGATAGTGATGCAGATCATCAAGGTTATGTTTATGAATGAATGGTTTAGCAAAAGGGTGTGAAAATGGTAATGAATTTTATATTATTTTTTAAATTATAAAATACAGGTAGTCCCCGACTTAGGACATATTTGTGTTACAGCTAACTACACTTATGACCATGTGTTTTTGTTTTTTTAATATATCTTACTGTTAATAATATGTACTACATACATTGTTACAGTGCATAATTTGCTGATATTATCATTCTCAGATGTTCACTCGCTGATGTTCAATTTTATAATCTACTGTTCAAAACACTGCCGTATAGATTTAGTTTTCTAAACTAAATCAGGGGCTTCAGTTTCTTGAAAACATGGACCCAAATGCTGAGTGCTTTGCTAAAGTTGATGGGGCTATTTGGGAAGCAGTGGGATGTTACAGTGAAATATATGAAGAAAAAAATAGAAGGACCATACAGACAATTCTCACTAATTTTCTGACTAAAAGCCATGCCCATTCCCAGAGATAATCCAGATGATCCAGAACCTTCTACAAGTGGAGTTATTACTGAAACTGACAAAATACAAACGTCATCCAACTCTTCTTCAACGTCAATTTTTATGATTTGTGTATTTTTTATATATGTATTAAAATATATCTGTAAGTTTATATGTAATGTTTCCAACCCACAAAGACAAATCAAGATCAGATTTATAAAGATAATGATAATAAAAGGCAATAATAATGAAAACTTAAAAAAAAAGAGATATTCAATTACATCAGAACTTAACTTATGACTGAGTCGTCAGAACGGAACTCTGTCATAAGTTGGGTACTACCTATAGTTAGAAATAATTATTACATATGGGTTCCATGTGAGAAAGGAAAAAGATAAATGTAGCTATAATTGAGTTGTTTTCATTTATGACAGCTTACTATGTGTTTATAGTGACAATGAAAAGTTTGCTGTTCTCGTTGTGTATGTAACCTGACCCTACGAACACCAGTGAATTTCCATTAGTCCTTAAATTAGCCCAAGCCAGATTTGGCCTGCCCCACATGCGCAGAGGGGCCAGCTGTGATCATAATTGACCTCAACAGAGGACACAGCAACAGCAGGAATGAATCAGAAGAAAAATCATCACCCAGACCTTATTCCAAAGAGAGAGATCCGACAAGAACCATGTCACCTCCTGTATCCTGGCCACCTTCTAGAATTTTCCCTCCCCCGTACGCCTGCATGGCCACCATTTTGCCAAATCACGTATAAGCCCTGCTTCCAGTAGCTCGGAGAGTCAGATCTGAGGAACTTCCTCCCGGCTCCTTGCTCTGCACATTGCAATAAAGTTACTTTCTCAGAGACCGGTGTCCAGATAATTGGCAAGTCTGAGTGTGTCAGACGAGGACCCACCTTTCCAGGTTCGGTAACATACAGAGTAGAACTGCTCCATAGGGTTTTCAAAGCTGTGACTTTTCAGAAGCAGATCGCCAGCCCTGTCTCCCAGGGTGCCTCTGGGTGGCTTTTAAAACTGCCAAAAATTCAGTTAGTAGTAGAGCTCTTAACTGTTTGCACCACGCAGGCACTCCTGACAATGTAAGGCAATGGACTTAGCAATGGTCATTTTATGGGACTTTTATTTTATGGATAATGAAAGGTAGTTCCATAAAATGACTATTGCTAAGTCAATTTCCTTTATTGTGACACTCTTTAACCTGTCTTTATATATGATACATTTTTTACATAACTTTGGTCAATAAAAACCCTTAAGTTTCATATTGATGACTATAATATATTTATTGCATCTAGAACTTTGGTCTCTGTAATTACTTTCATATGCCATCTATCTCTTTCTATTGTATTGAGTGGCAGAATGCATTGATGACTTAAGAGTCTTTTGATCTAAATAAAAGTTCAATTGTCAACAGTGCCTATTGGCTATTTTTCAAATAAATGTAGCCTTTTGCATTTATAGTAAATAAAGTTTTATTTTTATAATGAGCTATACATGTAGTTCCATAATTATAAAGTCTACTGATTAAATATCTCAGCCAATATATATGGATTTTGACATGATAAAGTGGAAGATTTTCTTATCCTATTAGAAGCAATGTGAAGCTATGTTTATAGTAAAGTAAGCATATGTTATATCATTCCCTGTGTTCTTACTTTGGATAAAATGTCTTAAAATAAAACAAACAAACCAAAAAAAAAAAAAAAAAAAAAACAAATCCGGTGCCATCGAGTAGATTGTGACTCTTAGCAACTATAGGACAGAGTAGAACTGCCCTATAGTGTTTCCAAGGAGCAGCTGGTAGTTTCCAACTGCAGACCTTTTGGTTAGCAGCCGAACTCTTAAACTACTGAGCCAACAGGGCTCCAAAATGTCTTAAAATTTCCCCAATTCTCATGATATATTTGAAATCCCAATTATATTTGTCTTTGTCTCTCTTGTGATTCTTATTTGGAAAGAAGGAAAGACTCAACCTATTATATAGTCTTTGATATTGATTAATTTCTGCTAGGTCCCTTTTCTATTCCCACTATTGTGACTGACCCGGTTCTGGAAGTTCCCAGTCAAGAAATATTTGATGATGGTGAAGGAAGAGATTCGCTTGTTGAGCGCTTAGCCCCAGAAAATGTCCAAAGTCTCTGCTTTCTTCTCTTGACTCTCCAGTTGATCTTTTCCTGTTTCTTACCCCAAATCTTTTTAGAAGTCCCCAATTCTGTACAGTTCTTCCTGGAAAAGTTTACATCCTGAGTCTGGATAAACAACCTCCAAGGGAGAAGTGAGATACCTGCCTCCTTTCTTTCTTCCAGGGTATTGTTCTACATATCTATTATGGATTGAATTGTGTCCCCCAAAATATGTATTGGAATATTAACCCCTATACCTTTGTATATAATCCCATTTAGGAATAGAGTTTTTCTTTGTTATGTTAATGAGGCCATGTCAGTGTTGCGTGTGTTTTATTAAACCAATCACCTTTGAGATATAAAAGAGCAGATTGGGCACAAAGCAAGCAAGCTGACATGGGGGAAAAGATGTATGTGATGGATAGATCTCCAAGGAACTCCAAGAATGCTAGGTATTTTCTCCATAGCGAACAAAGACTTCCCCTGGAGCTGTCTCCCTGAATTCGGACTTCTGGCTTCTTAGCCTGTGAGAAAATAAATTTCTGTTAGTTAAAGCCACCCACTTGTGTTATAGCAGCACTAGATAACGAAGCTGATATCATTCTCTCCCTGGGAACATGTCTTCTTTGATTTTGGAGCTTGATCGCATGTTCTTAGTTGCCTTCATTGTCCAGCTGGTTTTATAATATAGCAGCTCCATTTCATCTTGCTCTGATTTGAACATTGTATTCTTTAATTTTATTTGAGAAACATGTTTTCAAGTCTGTTGTGCAAGACACATAATATTTTCAAGAATGATAGAGATGTGTATGTGATGATGTTGTGCCAGGGTGGATTGAGATATGATTGTTCCATTTAAAATGTGAGTGTGTATTTTTTTAAAAAGTATTTAATATGCATAAGGCAATACCTAGAAAAAATAGGATAATAATTATGTGAAAATACCAACACCTTTTACTTAATGTTGCTGTAAAATAATACTTTAAAAGCATTTTGAAGGAAATAGAAGTAGGAGATATTAAGAAAATATATATCTTTATGTTGACATTCAAATAAGAGGAGACATTCTTTATAAAAATGAGTTATACTACATAAGACATCAGTATTCAGAGAACATCTCTGTGAGACAGACCTTTGGGATCAAACTGAAGAAAAATGATCACGCAGAGTAAAAGTTACAAGATAAATGTCTTTGGTCAGGATTTTCAAAGTGACTTTTTTGCCTCTCATAGAAAACAAACTGCTAGTTTCTGAACTTTAAAAATCAATTTTGGTGAACCAGTTTAAATGTTCTGGAAGAATACTACTTTAAGCCATTCTTCTGTTCAACAAATCAAATCAAACGCAAGGGTAGAATGATCATTTTTGCAAATGTTTATCAATATATTGTCTATGGGGGATTGAACCTTTAAAACATTTTAAATTTAAAACTTTTTTTTTTAGATTTAGACAAAACATGTTATTTTCAAGGTTACTTAAACTATAAGAATCATATAAAATTTATACTCGTGAGCTGTCGTATGCTGAAATTTCCAGTTCAAAAATAGAGTATGGCGATTGTGCAAGGCCATCCCATCATCTAGGAGATAATACTGTAACTTTCAAACTATTTTTTTTAACTAGTGGAAAACTGCTTTCAATGGCAGAATGCCAACCTAATAAAACAATAAATAAAGAGCTATCATGAATATCAATGACTGTTGAGAAGCATCCAAAATTTATGTTTATTAATGTAGTCTGTAGTTCAATGGCTCTAATCCAAAACCAATTGTGGGGCTGGTGTAGGACTGGGCAGTATTTTGTTCTGTTTTGCATAGGGTCACTATGAGTTGTTGGCCAACTCTATGTCAGGCAACCAACAACGAAGTGCCATAGTTCAGTGTTGTGCTCATGTGCCATGGTATAGCATGTGTTGTTGGCCAAATGACTATAGTGTTGTACTGTTGCTTACCCTGTGCAGTAGATGCCTCTAAGCATCAGCTGGCCCTGTTACAGTGCTTTTTGTGTATCATTCTCGTTTGTGCCACATTGAAACAAGCTTTAAATACAAAAATCATAAATTCCATTGCTAAAGTACAACCTTCTGATCCAAGATCCCTTGTATTGTCATATGTGTGAAGGCCCCATGCAAAGTATGTGAAGTGATTTTGCAAACATTATAGTGCTATGGAAATATTAGTCTGACAAAGCAAAACTTTGCACTTTAATTTTTTATTCATTTCTCAGGAAGAGTTAGAATCTAAGGTCTTCTGAAACCAAATTAAACTAGCAGCACATATGGTGGTTCTCACATTGTATATTTAGAATATAATATATCTGAATGCATATAATTTTTGTTAACATTTAAAAGAGCTTAACATAGATTCAGAAAGAAATTCAAATCTTGTCGGAACACGTATACAATTTTTTGGATTGCTAGGACTTGATTGGATATAATTAGAAGAAAAATAAGTGTAAAATCAGAGTTCCTACTTTTGCTTATAATACTTGGCTGCTAACCAAAAGGCTGGCAGTTCTAATTCACCAGCTGCTCCTTGGAAATCCTATGGGGTGGTTCTACTCTGTCCTGCAGGATCGCTATGAGTCAGAATCAACTCGACGGCAGTGGGTTTGGTTTAGTTTTCTAAATAGTTTATAGAACCATGTCTTATACTTTACGATCAGTAATCTCCAGTGCAATCTTGTGAAATATATAGAATGGTGGTGATTATTATTATTCTCATTTTTTTGCAAAAGAGAAAACAGACTCAGAAGAAAAATAAATTCGGCTTGACATGGAATTTTTCTCCTTTGAAACTTGAGATATTCAAGAACTCTTTATATTAGATCTTAGATGAATGTCGCAACATCATTTAAATGTATTGGGTGATAAAAATAGTCTGTCTCTTATTTTTGAATCAAAGCAGGGTAGTTTTATTCAATTCTGTAACTATTAAGGTATTGTCAATACCATGAAGTTAACACCTCAGAAAAATACTGGAAGATAAACGTGTATGCGTTTGAAGTTCCTTGTTTTAGAGACAGGATACTTCTACTAAAACGCAGTTTTAGAATATAGTAGAGCAATCTGAGGAAAAAACACACCCATGATTGTCTTCTTTTTCCTCCGGAACGTTTTTTACTATGTTCTTATCAGTCATTACTGTAAGTGATTTGTAATGTAACACCTTAATCATTTCTCATAGTAATCAAAAGAATTTAGATTCTTTGACTTCGTTTGGTGAGTTGTTCCTTCTTTTCCCCATGTGGATTGTAGCTCTGTACTGGTAGGCAGACAAGGCATTAACAAGGCCAGCTTGCACTAAGGGAGGAATGAAGTCAATGCCTTAAGTTACCTAGTATAAAAGCCCTCTCTCATACCCAATTTTACTTATTTTTAAATTCCTGTGTCTGTGTTACCAACTTCACAGTCTTCTAAAATAATCTGTGTATAGCCTAGCCAGACTGCATCTTTACAGGTAGATAATGTCCCTACTTTTTCCTCCTTCTTTTCTTCCTCTGATTACCTCTGTATTTCTTTCTTATTTATCATTGCCTATGCCTTCATCTTTGTTTTTAGATCTTTTCTCCTCTTTAATCAAAATCTCCCTCTAAAAATGCACATAAAATAAATTCAAGAATACTTCTGAGTAGAATTTTAATATTAAGATCTTCTTTTGTGCACATGTATCTAAAAATTAGTTTAAGTTCATGTTTTATTAGAAAAACTAACCTCAGTTAATACAGAGAATGAGGTTTTAAGAAAATTTCTACTTTTTATGATGCTTGGTAGAGGTGAGCATATAATTAGGCACTTACTCTGATTAGCTTGATATGCATATGTAAAACTTTCATATTTCAATGGACGTCCTGTAGACATTAACTTATTTTTCCATGTAAACATCCTCAATAATGCTATTTAATGTAATATTATACTACTTTCTGCATGTTGAGTTTATTAGTCTGCCCCTTGAAAGAGCAATCACATTTTATTATGTCAGTTAATTGAAAGTAACATTTGCTACCCTAGGAAGTTTTAAAGAGGGAAAAAGGAGGTTCAAATGTGCATTGGAATTCTTGATTTAGCAGCATTGACTTTTTCACAGAGAATGATTGCTTCTCGTATAGTCAAGTCTCTGAGTTTAACAAATATAAAAGCCTGCCTGGGAAAAGGGTGGCAATTACTAAAAAGAGCACATCTGTTCATCTTGGGCTTTGGGGATTAGAGAAGACCTTTATTGAAGGAAATAACATAGAGGGGAAGTGCATGGATCTTCTCTGTGATTAGTTAGTATCACCAGTTAGTGGTTACTGGCAGACTTGCAGAATTGTGACTTATGTTTAGAATGACAGGAGGCATCCTGAGTCAGGATGGGGCACATGTCTGCAGTGTAGTGCTTCCCAGGTCCAAAACCCAGTTTGGTTTGGTATTCTCAGTCTTTAAATGGCACAGTACCCTTTCTGGGCCCATAAAAATCATTACGTGATTGATGTACCACACCAGCTTGGTGACATCAACTGCAGTATGGCTAACCGTCACTTTTTGCTTCTTCCTTACACACAGCCTTTTAAGGACTTGAATCATTCTGTGTCTTGGGAGGATGACTGCCGGGAGATCAAAAAGGTGGTCCCTGCCTTCCTGCATCATAAGCCACTCTTAACTGTACTAATTGTGGAAAGATACATTTTTAAATGTTTTACATATTTTTTTAAAACCTTAAGGGGAAATATGCTTTCAAAATTAAGACTATTTCAGGATCACTTACAACCAATAGAACAAGTGTAACATTCAGTAATTGTCACGTATCTCGAACTCGATTGAATGTAAGTTAAAAACACAATGTTTATTTGGTATAAAATGAGCATGTAATTCCCTACAAAAGATTCTGCTTGCCCCAATGATTATATATAATTTTGTTTGTATTCCCATCCTTAAATATCCATACAAAAATGGTTGTATATGCTACCTAAAAGTAACATTTGACCAAAACTCTTAAAAGGAAAAGATGATTCTCGAAATTGTAAATGATTTTGTAAAACAAGGTTGAAGATTTCATAATTTTGTCCACAAAATCTCTGAGTAAATTAACTATGTAATTTTAAATGTATATACACTGAAGTTGGTAACTCTGGAAGTTAGAATCCCCATGATGGTTTCTAAAAAACATAGTAAGATATAAAGCTTTGCTTTTGTTTAATTAATTGTACTAGAATTTAAAGGCAACAGTTGATTTTCAGTAATGTAGAAGCATGGTTTTGCTAATTTTAATCTAGCAAGAATAGCTTTTATTTGAAATAAAAACCGAGGAATACCATTTTGAAACTACATCTAATATACCGCATAGGTGAAATAATTACTGAGGATGACATGCAGTAATTGGGTCTGTAACTCCAATTACCCTGAGGCATTGACTCATTTAGAGTCATGCCTTTATTCATCAGGTTTGTGAGATAAGCTTTTCTGTAGAAATAAATCCAGAGTATCTTCCCTTGAATTCAAGGATTCCACAACTCTTGTCTCAAGAGAACTAGCAAAATATCATTGAATTATTTGCTAATTGTGAGCAAAATTTGTATTGATTTTTTTTTTCTGTCCTCTAGCTGATGTTAATAGCATCATACTTCAGGTCACTAAATACTTTCCAGAACCACCTACTTGTCAAAGAAACACTAAGACAAAATTGTGGACATCAAAGCCATATACATGCACACGCGCGCACACACGTGCGTACAAACACAAAGAAAATGATGACACAGGCAGTTAGTATTCTCTTTCTTACATCCCTGTCTCATGTAGTAATATTTTTGCAGTGTATATTACATAATTCAAAGCCACTAATAATTCTAAAGGATATTAAATATACTATATCATTACGCTTTAGCCATGCCTGATTTAATTACTGGGCAAGTATTAATTTCTCATTGCACCCGGTGCCACTACTACTAAATAGAACAACAACAACAAAAAATTACAATAAAATTTAGTAAGCATATGCCCAATTCTTGTTCATTATGTTGTCATTTCCTTTGAAGTATGATGTAAGGAGCCTAACTTTTGTTTTTCTTTAAGGTCACTTTACGGTTGTAAAAAAAGACCCTCCATATTTTTCTTATACTGTTTAAAGGCTATATGTGCTTTCCAGTTAATTGAAACTATTTCCATTTATTGTAATTCCTACAATACATTAGCAGAGTGTTTTAAATTAAACATGTGTGTCGGTTCTCTGCACTGATGCACAAAAATATTGCTTAATAAATTTGGCTAAATTTAGTGAAATATAGCTGCGAAGAAAAATAGAAAGCAATCCTTTGGATGCTCACAATAGGCTTTTACATGGGAAAAGCTATTTCTCACATGGCCTCTAAATAGTTGTTAAAACCAATGTGCCTCATCTTTGACATCTGTTTGAGCAGAATGAGTCCATTTTAAATCCCCAAATCACTTTCACTGTGACAGAATGCAGTAAATGAAGCAAAATAGGTTGGGGAAATGAGAAAGTGTAAACAAGCCAATTGGATACTATTTTAATTTCCTGGGTAGCCAGAAGTTTTCTCAAGGAAAAGTGAGATCAGACTTTGATAAAGGAAAACCTACTTATAACCCATTTCCATTAGAGAGAAGTTTCTCTCAAGTATATTAAAATTTAAATTGATACTACACCACAAATGTTTCATAAAACAGCCAAGGCTAAGTTACTTAGCAGTATCGCTAGATAGTCCATAAATTTCTGTAGTTAGTTCATATCTGTTATTGTATATGCAGGAAGAAGGCATCTGAGGGATTCACAATTAACTTTACCAAAAAAATTAGATCATTGTCCTTGGTTCATGAAAGATAACCTCCAAAACCTTGGAATTTTCTGGTGATTATGGTGTCTTTGTTATCCTTGAGGGCTCCAAACCATACCTACTTAACAGGTTATGTTAATGAGGTGACACTTGAAGGGGGTCTATGGCATGGCCAGAAAGACCCACTGTGTAATAACAGCCCCACCCCAGGGGAAGGGGGCTGGTGGTTGGGTTCAACCACATGAGTAATGGGTAAAGATTAAATCAATCATGCCTACATAATGAGATCCCCATATAAGAGTTCTGAAGACTGAATCTCCATGAGCTTCCTGATAGATGCAAGACATTAGTGCTTGAGAAGATGATGTGTTCCTTTTTAGAAACACAGAAGCTCCACAGAGGGGACCCTCCCAGACAGACCTCACCCTGGTATCTCTTCATTTGTATCTTTTTTTGCTACAATAAAACTCTAATTGTAGCACTTTCCTCAGTTCTGTGAGTTGTTCTAGTGAAACATCAAACCTGAGGGAGTAGTGACAGCCAGCAGGTCACAAGTGAGGGAACCCCTATAGACTCCAGAACTTATAGCTTATATCCTGAGGAGGTAAAGGGAACACCCACACTTCTAGCCAGCAGGTCAGAAGTGAGCGTGTTATGAGGAAGCCCAAACTTGTGGCTGGCATCTAACTTCTTAGGCAGATTTGCCAGTCGTAGGATGGTGCCCCTTTAACATGTGAGGTTTGACCTAGCTCTGGTGGTTAGCGTCAGAAGAAGAAGTACTGCATATGAACTTGGTGTCAGCACAGAGGTAAACAGAATCAAATTGAATTGACATTCTACTCAGCATCATTAATATTTTTGATTACGTTTGTTCAACTGAGAAACCTGGTATTCTGATTTCTGTGTGTTGGACCGTTAAACACTTTTGCTTTCCTTTCTGCCCATTAATGGTTAGGTTCTTCCTCAATATTGTTGATCATTTGTATCATCTGAGTATTAGTTTCCTAGTGCTGCCTTAACAAATTATCGCAAGCTATGTGGCTTAAACAAATATAAATTCATTGTCTCACAGTTCTGGAGGCTAGAAGTTTCAAATTCAGAGGGTTCTATGGCCATACTATGTCTGTAGCCTCTAGGGGAATATCCTTCTTTGTCTCTTCCAGCCTGTGGTTGCCCAGGTGTTCCTTGGCTTGTGGTAGCATACCTCCAATGTCTGCCTCCAATATAGTGTTCTATCTTTGTGTGTCTCTTCTCTTCTTATAAGAACAACAGTCATTAAGAGATTGGAGCCCAACATAATGACCTCATCTTAACCTAACTAATTACATCTGCAAAGACCCTGTTTTCAAGTGTCACATTCACAGGTACCAGGATATGACTTGAACATATCTTTTGGGCAACACAATTCTGAGAACAGTAAACAAAAATGTTAAACAATTATAGTTTTTATACACTAAAGATTACTAATAATAATAAAAACCCATTACCTCTGAGTCAATTCATATGCATAGAGACCCCCCTAGGACAGAGAACTGCCCCATAGGGTTTCCAAGGCTGTAATTTTTATAGGAGCAGACTGCCACATCTTTCTCCCATGGAGCAGTTCGTGGGTTTGAATCACCCACCTTCTGGTTAGCAGCCGAGTGATCAACCACTGCATCACCAAGGCTTCTCAAAATTAATATAATAGGGGCTAATTAGTCCTACTCTGCCATTTAGCCCCATATAATGTGTTCATGGGAGATCTCTGGAGAGACAAGTAGGTCACAAGGATGAATCATATAGATTATGGAAAAAAAAATTGGCATCATGTCTTGGTTGGGATGGAGTCTATGTTTTAGCCATAAAATCCCTGTAGGAAAGTCATGGATATTATCACTTAGAACTAAAGGTACTTTTCTTTTAAATTAAGAGTATAATTGAAATCTTATTGCTGGTGCCAAAATAAAAATTTATTAATTGAGAAGTTGTATTGCACAACACAATAAAAACAGAAAGAACCCGTGTATGTTATACCTTCATGTTTGGTTGCCTTGTTTTTATTTTTATTAGTAGTATATGTATTTTTGTGGTTGAGAGATTTAAGAGGTGGAGTAAAGTATCTGTAATATTGAAACTATTTAATGTTGGGCATGTGAGGAGTGGTCTATCGCATATAGACTCTTGCTTATTGTACATACAGATTATATAGTGTCACATACAATTTATATAGCTATGGTAGGAGTCCCTGGGTAGAGTCCCTGGGTGGTGCAAAAGGTTAAGCACTTGACTACTAGTCAAATGGTTGGCAGTTC
The DNA here is from genome assembly GCF_000243295.1 of Trichechus manatus latirostris. Taxonomy (NCBI): domain Eukaryota; kingdom Metazoa; phylum Chordata; class Mammalia; order Sirenia; family Trichechidae; genus Trichechus; species Trichechus manatus. The sequence continues at coordinate 14,393,655 of NW_004443948.1, read as the reverse complement.
AAACCCACTCAGAGATGCCTTGGAAGAAAAGGCCTGGCAATCTGCTCCTGAAAGGTCACAGCCTTGAAAACTCTATGGAGCAGTTCTACTCTGCACGCATGGGATGGCCATGAGTCAGAATCAATTCAAAAGCAACCAACAACAATAACAAAGTGTATTTGCAAAGGTGGTCACAATAATTCCTTCCATCCCTGTACCCACATTCTTTGCCATTGACTTTGTCACTTCTCTCATCAAAAGGAAGAGACCATTTCCCCACTATTTGAATGTAGGTTGGCTTTGTGACTTGCTTTGACCAACAGAATGCAGTAAAATTGACATGCTGAGCCTAGCCCTCAGGAGGGCTTTACTGATTTCACATTTGCCTTCATGGAACACTGGTGCCAGCATATGAAGTGGCCCAGCCTAGACAGCTTGGGGATGAGAGACCATGTGATGGGTAGAGTGGCTCCACCATACGGCCGTCCCAGAAACCATAGCCAGGATCAGCTGCCAGAAATGTGTATGAGGCCATCTCTGACCAGTGCAGACCCCAAGATGACTGCAGCTGTGTGAGTGGCTCTAGGCAAGATCAGCAGAACCACCTAAAATGCAGACTCACATAAGTGTGAGCCAATGAAATAGTTGTGGTTATAAGCCACTAAGTTTGTTATTATTTTTTTTAAGTCACTAAGCTTTGGGGTGATTAGGCAACAATGGTTAACTCATAAATATGCTCCTTAAGGAAAAGGGCAGGTATTAGTAATGTTTATTTACCTTACACTGCATTGCACAGAGTAGATATTCGGAAATAATTAGTAAATGGAATTAAATCAGGAAATAATTTCGCCTCAAGAGAGTGGAAGCTTCACTGGGGAAGTGGGCAACAGTAACCACATCACTTACTGAATTTATGCCTGAGAGTCATCCCCAAGGAGCCCTAGTGGTACAGTGGTTAAAGTTCTCGGCTGCTGAGAGGTTGGCAGTTTGAACCCACCAGCTGCTCCATGGGAGAAAGATGTGGCAGTCTGCTTCCATGAAGATTACAACCTTGGAAACCCTATAGGGCCGTTCTACTCTGTCCTGCAGGGTCACTATGAGTTGGAATCAACTTGATGGCAACAGGTTTGGTTTTTGGATTTAGAGTCATACCCATCCTCTAGCTGAGTTCTGGGCTTCTGACCAACATTAAATTTTTCCTCATAAAATCTCTTATGAGGACCAGAGTAAAAGTTTTATATCCAAATCTATGTGAAAATAAATTATCTGAGAAAATACGCATAAAATTCACCTATAGTCTTTCATATTTAATGTGATTATATTTTTCATTTGAAGTACAAAATTGTTAACAGATATTTATATCGATAAGTTGTTTATAGATACCTTAGCTCTGTGAGGTACATTTTGTGGGGTGACTAATCAGTCAAATGAAAGATAAATATGTTCTATGAAACTGGACATTCAATGAGATATGTCAGTTGATTAAATGTGAAGGTGTTATAATAATCATAAAAAAGTGCAATCAGCATGACAGTTCTTTGGAATCAATATATATTAAATATGCTATATCATAACTCAATATCAAGGTTTACAAAGGAAAACTTCAGCTTGAAGTTCTTAGAATGAATTAATCACTTTTAGTGACAGTCAAAATGATTATTAAGGCTATAAAAACCAAATAGTGATAAGAAGAAAGAAAAGGTATATATGTTTAATTTTCATCTTTGAATAAAAAACTCATAGAAGTAAATAGATATTTAAGTTGCCAGATATGCAGTTTGACTGACAAATTTTTATAAAGGTGAAGGGATAATGTATGTGCTGTAAATCTATAAGTTTTTGAGGTACATTAGAAAGGGTGTTTTCTCTATTTACCAAAAATTAATAGTGTTAATTTTAGTCACAGAGAGGACATTTTTTGTTGAGTTTCATTCCAGGAAAGGAAGAAAAAATCTGCATGTTTCATGAAAAACTCCATCTAGCTGTGTTTCCGTTAGAGTTCACTGAAAAATGACTCATAAAACCAACAATTTTATGCATCAGGTGACGGGTTGTGACAGAAACAGCACTGTAGTTTTTGTGATTTGCTATGTTTTGAATGCATAAGCTGTGTGATCAGGTGCGCTTTATATGACTTCCACGTGCTTAGCTAGCAAAATCTGAGTGCATTTATACAAAATTATTCAAGTGAAAAAAATGGTGTCTCTCACAGTGAACAAAGTCAGACCTCGGAAAGGGCTGTAGGAGATTGGCTAGCATTTTATTGTTAAATGAGCCATTCTAGCTCTGTTAAAAGTCAGGCACAAAACTTCTTGGCAAACACAATGGTCTTTTTATTTTTAACTGCTCCCCCAAAATAAAAATAATGTATTCCACCGTTTAATCAAATAATTTTTGGTTTCAGCTTCTATTATAGAGCTCTAATAAAATAAAAATCTACAAGACTCCTTTAAACAAACAAACAAAAAGGTTCTAAAGTGTTTAATATGTGTGCGAGAAGTCTTTGTTTTTCAGTATGAGAAATATCTGGTTGCTAACTTTTAGACACACTTTAGAGTCTTTTCCCTGGATATTTTAGAATAACTGCATTGTTGAGTAAGCTACCTAGTATTAAATAGAATTGAGAATTCAGTTGTTTAAGTGCCCTGATCTACTTTTTCCACTTTCTGTTGAATGAGACACTTCACTCCTTACTGTTAATATGGCATATTTATCATGCAGCAGAAACTAATATAAGTAATTTTCTAGTAAGGGGAGTGAAAAGAGTACATGCTTCAGAAACAAAGAGTCCTGGGTTTCCATCTTTATAATGCTACATGGCCTTTGAAAAAATCGTTTTCTGAACCTTGGTGACATACATCTGTTAACTGGAGAAAATAATCCCTTGAAGAGTGGTGTAACTTTTAGAAATTATATGCCCAATATAGTGTCTGCTGGGTAATAGATACTCCAAGAATGGTAAACATTTTATTATTAGAACTAGTATATGTACCTGACAGGGAACACAACAGAGGGTCCCTGATGGAGCAGTAGAAGTATGGGGTGCAGAACTCAAATTCTATTAAGAAGACAAGACTTAATGGTCTGACTGAGACTGGAGGTGCCCCAGAAAGCATGGCCCCTGGACTCTCTATCAGCCCAGAACTAAAACAGTTTCCGAGGCCAACTCTTCAGACAGGGATTGGACTGGACTGTGGGACATAAAGTGATACTCGTGAAGAGTGTGCCTCTTAGTCAAGTAGATACAAGAGACCAGAGGGGCAGCTTCTGTCCATAGGTAAGATGGGAAGGCAGAGAGAGTTAGGAGCTGGTTGAATGGTCATGGGGAATCAGGGGCGGAAAGGAGGAGTGTGCTGTCGCAGAGCAATTAGGGTCTCATAACAATGTATGTAAAAAAAATTTTGTATGGGAGACTAACTCGAAATGTAAACTTCATTTAATTACAACAATTAAAAAAAAGAAAGAAAGAAAGAAAGTTTCTTGCGCTGAGTTTCCTGCGTTGAGATGCTCCCAGACCAAGGGAAGATTGATGACACAGACCTTCCTTCAGAGCCAACAGAGAAAGCATTCCCCTGGAGCTGGTGCCTTGTATTTGGACTTGTTGCCTACTGGACTGTGAGAGAATAAACTTCTCTTTGTTAAGCCATCCATTTGTGGTATTTCTGTTAGAGCAGCACTAGATGACTAAGACAGATAGTATGGTTCCATTTTTGTTTTTAAAATGACCTTCTAAATGAAATGATGGTACTCATAGATGGATTTTTTTTTCCCTTTACACCCTTACTATGTTAGTTTTCTAATTAAAAAAAAAAAGTGAAGATTCACCAAAAAAAAAAAAAAAGAACTAATATATAAAATAAAATTTTATTTTTCTCCCTTTGGTGCCATCAGCTAATATGAAAAAGTTTTAAATATTATTGTGGATACTCATACATATGATTTCTGATTTTCATTAGCAAAGGTGGTAGAATAAGTGGAACAAGTCTAAAGGCTTTATCTTTTAGTAAGACTAGAGATGTTTCTTGTGATGTTCATGAGTCATTCTCAACACGGTTCTAATATTATTCCACTTACTATGAGGAATAGAGCCCTGGTGGCACAGTGGTTTAGAGCTAAGGCTGCTGACCAAAAGGTAGGCAGTTAGAACCTACCAGCCGCTCCTTGGGAACCCTATGGGCAGTTTTATAAACTCTGTCCTACAGGGTCACTATGAATTGAAATTGACTCGAGGACAATGGTTTTTTGTTTGTTTGTTTGGTTGGTTTGTTGTTTTTTTTTTTGGTGCCATGTAGAACATGTGCAAATGTGCAATACTTTCCTCCATAAATTTAATTTTAGGCTCCTTAGTAAAGTTTGAGGAAGAGTGACCTTACTTCCTTGTTTGCCCAGCCCAGTCGCCATTTATGCCTGTCATAAATCAAACAATTCTTTCAATAGTGCCCCGGTTTATATGATAAATTATATGGTTATCCTAGTTTGGGGAGAAACATGGTTTCATGAAAATTATATTTATTCAAAATTCTTTTTCAAGAGAGTGACTTAAAAACATGTCAGTATCTTGCATGTCACTTTTTAATTCAGTAAACCTTTATTGTGTAATGGAGCCCTGATAGCTCAGTGGTGAAGAGCTCAGCTGCTAACCAAAAAGTCAGCAGTTCAAATCCACCAGTCACTCCCTGGAAACCCTATGGGGGCAGTTCTACGCTGTCCTGTAGGGTCACTACGAGTCGGAATTGACTCGGCGGCAATGAGTTTGGGGGTTTGGGTTATTGTGTAATATCTATCCTGATCACTGTGTTAGACTTTGGGTAAAGAGATGGATAAAGCTTTGTAACTCCCCTAGAAGCAATTAGACTTGAATAAAACATAGTTATCTTCCCAAACCTCATGCTCTTGGATAAATTCTCATTAGTTACAGTTTTAAAGTCTGACTTCTTCTTTTCTTTGACTTTAATCTAATTTGAAATTCTTTTTCATTGTCAAACTAGTATGGTTGAGAAGTATGTGAAGTTTACTAATATTCCTGATTATTTCTGAAAATTAATAAATGTTTCCTTTTTTTTAACCATTGTTTTCATTAGAATGAAAACTATTGTGTTAGCTGTTATTTTCCAGAACCTATTTCAGTGCATGTCACAGAGTAGTAATTTAAAAATTATTTAATTAATTTACATCAATTAACTGCCAACATGAAAGGCAAATAAAAAATTGACCTTTTAATATGCACTTCCAGGAAGAAAAGTTAAGATGAATCACTAGGAAATTAAAAAATTTCTTATATGTTTGAAGTGTACCGACACACACAAATCCTCCAGTCACTCCCTCTACTCAATCAGCACATTCATTTGTAGGTCATATATTTCATTCTCAATCCTCATTTCTTATAAATGATTAGTCCTGGCTTGGTCAGATACTCTCATTGGAAGTAAAAAAAAAGAACTTCTGTTTAGCTTCATTTGGAGTTGGCATCTCCCTTAAAATGTTCTTTCTCGGGGCCTTCCTTTTTCATACTAACCCTCTGGAATGTTTGTCCCTTCATACTACAAATATCTGTTAGTGCTTTCCCTTTTTTTCAAGATTGTCTCCAGGGCATCATTGTTCATTTTGCTTACTACTCAATTGTTTGTCATATGAACATGATTGTGTTTAGAAAAAACATAAGCATTCAATTTGTTTTTTGTTTTTTTGAATTTTCTGGTGAACTGCCTTGCTAAACATAGCATTGCCTCCTAGTCAGCCTCATCGCTTTCTGTATATTTCCACTGTCATCCTACGGGTCATGCAGTTATGCTGAACCCCAGACTCCTTTGCAATCAAAACTATTCTGACTGAACACCAGGTTTTATATTCAGGAACCATTTCATTTAGTCATTACTTGTATGAATAACACCTCTTGAGGCAGAAAGATGCAAATATTTACATTAATTTTCTACATAGCAACATTTATGCCGTGCCATCAATTTACCTCTGTACTCGCATCCTCTGTGAGATACTCATTATCCATTCACAGTATATCTGACCCATAACATCTCAGTTTGACATTTTGAGAGGTGTTTCCTCTGTATATTTCTTTGATATTCTTCTAAGTTCATAAAAGCCAACATGTACTCTTAAAAAAACAAAATAAACAAACAAACAAAACAAAAAACCGTAGGGTTATTAGTATTTTTCATTATAGTTAATTTTGTTTAATTAAATATCTATTCTATTATTTCCCCTTGCAGATCATGTCTGTTATTTATATCATTTGTTGATATCCGATCACTTGTGATGGAAGTTTACTTGCTGTTCATTCAGGTTGTGGTTTGGAGGAGCTAGTTTTGCCTTCTGTTTCGGCCACTGCATACACACAGGCTGTACCTTGAATCTCGGCCTCCGTTCACCAGGTGTGTGAAAATGGTTGGAGACTAGGAGATGGCAAGAGCAGTTACTATTGCTGATGTAAAGCAGTATTTTTATTCACTGACTTGTAACTTCAAAAGGTAAAATTATCATAGAGGGAACGAATAGGAGACTAAAACGCTAATGATAACCCCAAAACAGCCAATTTAATTGCCTTTATAATGAATAGAACTACTACTGTAATTAGCAAAGCTTGCATATTATTTGATTATTTAAAGAACCTTTTTTCATACCTTTGGGAAGGCAACACTGAATCATTAAAGAAAACTTGAAAAAAAAATGTTTGTACGGTTACAATCAGTAACAAAAAACTTCCTTTCAAAGTTATACTCATGAAAAGAACTAGGGGAAGGAATGAATAGAAACAAATACTCAAAAAGTTTGATGCTAAAAAATAATTCTATAATAGCTGACATTGTGAATATAATTTATTAGGACAAAACAGGCGAATCTGAATGTAAAGGAGAACAAGTCTTTCTTCCTTTTTAAAATTTTTAAAAAATATTTGAGGTAGGAGCCAATATGTCTTCTTTATTCACTTATTTATAAATACCAGATATCATTATCATATACATCCTCTCATTTTCAGTGTGATTTCCCCATAATATCTTTATTATAAGGTCATTTCAGGTAGATGGTAACTACAGAACTTTGCCAATGAAGAGTCCCTAAATGTGGAAGGAATCTACTAAATAAATGGAAAATCGTGTTTCCCTTCTCTTTATAAAAAACATCATCATGGCTGTGTATGTTTTCCTGTAATAAAGCGACAGAGAAATTATTTGGATTTTTTTTTTTCAGTAGAAAAAATATTTTTAATAGACTGCAGCTGAATTTTTTTTTATAGACTTGATATTTTTCAATAGACTGCAACTGAATACCAACTAGGGAAAAACAATATTGTTGAAAATTATACAGTATTTTTTTGGCTCACAAAGTAAGCTTTTTCTTAGTTTAACACAGTAACTAAAAAGAATTTATCCTTGAAAAATCCAGAGCTAAGAGTGAACAAGAAGTTGCTGTCTGCGGACATGAAATGTAACGATTTATATTTTGTTGGGAATAGAATAACCCTCAAGACATGGCCCTGCTTCAAAGGAAAGAATACTGGCTTGGTAGGAAGGAGGTAGGCAATAGTCTTGGAACTGAGAGCCAAACATTCTTGTGAAAATATATGATGTTTTAATAAAAGCTACAAGATATACAACATGCTGGGTTTTGTGTGTGAAACTTTCGTTCATTTCCAATTAAATATCGAGTTCTAACGTACAGAAGTGAGAAATTTGGTAGCAAAACAAAAAGGAGAGAAAAGAAGAAAACAAACTTTTCATCCTGACGTGACCAGGCATCGGTCCAAGCAGTAGAAGATCTTAGGCACCATATGTTCTGCTCTGCTTATGGGGATGAAGTTTTAAACTTAACTGAAGTGACTGGGCTTGTCTGAATTCTGCTAGATCCTTTTTGCTTCGTCTCAACCTAGGATGGCTCTTCCTGGTAGAAAGCTCTCTCAGAAGAATCATCGTTCATTGTAAAAAAAAAGAAGAGCATGGCGAGTGTCTTTTCATGTCATTTAGTTCCCATCAGCTAACAAAACTCAGGGTCACAATCTAAATACGGTGATATGAGGCACATTGGCTGAGTCCGCTCTGAAGCACCAACGTCCTGGTGTCCCCATTACACATCTTCCTTCCTTCCGTCTCCAGAGTGCCGAAGGATTATTTGTTCTTTTTTAGATAACCTTTGGTGTCTGCGCCCACACTGAATAGAGATTAGGCTCTCCCTCCATCCCCTTTAAAGTCCAGCACACCCAGCTTTGCCATGTGTGAGCAATCTGCAGGCAGTATTAGCCCCGCTTGAGTAGCTCTTGATAACACTCTCAGAAGTCAATTAAAGATGCCAGGGGGTGGGCTGGCCTGTCTTTCTTTTACTAACAGGCATTTGAAGAGTGGAAGATGGAACTGTCAGGAACAGGTGATTTTGGGCCAGAGGAACAAGTAAGCCACTGACTTGTTTTGTCTTTCCTATCAATATTTCAAGTGGTTTTTGTTGTTGTCGTCGTTTCTATAATCTTGAAGCAAATTATTTTCATCTTTAGCCAGTAATAATAAACCCATTGCCATTGAGTCTATTCTGACTCATATAATATTGAGGATTAAAAGCCCAACATGGTAAGTGACAAAAACATTTACTTAGCAATTAACAAATGTAATGGGAGAGAAACAGTCTTAACAAATTAGAGCAAAATACAGATATGAATTAAGAAGCAGCTTTTTTTTTGTTAAAATATCTAAATTTAAACTAAAATTGAAGATTTCTCCACTAAGAGTTAGGCATAAATGTTGCATAGTATTTTAGTAGAGTTGCTCTTGCATTTGCTTGCTACACATTGGTGATCTTTCTTTTGATAAAAATTTTAATTATCTTTTTATATTGTTTTTACCGGGAAAGACTACCCAAAAAATAAATGTATAGTTATTTTCTTTCTAAATTAATATAAATCAAAACTAAAGTGTCAACAACCACTCAGCCAAACAAATTACATAAATGTTCAACCCAGATATTTCAGGCCCAATAAGTAATATTTTGCTCAGACAATATACTACTAAACATTATTAAATATTTCGTATTGAATGTTGTTAAATATTACATTATTGAATTAATGTAATAATGAGAGATATCCATTTCATGGTGCTATATTTTCAACTTTGTTGTATATTTTTGTACTTAATCGGACAATTCACTGTGGGGAGAAATATACTTTGTAAAGGAGAATATATGATTTTATACATCTCTGTCTATTTGATTATGCAAAACCATGAAAATGAGTGAATACTTTCTCTTGCCAGGTGTGTGCTAAATACTAAAAATGCTTTCTTTTAACCTCATTGCCACCCTAGATGACAGGCAACATTATCCCCATTTTACAGATGAAGAAGCAGCGGCTTACATAGGGTAAATAACTTTCCCCAAATCCCATGGCTAATAAGCAACAATGCCAGGACTTAAACGGAGAATTATCATTCACCAAATCTTATCTGTCTAAACTCCAGAAAGCAATGAATGACTGAAGATGCAAGGTTCTGTCTATACTTGTACTTGCAAAAATATAACCTCATGATGATCATATCACACTTTTCCACTCTCCAGGATGGTTACATATATTTTCTAACGTAATGTTAAAAGTGAATGAAAATAGAGAAATCACTGAAGCTGACTAGGAGGTTTACTATGGCTGCAAGAAATTAACTTAAATATTGGGGGGAAAAAGTGAAGACTACAATACTGAGGGCTCAGACATACTATTAGAAGAAGCTGCATTAGTTCATTACGCAGAAATTCAGCGTGTTATACCAATCAGCAGTTCGCTATTACCTTTTGTTCTTCATTTTTGTGAAAAAGGCAAATGTAAAGAATCAAGCTGAGAGATTTATTCAGAGAAGCAAGTTTCATCATAAATTTTGAATTAAAAATAGCTTTAGCCTAATGTTTCAAGTCACCATCTCATAGCATGATAGAATAACTGATCATAATGAAGACCTGAACCAAAAACAACAACAACGACCTGTTGCTGTTGAGTCAATTCCAACTCAGTAGAACTGTCCCGTAGGGTTTCCAAGGAATGGCTGGTGGATTTGAACTGCTGACCTTTTTGGTTCGCAGCTGAGCTCTTAACCACTATGCCACCAGGGCTTCAATGAAGACTTTTAGTCACCAAGAAAAGATTAAATTATTTTTAGTATTATTTGATTTTTAAGCTAAGGAATTATGAAATATATCTGTTATGCCTAAATTTCCATTACAATATTTTTAAAGTGTAGACTCTAGAATCGATAAGATCTATTGTAAAATCCTGGGTCTACCAGTTATTAAACGAATGAACATGAGCCTCTCAGAACATCTATTTCTTTCATTCATAAACCTACATATCTCACAAGGTCATTGTGAGGTTTCCTTTCCCAATATATGCAAGAAATGCTGATCGTTTGGTAGACACTGATTCATCCCTCCCTGCTAAACAACTGAGATGCTAAAAAAGAAAAAAAGATCAAAACATAATCCTTGCAAGGTTGTGAATGTTTTAAGCACTGATATAAGTGTATTGACTTTTTTTTCCTGACTATTTAAGTGATGTGAAATTTGTGAGTTAGTTTTTAACTTTGAAAATGAGAAACTACCAGCATTTCTTTTCATGATGATGCTTCACAAAGCATAATATATTTTTCATTAAAACAAAGGACAAACAACTTCCCATCCTTTTCTTGACTAGAATCAAGGATTAGACTAATTTAGGGAACTTTCTACTAAGAATGTATATGTAATAATCAACTATATCTAATTTGGTTGATGACAAGAATTCAAATTCTTTATTCTTCTACTCATTCAACTAGTATTTATTATGTACTTATTAGGGAAGTCCTGGTGGCACAGTGTTTAAGTGCTCGACTGCTAACCGAAAGGTTGGCGGTTGGAACCCACCAGCCTCTCCGAGGGAGAAAAGATCTGACAATCTGATCCGGTAAAGATTACAGCCTAGGAAATCCTACGGGGCAGTTCTACTGTGTTCTATTGGGTTGGGATGAGTTGGAATCAACTCAGTGGCACACAACAACAATAACATGTACCTGTGATGTTTCATGAATACCATTCTAGACTCTGGGGATGCCACGATACAGGTAGCCCCCGGATAATGAATGAGTTCAGTTCCTAAATCTGTCTTTAAGTTGAATTTTTATGTAAGTCAGAACAGTTAAGTATGGTTCATATCTAGGTCAGTCATATGTTTGTCTTCGTATATAGTATATAGTGTAGCTTTCTATGCATAAAAAACATTAGAGAAATACTTCCAGGTACACTAAGACATTTTTCACATAATAATACAATAACAATAATAATAATGTTGATGCGTGTCACAAAGTAGCACCCATTTGTTTTTACGAACCGTTTGTATGTACCTTGAATTGTTTTTTTTTTAGCAAAAAGAAGGTTTTATTCAGCATATATTCAAAAAGGCAAAAGTGGGAAACGGACAACCATGCTGCTGTACCTCCAATTTTTAATAGGCTTTATGGGGGTTGCTTTGTAACTACAGGTTGTATGTAAATTGGACGTTCATAATCCAGGGACCGCCTGTAAGCAAAACAGACTTTGTCTCTGATTTCATAGAGCTAGCTTACATGCTCTTTGAAGGAAAATGGATAATGAACAAATAAGCAGACAAGAGTAAATTCACATAGTGATAAGTGATATGCAGTAATAAAAATAGAGTGTGATAGTGATATGTGTAATCTAGCAGCTACTTTCGATTAAAAAAAGAAACCCTTCCTGTCCAGTTGATTCCGACTTATAGTGACCCTATAGGACAGAGTAGAGCTGTCCCATAGGGTTTCCAAGGAGCAGCTGGTAGATTCAAACTGCCAAACTTTTGGTTAGCAGTCTGGATAGTCATAAAAAGGGAACCTGAAGGAGTGACATGTTAAGCTGAGCTATGACTGATAAGAAGAGGACAGCTACAGGAAGTCCTGGGGGAAGCAAATTCTCAGGCTGACTTGAAAAGTGTAGGAATAGAACATAAAGAAATAATTAATTTTCCATGCCAGAAGAAAAGAAGGGCCAGTGTGGCTGGAGGAGAATGGACTAGGTGGAGTGGATACTAAGAAATGAGACACCAGATCTCTAAGTGCCTTGTAGGCCAAGGTAAGGATTTAGACTTTAGAGAGTTTTAAGTAGAAGACAATATTCCATTTATAGTTTCAAAGAAGCTACTCTGGCTGCTGCACAGAGAATTGATTATAGGAAAGACAAGAGCAAAAGTAAGATCGCAGTGTTCTCTGAAGTTTTCCATGTGAGACGTGGTGGTGACTCAGACCAGGTGATAGGAATGGAGGTAAAAAAAAAAACAAAAACCTGTAGACAAAGTCTAAGTTTTACAGTCATCAGGCCTTACTGGACAAGATGGGGTGTGTGTGCATGTGTGACAGAAATGGAGAAAATTAATAGGACTTTGAGTAATTGATATATGATGGTACCATATACAAAGATGAAAAACTTTGGGAAATGAAGATTTGTGTGATAAAAATCAAGAATTCAATTTTGGCCACGTTAATTCAAGACACTCTTAGACATTCAAGTTGTATTATCAAGCAGGCAGATGGATGCAAGTCTGGAGTGCTGGGAACTCAGGCTGGAGGCATAAATTTGGGGGTCATCATCAGCATGGAGGTAGAACTGGGAGAGGTTAACTCAGAATATGTGACTGGGGGCACTCCATTTTTGAGTGGGACTATGTTTTAAGAACAGACAGAACTGTTGGCAAGGTAAACCAAGGAGAGATACAGGCAGAAAATTAGGAGAGTATCCCATAAGACCAGGAAAGAAAAATACATTTAAATTAGATATATTTGAACAGTGCTTTAATGATAACGGTTTTATTATGTAGGGTTTGGCAGAGACTATCAAAAAACAATCACTATTGAAATTTTCCATATAGAAACTTTTTCAGCAAATATTTCTCAAACACTATTGTGAAGGTACTATGAGACAGAAACATGAAGTAATTACATCTGCTTTGGTGATACAGCTAATTTCCAATATAATTTCCGTCACCACCTGGCTCTCTTCAGTGTTGCAAGGTATTGACATATTAACTAATAAGGACACTTAATCGTAATATTTGATTAAACTATCTACCGTTGTCTGGAAATGCTATTCTACCTAAACATTATAAATATTGAAAGAAATTAAGACTATGTTAGCATATTTTAGTATTATTTCAAATTATTTTCTATCTCTTATAACTACCATCTCTAATATGAACACTTTTTCTAATTGAAAAGTACAGCCAGGACTTCTCAATAACAAGTGTATTTTTAGAAAATGCATTTTTAATTATTGGACTGCTTAATTTCTAAGGACTATTGAACATATACAGTGAGATTTTATTATGCAAATGTATTCAGTTTTGAAAACAATTAAATGATAATAAAACGTTCTCTTTTTCTTTACATTATATTACAGTAATGAAGCTGTTACCTCTCATTATGCATTTTAATGAGTTTTAACTAACGTTTTAATGAGCTGACATTATCATAAACGCACGGACTAAACAAAATTACTGGTATAGGGAAAGGTTCATCAAGAGTTAATTATATGTTTAAGATGGAATATAATTCATTTTATCATATACCATCAACTATCATTCTATAAGATGAATTACATTAACAAATTGAATAATATAATTACACTAGCCTGTACATATATATATATTCCTTTTTTAACTTTTAAATAAAAAGTGAGATTTTTGTTTTTTATATATTCAAATCTTTTGAAATATAGAAAACATAGGCATATCAAAGAAAAGAAACCAAAAATTTTTATAAAGTTTAACAATGTTTTTCACATTTTCTCTAAAGAAATCTCCAAGAAGACCCTTAATGTGATGATGTTTTTATTTTTAGAAGAAAAATGGTTTATAATTTTCATATTTAAAGGGGGTTCATAGACACACAACTTATAATTTGGAAGAGATGGAGAATTTTTCCTAAATAAATGATATTTTGACTTTTATAAACTGTGTTGATAGTGAATGAATGTGATGGCTTTTAGCCTCTCAGCTAGAGCAAAGTCACCACTTCTCTCTTCTTCCTCCATAACCTTTTTGCTCTTTATCCAGTCCTCTCTTGAGGCACTTAAGTGTTTTAACTGTAGATCAAAAGGTAGTCATCATATTCATGTCTTATGTCTTCTACCTAGATCATGGTAGTTCTTTGGTTAGTGTTAAATGAAAAGAAGAGACGTCCTAACACTAAAGTTTTATAATTTTGTTTGTTCTGTCTTAGAAAGGAGCTAATTAGTCATGTTGTATATTTTGGTCTCTAAGGTCAGGCTTACCTCCATTCTACAGATATTTTATTGACATTTATATTCCAAAGTGCTATTCTTCTGTATAATTTGGTCACTGAGTGACTCTTGTAAGAAACCAGGTTTCCATACCCTTTTTTCACTCTATGTTGAAGCCAGTCAGGAAAGGTGGTATAATTCGAAAACACTTTTAGACAATCCTCTTTTTATTCATGCATTTAATTAACACTTTGCTACACATACATATTAATTAATTAATACATTTATAGGATTTGAAAGTAAAAATGTTTAAAGTGGATATAGTGAAAAGCCTTCCTCTCCCACTCCTCACTCTCCCATTTTGTGGGTTTTTTTTTTTTCCTGCAAAAGCATTTGCTATTATTAGTGTCTTGTGTATCCTTCCAGAGATTGTTTTATGTACATGCAAGCACATTCCAGTTTTCTTTTTCTTTTTTATAAATTATTACAACATACCATGCATACTCTCCCTAGAAAAGGACATCATGTATGATAAAGTAGAGGGTCTGCAAAAACAAGAAAAACCTTCAGTGAGATGGATTGTCGCAATAACCTCAACAACAGACTCCAACATATCAAATGTTTAGTTCTGTTATACAATAAGATCACCATGAGTTGGAAGAACTCGATGGCAACAAGCAACAACATGCATACTCAAGCAATTTTAAAAGATATAGGTTAAAGTGTATTTTTAATTATAAAAGTAATAATGTTAATATCTGTAAAGTACATATGTTGTCGTCGTTATGTGCTGTCGAGTCAGTTACAACTCATAGTGACGCTATGTGACAGAGCAGAGCTGCCCCATAGGTTTTCCTAGGCTGTAATCTTTATGAGAGCAGATCACCAGGTCTTTTTCTTGTGGAGGAGCTGGTGGGTTCAAACCACAGACTTTTCTATTAGCAGCAGAGCACTTAACAATTGTGCCACCAGGACTTCTATAAAAAACATATATAGTAAAATATTTAAAACAACAACAAAAAAGAAGGAATACATAACCTTAGTCTCATAACTCAAAGACAGCCTTTTGCTTTGTTTTCTTGTTACGATCATATTTCTTTACACACAATTTTGATGGTCGATAGTGCTCAATTTATCTTAGTTCATTTAATCTTATTTTAATGGATTGAATTGCTGGTAATGTATCACTATAAAATTTACACTGTGCTGAACATCTTTCTTCCTAAAGCTTTTTTTTTTTTTTTTTAAATTTTCTGCTAGTTCCTCTTCAAATTATTATTTGATAATTTTCCAAAATAGATATAAATAGGCCAAGGGCACAATTCTTTTTAGTCTTTGATGCATCGCACTGTAAGACTTTACAAGACATCTGTATCAATTACACAAATTATAATTCCACCTGAAAATGTTCCAGAGAGTCCATTTTATTGTTATTCAATCAATTCATTTAGTAATAATCATTGTTTATCTGTAGTTCAAAAATGACATTCCCATTTAATTATTCCTTTGTTTTATATTTTGTAAGTATGTATGTTTTCTTTATGAGGATTATGTTTTCTCACTTAACTAAAGCTATCTGAGTTGTTTTCATAAACAATCTTATATAAGCTGTTTCTGTGTTGAAGATACTAGCCTTCCACTGTATATTTGCTGTTAATACTTTCAGTCAGTCCTTTCTTTGCCTTTTAGCTTTATGTTTGTTTGCGCGTTTTAAATATGCAGATGATTTTCATTTTACCTAGTTATCCATGTTCTTCTTGGGAATTTTTTTCCTAATGCCACCTCTGGTGCCTACACTCAGCAATCCTTTTCCCTTCTGTCTCAAGTTGGAGTAACTAATCCCTTTTATATTTTTGTTAAAACAAAAAGCCACTTGATTCTTTAATACTACTAGAATTTATTATGATGAATTAATAACTTTTTGTTAGTTTCACAGACTAAATATTGTTAAATTAAAAAAAATACTATCATCTTTATGCAAATAATGTGCACCTTCTATGTTTATTTGCCAACCACGCCCTTCCCCCTGCCCCGTGAGGTATTTTGTAAGTGCTCTATGTCATTTTTTTTTTTTTTTTAAGCATGTGAAAAATTTGGCATAGCGGCGCTTATGAAAATAACTTGCGGGGGAGGGGGGAGAGTGCAGTTGGCAAACAAGTGTAGAAGGCATGCATTATTTGCGTAAAAATACAGTACTTTCATTTATACTTTAGATGATATTTCCAATTCTTCTTTAGGCTATTAAATATATATTATTTTAAAGAATTTTAAGTTTTGCTTTCCATTTCCTGACCTTTGTGTAGTTAAACTATATTTATCTTAACGCTGTAGAAAGATATGTATTTCCATTTCATTTCCACACGTTTACCTTTTATGTAAACTTTTTTGGGAATATTTGTGCAAAAAAAGTATATAAATCATATTTGAACACCAATGGCACAGCTTGCAGCTTGTTGAATTATCACAGAGTGAACACACCCATGTGAACCAGGACCCAGATCGAGATACAGAACATCACTCGAATCTCAGGAGCCTCTTTGTCCTTCATTCCAGCCACTAACCCTCCCCCCTCCATCAGCAAGGGCAGTCACCATCTTCAGTTCTAACACCATGGACTTATTTTAAATTTTATATAAATGAAATCTAACAGTAATGCCCAAAGATTTTTTTGTTGAAGTATTATATATGTATTATATATATGTATACATATATCTCTATATAAAATACATTATACATATAATAAAAATGTAATCCATTTTAATGACAGGAAATTTTAGAAAGAAATAGTATAATAGTTTTCAAAATCAGTTTACAATTCTTATGACATAGCCACCTGATAAGAAAGAAGGGGAACCAGTATTCTGCTTATGGTTGAGTGTGGTGGCTGATTGAAGCAAGAACTTAACATTCTAGTTCAATTCACTGATCAGCATTGAGACATTTAATGTTAAAATACAACTTTCACTATACCCTAAACCATTCAAAATGATGGACTAAAAAGACATCTTTGTATTGTATTTTGACTCATTTCAGAAAGAAGAATTAGCCCTTATGTGTCAACTCATCCTATCTTTTTAGGTCTGGGTACATTTAGGGATTATTTAAATGTAATAAAACTTTTGTTACTATCCTCAAACATTGCACTTAAATCTATGTAAACTTACAAATTACACCCATTCCTCATTTACCAACATGATTGAGTTCCAAAGACCAGGTCATTATATGAAAATCAATGTTATGTGAAAATGGAGGATGACCATATCAGATCACAAAATGGAGAATGACTACATCATTACACAGGTGTCAGATTACATCATTATATAACTACCAAACCACTGGGAATCATGGCCCAGTCAAACTGACACATAACCTTAACCATTATAGCCAAAGTTACCCTCAACTCACACCTTGATGTTTGTTAATGGGAGATGTATGTCGTTAATGCACAAAATAGTCAGATAGTAGTTTTCTCACAAAATAGTGAGGAATAGTGAGGAGTAGGTGTGTATAAATTTAAATAATAATTAGTCAATAATATATCTAATACTTATTGAATGCCTTCAAAATAGTCTTTGTATTCTCATGAGGGTTTCAAACCCTCCTTGCCTCACAGACTGTTCTGGAGTTCTTGACAATGCTGGCATGTGTGCCAAGTCCAAGTAACTGGGGATAGTCTCATCGCTTGGATAAATACCTGTTAGTAGGGTGAAGCAAAATTCCTCTGTCTAGGTTTAGTTTCCTAAGTGTGCCTTTCTCCCGTCATAAGCCCAGGCCTGAGAGCTAACTGTAATCTATCATTGCCATGATCAGGAAGTGGGTACTCCCCCAGCCTAGGGGTCACCATCAATCAAATAATAAAGTAGGTATAATCATAACTGCAGTGAAACCTGTGAGAGCCGAAACTCAACGGGACTGGCTTGTTTTTCTGGGTCTCTCAAATTTTCCGCCTTTGACAGGGTTCAGTCTTACCACTTTTTTTATCGCTAGTTTTAGTGGAAAATATTTTAGTTTTCCTTCTCTACAGGCTTCTACCTTACACAGGTTCTGGCTTTTGCAGGTTTTACTGTACTTCTCCTTCCTGACTGCATTTTTGTGAACATTTTATCTAAAATTATCATACATTATAAAAACATAAAGTAGTACATAAATCAAAAATATTTTCCGTAAAGACATGGAAACTTCCATTTTTCATTATTCAAACTTTCCCTTTATATTCTTAATTTTTTATATACTTTAATTAATAATAACTAACATGCTTGAATCTTTATCTGTCAAGCACTATTTTGATACTTCACATTTATAGATACATTTAATACTCAACGATACTAGATAGATACTCAGCGATATGAGAAAGATACTCTGTTTTAGAGAAGTTACTCTCATCATTATTTTTTCCAAGCTTTATATATGTGTATGTATTTTCTCTAGGGGGAGGTGTTAGCCTCATCATTTAAGTAATACAATGCAATTATATTTTTGTATCTGATCTTAAATGATTTTAATATCTCCTAATTTTCAAATTCCTCTGGTTATCAAATAGTTAATAACCTCCAAGACCCCTGTCTTATAAATCATTTCATACCTGTTCATGCTATTTTACTGTCTCTTGCATCAAATTTGTGAAAGAGAATTCCACAAAACACCTCTACCTCATACGTATATATATGCTATATAAACAGATATGTAATCTATAACTCCTGGAAATCTGGCTTCCTGCCCCACCACTTTATTTAGATTGATCTTTAAAACCATCATTATCCTCTTTGTGGCTAAATCTGCAGTCCCCCCTTCTTCTTGGTGAGTATTTCCCAAAGTCAGCATCACAGAAGCTAAGTCCCCTGAGGTGATCTCTAGAAAAGGAGGGATTTACAGTCAAATAAATTTTGAAAAATGCTTTCTGTGGTTAGAATCAGTATATTCAAGGTGCATATTATTATATTAAAGGCTATCAGAAATCTTAGAGTTTTTTTTAAAAAAAACTCTAAATCTAATGGATTTCCTATTTATTTGTTGCCCCCCCCGCCCCGTTAACACTCACACACATGCACGCACACACAAATCTTCCTTAGGAAATCAAGAAACCTACCACACTGTGCCCTTTTCTGCCACTTCAGATGCTTTTCTCTGTCTTCCAAATGATAACACTACACACTGTATTCCAACCCAGCTCTGAAGCTAGCTCTTCCAAAGAACCTTTGTTGAAAACAGTGTTTCCCTCCTTTGTACCTTATGGCATTTTCCATTTCCCTGTTCTCTGACACTTCATGCTTTTTTCTTTCAGATTGTGGCTTTGGAGTTATATATGGTAACTTTCCTAAATCTTTAGCACCCTAAGGGCAAATTCTGCTTGAAATATTTGTACTCCATAAAGTGCACTGCATAGTACCTTGCACCAACAAAATGTGCAGTACATACTTGTTGAATGAAAAAATTGATAAAAATTAAAACTCTTCGGTTATGTCACAGAACTAGTAACAACTAGAATTGGTTGAAAAACAAATATCTAAGTTATTTGGTATAAATTAAACAAAACAAAATTTAAATGTCATACTAAAATCAACGTTTGAAGATGAACTGGATCAAATTTATTTTTTTAAATACATATAGAAATCGGGGAAAATGGAAACTTACACTTTTTAATTGGGAGGAACCGTAGACATTGTTGTGTCAATACAATGGTGTATTGCTTCACTGCCAAATAGTAGAAGCTCCATAAATATTTATTAATTGAAGTGCCAGTTCCAAGGCATACTGTAGAGAGCAATTAGTGCACATTTCAGAAATAGGGTACAAACTGTGTGAAGAACCTAAGGTGGAGAAGAGCTTTCTGTGTTCCAGGAACTGATGGAAGACCAGTATGAATTCAGTGTTATGACTGAGGGTTAAAGATGATGCTGCAGAGAGTTTTAAAGAATAGATCACACAGAGCTTTAGAGTGAGACCTGTGAACATTCAGCCTGGTTTTCCTAGAACTGTCCTTGTGTAATTATTAATAATGCCTTCTTTGACTTTTAAAAAGTGTCTGGTTTGGAGAAGAATGTATCGTTATCTAATTCACATGTCAGCTTGAAGATTTTAGATTTTGGAAGGAATGTATACATTTTTCCCCAACTAATTGAGATAAAACCCGTTGCCGTCGAGTCCATTCTGACTCATAGTGACCCTATAGGAGAGAGTAGAACTGCCCCATAGTGTTTCCAAGGAGCGGCTGGTGAATTTGGACTGCTGACCTTTTGGTTAGCAGCTGAGCCACCAGGACTCCCTACTTGAAAATAGTAGATGAGAAATGAGAACTTTTGATTTTGAAAATTACTCATTTTGCTCACTTCAGATTTTCCTTTTGTTGCCCACATTTTCGACATATTGCCCTACCCTCAGAAATCATCGTTTAACCCTTCATCAAGAGCACAGGGAAACAAGGTTCTGATTTTACTATCTTCAGACAGTTTTTTCTTTGGCAATTAGAATGAAGTAGATGATATTTGGGGAGTCCCTGGATTGCGCAAACAGGGCTTGACTACTAGCCTAAAAACTGGCAGTTCAAACCCACTCAGAGGTGCCTCAGGATACAAGCCTGATGATCTGCTTCTGAAAGGTGACAGCCTTGAAAACCCTACGGAGCAGTTCTACTCTGCGCACTTGGGGTCGCCATGATTCAGAACTAACTCAAGGGCAACTAATAACAACAGATGATATTTGATGCATGAAAATGACTAAAATTAGGGATTAAGATAATTTTTGAATGTTAATAATCTGGCATTACAAATCACCTTGATTAAGAGTAAAAAATGGAAGTTTAGAAGAATTCTGGTAAATCAAACCATTGTTATTTATTAAGTTCAGATGTGACTAAGAGCTTGGCTGCTAACAAAGGTCAGCAGTTCTAATCCACCAGCGCTCCTTGGAAACCCTATGATGCAGTTCTACTCTGTCCTGTAGAGTCACCATAAGTTCAAATCGACTCTATGTCAATGGGTTTGGTTTGGATGTAGGTTTAAGGTAGACAAGCTAAAACAACCACGTGTAGCTGGGTGTTCAGGGGATTGATTTTTCTCCAGGCGGAATAGGTGTTGAGGGAGTTAATTCCTCTCCAAGAGGGAATGACATGGTTCTATACTGTTTACATTTGGTCTGTGAATATTTTGAGAGAGAAAGAGCACAAAGTCCTCAGGCTAGCAGCAACAGGGAAGTCCAGAGATTAGAAATATGGCCAGAAACTCAGAAAGTAATTTCATTTATTCTTTCTAGCTGAGAATATAGATGGCCAAGATTGATTCCAATTTATATCGAGAAGGATTTTTTAAAGCATCCATGCTCAAGAGGACTTCTTTCTAGTTTCACATAAAACAGGAACATTTCATTACAACATATGTGAATTTTAATTTTTTAAATTTTTTGGGGGAAAACACACAATTAGTTTTCCTTGTGAGAACTTAAGAGTACTTATGCTTAAACAAAGATATTTGGTGTTCATTCTTTGTTATCCCTTTGTTTTCATAGAATGTGTATGTCCAGGTGGAAAGGTGGGCTGGAGTTGTGGGCTTTGGATCAGGAATAAAAGAAGTTGTGTTTTTCCTTTTCATAGGTAAACAAAAATTTTCAAGTGCATTGCTTTCCGGTTGCTGTCAATGGTGTAGTGTGAGCTTTCTGAAATAATTTAAATTTGCTCTTTAGGATATTTGCATCCATAAAAAGTGCTTGGGTATGTTCTTTGCTTCCTCTTCTGCCTAGTTGTCAAAACATGGTGATGCTTTTGAAGATTTATGGTAGTTGGGTAATGAGATTGCTGAATGTTAACTGCACCATTCAGAATGCTTTTGGTGGCAAAAGAAAAGAAGGTTACTGGGGTCTTTGGGACAGAGTAGAGAGGTGATAGAGCTTTTTTTCATCAGCCAATTTAAAAATAAATGTGCTACATATGGATCAGGAAACATTTTCCAGCTTCTTGTCATGTAGTAATCAAATAGAACATTTCTTGAAGAATATAAGATGTCAGATTGCGTCCGTTTCAGCAAAATTCATGACAACTTCGTGTCCATATTTTGTGTTGCAGACATATGCAAATGATAATAATATTGGACGTGCAAGACAGAAAAGTCTGCAGGCATGTGCGACATGATTTTTTAAAAAATATTCTTGTTACATTACAAATTCAAATATAGTCTAAGGCAGTTAGGCTTTAGTCTATTTTCCTGTATAAAAGAGGAAAATAAACAGCGTACTCTCAAACTGGTCATTTTTAAATTCATGGATTATGGTGGGGATTCATGGGCACCTTTTAAATCTGACCTCTAGTGGTTTTTGATACAAAATGTGTTGTTAAAATAGTTGAAATGATAGAAATTGTGAAATCGGTAGCATTAAGTTGAGAGCCCATAGATACAGTTTATACCCCCTTTCTTTTTTTCCAGAGATTTGCTGGGTTTCAGGTAGAGGAAAAAAGATAAAGCAACAGTAGTTGGAAAGTAACTGGCATTCCTGACAAGGAAGGTTGACCTTGACCTTCTTCTCCTTCCAACCCTCATTTCATCAGCAGGGGTGAGATTACTTTGAGACCCTGCCAATAAGTAATAAATAACACATAAATTCCAGGACACCCTTGCACTGCAGGGTGCCCTAATGTGTAATAATCCTTAGACTATTGAGTTTATAACTCATGACATCTGGCAGTTACTTGGCATTGTAATTCATGTTGATCATTCACATCAGAATACACCATGGGGGAGAAATATTGGAGCAGTAACCCACTGATACTAGGAAAGGATGGAATGACAGGAAGACACTGCTGAAGCCATGTATCTCCGTGAACTGTGCAATGCTGGAATGCTGTAAAAGCTAATGCCTTCAGATAAGGACTAACAAGGCAGGAGGAGAATAGTAATCTACTGGGATCCAGAATAAAGCAGCACACGAATATTTACTTGGTATCACTCTGTATTTCCTTGATTTAAATTGACAGATGTAGCTATAAGGCAGTAATGTATCCCAAAGTTTGAACTTAAATTTATACATACATACATATATACATATATAATTTAAATGTACGTTTAA